>NC_136734.1:39715305-40417805 GCF_936440315.1 Barbus barbus
TTTGATGATAGATGTGGAGCTGTGAGAGGACACGCAGTCATGCGTGTAGAGAGAGTAGAGCAGGGGACTCAGGACACAGCCCTGTGGGGCTCTTACATTCAGGGTGATGGAGTTTGAGATGAACTGGCCAACTTTCACCACTTGAGGTCTGCCGGTGAGGAAGTCTTGAATCCAGTCGCAGAGTGAGGAGTTTAGGCCGAGGTCTGTGAGCTTAGAAGCCAGCTTGATGGGGACTATAGTGTTGAAAGCTGAGCTATAGTCAATAAATAGCAGCCTTACATAATTCCCATTGTTGCTGTCCATGTGTGTGAGGGAAGAGTGGAAGACATGAGAGATGGCATCGTCAGTAGATCTGTTTGGGCGATAGGCAAACTGAAGATGGTCCAAAGTAACAGGGATGGAGGAGCAAATATGGCTCTTTACAAGTCTTTCAAAAACCTTCATGACTATAGATGTGAGGGCAACTGGGCGATAGTCATTCAGGCAAGAGGGTTTATTGTTCTTTGGCACAGAGATAATGATAGATTTTTTGAATGAAGTGGGAACCACGGAGGTAGCAAGGGACTCATTAAAGATAGAAGTGAACAAACCAGCGAGCTGATCAGCGCAGGACCTCAGAACACGGCTGATTATCCCATCAGGTTTAGCGCCCTCTGAACCTCATCGTCCGACACGGTGATTACAGGATTATCGCTGCTCTGCCTGCTGCTTCCTGACGCGCTGGATGGTTGAGACGCGCCACCGCCGTTGCAATCGAAGCGGCCGTAGAAGATGTTTAACTCGTCGGCCAGCAACGGATCTGCTCTCACCTCAGATTTGTTTCCGAAGGCACAGATGGTCCTCAGTCCCTGCCACATCCGTCGAGAGTCATTGAGCTGGAAATGAGACTCAATTCTCTCTCTGTATTTGTGTTTAGCGGCTCTTACTGCGCGTCGGAGAGCATAGCACGATGCTTTGTACTCGCTCATATTCCCGGTCAAAAGAGCCTTTTTGTAAGCGGCAGTGCGTGTGTTAACCGCAGCACGGATTGTTCTGTCCACCCACGGTTTCTGATTAGGTCCTTATAGTTATTGTTTCTGTAGCTTGTTCAGTTAGCGTGTTTACAAAGCTTAATGCTACATCC
The DNA here is from genome assembly GCF_936440315.1 of Barbus barbus. Lineage (NCBI taxonomy): Eukaryota > Metazoa > Chordata > Actinopteri > Cypriniformes > Cyprinidae > Barbus > Barbus barbus. The sequence continues at coordinate 39,716,429 of NC_136734.1, forward strand.
GTGAACTCGTTGAGATCAGAAGAACTCGCCCGGAACATGTCCCTGTCGACGTCATCAAGAGCCGACTGTAGCATAGCCTCTGAGTGGGAGGACCAGCGCGTCACTACTCTCTGCACCGGAGGTTCCTGAATGAGCCTTTGTTTATATTCCGGTGTGAGGAAAATGGCGACATGGTCCGATTTGCCAAAAGCCGGTAGTGAGCAGGCTTTGTAGGCATTCTTAAACTGAGAGTAGCAGTGATCCATTGTATTCGGTCCTCTAGTTGGACAGGATACATGTTGATAAAAGTTCGGCATGACCTGCCTGAGGCTAGCTTTGTTAAAGTCTCCGGCGATGATAAAGGCATCTTTCCCTCAGACTTTCTTATCCTTCATTAATAATATTCTTTTGAATGGTGATATTTCTCTGACTTTTCCTGAGGTCAAGGTAGTTCTTAAAGATTGGGAATCTGATGATAACAGTCAAACAAAATTGCTGAAAGGTTATGATGCTATGGTGTTTCATTGTATTGGGAAAAAAAATGTTATACCAAATTTGTGTAAAATCTGTACATTTGGGTCAATTGAAACAAAGACCAGATACAAAATGGAGGTCTTGGTTTTCTATTTCAGATGAGGTTTTTCCATCATGGAGGTTATTGTACAAGCCTCCTATCTCTAAGAGATGTGGGGATATTCAGTGGAGGATACTACGTTGTCTTATAGCCTCAAACTCTTTTGTGTCTAAGATTAATGAGACTGTTTTACTGACATGTCCTTTTTGTAATGCTCTTGACAATGTTTTTCATATGTTTTATGAAAAACATATGAAACTTAATTTAAACTTAACTCATTATTTGAAATATTGGAGAAAATTATTGTAAGACTGGGTTTTACATTTACCAACAGTCTATTTATTCTGGGTTGCAGATATAAGAGGTCTTGGCAGTAACAGTGTACACTTGCTAATTTTTTAATAGGACAAGCTAAACTTGTTATTTTAAAGTCTCATCAGTGTAAAAATGCCGGTGAAGATGTGAGTTTAGTAACTCTGTTTAAGTCTTTAGTGAAGTCAAGAGTGGTGATTGAATATACCTATTACCAACATACTAATAATGTCCTCTATTTTGAATGGAAATGGGGTGTTGGGGGGGCTTTGGTGACTGTGTGTGATTCTGGAAATTTGGTTTTTAATTGGTAATGTTTAGGAATCTTATGTTTTGGTTAGGTTTTTTTTTTTTTACTTGTAATGTGTGTATAATTAAAGTGTTTTGAAAAGTCAAAGTCTCTCTCTCTCTCTCTCTCTCTCTCTCTCTCTCTCTCTCAACCTATAGAAAAAACTAAGAAAACTAATAAAAGTGAAAAAAAGTATTTGAGATTCTGCTAATGCTTTAATTTGAAAATGAGGATTTCTCTCTCTCTCTTGAACCTGGAAAGAGTTTTAAGAATTTTGAAACATTTAAGTTCTGACAGAAAATGAAAAAGTATTTAACACGGCACAAATTCTAGGTCAATTAAACTAATTTTGTCTACATTAAATCACACAAACTCCTTTATACAAAAGTTCAAATTTACTCTCTTACATTGAAACTTCCAAATATATAAATATATTTTGAAATATATAACTGGATAACATGATCATCAGTTTTTACACTAATTTATTCGACAAATTTATTAAATAAATATTACATTTAATTTAATGTAATTATTAAAACATTTCAGTCAGTTTTTATGCTGATTGTTTAATTTGTATCGTATTAAATTAGAATGTTTATACTCGAAAAGCTGTAATTGTAGTAAATTAGAAAAATAAGTGATCTCAGACTTTTGTAACCTTGCTATATATAAGATGTCATTCTATTGTTGTATTTATTTATTTATTTATATTTTGCACCATAAAGTTAGTAGGGGCAGCTCAACAGCTTCATGCTTCACTTTTAAAATCAGCGTCCTCCGACAGAAAAGACATTCCAAAATAGAGTGAAATCAACAGATTGAGTGAGAGAACATTTCCCTATCGCCACATCTGTGTATGTTTCAGATTGTGGACTTTGACATGTTTCTGTTATCTCTTTGTTAGTGTGTGTGTTACAGTGTTTGTGACACTTTGGTGTCTACACACCCAGATAGAGCATCACTTCAGCCTTCAGCAGCCCTGATCGCAACATTACATCCCTGCGTCTGTTAGCACCCTCGGCATTGTGCCTGCTCCGGTTTGTTTGCTGAGGTGTGTGCACAAACAGAAAGAAATGGTGTGTGCTGTTGTGGGAAACACAGGTGTGTGGGTGTGTGTTAAAAGCCACCATAGGGGCCGATACGATAGCGTGCTGAAAGCAGTGCTCGTTTGGGCCGGTCAGAGCTGGACACGAGAGAGGGCGATGACAGTGACAGTCAGAGACTAAATACATGACTAAATTTCTCCTGCTACGGGGAATGCTGAAGACGCCTTAATGTACTGTGTTAGCATGGAATTCAGCCTTTCCTCAAGTTAACCTCTGACCTTTACAGTTCCCACACACAGAGGCAGATTTATGAGAAGAATGCACAACATTGTGAGGTTCTAGTGATTTTATTAAAGCTGTACTTAAAAATAAATAGCTGTACTTTTGCCTCAGAATGAGAAATCGAAATGCATGGCTTCATATGTACATATAAGGGTCAATTAAAAAATTAAAAAAATTGAGATTTATATAAAAAATATTTCCATTGGTATATGGTTTGTTAGGATAGGACAATATTTGTCTGAGATACAACTATTTGAAAATCTGGAATCTGAGGGAGCAAAAAAATCTAAATATTGAGAAAATCACCTTTAAAGTTGTTCAAATGAAGTTCTTAGCAATGCATATTAGTAATCAAAAATTAAGTTTTGATATATTTACGGTAGCAAATTGACAAAATATCTTTATGGAACATGATCTTTACTTAATGTTCAAATGATTTTTGGCATAAAAGAGAAATGTATAATTTTGACCCATACAATGTATTGTTGGCTATTGCTACAAATATACCTGTGCTACTGATGCTTTTGTGCTCCAGGGTCACATATAATCAAGAATTATTGTTTGGTTATGAGCATTAAAAGAGATGCATTGCTTGCTGTTATTTACGCTTGGCTACATTTGCTGGTCACTCGCTCTATTCTTCTCTCTCTCTCTCACACATACTCACACTCACAGGTGCTCTTTCTTTCTTTTTAGTAGGACTACAATTAACCTTGGTTCCTTCGGCCATGAATCAAGTCAGAATGGGGAGAAGGTCTTCAAGATAAACAGGGGCTGCTGGTAGCCTTTTCTCCTCCAGGATTTATGGACGTGTCTCAATGAATGGAGTGGCAGTTCTGACTGTCCCACGCTTCACTGGTCAAGCTGACACCAGCTCTACAGGTGAAGAGGTCAGTGACACAGAGCAGACCCACCTGACCGAGAGAGGTCATGCTGGGGTCAGTGACCAGGGCCCAAGTCCTCAGAAATATTAGAATTATTTTGGTCTTTTTCAGGACAATGCTCTATCGCAATGGAAAAAGTGTTGCAACTCTGTCAAGTATGGCATTCCACTAATGCATTTTCTCATTCTGGGATCCACTATATTATTACATTTATTATTTTGTTTGAAAGTGATATAATTGCATTTATGCTTAAAAACACAATTATGCTTTATTTTTCTCATAAAAAAAGAACACCGCAGTGTTTAATGGACAAGTGCACAATTAGCTGTTACAACAGTGAGAAAGTTCTGTTTTATTATTATTCTTTTATTAAAAGTACACATGATAATGATTCACTCAGTTTAAGTTTGTGCATAAATACTAATTGAAATATAAAAATTTTTACTTGTGCATTTGTACACAAATAAATGAATATTGATAATGATTCACTTAATTTTAGTATGTGTATAAACACACAATTTAAATATTAATTTTTATATTGAAATATTGCTATTATAACAAAATTTTGCTTGTGTATTTATACACATTATAACAAGCAGTAAATGTAATATACGTAACACATTGTACACTATGCATATTGCATGTTGGTTGACAAAAGTAAGATGAAAATGCACATGCATTACATTTATTAAATATTTCAAATTATTTGCTTGTTCACAAATTGAGTGAATCTTTATCATGTGTTCATCCATGCTCATTAATTTTAATGTAATAAATAATTAATTAATATTAGTATTAAACACTATATGTTTCCAGTTGATTCATAATTAATAAGAATTCATATTAATTAGTAATGTCAATGTATATTTTAATTATGTATTTAATCACTAATTGAATGAATCCTTAGCATGTGTTCATCAATATTCGTTAATATTAATTAATCATTTTTAATTAATATTAACACTGGTCCATAATAATTTTTTTTGGCTTACATTTTGCAAACATGATTGATTTCTCCTTGAATTAATATTAATATTTCCACTGTCCAAAATAAATATTAATTTATTTCAAGGATTTCATGCTCCATTGTTTCCATGTTGCCACTATTTCCTCTTTTTTGGTTGTTGTTAGAGCTATTTGATATTTTTAAAATAAATAAATAAATAAAACCAAGTGCAATGCACATGCCTTTTAGAGGCAATCTGACCCCATTCCTCCTCACCATATTCCATTTGGCCAGCCTTTTTGTTTTAATACACCTCATCTCGTGACCATGCTATATATATCAAGTAATGTAGGGACATATATTATAACATATGGGGAATCCATTCGGCCTTTCTTAGTGCCATTTTTTCCTGCTCAGGCGTATGAAAATGTCTGCGGCTCTTCCGAGCATGGTTCTTATTTCACCATGACAGCGTTTCCAGCTCTGCAGGCCGGTCCGGCTCGAGAGAGTTATTTACAGCAACTCTGGGATGGCCTGTTTATCTAAGTAGGCGACCTTGTTGACCCGGAAGCTGTAAATTCATGTGTGATGTTTCTTTCCCCCCTTGAGGGTCAGATGGCTTCGGCAGCCAGAGTCAGGGTTTTGTCAGTGGATAGTCTCGATTGTGGCCTTGATTGTTGTAAACCGGGGAAGTTAGTGCTCCCTTGTGTATCTCGAGCAGCAATAATAACAGCGTGAGCTGACTGTAGCGCAGTAATAACTGGGCTAAATGTCCATTCGGAGGTGTTTTGTTGCTTGTGAATTCCCAGTAGTTTTAGGGCGAAACACTTGAGCGTCACTCGGAGATTAAGAGGGACACGCTTTGATTTATCGCTCTGCATTCGGTGTGGAATAACCAGCAAGATGCCGGTTGTCAGAGACTTGCTCTCAACCGTTGCTTTTGGGAAATTTATAGCAAAGTCGTCGTTCCCCTTCACAGCTGATGTTTTCTCCATGCAGAAGATGAGTTAGCTGTTCTTTCTTCCTTCCTCTTTCTGAGATCCAAGCTGTCCTGCTGGAGGAGAGGAAGATGGGAATCATTAGGGTGACGCTAATTCACCTCCTGCCATTTATTGATCACGGCCGAGTGGAGCGTGGATTCATTACGGCTCGTTCGTTCTCCGCTCAGACACATCTAGTGAAGGAATGAGCGGATGTGTGAGCAGCTTGATGAAGCGCAGGCTCTTGTCCATGCTGTGTGTTCGTGTCCTAATCAAGTCGCTGTGCACACACTGCCTAGGAAGCGAGTGGCAGTTTGTGAATGGAGATTTCTAGAGCATGAAGATAATTAGATCCATTACTCAGAGGCCTCTGGACCTACACGTCTTCTGTCTTCACGTCGTCAGATGGACTCGAGCACAAATACCTGGACTATGACGGATAACAACTGGACGAGATGGATGCTGATAGCTGGGAGTTAGCCACATAACCGGCAGTAAACATCGCAGTATTTATACAACATTGCATTTCGGTTGCAGTTAGTTTAAGCCACGGTTCAGCATTTAAAAACTGTTGTAAAAACCAAAAAATCCCTAACGAAAAACAATAATAGTAATAATATATATGTGTCTATCTATATATATATGTATGTGAGTGTTGGTTCTATCTATCTGCCTGCCTGCCTCACTCACTCACTTCTTTTCATATATATATATTCTCAAGATTTATTTGACATCAATAAAAAAAAATCAAATCAAAATATTTTTTTGTTTGTTTGTTTTAGAAGATGTCTCTTATGCTCACCAAAGCTGCATTTATTTGATCAAAAATACAGAAAAACAGCAATACTGTCAAATATATTACAATTTAATATAACTGTTTTCTATTTTAATATATTTAAAAATGTCATTTGTTCCTGTGAATCCAAAGCCAGTCTTCAGTGTCACATGATCCTTCAGAAATCATTCAAATATGCTGATATGGTGCTCAAGATATATTTCTTATTATCAATATTAAAAATAGTTTTGCTGCTTGAATCATTTGAAACATTGTGAAAAAAATTATCTTTCTCCAGGATTCTTTACTCAGATGCTTGTCTTATTTGTGTGTGTTTTTCACTGGCAGTGACAGCATGGTCTGTCAATGTGGGAACGAAAGGGAGATGTTTCTGAAGGCTGTCAGTAACAATACTAAATGCATATTACTTACTGAACACATTTTTTTCAGGTATTATGGTGTAAATGACCATGCCACTTTAGTTCTTGATATGATTTGATTGTATACCATGACCTCTTCTCTGCTGGAGCTGTGTCAGAGAGCAGTCCATTCTTTAGCAGCAGTCAGTGCTTTTCTGATTGACTGGATGGCCTGATAAAGATCATGGGGTCAGTGGTCAGGACACTCAGGTTGAGTGGACAATGCTCCCACCAGGGCCTGGATCCCATCCATCACGGCGAGGAGACAAAAGCTAATGTCAGTCCGGGAGGATAGCACTTTTCTGGTTTGATTAGCTGGTGGCGGGCCACGATGACAACACCGTCATCCGCTGATAGGCCTGAACGAGCCTGAAGGAGGCTGCTGTTGTTAGCTTTTTCAAACCCAAGCAATTCTACTTCAAAATTCCTGCAGTTTTAAACCACGCCTCTTGCCTGAAGGCTGAGGTTGATTGTGAAGATGATGAGAACCATTTAAACCATTTGAAAGGCTATTAAATTTTCTATTAAAAAGTCAAAAGCTTCATCTTCATTCACAGGCGGAGCTGAGTTATTTGAAATTGCAGTGCAGAAGTAGTTACAGCTCTAATTGAACTGCAATGAAGCTAATTAAATTGGATGTGAATTGCTTTTCAAACCTGCAGCGGGCAAATTAAACTTAACGCATTGCCTAAAATCATATAAAATAATTACTCTTTCAATTTTCTCTATCCCAGAAATGACATCACTTTTCTCCTGAAATTCTGTAATGTTTTCTTGGTGGATTTTTGAAAGCCTCTTGCGCTGCTGAAAGTGCTGTGTAAATATCATTGCTGTCAATCTTTCTGATTGGATCAAGCCAGCTGTCAGTTTGTCGGTAGATTGAGTAAGAGAGCTGCCCACTCTCTGGCTCACAGCCTTGCTGGACTGTCTCTGCCGTTGGAAACAAGGCAAATTTCCAATGCGGAGGTTTCTTGGGTTTTGCAATATCGATGTGAAGCTGACAGCAGAGGCAAAACCGCAGAAAAATTGTAAATGAATCAACTTAAAAACAGGCATTGCTGCAGCAAGAGGATTCCTTTCATACAGTGTATTAAAGGCAGGCCTACACTTAAAAATAAAGGTGCTTCACGATGCCATAGAATAACCTTTTTTGTCTAAATCATTCCATAAAGAACCTTTAACATCTGAAGCACCTTTCTGTTTCACAAAAGCTTCTTTGTGGCAAAAGAAGGTTCTTCAGATTATAAAGAGATGGTTCTTTAACTGAATGGTTCTTTGTTGAACCAAAAATGGTTCTTCTATGGCATCGCTGTGAAGAACCTTTTAAACACCTTCATTTTTAAAAGTGTAGTACTTTATAATAAAAAAAGTTTACACTAGTTAATGCATTGGATATCACAAACTAAGAATTAACAACAATTTTTACAACATTTATTAGTCTTGTTTATTTATGAATGTATTTTTGTTTGTTATTAATTTTCACTATGTTCCACAGTCAGTAAGATTTTTAATATTTTGAAAGAAGTCTCACCAACGCTGCTTTTATTAACATACAGTAAAATCAGCAATATTGTGAACTATTATTACAATTTAAAATAACCGTTTCTATTTCAATATATTTTCAAATATAATTTATTCCTGTGATCAAAGCTGAATTTATCAATGTTGAAAACAGTTGTGCTGCTTCATATTTTTGTGGAAATAGTGATGCTTTTATTCAGGATTCTTTGAAAATTCAAAAGAACAGCATTTATTTGAAGTATATAAATATAAATATTTTGTAACATTTATCTTATTTCACTTTTGGTCAATTACATGCATCCATGCATAAATAGGATATATTAAAAGTACGGATCACACACTTTTGAGTGGTAATACATGAATTTTAAAATTTAAACAATGTTAAAGATGTATTAGATTATTCAGAAATTAACAGTACCCAACACTATTAATTGCTCTGAAAAATAATGTTCGCTGTCGATTCATGGCCATTTCATGGCATCATATTAATGGTATTAAAAAAAAAAATTTTTTTTTTAAATGTAATAAAAAAATAAAATAAATACTAATAATAATAAATATATATGTATATATATATATATATATATATATATATATATATATTGTTGTAATTTTCTCACTCTCATTTTTTCCCAAACTCATAAGACTTTCTTTCTTAGAGTGCAAACGGTGAGTATGTAAAGTATAAAAAAAGCACTATGAAAGTAACATAAAAGTGGTTATATATGATTTTCACACTATATTCCATGAAAATGTTCCCTCTAGCTCTCATTGAATTGATTTTTTTCTATTCATTACACAAAGCTCATCATAGTGGATGGATCACTTCTATGATTGCTTCTAGAACGTTTTCTGTCTTGTTAAAAATTTGACAGCCTCATTTACTTTCATTATGTTGAAAATAGTGGCTAGGGTGTTCTTCAAAAACAACTAAAGAAAAAGTTTTTGTAACTGGTTTTGGAGTGAGAGTAAATGATGACAGAGTATTCATTGTTGGATGAACTATCCCTTTAAAGCATAATACTGTATCAGCTCTTATGAGACTCTTTGTCTCGCAGTTTTCCTCTTCTTCAGCAGAGATAATATGAGGTCAGGGAGAACGGGGCGTCTCGGCACCAATTAATCAAGGCCTGAAACTTGCATTGGGCTCAGACAGAGCGCCTGTGTTCTCCTGGAGTAGACATCACCTCCCTCCAATCTGGGTGCTTTGGATCCAGAGGTCCATTCATCAAAATCAGAGCCGGAGCAAACCAAGATAGTGGGCAAGGAGCCGTAGTCCTCTCTGGATGGGCCTGTGTGTTCGGACCAGGCCAGGTAGAGCAAACTTCTACATCACCTCTTGCTCTGGGAAGAATGTATAAATACACAAGGCATGTCTGGGTTTCGTCATAGCACAGAGATGGATATCTCATGCCAGGAAACGAAGAGAGAGTGCGTGTGAGAGACAGATATGAATGAATGGGTCTCTTGCTGCAGGGTAAGAGATTTACAGTTCGGTGCTGATTCAGCTTTCCGTTTTGCTGTTATTTGTTTGTGGTGCAATCAGGTTTTTCATCTTTCCAACAAATAACGCGACCCCAATCGATGTGCATCGATTGTTTGTTAAAGGCTGTGTCTTATTTGAAAAATAAGAGATCAGATTGCATCGTAATGTCCCTTATGTCTCCGGTGTATAGACATTGCTGACAAAAGCGTTTTGTTTGCTTTTGCCAGCTCAATTGCATTGTAGCTTGTTTGTTCTTGTAAACAAGCAGACAAACAGAGTTCACATGCTGGCACTGGCTCTTAAAAATCAAACAAACGCTGCTCATGACAAGCCGGGTGTGCGTCTCCAGTCGGGACAGAAGGAGGAGCAGACTCCAGACGTCTGAAGGAGAGATTAGGCATGTTGGGGAGTAAAGATTTCCATCTGCTGGCATGTTTGGGGTTTGCAAGAGACCAGGGTTGTGCAGCTTTCAGAATTTAACTGAGAGTGATGTTTAACCTTCATGTTCAGGCCAATTTAATAACTCAAAATATACTCAGCACTGAAGTGCCAGGGTGATGTTTTTCCTAATGTTATAAGAACAACATTTTAACTTTAAAATTCACTTCAATTTTTTTTTTATTTTGTCATTTTACAGTGGGGTTTTGATGGATTCAAACTGACCATAAATAGGAACAATATTACTCAAATAGATTCCAGATACTGTGTGCAAAACAGACTAAATCTTCAGTAAAGATCTGTCAAGTGAATTTTGATTACTGTAGGTCAGGCGAACATATTTAAATAATTAAAATTATTTTTTAATCTACTTTTTTAAAAATGTATTATTTATTTATTTATTTTGCAAATACATTATTGATTTTAAAAACATTAACGAGTGTTTAAATTATTTTTCAGTTCTTTAAAATGAATAGAATTTTAATCGAGGTTGCATAAATTTTACTAGAACTTGAATTTAAGGTTGTAAGTGTATATAAATAGTGTGAATTACACATAACCATATGATTACACACATAACATAAGGGATGTTTCCAGAAACATTCCATGTTATCGATAATCAGTATCATATGTGACCTTGGACCACAAAACCAGTCATTGCTTATGCAGACAGCTCACCCTTCACCTCTGTTTTCCCAATCACTCCTACCCTCTCTAGGGGTATTGCTGCATGAAATGAAACTGACAAAAAAGCAAAAAAAAAGGCATAGTTTTTTCTTAAATGTCCAAATACACCCATACACCAAGCCCTTCTTAACAGTTCATCAACCATCACTCAAGCAAAGTGGATTTCCTCAAATGAATATCAGTCTTCTCAAAGCATTCTTCAGGACAATGCTATTGACAGTTTTAATAAGCCCCAGTCTTTTATCTGCTGCGAGACTGGCAATCAGCAGCCGCCTCAGTATTTTTATTCACACACACTGAGCTTGATTGACAGATCTTGTGGTCAAGTTGCTCATGAATGGAGTGGAGGAATAGGGAGGAAAGGACCATCTTCCGCTGGTGGACGGCCCTCATCACTCATCGCAGCCTGGAACAAGGGCACCTGCTGTGGGAAGCCCACCAGCTCCTTTCCCTTTGGTGAACAGGATCCACCTGTCGACTGACACGATGAGGGGCTGCATGAATAGAGGAGTATCAGTCTCATCCCCAGAACAATGCTGCTGTCTTATAATTACACCCACATCAGTTTGGTTTCAGATTTGATGATATGGTTCATTTTTATGGCTAAAAAACACAAATGAGATGTATTCGAGACAGCAAGACACGTGGAGACTGTTGACCTTTCAGATATCCTGAGATAAAAAAACAAACAGTGATCTTACATGGATTTAGAGAACTAAGTTTACTTGAGTAGAACTAGATAATGTATTTACAGACTGCATGAGGCATATTTATACGTGTGTGTGTGTGTGTGTGTGTGTGTGTGTGTGTATATATATATATATACACTGACCAAAATTATAAGCGCAACACTTTTGTTTTTTGCCCCCATTTTTCATGAGCTGAACTCAAAGATCTAAGACTTTTCTATGTACACAAAAGGCCTATTTTGCTCAAATATTGTTCACAAATCTGTCTAAATCTGTGTTAGTGAGCACTTCTCTTTTGCCGAGATTAGTGTTGCTTTCGTCAACGAAAATTATGACTAAATATCGTCGTCAACGAACCTTTATCACGTGACGAAAACGAGACGAGACGCAACGTAAATGCTGGTCATGTGACGATGACTATAATTAAATATATAATGCAATATTGTTGACGAATAAAAATGAGACTAAATGTGTTTTGCAAAATAAAAACTATGCTAAAATGTCTCTTCATTTTCGTTGACTAAAAAGAGACGAAACAAAATGTTATAATGTTATTTTGTCTCGTTTAGTCGCGTTATTATTATTATTTTGTAGTACTTCTGTTTCCTGTCTCTCACTTTAGGGGCTGCATCAGGTTGCACTGCGCAGACGGAGGTGACGTCACTTCCTCAAGCCCCACTCATGTTAACATGTTTGGTTGGTAAAATAAATGTTGCACATTCAAATCAGAGCATCTTCTTTGTCTGGCATGGATGTATTCTTAAGTCTAACAATAATATAATAAGATAAGCTTGTTTGAAATGGGTTTGGCTAAAATAATTTTGGTTTTGTCTATACTACTAGCGCAGTGGTGGGCCGTCAGGGAAGCAGGGCCTTCTCTGCTGGCCCTATAAAAAATAAAATTGTATGAAAAATGTTTTTATTGATTATTTAGGTATCATTTTCATTTGTGTAATGTCCACTAAATTGCCTATGATTAGTTTAGTTGAGGTTGAACTGGAAAATCCTACATAAAAAAAGTCACTACAGATAGTGCTACCCTTTTGTTGAAAGACGTCACATCTGTTCCCTTCCAGGAACTCGAGCTGCGTCGAAGCGCTAGGGGACGCCCACAGCGTGACCGCGCTCTGAACCAGAGTGTAACGTGTCCAATGGAAGGGCGAGACGTCATAGGCGGGTGACGTCACTGACCGGAAAGCATATAAGCACGTGCGGTGGAGCCGGCGTTTGCTTTTCGTCATTCAGCAACCGCTTCTCTGTCTGTGTGTATTGTCTTTGCATGTTGTGAGTCTTATTTAGTGTTGTTTGTCCTGCACAATCACTTGAATAGGCTCCAGCAATATGTGCAAGCACTGGGGCGATAGCAGATCGCATTCGGGCTGTGTGTTCCTCCCTGCACACATTATATCACTGCTTGGGATACACGCAGTCTATGTGTGGTCTGCTTGAGAGCAGAGCGCGCAGATTCAGCTCTCGAGGGAGCTGACTGCTCGTTTGTGAGCTTTTTCTTTTCTTACGCCTGCTCTCTGAAGGCTCTCTTTGAAAAAGAGAGGAGTGAGTTTCACTAGCCTTGAATGAAGACGGGCGAGCCCGTGTCTTCTTCCTCCTAGACCTGTCTTCCTCCGAGGAGGTGGACGCGTCAATGAAACAGTGTTTGCACAAGCATATTATGAATGAGAACGGCGCGCAGTCAGCTCAAAAAAAAGGAGAAAGGGGGCTGATTGTGTTTCTCTCCGCTGTACATCTCGCATTCCCGCCGCTGCTGAGGCACGGCGGCGAGTGTGAGTGCGGGGATCGCAGCGCGCGTTGCCGAGGCGACGCGTGCGTTACGTATTCTCATTCATATCAGAGCGATGCCCCGGGTGGAACAGACGCTCGCGAGCTATCTGTCCACTTGCGTGGCGTTGTCTCTGAAGGCTCGCGGCTGCAGGTCAGGCTGGTGCGTGTCTGCACACCGAAAAAAAAAAAAAAAAAGAAAGAAAGAGAGTGTTGCAGGCGCACCAAGCTGACGTACCTGCTTAGAGAGCTGGATGAGGGATTGGGGCTCAACTTGATTGAAATATAAGTTGATCTCTGAGCTCCCTAGAAACGCTGTCTGTGGTCGACCCTATCTGACATGAAGGAGAAGATAGGGTTTTCCTCATGGACGCCCCGCTTGCGCCTTCTGGCCTGTTCGGCGACGCCGTCAATTACGTCGTCAACCGGTACCAGGAGGCTAGTAGACAAGCGGCGGCGTTTCAACGGTTTCTCCCTCACCTGTCTCTAGCTCAGGGGGCTGCTGGGCGGGAGCAGCCCTCGCCGCGTGCCAGCCCCTCTTTAGAGAGGTGCAAAACAGAGCCTGGCTACTCGCACCCCACCGAGGTGGGGCCGTGGCGGCTAACGCTCTGGGTCGGGGACCTCTAAGGCTAAGCCGGATCTGCGGACCGTTCTTAAGTCTAAGGGGGTTCTCGGCCAAGAAGCCTACGGGCATGGGAGATCAGTCTGCCAACCCTGCCAGAGTTCCAGGGCGCAGCTGGCTCCAGCGAGCGATGTTCTCAGTTTCTTCCGCCCCGAAGTGTAGCGGAGCTGAGAAGCTCGCCACCCCTGCGGGGGTCTCTAGAGCTTCTGGTTCGGCCGTCTCCTGCCGGTCCTCCGCTTCAGGGCACCGAGCCAGCAGCTCTAGGCACGCCAGAGGCCAGTCTCGAGAGACTGGTTCCCTTAGGAGACCATCGGGCAGCGTGGGAACTACTGCCGATGTGTCTCTTTGGGTCCTGCCTTGTAGGGTCTGGTTCTTCAGCTTGGTCTTCCTAGGAATGACGCGGGTCTGAGGACCGTCGTTCATTAGGAGGCTGAGGCTGAGGCAGTCCTGGTGCTGTGCCCAGGACTTACGAGGGCAGACCCCTCTGGGGTAGATCGGGTGTCCGTCTCCCCCAGCGCCCTCGGGAGAACAGTCTGCCAACCCTGCCAGAGTTCCAGGGCGCAGCTGGCTCCAGCGAGCGGTGTTCTCAGTTTCTTCCGCCCCGAAGTGTAGCGGAGCTGAGAAGCTCGCCACCCCTGCAGGGGTCCCTAGAGCTCCTGGTTCGGCCGTCTCCTGCCGGTCCTCCGCTTCAGGGCACCGTGCCAGCAGCTCTGGGTACATCAGAGGCAAGTCTCGAGAGACTGGTTCCCTTAGTAGACCATTTAGGCAGCGTGGAAACTACTGTCAAATGGATCTCAATGGGTCCTGCGTACTGTAGAGAAAGGCCTTTTGTATTCAGTTTGGCGCTCCGCCACCGCCTTTCAACGGGGTGATTCCCACGTGCGTGGGCCCCCAGCAGGCTCTGATCACGGAACAGGAAGTAGACACTCTCTTGGGGAAGGAGGCCATCGAGGTGGTCCCTCCTCACGGAAGAGAGTCCGGGTTTTACAGCCGGTACTTCATTGTTCCAAGGAAGGATGGTAGATCTGCGTCAGTTGAACCGCTCAGTCAGGTGACTGAAGTTCAGTGTGCTTACACTCATCAGTCGTGTCTCAGACCAAGTCCGAGGACTGGTTTGTCACGATGGATCTAAGGACGCATATTTCACGTCTCCATCCTTCCCTCTCACGGGAAGTCCCTCAGGTTTGCTTTTAGGGGCAAAGCTTACCGATATCGGGTTCTTCCCGTTGGCCCTGCACTCGTACCCCGCATTTTTACATCAACGATTGGTTGATTCTAGCTCGATCAGAGCAGGTGGCGACTCGGCATCGAGATGTCGTTCTCGCGCACATGAAGGGGTTGAGACTGAACGCCAAGAAAGTGTGATTTCTCCAGTATAGAGAACCACTTATCTAGGCGTGGTGGGGGATTCGACCACGATGCAGGCACGTATGTCTCCCGCTCGGAGCGAGTCGATCCTCACCTCAGTCAAGAGAGTGAAAGAGGGCCAGTCACTCACTGTCAGGCAGTTCCGGAAACTGCTGGGGCTCATGGCAGCTGCGTCCAATGTGATTACTTTTGGCCTCCTGTACATGAGACCCCTACAGTGGTGGCTCAAGACCAAGGGGTTCTCCCCGAGGGGAAACCCGCTTCGCATGATCAAGGTCACGCGGCGATGCCTACGTGCCTTAGACATGTGGAGCCAAGCTTGGTTCTTGTCTCAGGGCCCGGTGCTGGGAGCCTCTTGTCGCCGCGTAATGCTAGCGACGGACGCATCCCTCACCGGTTGGGGAGCGGTCATGAGTGGCCACCCTGCCCGCGGTCTGTGGAGTGGTCGCCATCTAACGTGGCATATCAATTGTTTTTAAATGTTGGCCGTGTTTCGTGCACTCAAGCACTTTCTCCCGGACCTAAGAGATCACCATGTGTTGGTGCGCACTGACAGCACAGCGGTGGTCTCTTACATCAACCACCAGGGAGGTCTGCTTTCGCGCCCCTTGTACAAGCTGGCGCACCAGATCCTTGTGTGGTCCCAGGGCAAACTTCGCTCGCTCAGAGCCATCGATATCCCTGGGTATCTCAATGTGGGAGCAGACATCGTGTCGAGGCAGGGGCTGAGGCCCGGGGAATGGATGCTTCACCCCGAGGTGGTGAAGCAGATATGGAGGTTTTTGGCTGTGCGACTCGAGAGTCAGCACTATGCCCCTCTAGTTCCTCCATCTCCTTTGGACTGGACGCTTGGTACAGACCTGGCCGAGGCTTCGTCTGTACGGTTTTTCCCCGATCGCTCTGCTCCCGGGAGTTCTGGATGGCAACAGGGATCTGGTGAACAGGTTGGAGACGGGTTCGCCCTATCTCCTCCTGCATTCCCCAGATCTAGCGCTCTCGCTCGTGGAAGCCCGCGTGTGCGGTTCTTCCCCCTCTGAGTGACTGCTCGCTGTTGCAGCGCACGTTGCCGAGGCGACGCGCGCATTACGTGTGGAAGTTCTGGCCTCTGAGGGGGCGCAGCTCATAGCTTCCGGTCTCTCAACCGAGGTTGCTGAGACCATCTTCCAATCCAGAGCTCCCTCTACGAGGAAACTGTATGCCCTGAAGTGAAAATATTTCACTTCTTGGTGCGGAGACTGCCACCTTGACCCAGTTAACTGCCCGTTTGGTACAGTGCTGGAGGTCCTGCAGGCCCGTTTTTCCGCAGGGGTAACTCACTCCACCCTGAAGGTTTACGTGGCGGCTTTATCGGCCTACCACGCCCTTCTCGGTGGCCTTACAGTGGGTCGACACCCCCTGGTTACATGTTTCCTCCACGGTGCGCTGAGGCTGAGGCCTCCTGTACGACGTGTCCCTACGGGGACCTGGCTGTGGTCTCTTAAGAGAGTGGGGATTTGTAGGCCCTTCATGGCCCCTTCTTATCTCGTCTTTGCCCTTAGTCTGGCCAAAGCGTTTTTCTACCCTCGAGCGGGTTATTTCCTAGATCCCCTCTTCTATACCACGGCCTGTCGTGCTGCAGGCCCTCAGTCCTCCTGACCAGCGAAAGCATAACTGTGTGTGTCCAGTGCGAGCACTGGACGCATACGTCCACAGAGCTGCCCTGTGGAGAAGGACGGACCAATTGCTGGTTTGCTTCGGTCCTCCTAAGCGGGGTCTGCCTGCTTCCAAGCAGACCCTTAGCAGGTGGATTGTGGATACTATTTCCTTGGCCTATGAATCTCCAGGCATCCCTTCGCCTCTGGGGCTTAAGGCCCATTCAACTAGGAGTATGGCGGCCTCCAAGGCCTTTCTGGCAGGGGTTTCGATGCAGGATATCTGCAATGCTGCGGGTTGGTCCACGCCCCTCACCTTTGTTCGGTTCTATCACCTTGATCTTACGGCCACTCCCGGCTCTCCTCTTTCTCGCCCTCGCTGTGCTCCCAGTGATACACACAGGGCAGGTATTTTGGAAGTCTGGAGGCGTGGGCATCTCGTTCCCCTAGCGCTTCGACGCAGCTCGAGTTCCTGGAAGGGAACGTCTCGGTTACGTATGTAACCCCGGTTCCCTGAAGGGAACGAGACGCTGCGTCTCGAAGCCATACTTCCTGTATCCCTGCGGGCGGTTGCTTTATTCCTGGAAGCAAACGCCGGCTCCACCGCACGTGCTTATATGCTTTCCGGTCAGTGACGTCACCCGCCTATGACGTCTCGCCCTTCCATTGGACACGTTACACTCTGGTTCAGAGCGCGGTCACGCTGTGGGCGTTCCCCTAGCGCTTCGACGCAGCGTCTCGTTCCCTTCAGGGAACCGGGGTTACATACGTAACCGAGACGATTTGTTACGAGCATTAGTGACAGAATCATCAGCCAATCAAATTTTGACTTTCAATGACAGCCCGCCCTCTAGGTCCAGCTACGTGCCCAGTGTTACCCCCAGCATTAGACCGCCTCTTTAATCAGGGATTTCT
Organism: Barbus barbus; assembly: GCF_936440315.1. Classification (NCBI taxonomy): domain Eukaryota; kingdom Metazoa; phylum Chordata; class Actinopteri; order Cypriniformes; family Cyprinidae; genus Barbus; species Barbus barbus. The sequence goes on from NC_136734.1 coordinate 39,734,048, forward strand.
AAGGTACGAACATGAAAGTAAACGAAAAGAAAATGACAGCTGCAGTCATCGGCGCCTACACCAGATCTTGTTGCCGATCTACTAAAATCGTCTTTATCAAGGCGCTCTTTTGCAGACAAAAGAGAATAACTGAGAAAGGAAGACCTACACCCAAAGTGAATTCGCTAACAAAGGCCAGCAAAGGTTTTATGCGCCATTTCAAAGATTGCAACTATCAGTGGCTAACAGCTAGCACAGAGCACAAATTATGTTGCTGGCCGTGTTTACTTTTAAATCAGAGTAAAGGGGCATGGAATGACAGACCCATGGACTTTATTTACAAGTGACAGGGGAGTGCTTTATTATTTGATGAGTATTGTATCATGCACATTGTTATGGAGGTGTAGGTGGTGTGTGGATGTCCAGAGTTTGTACAGTTTTGCTGCTTTTGGTGCGTCGTCATTTTAGAGTGACATGAATGTGCATAGTGTATATACCTGTGTATAGGCAGATTACTTTTGTAACTGACCATGTAGGGAAATCTACTCTGCATTTAACCCACCCCAATATAGCCTACTATTAAAATAGTTGATCAGCCGTCATTGTTTGTTGAGAGCCTGTGTGCGGCATAATATGTGCATTATATGCATATAGCTGCGTTAGCTGTAACAGAGATGTGTAAGATGTGTACATGTAGTTTACAGTTGCTTACTGAAGGCCCTGTCTAAAACCCCACGGTATGCCACTGCTACTAGGTACTTATACTATATTGACTGGGTTAAATAGAATTACTAAAAAGAGACTAAAATGCAATTTTCATTGACTAAAACTAGACAAAAATAGTCATGGATAATTCTGACTAAAATAAGACTAAAATGCTCAGACTTCTAGTTGACTGAAACTTGACTAGACTAAAAAGAGTATGAACGTGACTAAAACTAATAAAAACTAAAATGACAGCTTCACACAAAAACTAGACTAAAACTAAAATTAAAACAGGCCGCCAAAAACAACAATAGCCGAGATAATGCATCCACCTCACAGGTGTGACATATCAAGATGCTGATTAGACAGCATGATTATTGCACAGGTGTGCCTTAGGCTGGCCACAATAAAAGGCCACTCTAAAATGTGCAGTTTTACTGTATTGGGGGGTCAGTATCTGGTGGACAGGACCCTTTTCTAGTCTGGTGTTTGGTGATGAGTTTTTGGCTCAAGGTCTGCATATAAAGTCACACCAGAGGAGTTCAGCTGGGATCAGGACTTGGCTTTCTGCAGACCAGTCAAGCTCTTCCACACTGACTCAATCAATCATGTCTTTTTGAACCGTGTCTTATACACAGAGACACTGTCATGTTAGAATAGAAAAGGCTCCTGTCCAAACTGTTGCTATAAAATTAGAAGCACACAATTCCCTAGAATAGCATTATATGCTTAAACATTAAGATTTGTACTCATAGAAATTACTAAAGTAGTCAAACCTGTTCATTAGAAGGGGGTGACCCAATACTTTTGGCAATATAGTGTAGATAGATAGATATATAGATAGACAGATAGATAGACAGATCGATCGATCATCTAAACAGACATATATACATAATGTCAGCACAGGGTTTTTGGCTGGTTTTAGAATATGAGGTGCATCAGCAGAATTACAAAAAAAAAAAAAAAGTTAAGTGAAACCTGCAGTATTTTTATTTATTTATTTTTTGGCCCAGTGGTGTGCCTTACAGTGCAGCAGTATACTGCAGGTCAGGCGAACATATTTAAAGAATTAAAATGTAATTATTTATATACGGTTTCAAAAAGGTTTTATTTATATATTTATTTATTTATAAGAGGTTGTAGGTTACAGAGTTGATCTATAAAATTGTGTCATGATTGTGCCCTCAATCAAGTCTTCATTCTGTTTTATGTATTTGTATGTGCGTGTGTGTGTGTGTGTGTGTGTGTGCGTGTGTGTGTGTGTGTGTGTGTGTGTGTGTGTAGTACTGTTGAAAAGTTTGTGGTCAGTAAGTCAATTAAATATGAAGTCTCTTATGCTCAAGGCTGCATTTTTGATGAAAATGAATAACAGTGATATTATGAAATATTATTACAATTTAAAATAAATATATTTTAATTGCAATTTATTCCTATGATTAAAGCTGAATTTTCAGCATCATTACTCCAGTCGTCAGTGTCACATCTTCTGTGTTGAAAACAGTTAATTTGCCTATAATATTTTTGTGGAAAATTGTGATTTTCAGATTTTTTTTTTTTTTTGATGACTAGAAAGTTCAAAATATTTTTTTTTTTAAAGAAATCCTTGCTGACTAAATATTAATTTCCTTCAAAAATAAAAACTGACTTCTTACTGAACTTTTGTAGATTTGTAGATTTTCGTTTGAAGGTGTCAGCTAAATGAATATAGAAGTCATGGCTGTGTTATTTAATTTGCATTGGTAATATTTTGTGTTTGAGTGGTTTGTATTGAAATCAAAGCAGCACCAAAAATGGTCAGATGAAGTCATTTTATATTATATTATTAGATATATTTTGAATTGCAACACCATTCGGCCTTATTTTTTGAACTCATCATAACACATTCAGGGTATTGATATCTTACACCTGGGATTGTTTAATAAGCCGAACAGATCTCTCTCACTGTTGTCAGCTCACTCATCCACAATGAATGAGATCTGCTCACTGACCAGAATAACTATATTCTGAATACCCATAAATCACTGCATCGTTGTCTAGAATTTGAAATCAGACTGTTTCTTCTACAGCCAGAGTCCAGTGATTTATGGACCGGCTGTCCGTTCTGACTGCAGTCAGTATCTTTCTTCCGACTAGGCCGTGCCGCGTTTTGACGTGAAATTGGAAATGGGTTTAACGTGAGATACTTCTCGCTCAATCACGCGTCTGGGCTCTGTCCAACAGGTTAATAAAAGAATATGACATGAGAGGCGAGCTAACTGACTAAACAGCATCTTTGGGCGAATCTTGTCTTTTGTAGTTGCAAACATAATGAGGAGAAATGACTTTAAAGTGGGCTGGAGTGAGACGGATTCCTTTTTGCAGCGAGACTGTACAGCTGGAGATGTTGCCGTGGATTTGTTGCCATGGTAACAGGGTGGATGTGATGGGGAGAAAGAAATGATGTCTGTTTAGGCACAACACACTCCCATCTGGCGTGAGCTGATAATTGGTACACATGTTTGTCAAATGCACTGAACAAATAAAACCCATCATTTTTTTTCCCAGTAAGGGGACGTTTATGATGTTTTGACAAAGACCTTGCAGAAGAGTGGGCGTGATACTGAAATTTACTGATGTTAATATAAACACGTTCGTTTTTTACAGAGCTTTATGTACCATAAAAATTATATGTGTGTGTGTGTGTGTGTGTGTGTATGGATGGGTGGATGGATGGACGGACGGACAGACGGACAGACAGATAGATAGATATGGGTGGATGGATGGATGGATGGATAGATAGATATGGGTGGATGGATGGATGGATAGATAGATATGGGTGGATGGATGGACGGATGGATAGATAGATATGGGTGGATGGATGGATGGATGGATGGATAGATAGATATGGGTGGATGGATGGATGGATGGATAGATAGATATGGGTGGATGGATGGATGGATGGATGGGTAGATAGATATGGGTGGATGGATGGATGGATGGATGGATAGATATGGGTGGATGGATGGATGGATGGATGGATGGATAGATATGGGTGGATGGATGGATAGATAGATATGGGTGGATGGATGGATGGATGGATAGATAGATATGGGTGGATGGATGGATGGATGGATAGATAGATAGATATGGGTGGATGGATGGATGGATGGATAGATAGATATGGGTGGATGTATGGATGGATGGATGGATAGATAGATATGGGTGGATGGATGGATGGATGGATAGATAGATAGATATGGGTGGATGGATGGATGGATGGATGGATAGATAGATATGGGTGGATGTATGGATGGATGGATGGATAGATAGATAGATATGGGTGGATGGATGGATGGATGGATAGATAGATATGGGTGGATGGATGGACGGACGGACAGATAGATAGATATGGGTGGATGGATGGATGGATGGATGGATAGATAGATATGGGTGGATGGATGGATGGATGGATAGATAGATATGGGTGGATGGATGGATAGATAGAGTTTGTACAGTTTTGCTGCTTTTGGTGCGTCGTCATTTTAGAGTGACATGAATGTGCATAGTGTATATACCTGTGTATAGGCAGATTACTTTTGTAACTGACCATGTAGGGAAATCTACTCTGCATTTAACCCACCCCAATATAGCCTACTATTAAAATAGTTGATCAGCCGTCATTGTTTGACGGCCATGTATGGATGGATGGATGGATGGATGGATAGATAGATATGGATGGATGGATGGATAGATAGATAGATATGGATGGATGGATGGATGGATGGATGGATGGATAGATAGATATGGATGGATGGATAGATAGATATGGATGGATGGATGGATGGATGGATGGATGGATGGATGGATGGATGGATGGATAGATAGATATGGATGGATGGATGGATGGATGGATAGATATATATGGATGGATGGATGGATGGATGGATAGATAGATATGGATGGATGGATAGATTTTTATATAAATAAATGAAGTAACAAACATTTATTTAGATATATTGAATTATTAATATTAATATTAATAAAATATTTTAAAATAAAAAATATTAATATTAATAAAAATGTATTTATATTTTATACATATAGATGCATATATGTAATAAGATATACGATCTTATATTATATATATAAATAAACATTGTAATAATACAATTAAAATATTTTACATAATATATATTTTATTACTTTTATATTACATAATAAAAAAAAATATATATATATGTGTGTGTGTGTGTATAGGTATACATTTATATTATATAAATAAACATTAAGTAATAAACATAAAAAATATGTTTAAAATGTAATATATATATATATATATAATATAATTTAATATGTTTATGTATAGTAGATATAATACATTTTCATAATATAAATATTTTTTTATTATTTATTCATTTATTTATTACTTTACGCTTCATTCTCAGACTAGGCACATGTCGAGCAACACTGGGAGCTATTTGAACAGAGGCCTGGGGCAATGACAGAAACACTGTGTGTTAGCCTGAGGCTGCAGGACAGAGGAGCGTGGTTCTCATTGCAGCACTGTCGCTTAAAGAGAGACACAGTGATAAAAAAAAATAATAATAATAAAAACACAGGGATTAATCATTGTCACAGTGTGGAAGCCGTGGCGTCTTATGATGTGCTATAATGCTTGTGCTTTATTGCAGCATGGATTCATGCTGTTAGATGCTGAAATATAACCGTAGGCTGCAATATAGCACAACATGCAGTGAATATTGATCCTGACGTGCTTTTAAAACAATTTAAGCGCACATTTGTCATGCCTCTCAGCATTAATGTTTAGCAAACAGTTTGGCATGAACATGCTTAAGTTGTATTTGTGTAAGACAGGGGCAGTGCATGAATTATTTATAATTTTTATTACAATGCACAGATTTGAGGCAGGAAATATGTCTGTCATTTGCGCTACGTTTTCATTTTAGGTCATTCAGATCATATCTCAGTGTGGTGATCTGAGTTTCATTAAAAGCAGCTGCTTTAGCATCTACAGGTTGTTCATTTATTTCCACTGCATTAATACTGCAATGCCGGTGTCTTGTTTGACCGAAGGGCTGGCTTGGATATATAGGGAGTGATTGCAGTTGGATCTGATCCAAGGCAAGTTGAGCCTACACTTGTGAATGGGCATGCATTCAGCTTTTATTTATCATTCCACGGATGGGATTTTTTAATGGATGTGGTTTGTGGGCTTATTGGATTACTGTATGCGCTTGTTGCCCAGCGGTATCAGATTTTGTCACTAGGGCATCATTGCATGTGAATGGAGCTGCTGCAAAAAGCATGCAATTCGCAACCTGACCACATGGTGGCAGTGTTACATTTTGATTGCTCAGATGCTTTCAAATGGCTCCACACCTGGGGAAAGTGAGCTGCCTCGCCAAGTCAGTTTTGCTGGTGATTAAGGCTTGGATGTGGACCAAGATGAGCATAAAAGGACGAGTGCCGTTCTATCCGTCTCGAACTCTCTGGGTCATTTACTCTCATATCTGTAGCAGGAAGTCAAAGCGTAAACGTTGCTTATCGGCCTATGCTGTCTTCAGACCAAAACATTCACATGATCAAACAACAGATCCTCAGTCATTAAATCTGTGAATAAACAAACAGAGCCAGGTTTGTGTTTTCCCGTTGTCATCCATCTGACAACGATGCTGTGCGTTGTGACGCAGAAACGTACGCAAAATCACATTAGCAGGCGCCCACAAGCCTCACGCAGGCATTGAATCACAACTGAGACCCGGCGCAGAAAGTCTTGGGGCACAGCAGGAGTTTCTTCCACTCTTTTCTTTGTCTTTCTCTCTCTCTCTCCTCCCTGTTGCTTTAGGCTTTGGGCTGAAAATGCCAGAATAGATAAGAAAAAAGTGCTTTCTGTTGTTATCATGGAAAAACACATGCACAAACATGGATCTAGCATCATTCATGTGATTATGGTATGTGCAGAAAGAGCACTTTTTCCATTATGGACACATTACCATCAGTCTGTGAATCACAGGTGTCTGACGTCTTCTTGTTGCGTGGCAAAACAGTTGTATCTGAGATAGCTTCTGTGTGAAGCAAAGAGGTGTATTTAACATTTGGAGGAAGATATCTGTTGGCATGCTCATTCACTGAACATGAATTGAGATGGAAAACAGGATGCAATTGGAATTTGAATGCAATTATACTTAAAGTGAATTGAAATTCAACAAAATTCATATAAATGCATGTCAAAACACCACTTACAGAAATTTGTGTCTTGCTAATATATATGGTATTTGGTTTATTTTGTATATTTTTTATATGCAAGTTGTATTATTTCATCAGAGCACACAGCACATACACTCATTTTAAATGCACAATAATCTAGAAAGGTGCCTTTTCAAGAACATGTATGATGTGTAGCTACTTTTATTCAGCATGAAGGCATTAAATTAGTCAAAAGTGACAGTGAAGACATTTATATTGTTTTGTTTCAAAAAATTTTTTTTTTTTACTTTCTATTCATCAAAGATTCCTGAAAAAAATGTATTATAAAATATTAAGCAGCCAAAAAAAAAAAAAAAAAACTTTTCAACATTGATAATAATAAGAAATGATTATTGAGCACAAAATCACCTTATTAAGTAATGGCTGCTTAAAAATTAACTTTGCATCACATAAATAAATGTGCCAAAAAGAGTTATTTTAAAATGCAATAATATTTCAAAATATTACTCTTTTTACTGTATTTATAACCAAATAAATGCAGCCTTGGTGAACATCAAGCATTAAAAATTCTTACCAAACCTTTTGAAGTTAGTTAGTTTTGTAAGATTTGAATTTTGAATTTATTCTTATTTGTGGTATTTTGGTAAAATGGTAAATTTAAAAAAATATATAAATCTCTGCTTGGGCTGATCATGCTCACTTATAGCAACAACTTGTTTCTCTCCAAATAAAGAAGAGAGAGTAAAAAAAAAAACTTGGATATTATGGTGTAGATTCAACACATAACACATTACTTTACTGTTAACATGACTAAATGCATCTGATTATTATATAAAGTGTGTTACTTGTCATGTCTCACCACGAGCACACATCTTAGACCTTCACAGATTCAGCTGTCTCCCAAATCCACGTTAAAGCCATTTAGTCAGATCTATATCACATGCCCTTCTTCTGAACGTGTCACATGATGCCTTCAATACACGCACAGGATGGCTCTACGCAACGCTGAACATTGCTTCATGGCATCACATAAACATCTCCAGTCAATCCAAGCGAGCACAAGCCTGACTTTTGAAACAAAATCCAATTTCACTGTGAAATGTAATAAAAGCAGTCTGGCTCCAGGATATGTTTGGCTGCTGGGAGACCTTACGATTACACTTATTAGACTTCAACGCTGAAGCACAGCCTCGAGACAGTGCAGGTTATTTTGATGAATGATGTGAAACAAAATATAAAGGTGACAAAAAGAATGACCACGACAAACAAAACATCACAGCACACATCACCCTCTTTATGCGGCGCTTTACCTGCCATAGAGAAGAAATCATGAGATAACATGAGATAAAGATCGAATAAGAAAGTAAGAAAGAAGAAAAAAGATGCGATGACATACTGTAAGTATGAGATATAAAAAGGGGGAGAGAATGCAGAGATAGTTGAGACAGCATGAGATGACAGAATATAAAACTATAAAACTAACAAACTGAGATAATGTGGATAATAGTATACAGTAAGCATAAGTAAAACAAAAAATGAGATATAGACCGAGTAGTAAAGAGGGAGAAAAATTATAAGAGACAAGATGAGACGAAACAGAGTAAATGTGTATGTGATATATGAGTGAAGAAAATGCGGAGATGAGACATCATGAGATGACAGAGAATGTTTATGTGAGAAACTAACAGGCTGAAATAAAATGGAAATTAATTGAGATCAAATGAGAAAACCAAGTGTACGTAAAATATTTGCAGGCTGTGAGAATCTATATGAGGCAAAATAACAAACAGAGTGAGTGTAAGTAAGGCAGAGAGAGAGAATGCCAATATTAAATCAGTTAAGAGACAGTAAGTAACAAATTTGCAGAATGAGATAATGCAGTTTTGACACAAAATGAGACAGAGTAAGGGTAAGGCTGCAAAGAAAGTTGAGATGAGAGCAGACAGAACGGAATGACGTTAAATAACAGATTAAGTATTAAAAATGATGAGGCCGACCGAGTAAGAAATTAACAGGCTGAGATACTGTGGTGACAAGATGACACAAGATAAGAGGGCTGAGCGAATGTGGAAAAGATCTGAGACAGAATAACACGAGATGGTGTGAATTAGAAATTATAGGGTGGAGACAACGTGGTGATGAGAAGAGATGATGTGAGATAGAGACAGATGGGTTTAAGCGCACTGAGAACATGCTGATACTCTATAGGGCTTTTCACTCTGCGCTTAATCATTCTAAAGCCTGCTTTTATCTCCGGGTAAAGGTAGAATACGTGTAATTTAGAAGCAGGGTTGGCACCGCTTTTTGCTTGTACAGTGTGAAAGGATGCGGTGTTACAATGTTATGGCAAGTTGCTTAGCAACAAGCATCCAATGGCGTGCCTCATATTTACAAGCTTTGGACAATTACGGAAACACTGTGTGTGTGGTGTAAACAGTTGATAAAGTCATAGCTTTTATCTAGCCACGTCAACTGTACTGTGATATTGGGCTTTGTCGTATTGTAGTTTCTAAATTTGTTAGTATTTAGTTGTATTGCATAGCACTTTGGATCAACCGGGAGTTGTGTGAAATTGCTTTATAAATAAAGAAAGAAAGAGGAAAAGATACAGAGTTGGAGTCAATAATAAAGAACTTGTATACATTTAAGTGCTGTCAAACGATTAATCGCGATTAATCGCATCCAAATTAAAAGTGTTTTATATCATTATGTATATATTTGAAAATTTTTACGTTTATACATTTATTTATTCATATTCTTATATTTTATATTATATATATAAATATATTTAATAGTGCTGCCAAATAATTAATTGCATCCAAAATAAAAGTTTTTGTTTGCATAATATGTGTACTGTACTGTGTATATTTATTATGAATATATAAAAGCACACATACAGCATATATATAGAAAATATTTACATGTATTTACACGTATATATTCATATAAATTATATCATATATAAATATATTTAATATATAAAGGTAAAATTTTTCTTAAATATATGCATGCATGTGTGTGTATATACATAATAAATATACACAGAATACACACATATATTATGTAGACAAAAACTTTTATTATGGATGCAATTAATTGCGATTAATTGTTTGACAGCACTAATACATTTATTTATAGAGTCATTTACATAGATCAGTGCTTTGTAGAAAAATGTCAAATGGTGATGGAAAATATGAAATAAAGTAAAGTCCATAAACCTTTGGAAATTTTTATAGTAGCCTACATATAGAAAATAATTATTTTGCAACTTAATAAATGTCACTTTTGAACAATGTAATGCATCCTTGCTGAACGAAATAGACTGTGCAAGTAATTTGCAAGCTGAGATAAAGCGTTACTGAGACAATAATGAGAAATTATGAGATGAAATAGAGACTGTGTTTAAGACGGGAAAAACGTTCATATTAGATGAGGTGCCATTAGATAAGACAACAAGAGAAGATGTCAAGATACAAGGTGAAGCAAGAAAGACTGAAAGCATGAGGGTAAAGAAGGGGTACATATTTCCAGTGTATCCATGTATATTTCCTTGATTATCTCGTCTCATCTCTAAGTGTAAGTGAGATGCGAGAGCACTGAAAGAATCTGAAGCAGAGTGGGGAGCAGTAAAGCAGAATGCAGGAGAAATGAGGAGAGGTGGGGATTCTGCCCAGAGTGGAGCAGATAGAGATGAAAGCTGCTCTCTGTTTGTTAGATGCAGCTCTAATTATGGCTCCTTTAATTAGTGCATCTCAGAGCTGCCTCTCTTGGAAACATGCCACTTTGTGCAGCCCCTTTACCCTCGAACTCTCCATCTTTCTCTACCTTTCCTTTCCGTTCCTCTCCCTCGTTTCTCCTTGTGTCTTGACAGCTCATACAATCAAGGCAACTTCAGCGGCTATAGCCCTTAAGCAAGCGTCTTTGCTCAGATTGGGAGAGAGAGGGGGGATAGATATGGAGGAGCAAACCAAAAAATAAGCAAACCATAATATAAATGAAGATAAAAAAAAATCTTTATTTTTACATTGATAAAATCAATGTAAAAATAAATAAATATGGAAATAAATACATGCAGTAATAATTATAAAAATAAATGAATGCATAAATAAATAAATAATGTCAAAAGGAATAAAATATCAAAAAGTAAATTCACAAAATAAGAAATTAAGAAAAAAATTAATACAAAATAAATTTAGGATTAAATTTAAATAAAAATGAATTATCTTTGTCTTATTAAGTTATATATTTGGCTGTTTATTTTCCTTTTATTACATATATTTATTTATCTATCTATTTATGTATGCATTATATATATATATATATATATATATATATATATATTTTTTTTTTTGTAGGTTTTGGTCCTACGTAAAATTAATTTACAAAAATACAAAAATAAATGTAGGATTAAATTTAATTTAAAATGAATTATCTTTGTTTTGTTTTTGTGTTTTTGGTTATATATTATTTATTTATTTATTTTCCTATTATTACATCTATCTATCTATCTATCTATCTATCTATCTATCTATCTATCTATCTATCTATCTATCTATCTATCTATCTATCTATCTACTCATTCATTCATTCATTCATTCATTCATTCATGCATGCATGCAGGTTTGGTCCACCATAGATAGAGAGACCCAGAAAAAGAAAGGGGAACTGTGAAAAAGCGAAAGTGAGAAATAAAACACGCCAAGAGCTCGTAGGCATGGCATCGGAATGGGTTGTGTGTGCACACGCATGTGTATTTCTGCAGTATACCGAACAAAATAAGATTGATGCCTGGGAGTGTTTGGCAGGAGGTGACGAGGTTGAGACGCCAAAAAAGTGGAGCCGAGCGGCATGGCGTTCTCCGGAGGAATTACAGCGCGGCGAGGTGAAGACGCGTGTCAGTGACACCGGGATTCAATCTCAGTATTTACTGTAGCTCCACTCAAGCATAAAGTCCACATCTGAGCGAGCAATGCACGGTGAGGCGGGGGTTCCTGCATGAATTCTGATTCCGTTCATGTCCGCGATTCTCACTTAGGGAATACTGCAAGATGGTGCATAAATTAACTAAGAGGATATAGGGCGGGTGTGCACAGAAAGAGAAGGACTTTTCTTATCGCAACCCTGTGGCAGGACTCTGTTCAGCTCCTCGGGAAAGTCATTAGCCCCCGAAGACCCCTCAAATTCATTATTTATCTATCACACGCTGTTTACAATTCGTCCTCGTGAGAAGAAATGTTAACAGCTCCCACTAAGCACTAAGTTGCGCTGTGACAGAAAAAAGAATGCAGTGTGCGTCTCATTTGTGTGGTCACGTTTTATTGACTGTCTAAGATCTGTTGTTTATCTCAAATTTGTAGCTGCACCAGCCAATTTCGAAAACTCTGCTGTTATTATAACTGTTGGTTGTTTTGGTTGACTTGAATACAGTGGCTAAAAACTGTTGGCAGTGCCAGACTTCTGGGGGCCCTAAGCAAAACTTGTTGGGGCCCCAAAATGCTCCCCAACCCCTTAACCTATTATTTCAGAGCAGTTTCACTGTCAACAAACAACAGTGAGTTAAAAAAAAGTATGTAATACAAAAAAGAAAGAAAATTACAAATAATAGGGCAAATACAACAGAAAAAAATATAAAATAAACAATTTAGCCTATAATAGCCTACTATACAGAAATTGATTAAGGCAAGGAAAGTTTATTTATATAACACTTTTCATACACAATGGTAGTTAAAAGTCCTTTACATAAAAGGAAGTAAAATAATCATATATATATTTTTTTAATGATTTAGAAATTGATTTAAAATGAAAACAGTTAAAAATAGAAAATTATTATACATAAAATACAGTGCAGTCAGTTCGGATGTGAACAGTACTCATTCAATAAATGCACAGCTAAACAGATGAGTTTTGAGTCTGGATTTAAATGTGGCTAATGTTTTAGCACATCTGATATCTTCTGGAAGCTGTTTCCAGCTGCGGGCAGCAAACTTTTTTGTCTTCCACCACATCCGCTCAGCTTTTCTGCATTGTCTTTTCATACTCTGAACTGCTGTTGATTTTCGCCAAGGTGATTTTTGTCTGCCAGTCTGCTTGCAGACTTTCACTGGAGCAATATCATCAATAACATTATTAACTTTTGAGTTAAAGGAATCAAGGAGAAGATCAACAGAGTCTGCAGAAATGCTTGGTGTTGAAGATATAGTATATATCTAGATATATATATATAGATGTATATAGATATAGAACTAATGTTCTCATTAATGCATCTCTTTCTGACAGAGACAGATCTAGATTCAGTGGTGACATAGATCAATAAATCAAAGAAAATACAGAAGTGATCAGATAGTGCTATTAATCCTTAATAACAATGGATGGAATGTTTAGACCTCTACTGATGAGTAAATCTAGAGTGTGTCCACGATTGTGTGTGGGTCCATGCACATGCTGACTCATGTCAAAAGTGTTTAAAACAGTTATAATTGATTTTGCAGCAGAATCAGAGTACAGTTTTAGCTTAAAAGTAAAAAGAATATAATCAATAATTACGAATTACAATAAAAAAATTTTTTTTTTTTAAAATGTAGCTAGCTGATGCTAATTGGCTAGCTAAATAACTACTGGATGCTAACTTTTAAAAAAAAATATAAAGGCAAATTTTATTCAACCAACTAATTAGAATACATTTGATGGGGAAACAAAGGATTGTACTGTTCAGAACAGAGTAGGCTAACTACAGTTTAGAGGCGTTTTACCCAGACTAGGTTTAAAAAAAAAAACAAAAAAAAAGTCATTCTGAAAATATAATTATAGTTTTCTTAAATAACACCTGCTCTCTATCTACAGGCCTTACTAATCTCTTTTTTTTAATCACTAATTTTTTTTTTTTTAAGTAGGCTACTGTAGTGGTACCATGGTAGAGAGATAAATATCAGATCAGATTCAATTGATACTCGTTATTTGTAGAACAGCATTCCTGCAGTGCTAATATATGAATGCAATTAATTTATTCTTCTTTAAAGTAATCAGAATCAGAATTAGTTTTATTTGCCAAGTGTGTGCAAACACACACGGAATTTGCTGTGTTTTTTTTAGGAAGCTCTTGGTACGTACATGCATACATACATACATATCTGACATGAGAACAGAAATATTTCCATAAGACTTAACAATAAATAACAATGTGTATGAATCTGAAACAGAAGATGTATGTACAGATTTGTGCATTATTTACTCTATATATACAGCTGTATAGAAAATATGCATATGTATTTACATAGTACTTGAGAGAGAGGCAATAATTAGAGACGGAGTATGAATTACAGGCATGAATTACAGAACACTGGTATATCGTTATACCAGTATAGGTGGCGTCTAGTGATTGTCTTTAATCATTGAATCATTAATTCAAACTATTCTTTTAAAAAAAAAAAATTAGAAAAAAAATAATGATAAAAAAAGAGAATATGCATACTTCCCCTCTATGTAGGTGAAAAACACTATATAAAAAGTGTAAAGTCACAATATCCAGAAAGCAATAGATGGAAAAGTACCCAGATGCATATGTGATTTCAGGTTCATATGAACACTTATACTGTAAGCAGGTCACTGAATCAGTCATTCATTCAACCGATTCTTTCAAAAACACTGAATCATTCATAAACATTATTTTTGTTTGTTGTTTGGATATGCCTAGCAAATTTGGCTATTGTTTGTGTTACGCCCCGCGCTCAGGAATAATAGGTATAAACACTAAACAGGGCATAATCGAACTGGGTTGTAGTGATGGAATCCCAAATGTTCAAACCACTCCGGTCGATAATCAAAGGACTACACAGTGTTAGTCAAATAAGGTGATTAGGTTTATTTAAAAATAAACAACACCAAGTGAAAATAGAGAGCATCTCTTCGGGATGTCCAAAGGCCAAAATAACAAACAAAACCAATCTAGAAAGAAAAAGGATGAAGCATTAAATAACCTAATTGAGTTTAAAATAAAAATATATTTTAATTCCCTAACTACCTAACGAAAAACAAAACCCAAACGAGCCAGTCAAAATAAATAGGCAGGACATCCCTACGCTCTACGTTCTTAAAACAAAATGTTTTAGAACAGATAATCAACAGTCTTCACAATTCACTTAAGTTCAACAAGATTGATCATCTGCCAGAGGAGGGATCCAGGAGCTCTCAACCCAAACGCGACTGAACCAGCAATGAGCTCCTCATTGAATGCCAGCAGCGTCCTTATAAAGGTCCCGCCTCGTCTGAACCGCCAATGACGAACATACACCCCATCATTGGACAACCTATCAGAGACCAGAAAAAACAAGAGGGAGGAGAAAAAACACAACACAGCAAATACCAAAGACACAAACCGTAACATTTGTTTGCTTCTGTTTTACTTGGCGTGGGGCAAAAACAGAAAAGGTACCTGGCAATATTTTGTCAAAAATACAAAAGTTGATATTAACAACTTGTTTACTAAAATTTTGAATATGAGGAATAGCACACTCGCAATCAAAATTCAGCACCACTGTGTTGACCTGCGTCCTGTTTATATAAATCCATAAATATTTACATATACTCTACAGATGCAGTTCATAGTGCATAAGCAGGAAGGGAAACAGGATATGGATATTTTAAGCTAAGATGCTGAGGGGCATTTCAGTGAAACTATGTCCTCATTGTTCAGTGGACATGACATAATTTCTCTGTGCCTTTGTCACATGACCTTTGTCCAAAGGAAATGATGCAATAGTAGTCTACAGTGTGTTGAGGCAGTATACAAAGGGCAAATGATGCAGCATGTACTGGTATGATATATATACTCTCTGTGTGTGTGTGTATGTTTAAACATGAATGGATGTATCTTTTATACAAGGAAATATCTAGCATATCCTTCACCATAATGTATTGTGGGAAAGAGCAACTGACCCGGGGTGTGAACACAGGACTTTCTTCCAATACACCTACACTGAGCACTTTTAGAGGCCAGTAGTTGAAATAACAGTTTCTGTGCTCTTGAACTCCCCACGGTTTTGTTCTGTATCTCAGTTGAAATTAAAACATGTCAGTTGTCTTTATTTGGGGCTACAAAAGTGACTGCTTTTGACAATATTGTTTACAGTCTAATGTTTGAAGTTTTTGAAGTAATTTGCCTCGGCTATCAGTTTCCTATTCTAAAAAAAAAAAGCTAAGGAAATGTGAGCCTACAAATGAGCCTACAAACCTTTACGATACAAATCGTTGCAAAGCAGCTCTACAGGAAATTAAGTTTCCACAATATATTTATATATTGCAGAACCTTAATATATTTAACTTATGGCAAAATTTGGTAATTCTGTCTGTTGTCTGAGCTTTGGTATCCTCTGAGTTCCTCTGAGGGCTTGGCATCATCTTTTCTCAGGTGTTCGGTCATCTCGGATCATTTAAGGGTTGTATCCAGAAGCTTCTGTAATTCCTAGTTACCACGGGATGTTAATAGAGAAACAGAGAAACAAATAGAGACAAATTAGCGTAGCTGCTGTTCCATCTAAGCAAAAATGATTTGTTCAACCCAAGCTAAAGAATAATAATAATGTACATTTGATCAGATATAACTGCAGTACAAGATTATAAGATGCATTATGTGAATGCTTGGCTAAAGAGATGTGTCTTTAATCTAGATTTCAACAGAGAAAGTGTATCTGAACACCGAATATTATCAGGAAGGCTATTCCTGAGTTTGGGAGCCAAATGTGAAAAAGCTCTACCTCTTTTAGTGGACTTTGCTATCCTAGGTACTACCAAAAGTCCAGAGTTTTGCGACCTTAGGGAGCGGGTTGGATTGTAGCATGGTAGAAGACAAGTTAGGTACGAAGGAGCTAAACCATTTAGAGTAATAATATTTTGTAAATGATACGGAACTTAATAGGTAGCCAGTGACTGTACAATTGGGGTAATATGATCATATTTTCTTGACCTGGTAAGAACTCTAGACGCTGCTTTTTGGACTATCTGTAGCTTGTTTATTGAAGATGCAGGACAACCAGCTAGCAGTGCATTACAATAGTCCAGTCTAGAGGTCATGAATGCATGAGCTAGCTTTTCTGCATCAGAAACAGGTAGCATGTTTTGAAGCTTGGCAATGTTTCTAAGATGGAAGAATGCTGTTTTTGTAACATGGGAAATGTGATTTTCAAAGGGCAAGTTGCTGTCTAATATAACACCCAGATTTTTGACTTTAGAGGACGTGACAGTGCATCCGTCTAGTTGCTAATTGTAATCCAAGAGATTCTGTGTACTGTTTTTTGGTCCAATAAGTAATATCTCTGTCTTATCTGAATTTAATAGGAGGAAATTATTGGTCATCCAATCTTTTACATTTCTTACACAATCTATTAGCTTAGATAGTTTAGAAGTTTCATCTGGTCTTGTTGAGATATATAGTTGAGTATCATTAGCATAACAAAGAAAACTAATCCCGTATTTTCTAATAATATTACCAAGAGGCAACATGTATATTGAAAATAGCAGAGGACCTAGGACAGATACGTGTGGTACTCCATACTTTACTGGTGATAATTGAGATGACTCCCCATTTAAATGAACAAAGTGGTAGCGATCGGACAGGTAGGATCTAAACTATCTTAAAGCCTGCACTTGAATACCAGTATAGTTTTATAATCGATCTATGAGTATGTCATGGTCTATAGTGTCGAACGCAGCACTAAGATCAAGTAATACTAGCAATGAGATGCAGCCTTGATCTGAAGCAAGAAGCAAGTCATTTGTAATTTTAACAAGTGCAGTTTCTGTACTATGGTGAGGCCTGAAACCTGACTGAAATTCTTCATAGAGATAATTTTTTTGCAAGGAGGAGCACAATTGAGCAGACACAACTTTTTCTAAAATTTTAGACATAAACGGAAGATTTGAAATGGGTCTGTAATTTGCCAGTTCATTAGAATCTAGTTGTGGTTTCTTAATAAGAGGCTTAATAACCGCCAGTTTGAATGGTTTTGGGACATGACCTAAAGATTAATTAATAATATTGAGAATGGTTTTTCTGCATTTTCACTCAAGATTACGATTACGTAAGAGTATGATAATTTTTACTAAGGGGAATTTTAATGTATGATTACTGTATATATACATATAGTGTACATAAATTACCATGGCATTACTGCTTTGCCGCAGGCTTTTGCTGCAGGGTATTGCTACAGTGATTGTACAGTGAGGATCTCCTTTGTTTTTTTCTCTCTCTTTTCTCTTTATATGATGTTTGAAGGAGCATTTTAATGTACATTATGCTTCTAGCTTTTCAAATGTTTTGTACATGTTCTAAATATACAGTTTTGAGATTGGTCGGTTATTTTTTGCAGTAATTTGAGCAGCATATTTTGGGAGCAACATTACAGCACCAGCCACCATATGGTTTAGTTATGTGCCAGAAATGAATTTAGAATGCCGTAATTCCAATTTCATTTCTGTATTTGAAATTAATATGATTGGAATGCATTTTGAGTTTGAATGTAAGGAAGCAGAATTACATCAATTCATGATATAGTAGCAAAGCCTTGTTTTAAAGTTTTTAAAGAGGTTTAAAATCCTTGAAGTTTGAAGATTTATAGCCTTCTAGACATATAGAAAGAAAGAAAAAAGAAAGAAAGAAAGACGGGAGACCATTCTTGAATTCTGAAATTGCACAACATTCGTACACATACACTACCAGTCAAAAGTTTTTGAACAGTAAGATTTTTAATGTTTTTTAATGTCTTCTGCTCACCAAGCCTGCACTTATTTGATACAAAGTACAGCAAAAACAGTAACTTTCTGAAATATTTTTACTATTTAAAATATCTGTTTTCTGTTTGAATATATTTTAAAATGTAATTTATTCCTATGATTTCAAAGCTGAATTTTTAGCATCATTACTCCAGTCACACGATCCTTCAGAAATCATTCTAATATGCTGATTTGCTGCTCAAAAAAAAACATTTAGTATTATTATTATTATGTTGAAAACATGAATGAATAGAACGTTCAGAAGAACAGCATTTATCTGAAATAGATATCTAGATCTTTTGTAACATTATACATGTCTCTATCATCACCAAAAGCTTTTTATTTCAGATAAATGCTTATCTTTGAATAAATGACATTTTAAAATATATTTAAACAGAAAGCATTTATTTTAAATAGTAAAAATATTTCGCAATATTACTGCTTTTGCTGTATTTTGAATCAAAGAATTGTAGGATTGGTGATCATAAGAGACTTATTTTAAAACATTAACAATCTTACTGTTCAAAAACGTTTGACTGGTAGTGTATACATCTTCAAAACACTAATCACACGCTATATCACCATATAGAAAACTGCAAAAAAATAAATAAATAATAATTATACTTGCCTTAATTTAGACTCATAAAGCACATACACAAAATAACTCTGTACATAATACATGCTCAGTGCTAGTGCATCCTCTGCTCATCTGCACGACAGTGTTTTTGAGATTCTCCTCACACACACGCGCTCTGACTCTGAAATCCCAACACACACACGGGCAACATAAAAGGGCACATGCACCGTAATTGAGAAACATGAAAGAGAGGATTGTGATCTGGCTCAGGAAGAAATGGAGGATTAATTAGACATTCTTCTCCAGATATATATAGGTGGGTCTTTTTGAGCATTGTTGGCTGGTAGAGCCGTAAGTATGAATTCTAATTAAGAAAAACTGATGAGACTGTAGCCTGTCCTAGAAACGATTCATCTGTATGAGCTCACATGGACCAGAAAGGAGGGGGTAATGATTCCCATGGCAGCTCAGGACATCCTGCAGGAGGAGTCGCCTGGGGTGAACAAAAGAGAAGGGAGAGAAGAGGAAAGGAGAAGAAAGGAGCCCAGAAGAGAAGAGACTTTCTTGCTGGTTAGTGCTGTAAAGCAACCGCAAATTCAATATGGACCATTTATATATTTTTTTGGAATAGTGCAGCGTGTATTATAAATTATTTATTTGTGCACATCTTTATTTTATAATTAATATGTCAAATAGTTGTATCTCAGAATATTTTTCTGAGATACAACTATTTGAAAATCTGGAATCTGAGGGTGCAAAAAAAAAAAAAAAAAACAATTGAGAAAATTAAGTAATTATTAAGTAAAATTAATAATTGAAATCCTTAAAAAATTAAGTTTTGATATATTTACAAAATATCTTCATGGAACATGATCTTTACTTAATACCCTAATGATTTTTGGCATAAAAAAAGATAATTTTGACCCATACAATGTATTGTTGACTATTGCTACAAATATACCTGTGCTACTCATGACTGCTTTTGTGCTCCAGGGTCACATATGTAACAGTAGAGAAGAAAAGATGATTGCAATTTCCCATTTCATGGCAACTTCAAATGGTATATCTGCTGGACCAGCAAAGCCACCTTGTTCACCAGCAAAACCTATCTGATAAATGCCTAAAAGAGTATTTCTTTTTGTGATGGTTAAGCTATTTAAAAAACCTTGCCTGCTGGGAAATATCATCAGTATCAATATCATTAGTGCAGTGATGCATGATACACCACTTCCAAAACAAGCAACATTTTTATTGGTAAACGTTCACATGTACAAACTTGAATCTAGTATGAAGTCTTTTGTATTGCCTCATGCATAATTCCAGATTTCACAATTTTCTTTTCACCTTCAGAATTTTGTAAATGTAACCGCTGCCTAAAGGCCCCTTCAAGCAAAATGGAAAAACAAATGGGTATGTCATTTCATACAAAAAATTAAAATTAAGTTAGTTTGCAGCTCGTTTCAGCAGTTTGAAGCAGCTTGCCAGAGCCAACTTTCCCAAAACGTTTGATTACATAATAGGTGTGTTTTGGGGCTCCACCCTCTTTGACAGGGAAATCTTCTTCATTTCCAGCAGCATGGGTAGCGTCGGGATTATCACTAAGAGCATACTGCTTCAAAGCAATTTCGACCTTCTTTTTAACCCTAAATGAAGAATGGAGAAAAAGAAAAAACTTTGCCGTAAGTATATCGGGCCTTAAAGTGGTGAGCTAATCTACAAGGCTTCCCAGATTTAGCCTCATCTGTTATGCTTTCAGAACAGTTTTAGGCACTTATCAGCTGGTAAAACCAGCTAAACACCAGCTTAAACAGACTGAGAGACCGGCTAGACCAGTTTAGATCTATTTTAGGCAGGTTCAAGCAGGTTAGCGAGGACACATTCAAATACATCATGGTGTGCCAGTCTTTTCATCAGGGAACACATTTGAGCTAGTCCTCCTGGTTGTGGTAGACAGCAGTGATGAGAGGAAATGAGAACATCAAAGTGCATCAGTAATGCTGAGGTTAGTTTGCTTAATTACTACTGAGTGGAGAGCATGAGAAACGAGTCATTACACTGAACAGTTGAAGAGACAATAATAACCTCTTCAGTATTCACCGTGATTACCGAAGCTCTCCCGATGAGAGTGAACCTGACTCTCCTTCTGCTGAAAACAGTGGCATTTGTCCCACTGTCCCTGCCTCTTTAGTTTTACATCTCACACAGATTGAACACCTCCAATGCACACATGCATCTGCATGCCCTGTGATATACACACGCACAAACAAACCCAATCAAACTCGGTCCAATCGCTACTCTGTCTTTCTCCTGGTGGACTGGTCCTCTAGTGACCTGTTCTGTGCATTTACAGAGGCTTGTGATCATGTGCATGTGTGCTCATGCAGGAGAGAGAGAGAGCGAGCGTTGCAGGCCTATCCCAAAGGGAGCAGGTTCAGAGTGGGGTATGAGCGTGATGAATTAGTCTGCTGCTGGATGGTAGGCGAGAGCAGTTCATCTTCTTCATCTGACCTTGAGCTTATGAGCAGTAATAAAGCATCGCCCAAGCACTCCTGGAGCGGCTCCGCTCAATAGCACACACACTTGCCGTTATAATTTCGCTTTAATTCCATCCATTTTGATTGCAGAGGAAATCAATTAAAGCACCTCTGCAGTCGTTTTCTACGTTTATGCTACAATTTGTTGTTCTGTGCACAGAGTATAGAATTTTGTTTACCCGCAAGTGTTAAACGTCTCTAGTTTTGTTCGCCGTAATTAGCTGCTGTGGAGGCTAAAGGTTGAACACTGTATTGAATTCATTGCGCTTGCTTGAAGTAACAGGCTCTAGTTTGTTCATTATAATCGTTATGATATGGAGGAACACAATTTGTACACCTTTGTTACAGGCCTATAGAAAGGACTGTGCCGCTGTTTAACATTAGCATCTCTCAAACAAGCCTGCAAAAACTCACTTATGCTGAAAAATTGCCTATAAGCTGTTTCAGTTGGTGCCCATCATAAATGAGCAGCTAAATCCATATTTCTGGTACGATTTGGGCATTTTTGTGCTGTTTTAGCATGGCTACATGTGACAAGCTACTCAACCTGAAACAATACACATCTTATCCAGCCTGTTCCAATAACAACAGGAATTGAGATAGCAAACAGAATGCAGAATTGCAGTAGACATTGAACTTTAAGGGAAAACAAATTAAATCAATTGAATTGGACAAGAGTAAAAGAACACTTAACCATTACCTGTGTTAAATTTCTTCTACCTGTTATTCCAATTCAACTTCCTACAGTTCGAATTCACACTCATCTGTTGAAAGAAGGCCAGTTCTTCAGTTCGAAATTTTGTCCAACCCTAAATAATAGACAAAAAAATATTATCCTGAACCAGTTAACCTCTAGTGATTGGTATGTGATGAATGTTATCTCAGTAATAATTTGTAGGGAATGTGCAGTTCTAGGTTTTACCGGTTTGTGTGTTTGCATTTAAATATTAAATGCAATACTTGTGTGTTTGCATTCTCTTTACAGAAACTCGCTGATCCGATCACAGACACAGAACAACAACACCCAGACTCTGTTTTAATCATTCTCGGTGACTTTAATAAAGCAAATCTCTCCCGTGAACTGCCAAAATACAGACAGCATGTTACATGTCCCACCAGAGACAGTAATATATTGGATCACTGTTACACAACAATAAAGGACGCATATCACTCGGTTCCACGAGCAGCTTTAGGACTCTCTGATCACTGTTTGGTTCATCTTATTCCGACCTACAGGCAGAAAGTTGAATCTGCAAAGCCTGTATTAAGATCTGTTAAAAGATGGACTAATGAAACAGAGCGGGATCTACAAGCCTGTTTCTCTCTCACTGACTGGACTGTTTTTGAAGCCGCTGCCACCGATCTGGATGAGCTCATGTGACATCTTATATCAGTTTCTGTGAGGATATGTGCATTCCTAATAGGACTCATCTAATCTACAACAACGACAAACCATGGTTCACTGCAAAACTCAGACAGCTCCGTCAGGCCAAATAAGATGCTTACAGAAAAGAGGATAAAGTCTTGTACAAACAGGCCAAATACACACTGGAAAAGGAGATCAGAGTGGCAAAGAGGAATTATTCTGACAAGCTCAGGAAAAAATTATCTTCCAGTGATCCTGCTTCAGTGTGGAAAGGAATGAAGGATATCACCAGTTACAAGTCACCATCCCCCAGCACTGTGGAGAATCAACACCTGGCAGACAACTTAAATGAGTTTTATTGTCATTTTGAAAAATCACCCCACACCCGCCCTGAACACCTCTTCACACAACCATTAACACCTCCAGCAACCCTCCTCTCCCCCACACCTACAATTCAAATCAGCGAAGAAGATGTGTGCCAGGTCTTCAGGAAGAACAAAAGAAGGAAAGCACCTGGTCCAGATGGTGTGTCACCAGCCTGCCTAAAAATCTGTGCTGATCAGCTAGCCCCCATCTTCACACAGATCTTCAATAGATCACTGGAGCTGTGTGAAGTCCCCTCATGCTTCAAACGCTCCACCATCATCCCCGTCCCAAAGAAACCCAAAATTACTGGACTCAATGACTACAGACCTGTGGCCCTAACGTCTGTAGCCATGAAATCATTTGAAAGACTGGTTTTGGCTTATCTGAAGGACATCACTGGTCCCTTACTGGACCCCCTGCAGTTTGCCTACAGAGCAAACAGTTCTGTGGATGATGCAGTCAACATGGGACTGCACTTCACCCTGCAGCATCTGGACAGACCAGGGACTTATGTGAGGACCCTGTTTGTGGACTTCAGCTCCACTTTTAACACCATCATCAAGGAAACCCTTCAGAATAAACTAACCCAGCTCTCCATCCCCACCTCCGTCTGTCAGTGGATCAACAGCTTCCTGACAGACAGACAGCAGTTATTAAAGTTTGGTAAATTCACATCCAGAACTCGTACCATCAGCACTGGAGCTCCTCAGGGCTGCGTACTCTCCCCACTGCTCTTCTCCCTCTACACCAATGACCGCACCTCTAAAGTCCCCTCTGTCAAGCTCCTGAAGTTTGCAGACGACAACACAATGATCGGCCTCATCCAGGACGGTGACGAGTCTGCTTACAGACAGGAGGTTAAGGAGCTGGCTGTCTGGTGCAGTCTAAACAACCTGGAGCTTAACACGCTCAAAACTGTGGAGATGATCATGGACTTCAGGAGAAACCCCCCTGCTCTCCCCCCACTCACCATCATGAACAGCACTGTGACTGCAGTGGAGTCATTCAGATTCTTGGGCACCACCATCTCTCAGGACCTGAAGTGGGATATTCACATAGACTCCATTGTCAGAAAGCCCCAGTAGAGGTTGTACTTTCTTCGCCAGCTGAGGAAGTTCAACCTGCCACAGGACTTACTGAAACAGTTCTACTCCGCCATCATTGAATCCATCCTCTGCACTTCAATAACTGTCTGGTTCAGCTCAGCTACCAAATCTGACCTCAGAAGACTACGGAGGGTAGTCCGGACTGCTGAGCGAATCATTGGTACAACCCTCCCCACTCTCCAAGAACTGTACTCATCCAGAGTGAGCAAAAGGGTTGGTAAAATCACTCTGGACCCCTCACATCCAGCACACTCCCTCTTTGAACTGTTACCGTCTGGCCGACATTACAGAGCTCTGAGAACCAGAACGACCAGACACAGAAACAGTTTCTTCCCTCAGGCAATCCATCTCATGAACACTCAAACGTGGAACACACAACTATAATACATTATCCATTCACCACACTCACTTATTTTATTTTTATTTTCTCATTTCTAATTTGCACATACATAGTTGTCTATATTATATATTGTGTTTTTGCTGCTTTGTACATTGCCTATTTGGATATTTGTATATTATTCTTTTATTATCTGTGTCCTGTCCTGTTGCTGTCTTTCTGTTGCTCTGTGGAGCTTCTGTCACTACAACAAGTTCCTTGTATGTGTAAACATTCTTGGCCAGAAATCATTCTGATTCTGATTCTAAACATACATTATTGTACGTATTGACTGAATATAAAATGCAAACAAACTTAAAATGGATAAATATAGAAAATAATGAATCAGTTGGTTTTATTTCACTTAATCAATGAGAAAGATTATATATGTTCACTTCCATCATGTTTATTTAACTAACTTTATAACTGTAACTATAATTATGGTTTGCTAGCTTTAATAACTATACTATATTGAGTACATATTAATTATAACTTGAAATTATAGAATTCATTCCACTTTGTATGATTTCTGGTGCCACATTCGACTTCCAAGCCCACACTTTAAAATGTTTAAAATTCATACAGTTTCTTTCTTTTCTTTACAGTTTTCTTACAGGTTCTCAAATCTGATTGGCTGAGAGGAGCGTGATATTCTAGTGATAACAGAACTCCAACCGTTTCACCGTTTGTATTCACTCCGTTTGCCATATTTCTCACAGCGGGTGTCATTGCAGACTCCCAAATACACTATAATTGTATAAATAATACTGTTTTTGTATCATGGAATCTAGTTTTAAGAGTTTATATATATATATATATATATATATATATATATATACAGTATATATATATATATATATATATATATATATACACATTAGGGTCTCTTAACTAATTGCTTATTAGCATGCATATTACTATTAGTCATTTATTAGTAGTAAGTAAGCACATATTAATGCCTTATTCTACATGACCTTATTCTAAATCCCTAATCCTACCCAATACCTAAATTTAACAACTACCTTACTAATTGTTAATAAGCAGCAAATTAGGAATTTATTGAGGGAAATGTCGTAGTTAATAGTGAATAAGTGTTCCCTATTCTAAATTGTTACCAATACCTCTTTATAGTGCCGGTTAAAGACTTAAGAGCTAGTTCTGTTGCTCCATGCGGTGCTGTTCCTTTGTAGAATGATTACTTCATCTGTTTTCCTCAATCAAAGAATCAATGAGCCCTTGTGAAGGATATTCATCTGATAAAGTGGCCAGGCGTAACAGCACAGTATTTGTTTGTGTTCTGTTGTCTTTGTGCGTCTGTGTGAGCACCTGTTCACAATGACACACGTTCTGTACATAGCTGAGGACGAACGCCTCTACAGAGAGTTGTGCTTTGGCCCCGTTCAGCAAACGGCCTGTAAAATCCAGCCATGTAACGGCTCAGATTAACTAGCTCTCCTTTCGTTTTTGTTGTCTTTGTAGATTCTGTGAAGTGGAAGGCTCCAGAACAAAAC
This sequence comes from Barbus barbus, assembly GCF_936440315.1. NCBI lineage: Eukaryota > Metazoa > Chordata > Actinopteri > Cypriniformes > Cyprinidae > Barbus > Barbus barbus. The sequence continues at coordinate 39,760,538 of NC_136734.1, forward strand.
TGCTAGCGAGACATCTCCTGTGCTTTCGGCCTGAACGTTCTCAGAGAGAAACAACAGAGGGGAGATGTTTCAAATGTGTATTTTAGGTTTCTTGTTATTATGCCCCTATATCTCCCACAAACCCCTGGTTGTGGCACAGGAATAGATTAAGGTAATAAAAACAACTCAGAAAATAACCCAGTCATGCAGAAAGTATGAGAATCCTTGTGCCTGTGTCCGTAATGACAAATCTGTGTGTGTGTGTGTGTGTGTATGCAAAGCCTCAATGTCTGCCTGGGTGAGACCTTGACTGAGAAGAGAGCAGACAGACAAACACACATCACGTCCAAGACTGGCACAAGACTGCCAAAGGTTTAGCAACAGTGCCCAGGGACACACACACACACACACACACACACACTCAGGGAGAAGCAAAATGTCACCAATGCTCTTGGGAAAATGTGACATGAGACAGTGTGTCACAGTATCTACACATGTCGTCACATTATTTCTGGGTTTGTGACTGTAAATGTGTGTGCGAGTGATTTTTGCATCTGTAGGTGTGCTTTTTGTGTCAATATATGTGTGTTTCTGCATCTTAATGTGTGCATGAGTGATTTGTGCATCTATGCATGTGTCACAGTGGGCTGTCTATGGGATTGTGCATGTAAATGTGCGAGTGTTTTTTTTTTTTGCATCTGTGTGTGCGCTGACGTTCAAGTGTGGTTTATAAGGTTAGTTCAACAGCTTAAGCAATGACACCAGGTCAGTAGCTGCAGTCTAAGAGATGTTAGAAGGTCTAGAGTTGGGGAAGGCTTGAATATTGATGTGAGGTCAGAGAGAGAGAGAGAGAGAGAGAGAGAGAGAGAGAGAGAGAGAGAGAGAGAGAGATGGCCAAAGGAACAATTTACCATTTCTTCCTTTTTCCTGTCTTTATAAATGAATTTTTTTTTCACATTTGAAATTGCTAACCAGAATTTTCATAATGTTCCTGGGTTATCTTGTTCCCTGTTTCACACTGTTCTTGCTTTACTCCGCTTAGTATTTTTCTTTTCTTTCTTTTTTTTTTAGTAGTCAGGTTTTGAGATTTCACCCTGTACTTTTGTAAACCCTTGACTAACATATTGTATTTGGGTATTTATGAGGTTAATGACATTCTTTGGACAAGTACAGCATGCAATGATCACATTAAGTATTCTGAAACATATCTTCACACATTTAATGCATTTGCAGACATTTTGACAGTTAATTGTTTCCCCAAGATACTGAAACCAAACACAGCGTTTGTGTCCAAAATGCATACATTTTAAATGTGCTTGAATGTTTTACATTTATTGTTTCACAAACTGACTTGAGTTTTAAATGAGGTATCAAACAGGTTGCAAAATTGCAATTTGAATGTAATGTCGTTGAATTAAAGTGAACTTAAATTTGAAAAATGATTGTCAAGACCAACTTTGAATGTTAGCTTGACAAACATTGTTTGAAAAAGAATTATAGATAGATAGATAGATACTCCAGTCATCAGTGTCTTCATTGTTTCTTATTTTTATCAGTGTTGCTTAATATTTTTGTGAAAACCATGCCGTATTTTTCATGATTCTTTGAATAGAAAGTTCAAAAGCATATCACTTATTTATTTATTTATTTTGAAGAAATCAATTTTTATCACTCTTTATCAATTTAATGCATCCTTGATGAATAAAAGTATTAATTTCTCTCAAAAGTGTGTTATAGACTGCAGTTCACAAAAGCACAAAGTTTACAATCTCACTCTTGCCACAAGCAGCGCTATTGTGTACAGTAACATAAACTAATCTTTTTCTATGACTGCTCATCTTTTTAGGTCAGCTACTGTCATGTCACAGCAACAGATTCACGAGAATCCTGCTGGACAAGTTTACTAAACTTTCAACATGTTGTTTGAAGCATGCAACTTCAATAATAACACTTCCAGGCATAGATATTCAAAGATAACTCAATCGCCACCTTGATCACTGAGGTTTGCGTCAATCAAAGTTATGCAAAAATGGGTCGGTCATGCATTAACATGTGCTTCTAGTCTTAATCTACACTCCTAAGAAAAGGGGACAAAACAAATCAAATACTCGTCTCTCACCACTTTGGTTAAATTGTTGGAGAACAATACTGATACAGTCTCCGCTCTGAACTACTTGATCAAGTGCCTTGCGGTGCACTTTTCCTCCGAGCGAAAGCACTCCGTCTCACTCCTGTACTGAGTTAATGTAATGTATTCTAGCCGTAGAGTAGCTTAAATTTGATTTATTCAGAGTAATCCTGGCAGATGAGGGTTAGCTGGTGTTTTATAGTGAGGAGAAAGGGGTGGGAGAAGAATGAGAATGCACCACGCTGAGGGTTTTGAAGGTGCAAAAGATTTCGGCTGATGTCACCGTAGACGACTAGGCTTAAAAGTCAGATAAAGAAGCACGAAGAAATAAAAGTGTTTGGTTTCTTTATCCCGTACCCTTGTGAAATCATTCTTTCTCTCTCGCTCAGTCTGTCTGTCTGCCTCTCTCTCCTTGGCTAAGAGTGGGCCTTTAAAATATTCATCTTATAAATATTTCACTCATATCTAATAAAAGCTTCTGTCTTCATTAACGAGGTGACTGGGGGAGCCATTGATCAAGTTTTCTGTTTCATGGCATGAATATTTTCTCTCAGCCTCCTGCTCTCGCCCTTTCTCGCTTCTTTTTTCCCTCCGTCTGAACGAGTGACGTTTAGTTAATGTAGCGATGGTGGCAACCTCTCAGCACGCTGAGTCTAATTCAACTTCTGCCCAATTACAGCAAGTGTGTTCCTCTAAGAGCGCACTCACTGCTTTTATTCTCTTAAAAGCGTCAAGTTTAAGTTCAGTCGCACAAGCACTTGAGCTAAAAAGGAAAAAAACACTGAATGAGATGGGAGAAAAAACAACTTTCTGCCTAAATGTCACTTCCTTCTCCAATCTACTGCCTCTGAGGCTTTGTGTTTCAGGTCAAATCAAGTCAAGTTGAATTTATTTGTATAGTACTATTCACAATATGCATAGCGGTTTTACAGAAAGTCATATTATTATGTCAGTAATATCTTAGTGCTTTAACATAGAGGAAGTTTCAGGGTTGGGTGATATATAAACAATGATACACGTGATCCTCCGAATTTTTGATCTAGCTACGGTATACTGTATTTACAGTGCTGTCTATCACGTATATCAGTGCCGCTGTAAAAATACATAAATAAATAAAAACATATATAAATAAAGGCAGAAAATATACTCACCCTCAGGCCATACAAGATGTAGATGAGTTTGTCTCCTCATTAGAGCAGATTTAGATTTTTTTTTTTTTTTTTTTTGCATTCCATCAGTGTCTCAGCAATGGATGCTCTGCAGTGAATGGGTGCCGTCAGAATGAGAGTCCAAACAGCTGATAAAAACATCACAATAATCCACACCACTCCAGTCCATCAGTTAACATCTTGTGCAGTGAAAAGCTGTGCATTTGAAACAAGCAAATCCATCATCAAGACGTTTTTAACTTCAAACTGTTGCTTCCATCTAAGGGGGTGTTTACACTACAACATTTTTTACTAAAAAAAATAAAATTTTTATGTGTTTTGCCCATTTGTTTACACCACAATGGTATTTTGGGGGCCTAGAATGTATATAAAAAAAGACATTTATTTCATACTAAATCTACTACAAATGCATGTACATATTTATGTACTTTAAAAATGCCCTGCAATTGTACTTTTGGTATACTAGCCTGTTAATTTTTGCTTAATGCACTTTATCTTCAACTAAAGATAAAGTTACATTTGATTGAGCTTTAAATATCCTTATCATTTAAAGACTGATATTATTACAATTAAGAAATATGCATTGTACACAAGCATTTCAAATATATTTTTTTATATCAGTAAGTCTCAAGTGATATGTCAGTACATCTGTTAATGTTTTGAACTATACTTAGTATGACATAAATGTATTTTAAACATATTTATTTATACTAGGGGCTTACTGAAAATTGTGGTAAAGATTTTGGTTGAAAATTACTTATACATCTAAGCAATTTAAACAGGGAGCTGCTAGAAAGTTTACGCATGCATTGGTGGCACAAGATGTTCCTCAGGCATCGAGTGAATGATTCTGAATATGCGCTGGTTTAGTGTATGTATACACTCCAATAGCTTAACAGGTCTGTTTGGGCTTTTCCAGTCAGAGCCGGAGACAATCTGTTCCCAGACTGATGCACTAAAGCCCATGTCTCCTGTTTGTTCTCCCCTGGGGATGGATGGGGGTTCGGATGAAGACATTGATGAAAGGAGGGTCAAGGTGCACTTCTGATGTATAAGCCTGCTGCTCATACATTGAGCTCTTATTGAATCTGACATTGTAAGATCAATACCTCCCTCCACGTGAATAGCGTTCGCACACACATAGTCACGCTGTTTGTTCTGTTTCGCATCCTGGAAGGGCTCATAAAGTGCCAGGCTAGGCACTTTTATTATGACGTTAATTAGCCGACTCTCCGGTGAGTCCTGTGATGGAGAGAGAAACTCCGTCAGCACTTCGCCGAGCGCGTTACGGTATGATAGGTGGTTTCTTTCAGGTCCTGTAGGTCAGGTTGAAACATCTGTATAATCCAGCTCTTAGGTTTTAATTGCCACCGATTGGATTAGCGTGTCGTAATTTGGCTCGGTGAGACAAGCTGTGATCCATGTTAATGGGGTGGAGGAGAAGGGATCAAGAAAGTTCACACTGCTAGATCTCATGATACGGCTCGGAGTGTGCGGTTTGAATTCCCTTGACTTGCTACTGATATAATTAGCAGGACAAGCTTTCTATACTGAATGTTGTTGCATTATTTGATAGACTTAAACAGCTTTATAGTGTAATGCAAATGCATTCAACCAAAATAAAATTGCCATTATTACTCACCCACATGCCGCATTTGGAAAAATCTTTTGTTGGCCCTTTGCTACACAGTTACAATAAAATGATACTGAAGCTTTTTAGCAAATAAAGGACACAAAAGTTTGATAAAATAGGCTAGTTCACATGACTCATGCACATCTGACAATAGATTTGTGTGAGAAACAGATTCACTGATAATCTTCCCCTCCAGTGGGTTGTTGTGAGACTGGCTTTGTGAAAAGTTCATCTGATTTATTCAAAAGCTCTGACCCCAAAAAGGATTCTACATCCTGCATTCTGTCATGAGCTGTCATAAATGAGTAACTTCCCCCCCCCCCCCCCCCCCAGATATTTATTATTAATATTTTGTTATTATTTATTATGTTTGGTATTTAGGCTATTAAAATTATTTTTGAAAGTCAGAATGTTTCTCACACAATGTCTTGATAGAACTTGATTATGCACAATACATGCACTATTACATTATAACTTATCTGATTCACTTTCTTCCAAAAAAATAAAAAAAGATGTGAATCATAAAAAAAAAAATATATATATGCACTAAAGCATATATATATGCTTTAGTGCATACTAAAGCATATATATATATACATATATATTCCTGGGGAAGTCGTGGCCTAACGGTTAGAGAGTCGGACTCGTAATCGAAAGGTTGCGAGTTCGAGCCCCCGGCCGGCAGGAATTGTAGGTGGGGGGAGGGAATGTCCAGCGCTCTCTCCACCCTCAATACCACGACTGAGGTGCCCTTGAGCAAGGCACCGAACCCCCAATTGCTCCCCGGGCGCTGCAGCATGGCTGCCCACTGCTCCGGTGTGTGTTCACGGTGTGTGTGTGTGTGCATTTGTTCACTACTCACTGCTGTGTGTGTGTGCACTTGGATGGGTTAAACGCAGAGCACCAATTTCGAGTATGGGTCACCATACTTGACAATACGTCACGACTTTACTTACTTTTTATATATACCTTTTTTGGTCATGTTTCCTGTTCCCTGATTAGATCATTCTGTTCCATCTGTGTTTATTAATTATCTCATTAGTTCCCTTTGTTTGGTTCAGGTTTATAAGTCCTCAGTTATCCCTCAGACTTTGTCCGATCTCAGTTACGTTTGGTTGTTTTAATGTATGTATTTCTGAGTTTTGCTATTAAATGTTATTTATTACGAAACCTTCTGAGTCTCCAGTGTTTCCAAGCCTGAAACACCGTGACAGAAGATTGGACCATTAAAAACGGATGAACGAGTCAAGTTCATCGCCTTGGCTCAGGCGAGCCACGACCCCCTCACCTTCGCGAGGGCATTCGTGCCGCTTGCCCTCAGCAGCATATAGCCATGACCTGTGGGGCCGGGCCAAGGGCCAATGCCACAGAGACCCCTGACCCGCCATGGTCCCCCGAGTCTCCTGTTCTGCCCTGGAGGCCTCTCCAGTATCTTGCCCTGCACCAGCCTCAAATATCCACTTGTTACAACCGAGGTATACAGAAGAGCATCTCTGAATGCACAACACATTGAATCTGATGGGCTACAGCAGTGGAAGACAACATCGGTTGCCACTCATGTCAGCTACGAACAGGAAGCTGTGCCACAAAACTCAAATCATCACAAATTTGTTTCTTAAACCTGACAATGAGTTCACTATCCTCCGATGGGCTCCACAGCCACCAGATCTCAATCTAATAGAGCACCTTTAGGATGTGGTGAAATGGGAGGTTCGACAAATCAGCAGCAATTGTGTGATGCATTAAAATAATAAATATTTTGAGATAGACAGGCAAAGAGTTTCAGACTTTCTATTTAGTTTTTTTTTTTAAGTACTTAATGCTCTGAAATATTTTATGCCACGAAGAATTAAGGCAGTTCTGAAGGCAAAAGGGGATCCATCCTAGTAAAAATAGTATTATTGTGAAATATTATTATACTTTACTGTTTTCTATTTTAGTATTTTAAAATGTAATTTATTCCTTTGATGCAAAGCTGAATTTTCAGCATCATTCCAGTCTTCAGTGTCACGTGATTCTTCAGAAATCATTCTAATATGCTGATTTCTGAAAGAAGCATGCCTGCTTCCCTTCTATATCCTTTTGAGCAGGATGTTGTCAGGAGACCTGACAGTGGACAGAAGAAAGCTGGCATGCTTGGGCGTGTTTTAAGAACGTGTGTATGCTGACACTTCTGTAAGATCAGTACTGCCTGATCAATATTGATGTGAAGCATACCAGAGCCACTGAGTCAAAAAATATATGTCTATATAATAGTTGAAAAAATGCTATAGTTTTAATGTCAAGCCAGATGTTGCATAAAATGTCTGTGTTCATCGCACTCTTTCCCATGTGAGGATTAGCATGATATCTGAATGATGACTACTGTAAATCAGTAATGGCTCAATGAAGAACCTTTGACATCCATGCAACCTTCACATTACACCAAAGGTTTTTTTTATAGTGGAGATACTTTTTTAAAGTGTCTTTACATAAATACAATACAATACTATACAATACATACATACATTAAATAAAATGGTTCTTTGGGGAACATTTTTAAGAGTGAATAATTAAAACATAATTTACAAACCACATTTCTAAACTTTCACAGTTGCTCAGGAATGGATTTTCTGTATTAGTGTTGCCAATAAATTTCAGGTGAAGTTGTTGAAGGCAGATCAATTTGTTGCTAAGTGTTCCTAAATACCATAAATCAAGTTATAAATCATCAATCTGACATATGACTTATGAGAAGACTACTTATATGATCGCAATTTTCATAACAGATGAAAACGAACATTTCAAATTCGAGTCATTAGTAATAATTTAAACTATTTATTCAACAATGCAGTCGTTTATCATATTGCGCTGCTATTTTAATAAGAAATGACAGTCAATGCATTAGGTGACAAAAGACGACCACCTATATGGACCAGGACTGGTTTTGGGTTTAAGACACTCAGCTTGCCTAAACACCCCTTAGGAAAATCACTGTTGCGTACAAACCTCATTGTTGCTTTATTAAATGAATACATTATTTTACATTATTTTAATATGTTTGCCATCAGAATGCCATCAGTTTGCATTAATGATCCCATTCGTAACAATTCTATTTCAATGGGTTACATCCCCACAAGGATGTGTACTTTCGTCTTTATTGCTCATACACTAGTAATTGGGAGAATTGTGCTATTCTGAAGTATGCAGATGATACTGTAATTGTTAGTCTGCTTCAGAATGGTGAGACTGGTCATGGACCAGCCATCAGTGACTTTGTAGAGTGGTGTGAGGAGTCCCGCCTTCACTTGAATATATTGAAGACTAAAGGCATGATAATTGATTTTAGAAAGAACGTCCCATGCATAAGGTCACATACATTAAGGGTCAAACTGTAGAGAGTGTGCAATCATATAAATACCTGGGGACAATAATGGTGTCCTGGTATGGGAATTTATCAAAAAAGCCGGAACTCTATTGATCAAATTGGGCCAGTAGGTTGATTGGGGAGCCGTTACTTAACCCTGCTTCGCTGTATATCAGGCAGGTACAGCGGATGGGAGCTTCAATCTTAAGAGATAGGCACCATCCCTTGTATTATGATTTCCGGTATCTTCCGTCTAATCGATGGCTGAGAGTACCGCATTGCACAACGAAACGATACAAGAATAGCTTTGTTCCAGCAGTGATTAATCACATAAACAGTAATAAGATGATCTAGGGGGTGGTATTTATGTTTTTATTGTGTAACGATGTCTTATTGTGTGGTTTTCTGTATTGTATTATTTATTATATCTGTGAGAAATTGTCTGAACTTATTCGTTGAAACCTAATTTACCTATGGTATGAAATAAAGAAACTCTGAACTCTGAATGGGTTATATGAAATCTAATTGTATAAACACTTATAAAGCACTGCAGCTGTAAGTGGCAGAGCTTGCAGCTCTTAAACTCTTTTGTTGGACTTCTGCTCCATCAGCCAATCCATGGAGAGCGGCTCTGCTCATACCAGCGCATCACTTCCTCCTGACCTCTCTCTTTCGCTCGTTCCCGATTGTCAATCATTGTCTCCTCTTATCGTTTGCACTCGCCCTTGCCACTCTTTAGTCAGTGAGAGTAAATTGTTTTGTCTGTGTGTGTGTGTGTGTGTGTGTGTGTGGCGGCAGGCTGCTAAAGAAAACCATTCAGATTTGCCAATGCTAAATTAGCATTTTAATATTCTGCATGGAGAGGCACTTTCCATCCCTCTCTTAATGGCTCTTACACATGCGGCTCCACCATAAGCAGAAAGTCCATGACACGCTGGCCACATAATTACAGGTTGGTGATGGAGGACACGTGACGTGACGCTGAGGTGTGTGTGTGTGTGTGTGTGTGTGTCGAAGTGTATGCATACTGTATGTCTCTTCTGGGATTCTGGAGGATGTGTATTTTTAGATGTAAACTCCATTACATCATTCAAATGCAGAGAAAATATCTTCAAGGGAACATATTTTCAGGATTTTCCATGCTCTTTTGGAATAATAATAAAAAATATTCTGATGCAATGCTCTGACCCAGACCAGATCATGGAAAATAAGGTGCAAAATGGGTCAGTTAGAAATCGTCATGTTATGATCTCATAGTCATGAGTGCATTATATGACCCCCAGAGGTGGGTAGAGTACCCCGAAACTTTGGACCATATACTGAATATAGTCTATTTTTATTTAGATATATAGATATTTAGATAAAATTGATACATACATATATATATATATATATATATATATATATATATACACACACATATACACACACACACACACTGCCGTTATAAAATAAAATACTTTACTAGTGATCAAATCAGAATTTTTATCAGCCTGATTTATTGCCCTGTTGAAAAAACAGCATATGCTGGTTAGGTATGTTTTGAAGCATGGGATGCTGGTTTGAACTGATTTACGCAGGTCCGCTGGTTTAAGCTGGTCATGTGCTGGTCCTAAACTGGTCCGACCATCTTAAACCAGCAAAGGACCAGAATAATGCAGCATCCCAGCTTCAAAACATACCTAACCAGCATATGCTGTTTTTTTTTTTCAACAACACTGGTAATAAATCAATATATTTGAATGATTTATGAAGGATCATGACTCTGAAAACTGGAGTAACAGCTGATAAAAATTCTGATTTGCATCACTGAATTAAATTATATTTTAAAGTAGATTAATTTTGACACAGAGAAGAGTGAAAACTCCTCACATGACCGCTATAGAACATCTGAACATAATGAAACAAATACATATTGACGGATCTTCTTCCGTCTGTTCTGCAAAATGTAAACAAATGTAGCCTTTATTTCTGCAAGCGGCATCAAAATATCAATATTAATTGTGTCTAGGCAAAGGCATTCCTCCAGGAACTAACACGGGTTTGGCGGGTGTTCATTTCATACTCTGTGACAGCTTATTTAATGAATAAATTATACATTGTATTTAATGTGCAAGGTACATGTACAACAAACTGGTAATGTCATAGTGGTATCGGGTACTGTAATCAAATCTATACCTGTGGAACCGACAGCACACGTGGTGTTCATCTAATGAAGATCTTCATAGCTAGCAAACCATATTCTTTGCAGATTTGCTTTCAACTGACTGTAGATCTTCAACGCTCTTGATGTTCTTAAACTTTCTGTTACAACTGTGAGAACCACTTCAGACGACTCAGCACGTGCGGCAGTGAACTGAACGAATCATTCAAACTGATTCCCAAACCGATTCACTGGTTTGATCAAGCCTTCGAACAGAACTGACTCAAAAGAATGAATCATTCGCGAATGGGCATCGCTCATTGCCCAGAAAAAAAAGTAGATATCGGGTTTGTCATAAATTGAAGGATTTTTAACTTGTATTGCATTAAGATAAAGTAACGAGAGGAGCGTTGCCCACAGTAATGAAGTAAAAGTACCGTTTTTTTCACTAAAAATGTACTTGAGTAAGAGTAAAAGTACCCATTTTTAAATATACTCTAAAAGTATTAGTTACCCAAAAAATTTACTCAAGTAAATGTAACGAAGTAAATGTAACTCGTTACTACCCACCTCTGTTGACCCCCCACATTACACGTCAATGCCTTCTGTGATAATGCAAACTTCAATGTGCAGGATTTATATATATATATGTATATATAAATTTAGAAATTATTACTTTTAGTTTGCATTTAGTATTTTTAAAAATTAAAAAAAAAGTGACAGAAAAACTTTTTTTTACAATTTTTTACAAAATATCAATCTGCTCTTTTAAACTTTCTCTTCATCATCATACAAAAATTAAAATAAAAAATCCTTGGAAAAATATCACAGTTTCCACAAAAATTATAACCAGTGTAAGTGTTTTCAACATTGATATTAATCAGAAATATTTCTTAAGCAGCAAATCAGCATATTAGAATGATTTCTGAAGGATCATGTGACACTGACGATGCTGAAAAATCAGCTTTGCCATCACAGGAATAAATTACATTTTAACATATATTAAAATAGGTAGCAAAAATAGATCAAATAAAATATTTCACAATGTTACAGTTTTTCCCCCCTCAATTAAATGCAGCCCTTGGTGAGAATAAGAGAATTCTTTCAAAAATATGAAAAGTTCGTATCAACCCCAAGCAGTTTTTTTTGAGCATGTGTAAGTGGATCTCAAAGTGTGTGCTCGAAGAGCAGAATAAGGCCCCTGTGAGCCATAACCTCAATGAGTAATGTTTAAACACATTTGCAGTCTGTATGTGGTCAGCATGCGTTTCAAAGGCTCTCTGGATTTCTCCTCATGTCTGTGTGTTAACATATCTGATGAGCAGAAGTCCCTCACATGCTTAACCTCTAGAGATTCTTAATATCAGCAAGCCATCTGGCATGTGAAACCAAGCTAAGAAGAAGAGAAGAGACGAGACAAAAGGGATGAGGCGAGTAGAGAAACGAAAAGGCGAGAGGAGAAGGGAGGAGTTAAGAGTTGAGATAGAGAGAAAAGTGATGGCTACACTGTAAAAAAAAAAATCCGTAAAATTTACGGTAAAAAAACAGCAGCTGTAGTTGCCGGAATTCTACCATAAAAAAATACGGTAACAACAATTTAGGTTTTACGGTTTTAACTTAAATGTACAGTTAGATACAGTCATTTCATTAACTGATATAATTAATTAATTATAATTATTATACCTATTAAAGTACTGAAATATATTTTGTACCTTTGAAATACACTGATAACCACCAAATGCAGGTGGTGATAAGAAAGTCACATGATGAACCAAAGCCCATCACAAACAGCTTTTAAATAATAACATATATGTGACCCTGGACCACAAAACCAGTCATAAGTGTCAATTTTTCTAAATTGAGATTTATGCTTTATCTGAAAGCAGAATAAATAAGCTTTCCATTGATGTATGCTTTCTTAGGATAGGACCATTTGAAAATCTGGAATCTGAGGGTGCAAAAAAAAAATTGTCCAAATGAAGTTCTTAGCAATGCATATTACTAATCATAAATTAAGCTTTGATATATTTACAGTATGAAATGTACAAAATATCTTCATAAGAGAAAAATCAGTAATTTTGATCCATACAATGTATTTTTGGCTATTGCTACAAATATACCCCAGCGACGTAAGAGTTTTGTTTCTCCAGGGTCACATATAGAAGGTGCACAGTGTCATTCAAAAAACATCAAATTCAACAAAATTTTAACTGCAACGCAGGGAATTCTGGGAACGCCAGTTTACGGTTTGTCTCTGTAAATTTTACAGGAACTTACTGTTAACCATTTAACAGGTTTTTACTGCAGCATTTTCACAGTTTTTTACCGTTAAAATCACAGTGATTTTTTACAGTGTAGAGGAGAATAGATGAGACTGAGAAGAGCGTAGAGGAGAAGTGAGGGAGATATCAGTATGCCACGGTGTCTCTGTGTGTCCAATTTCAAATTCAAATTCAAAAGTTCACTCTCCCTCCATCCTCCTCCTCACACTCTCCTTTCTTATTCTCCCTTTCTCTCTTTCTCTCATAACGCTCAATTCACATTTTCAATTTTGAAGTGCTTTGAAGGTTGGCCAGCAAAGTCATCTCCTGAGATTGGACTGTAGCTCTTACCTTTCTCTTTCTGTGTTTTTCACTTCACTGCCATCACACCTCCCACACTCGCTCGCTCACTCACTCATTCATTCTCTCTCTCAACCCATTGTTACCTCTTGAAAAACCCTTTTTTTGGGGGACATTTGATATAAATCCTGTGTGACCTTCATAATCCTATGTGTACTACTGCTATACTTACTCTCAGATGATCTGCTTCTTCTCTCTCTCTTTCCTGGACTTGCTCAGCGCTGGAATGAAACTAAATACTGATAGGGTCAGGTGAAAACTAACCTACTTGGAAACAAGCTGACTTTCTTTCTTTCTTTCTTTCTTTCTTTCTTTCTTTCTTTCTTTCTTTCTTTCTTTCTTTCTTTCGTTCTTTCTTTTTTTGTTTTTCTCTCTCTCTCTCTCTCTCTCTCTCTCTTTCTTTCGTTCTTTCTTTCTTTCTTTTGTTTTTCTTTCTTTCTTTCTTTCGTTCGTTCTTTCTTTCTTTCTTTTGTTTTTCTTTCTTTCTTTCTTTCTTTCTTTCGTTCATTCTTTCTTTCTTTCTTTCTTTTGTTTTTCTTTCTTTCTTTCTTTTGTTTCTTTCTTTCTTTCTTTCCTTTAAATGAGTGATTTTATGTTTAGAGGTTATTTTAGTGAATCAAAAACATATCATTCAAAACATTAGGATCAGAATGTTTTATTTATTAATTTAAAGAGCATTATCAGCAAAGATACATTACATATTGGTACATTAAATAGATACAAAGTACATTAAATTGATTAAAAGTGACATTAAAGACTCTTACATTGTTGCAAAAAAATATTCAGTTTTGTAATTGTATTTCAAATGAATGCTTTTCTTTTCAATTCTCTATTCATCGAGAATTCTGAAAAATAATTTATCACAGTTTCCACCAAAATATGAAGCATGCTAGAATAATTTCTGGAGAATCATGTGACACTGAAAACTGGAGTAATGATGCAGAAAATTCAGCTTTTCCATCACAGGAATAAACGGCATTAAATACATTGAAATAGAAAACAGTCATTTTAAATGTAATGAAATGAAATTTTTTAATGATATTCACAATAAATGACTCTTGTGAATGAGTTCTTGTTAGTGCATAAACAGTATAGTTGCTGACGGGTGGTTTATATGACAACGTGCAGTTAAAGATACACATGCATTCTGTGAGAATTAAATATTAATGAATGAAATATGCAGTGTTGTTGTTGTTTAATACTGCATATACATATATAGGTATGCCAAAGGACTCCTTTTAAGCTGTCTCTAAAAATACTGTAAAGTCATTAAAATGCCTTTATAAGCACACTTTTCGCAAAATATGTTTTTGAAATGCATTTATTTATGAGATCATTTATTTAAATGATCTCATCATTATTTAGAATTGTATTTATTTTTATCAAATATTTATTCCTAATAAGTACTAAAAGAATCTTTAATAAGAATCAACAAAGAGAATTGTTAGATTCTTCATGATTCTCATCCTTGAAGCTCCCCAGATTTAGAGTGTGAAGACCTGAAAACATGATACACACACTATAGCGCTCTGTTTGAAGATGGTTGGCATCAGCCCAGTAACAGACCACTGGATCGCTGTGCAGTTTTCTAGCTTTGTTTTCAATGAAATGGAAAGAACAAACATACTGTCTTTGGAGGATAATGCAATTTTAAAGCCGCAAGCAAACTTGTTCCATCCACCAGCTCTGGTGTGAATTTTAAGGCATGCTGCAATATGTGCTGTTGATTCAGAAAAAAAAAATCATAGAAATATTTCAATAGAATCCTGACTAATTAAAGAAGAATGACTCTGTTTCTCTAATTTGTTGGTGTTCTATATATATTCTTGAAATCATATTTCTAGCTATCAACACCACTTTTCCGATCTCATATTCTAACACATCTTTTATTTGGAATGGCAGTAGTTCACCGCGTGAGTGTGCAGCTACTGCAGTGATTTTTAATGAGTCTGGAAAGGGAAAATAGGCAAGCGGAAGGAGGGAGTCATCACGGCGATGCCCAAACAATATAGAAAGTAAATTGAAATAAAATGAAGGAAATGAAGGGGAAAATAAAAGGTTTAAAAAGTAGAACACAACAAGCTTTTATTTTCTTCTTTCATTTGTTTGCCTTTAAACGTTTTCTGTGTGGGACTCACATCCCTTGCAGCTCATGTAATTGTGTTTTTGCTTTACTGTCACAAGGGACGGTATGGAAAATGAGACATTACAAGTATAACACAACCTAGTGTACTGCAGAATATTCACACCAGCCCAGTGCAGTTTCTTCAGAGCTGACCTTAGGAAAATTGAATCATTTAGGTGCTTTGAGAGCTATTGTGTTTACTGAAGTGAGTGTGTGTTTGCTGTGCTGTGCTGTGGGGCTTTCTGTGTTAGTTGTACTCCGGGGTTTAAAGGTACATTATATGGGCCTGTTTGCTGCCCTGGTGGCTTACACACATGCACACACGCTGAGCTAATCAACCCAAGAGGATCTTCAGAAAGGAAAATTTGAGTAATCTAATTCCAAATCCTCACTGGCAATGATCTCGTCTACTGTATGCATGGGAAAGAGAGGAGACGAGAGGAGAGAAGTAGGTTGGGAACAAGCCAATGGTAATTTATTTTCTGCATGTCTATATCTCAGCTCTATAAACACACACACATAGCCATACTCAAAGACTTGGGCACTGGAGGCTGGTAAAAGCACTGTAAGCTTAAGTACATTGTAGACCCATTGAATCCAATGGAGCTATATGATCAACTTAGGCTTATTAGCTAATAAACTACTAATAACTAGGTTTATTAGTAATAAATCAAAAAGTAAAAATGCAACCAGTGACTCCCAAACAAATGACTCCAAAAAGTTAAAAAGTGTGACTCTCCGTGAAACAGCTTAGTTTTCCAAAAGCATCGTTTGCTAACTATAGTCGTTAATTCCATTGAACTCTATTGGTATCGACGGAATTTGTGAAGATAGTTGTTTTTGGGAAATGCACCCCAGTGTGCATGACAGGTTACTGTCAGGTTGTAAAAATTATATTTATTTTTTCAGTAGTAAATATTAATGAACAAAATGTTACCACGTGTTGTTTAATACTGTATTTAGATGAGGAAAATTATTTAATTCAAAATTTAGGCCACTTTTACAATTTAGTTTCACAATTTATGAAAAAAAAAAACTTATAATTGTTTTGATTTTGTATTATTATTTATTATTATTAAAGGGGTCATATAATGCTTTTTTATAAAAATCATTATTATGTGTATTTGGTGTAACAGAATATGTTGACATGCCTTGACAACACATTATTTTTCAAATACTGTACATTATTGTATGTCCTCTATGCCCCGCCTCTCTCAAACGCTTCATTTTCTACAAAGTCCCTCCTTCCGACAAGCGCAGTCTGCTCTGATTGGCCAACTGGCACAGTGCATTGTGATTGGCCGAACACCACAAGCACGAATCGGAAATGTAACGCACCTTTACTTAATCGCCTGTTTAGGGAAAACTGTTTCTTGACAAGGAGATGCTTCAAAGAACCATTAACCAGAACTAGTATTTTAACACTGCATTTCTCCCTACAACTTCCCGTCTCTCTTTTTGTTTAAATGTAATTCTCTCATCCACTTTAACATAATCACTTTCTCCTCGCTCTCTTTTTGTTCTCTATTACTCACCTACCTCTCCTCCCTTACTCACTCCATTTGTCAGACACTCCTTTTTCTCCTTTAATCTCTCTCTCTCTCTGTCTCACATCCATCCCCCACAGTTCTCAGGTTGCTCGTAACTAAATCTCAGGGTGCTTTACTTCCTTTCTTCCAGTATCCCAGAGTTCCCCCTCCTCCTCTCAGTGTCTCTGCATGAGTGTGTGTTTGTCAGCAGGTGCTCCAAAAGTTCTGGCTTTCACGGTAGCTCAGGCTGTTGAAAAGCTCATACTGTATGCATTAGGGATAATGATGTGATGCAGAATGAGATAATCATGTGTGTGTGTGTGTGTGTGTGTGTGTGTGAGAGAGAGAGAGAGAGAGAGAGAGAGAGAGAGAGAAGGATTTTGCCCCCAAGAGTTTACTCTTCACAATAGCTGTAGTGTAAGCTTGGCAGAAAAGAGCAGTGAGTCAGAGGCTTGGATGTCGGTGTGTGTGTGAGTGTGTGTGTGTGTGTGTGTGTGCACGCTCATATGAGGTCCATCCGGAGGAAGTCAGCCCGCACTGTTTTAGTTCAGCCCTTAGAGTACAGCCTAAGAATAACATGAATGGAAATGTTCATTCTTTTTAAAGCACCCCTCTGTGGCAAATTATAGTATAGCTCTTTAATCAGTGTGAATATTAAAGAAAAAATATTCCAAGCGGATGTGAAAGGGTTTATTAAAACTATGTTGCTTTTCTTCTCATTTTATTTTTGGGCAACTTTTTACTGACCCAGTAGAAAGAGGACAGGAGGTTATAAGGCAGATTCGAACCTGTATCTCTGACATGAGCGCTAAGGCCCAATAGCAAGAGGGGAAACTGCAGAAGAGCCCGGCTGTAACACTTTTGATTTTTTTGTACAGTTTATGCCAAACTTGTAATTTTCCCACATTTGTGTGCTACAGATTAATTTTTTTTATAAATATACAAACCCCTTAAATCTACAATATCTCAGAGTTTTCTACAGTCTACAACACTTAACCGAGTCAGTACAGTATCCGGTACAAAAAAAGAGATGCTTTGTAACACTATTAGACAACTTGTATTTATAATTGTGTACATGCATTTATTTTGTTAATAAAATTTACTTGTTTAAAATTCCTTTTTATATAAACCTCCAACAAACCCAGAACTGCAGCACATTTTGTTTTTATGACATTTAATGCAAAAGATAAAAATAGTCAATAAACAGCATACAAGTTTTTGAACAAATAGATAATAATAATCAAAAGAGATGCTGAGTGTTTGTGTGCATATTAGTCACTTTCACTGTGGTTAAGTGTCATTTTTTTAATACAGTGTCAATTTAAAAAAAAAATTAAGTATGAGAATAAATGGTTAAAGTAAAATACATTACTGTTTAAATGTTTGGGTCAGATTCTTTTTTTAAGGGAGAATTATGCATTAAATTGGATCAAAAGTGAAAAGTTAAAAACATTTATAATTTTGCAAAAGGTTTAGAATGTTACAAATCATTTCTCAAATAAATGCGGTATAATGTATCACAGTTTCTACAGAAATATTAGGCAGCACAACTGTTTTTAATATTGATAATAATCATAAATGTTTCTTGATCACCAAATCAGAATATTAGAATGGTTTCTGAAGGATCATGTGACACTGAAGACTAATGATGCTAAAAATTCAGCTTTGGCATCACAGGAATGAATATATAGGCCTATTGAAATAGAAAACCGTTATTACAGCAAATACAGCAAATGTTTTTACAGCAAATACATACAACCTTGGTGAGCAGAAGAGATTTATTTCAAAAACATTTTTTTTAATCTTACCAACCCCAAACTTTTGAACAGCTTTGCATTTAAAATTTAATGAAGCGTATCTGCTGATAATACCATTTTTTATCATATAATATTTATTAAGCTGATCCCAAATCAAGTTTTGTCCTTTAAATAATTTATATTTGTACGCAGAGACAACTTCAACTCTACCTCAGAGGATGATGATCATAGATCATAGAGATTTTACCTCTGTACCTATATTTCAAACTGGTTAAACTAACAGTGTTACAACGAACCCCATGTTATACCCATCTTCTCCACAATTTGCCATTCAGAACATGATGTTCACTGAGATCAAACAAGGCTGTGATTGTGTCTAACCGCACAACATTTTCACTTTAAGTGACAACGGAACAATTAGACAACAGTGGTTGGTTAGTCAACAGTGTATTTTTATTGGTCAGTCTGCATTTTCCTCAGCCAGTCATTACAACTGCATCAGTGATCAAGCCTAAAGATCAATAAAGTCCATCTACATTGATCCGGGGAGCTCAGTGCTGTGAAAAAAGTAATAATTGCTAAATTCTCTGGATCTGATTGGAATCCTATAAAGTCTGGAATATCTGGCCTGGTTTTCTCCGTGGGTCATGTGTTTTTGATAGTGTGGCGTGTTATTGTGAGGACTTCCCTTGACTTTATTGAACACTTGTTGTTCTGTTGCTGTTCCTTTTGTGTCTGTTTGCTTTCAGAAATATCCTTGTGTTTGTTTGTATTAGCTTTGGGTTCACATTTCACATCTGTTGTGCATGATTATCTCTAGCTGTGTTCCTCTCACTCGGTCTTGGTCTCATGAGTTTTTTTTTTTTAAAGCATTGACTCTATAGTTCATTATAAACTACTTTAGCAGATATTCTCATATCCAGCCCTGTGAGAGGAGAACAGCAAGAATAGTTGCTCTTCCCTGAAGAAGCATCCCTTTTGACTAATATTGTAAAGAACCGTGCTGTGTTAAAGCAGATAAGCCCCTTAAAGACACTTTGGGATACTTACTGTAAGGCAAGACACCACAGATGAATAGGGTAAAATAATAATAATAAAAATAATAATAATCAATAAATTAGTTTGAAACGTGTAACTAGGGGGCGTCTCCCACTGACTGGCCACAGAGAGGGGCGCGGTAGGCTGGTAAAGCCGCCACGTAGACCTTCAGGGTGGAGTGGGTTAACCCTGTGGAGGAACAGACCCGTGAGAACTCCAGAACTGTACAAATTGGGCAGTTGACTGGGTCGAGCCTGCGAACTCCGCACCATGAAGTGAAGAGTCTCCACTTCAGGGCGTACAGTTTCCTCTTGCTGCAGCAAGCGGAGGTCTCAAAAACTCTCTGTAGTGAGAGGAGGCCTGATCACGCTCGCCGAAACAGTCGAGCTCCTTGGAGCGGAGGCCTCAACATGACGACTCTCTGGATCGAGAGGAGGCCTCCTACCCTCCATATGCTGGGCATCCTGTAAGGAGGCTCACCTAGAGCCTACAGCTCACATAACTGTCCCAGCGGAGCTCTAGTGAGCTGAGGTCTCAGTGACTCTTAGAGCGAGAGGAGACCTGACGACAATCGCCGAAATGGTCGAGCTCTAGGAGTGGAGGCCTCAGCATAACGACTCTCTAGATCGAGGGGAGGCCTAATACACTCCACCAAGCAAACAGAGGCCTCGAGAAACTCTCAGCAGAGAGGAGGCCTACAATGCTTGCCATGACCGTTTCGAAGGGAAGAACCCAATATTGGTATGCTTTGCCACCAAAGCAAAACCTCAGGAACTCCCTTGTTTGATTACCAGAGCCTGCTCAGGGCCCACAGTGTGGGAGAGACCCCGCTGAAAGTGGCGATGAAGCACCGAACTGCTTCTACAGTGCACAGCACCATGCTGCTGAGTAGTCTACTAAGGGAACCAGTCTGTCAAGACTGGGCTCTGGTGTACTTAGAGCTGCTAGCTCGGTGCCCTGATGTAATGCAATGTACACCGCTCCTCCCCAGAGGGGTCGGCCCTCAGAAGTCCTAGGCCATGGGTAACAGGACTACCTCAGCTGAAGTCTTCTATTGAAACGACAATAGAAGGGTCTCAGACCTACGTCGACTCCTAGGAAGACTAGATTGGTAAAACCAGAGCCTGCACAAGCAGGACCCAATGAGACACGCTTGGCAGGGGCTCCCACACCAATACCCGTCTCCAACCTGTCTGCCAGATCCATGTTGCGATCCCCGCGATCTCACTTGTTGCCGTGCCTCAGCAGCGGCTGGACCAGAACCCTTATCTCTCTAGAGCTGACAGCGCAAACTCAGTTTCTATGCAGGAACGCTGCTATAATGATATCATCATTCATAATATGCTTGTGCAAACACTGCAGCTTCACAAAGCTCAACGACGTCCTTCACGTCCACATCCTCGGAGGAAGACAGGCGGAGCGTCGAGCCCTCTCTCTGGGGGGAAGAAACCGCGGGGTGGGCTTCCGATCCCAGACAGCGGGCACTGGATCTGATGGGAAAGGAAGAAGATAGGGGCTCGCCCGTCTTCATTCTCTCCACCTGATCCAACTGCGATTCCCACAAGCGCAGCCACCGCTCCGTCCTTTTATTTTGGCGAAAGCGGGGCCAGCACTGCCAGGGAACGCTGGTGAAAGCTCCCTCCTCAAAGAGAACCCTCTGAGAGCATGCATACGCAGTGACAAACGCTCACAAAGCGGGCAGTCAGCTCCCTCGAGAACTGACTCTGCGTGCTCTGCTCTCAAGCAGACCACACACGGACTGCGTGTATCCCCAGCAGTGATGTAGCGTTTGCAGGGAGGAACACACAGCCTGTAATGTGATCCGCTCTCGCCCAAGTGTTTAGTTTTCTCTGCATTTTAGACATTGTGGAGCTTATTTCAAGTAATTGTGTAGGGACAAACAACACCAAATAAGACTCACAACACAGATCGACAGACACACACACAGAGTTGCGGTTGCTGAATGACAAAAAGATGACGTCGGTTCCACCGCACATGTTTTGGACAGATTACACATGTGATTCAGAGCACGGTCACACTGGAGTCGTTCCCATAGCGCTTCGACGCAGCTCGAGTTCCTGGAAGGGAACTCATTTTGAGAAAACAGTTTTTAAAGATATGTGTTGTAATTGAAATCTACTGATGCAAATAGAAAAAAGTTTAATAAAGTAAAAAGTGTATTTTGGAGGTTTTCTTTTCACTAGTCTAAAAGCACAGTAAAAAGTGGTGTTGACTTGAGGAAACCCGTTGCCTTAAAATTTTTAAATAAATAATAATTTTAAAAAATAAGTTAAGTGAACTTGACATTTAATGACTTAAGTCATGATTTTGAAGTTATTATTTACTTAAAAATTTTAAGGCAAGGGGTTTCCTCAATTTTTTTAAATTAAGTCAACTTATCACTTTTTGGAGTGATTAAGTTAAGTCAACTTATTCAAAATTTCAAAATTGACCAGTGCTTGAAAAAAAACTGGTTTTGTCTGTGTTTCCTCAAATAACATGAACTGACTGTGCATTTTAGATAATGAAATACTGAACAAAGTGTCATTTATACAAAAGAAAAGTAGCACAACATCTTTTGTCTAGCGTAACTTGTTTGTAGAAGCCACTTGGTTTAAAAGATGTCTATAATACTTTGAAATTCTGTGTCCAAATGCACAGAATACATTTTGGGGTCAGTGCTTTTCAAAATCCAGACCTGAAGGCCTAAATCATAATCCTAAAATACAGTAGGATGACTGTGAGTGGACATGACAATTCAAACAATGAGAGATTTATTTCAAGGAGCTTATTCATGAAGTGTACTAGGATTACCAGAAATTTATAATATGCAAAATGTACTGACATTTATAAAAAAGGCCAAGAAACCAAACTATAGTGTTTTATAATTATACTGTGATTTAGAAATCTTTGGCTGAACATCTGAAATTATGATTCATAAGCAACTCTGACAAGCTCTAAACACATGAGTGCTGAAGTGCCAAGTGTGTGTGTGTGTGTGTGTGTGTGTGCAGCAATTCATGGGGAAGGAGAATGGTGGAGTAAGTTTATCTGTGTGTATCTGTGTGTGAGTTCATAGAGATGCACACAGCAGCACTCCTCCTTATATTTGTTTGTTGCAGTAATTATCTCTTTCCTTGTTCAATCAGTATTTAATGGGGTTGAAGTCCCAACCCTTCCGGATGTCTTGTCTGATATCTTTGGGAGGGCATAGGTCAGTGGTGTACTGAAATTAAACATTTAGGAGACAAATACTGTTTTCTTTTTCTTTTTTTTTCTTTTTTTTGGAAGTTGGCAGAGCAACAGAAAGATTGATAAAAAAAATTGCTGTGCTTTTAATGAAAGTTTATTTTAGTGTAGGTCTATACACTCTTAAAAATAAAGGTGCTTAAAAGGTTCTTCACAGCGATGCCATAGAAGAACCATTTTTTGGTTCCTCAAAGAACCATTCAGTCAAAGAACAATCTCTTTCTTACCTTTTTATAATCTGAAGAACCTTCTTTCGCCACAAAGAACCTTTTGTGAAACAGAAAGGTTCTTCAGATGTTAAAGGTTCTTTATGGAACCATTTAGACAAAAAGGTTCTTCTATGGCATCGTAAAGCATTATTTTTAAGAATGTAGATTAGAACTATAATGATTTAAGTGATATAAACTACATGATGTTATTTTATAGGTCAAGTTAAACACTTTAATTCATGATCCTGGTTGTATTTGTGTCAGTGTTATTTTAATATGATTGAGATACTACAGTTTTTACAGATTTTTTGAGTCATTGTTTATTTGTCCGTTTCCATTTTAAATGTAGTTGAAGTTTTATATTTTATTGTGTGCTTTTAGTATTAGGAGAGTTTAGCTCCAACCCTAATTAAACACACCTGATATAGTTAAGCAGGTCCTTCAGGCTCAATTGACAACTACATGGTTTGTGTGTTGGAGCAGGGTTGGAACTAAACTCTGCAGGGCTGCGGCCCTCCAGGAACTGAGTTTGACACCCCTTGTATAAAGAGTCGTCTGCTCTCCAATCACTCTTGCGGTACTTTGATATCATAATCTGATCGGTCTAAGCAGCACCGATGCATCTCGAATAAACCTCTGGTGTTGTCATAGAACTGCATCTTTTATTTGTGAATCGGACGTTACGGCTCGCACTGCATTTGGAAACATGGTGCGTAATCTAAATTTGGAATCAACAACACTACCTTGTAGGCCTATTGTTGTTGCATTTGGGACATTATTTTAGTTTGAAATCACGTGAGAGGAAATTAACTGGAATATATAATACAGCGGTTTTGTACACTGATAAATACATCAGTAAAGCATGACAAACAATCAGCATGCATCGCTGACATTGGAAGGGCGTGTCAATGGGAAACATGGTGGAAAACAGGTAATTAATGCTTTTAATGCAAATGATTGTAATAGGTCTGTGCTTAATATAATAATATTAAGTCGGAATGTATAACGAGAACATATAAATGACAGATGTAGCCTAAATTTAGTCACCCCTTTCATGGTTTAATGCTAGTGAATGGTTTTCATTGTTTTAGGTTCACAAGTTAATGTTACACAGTATTTTTGATTTTCTCATGCTACTTCCTTGTAATTTCCCCATTTATATTTAGAGTTTGTTGTTGTTTTTTTGCAAATGCTAATATATAGTAGCCTATACAAGTTCTATGAATTATAAATTATTGTTGTTTTTGTGTGCCACCCTTGCATGAACTTGTGATTGTTTGTTTTGTTTCTCCCATAGCCTTTGTGATAGCAAATGTTAGTATATTTAGATGCTTCTTCATATTTATTTATTTTTTTATTGGTTTTGATGTTGTGAATATCTGAGCCTGTGTAAGCCAGATGGGGCTTCTACATTATGTAGTGCTGGCAAATGTTACTGTAATATACTGTAATAGGTTCATAACGCTGTCAATGCTCTTCAGTTTCACTGAGCTGTCTTTCATCTGACACACACACACACACTTGTGTGCAGCATTGTCAAATCCCTCCCTTCTTTGTGCCTCTCTTTGGGTTTCTTCTCTTGGGCAGGTGGGCAGGTTGTGAGTCACCTGGGGATTCCTGACTGTGCTTTTTCCATTGTTTCTCTGTCCTCTCTCTCTCGTTCCTCAATCATCTCTTTTATACCCATGATGGAGAAGACTAGACAGAGAAAGGAAGAAGTTAGGGTGAGGAAGAAAACAGTGGAATGTTTTTGTTTTGTTTTTTTTAAGAAAGGTCACAAGACCAGCAGAGGGACGTCATACACCTGCTTTTATTATATATATATATATAAGTAAATATCTGACTTTAATGTGAAATGGTGTTTTTTTCACATCTTTTGTCTTTTATGTTTGCTAAGGCTGCATTTGTTTGACCAAAAATACAGGAAAATCAGTAACGCACCCTAATTTAGTTTCTACCTGTCTGTCATTAATGATTATCAAAGAACAAAAGACAAAGAGAAAATCATTCACTGCTCTTGACTAAATCACTTTACTAGGATTAATATAAATTTAATTTATATAAATGTCTGCTTGAAAGAATGAAGAATGCACCTTGTTATAAAGAATGCATATATAACCATTGACCTTTCCTTGAAAAGACCATGTTCTTATTTCTTTTTGAGAAGTGGTTTTATTTTATTTTAAGATGCGTTATGTATCACAGCACTTAAATCTGTGTCTGTATTGCATAATATCATATCCTTTATATTAACAGGTTTTCCTCTTGGAATATATATTGAGTTTGGAAATTTTAGATAAATGCTAAATTAATGCTTTACAATTTAACTAAACCCCGTTAGATTTTAGATTAGATTAGTTTTGTACTTGCAGTGGTTTCAATGCTTCCCAAATGTGCTGTAGCCCCAATTGTATCTGTATGTTTTCTGCTTCTGCTGCTTCTTCTTCATTCAGTATCTTACATTAAGATTAATGGATACATTCCATTTTGAAAAGCCAAGTATTCTGTTTTTCGCTACTGGATTTTTAGGATTCTTTTTTATATCATTAATATAATCATTGGACAAAGTCTTTAAAATTTAAAGGATAATGCTTTTGACCCAAGGTGCCACTTTGTACATCGGGTTAGTTTTGTAACTCAAAGGTCAAATTGTTTTAACCCATTCGCCATTGACCTTTTCAAGTACACTCGATAATAACCAAGATGGAGACTTACAGGATTGTGTCTAGATGCATTGAGTTGTGCTTGTACAGCACCATGGCAAAAGCATACCATGACATTTGTTTCATTGTGGTTAGTTTGTTGCATTTAACCATTTAGTACTCGATATGCAACGTGTTTCATGTGGAGGACAAAGCAAAGCCTGATGCTTCTGTTGAGAGCTTTGTTGAATCCCAGAGTGTCCTGCTTCTCAGCTTCTTCTCCTGAGAACACAACTGAAATGTGTCCCCTCTAGATTGTATTTGTATAGTGTTTTTATAATACACAACTGTATTCTTTCTATATGCTTTTTTTTTTTAAACATGTGTCTCGCTTATTTCTGCTTTCTGCATCTTTTATTGTTGTAAGCACATTTAGAGAAAAACAAATCATGAGAATAAGTTGATATTTTAACGATTTGTTCA
Organism: Barbus barbus; assembly: GCF_936440315.1. NCBI lineage: Eukaryota > Metazoa > Chordata > Actinopteri > Cypriniformes > Cyprinidae > Barbus > Barbus barbus. The sequence goes on from NC_136734.1 coordinate 39,786,589, forward strand.
CCCAAAACTTGATAATGTCATTATTTTCTCATAATGCTATTCCAAACTCATCTACTTCATGTTTTGGTGAATCTTTTCATGTCACTTTTCTATGCAACAACAATTCATAGTGACCACATCTGTGAAGCTCTAAAACATACAAAATGCATAATTAAAGTAGTCTGTATGACTCATGCCCTATTCCAAGTCTTGTAAATGCCATATGATAGCATAGTGTGACAACCAGAGCAGATTTCAATTGTTATTATTCGCTGAATGCCATTATGGAGCTCTAAAATCTCATTCTCCATTGTAAGTATTTCTTCACATATAATAAATCTAATGTGAAACACCATTTTTGCATCTGAACATTGCAAATGAGATTCTAGAGCTTCAGCGTAGGTGAAGAGTAAGTGAATATCTTCCTACATTTTAGTCTGTTCATTAACCAAAGCCGTCATATTGCATCAGAAAACACTGAATATTATGCATAAACTATGGGCTATGTTTATGATGCTTGTACTGGGTTTCTTTTTCCTTTTTAAAGCTAGACAGTCATAGTCTCTTGTATGAGGAAGAAAAAAACTTACTTTTTTTCTTCAAAAAGCAGAAAAAATACCCACAGTCAGGTTTTGAATAACACAAGGGTGACTAAATAATGACACAATTTTTATGAACTATCATTCTTTTTTCCCATTTTTATTTCAAACCAAAAAATTATATAAAATAAGATATACAGATACAATAAGTGTGTTACAACAACAAAACACAATATCTATAAAGTGTTATATTACTGTAAAGGAACAGAAAAAAACTTTCCCAACTCCTTATACAATTCTAAATAGTTCCGGTATATATAATGTGTTATTTGTATAATTATATATTCCTTACAAGATAAAATAAATTAATATATATAGAGAGAGAGAGAGAGAGAGAGCGAGAGAGAAATTTTAAAGACCAACCAAAAGATTTACATTTTACAGCATCTCATCACCCTATAATCACACATCCAAATGCAATCAGCATTATAACCCACACTCAGTCACCTCTGTTTAACCACATATCCTTTAAATAGTGTTTTTATACAACTTTTTAATATTTGTACAATATTTTGACACCTGTTCCGAACCGTTCCACAACCTCACCCCAAAAAGAGAGATGCACATACTTTTTGAAGTTGTCCTTATGTTGTGCTTTTTAAAGTTTAATTATTTTCAAGTTATACCCACCCTGCCTTTCCATAAACTGTTTTAGAAAGTAGATTATTTCTTGCTTTGAGCATGACTATTGCCGTCTTCAATTTAACCAAATCAGTTTACTTCAGTGTATGATTTTAAGAATAATGAATTTGTCTTTTCCAAATATCCAACGTTACTGATGATTCTGATTGCTCTTTTGTAATGTGCATATAGAATAATGTGCATTTATTAAATTTTGCTGTAGTCTTTGACCATTTTGCTTTGATGCCATTTACAGCAGATTTTGTGGTCTAAAATCACACAAGAAATGCATTTTCATATACTTTTTTTGATACTTTGTCAATTTTCAGTTTTTAACTGAAACATAGTGGAGAACTCGATTAAGTCTCCTGAGATATGAAATAGCATTAAAAGTTTCCTCTGAAAGTGCATCCTTTTTTCAGTGCTCTCTTCTTCTTTTGTCTGCCTGTGATTCCTGGACTCTTTCTTCTTATCCCTCCATCACTCTCTAACTTAGCCAGTCATCTCCAGTGTCTCTCCTTTTAATCCCCGATCGCTTTAACTTGAAGGATCAGTCACACAACATGAGCCGTTAGCTCTCCTTTTATCCCACTAATTTTCTCCCTCTGTCAGAAAACGAGTGCTGTGTCAAATTCAGGACTCAAAGTCATTTTAATAATGTGATTAGCAGCTAGCAGTCCTCCTTTACTCTTTCCCCTCGTCCCTCTTTCTCCTTCGCTATTTTCTTCCCTTTATCCCTCTGCAAAGGCAAAAAGTTCTTAATTTGACGCTAATAAAGAGGCTTTTTTAATGAGCTTAGGCAGTCTTGTTTGCTTCGTTCTTCTCGGCTTTGATCTTGCGTGCTGTGTGTCAGCTAATTTGCTGTTTAGAGCCGTTATGTCTGTGTCAGCATGTGCTCACTCACTCTGTATGTGTGCATTTGTGTCTTTGTGTGTTGTTTTTTTTTTTTTGTGGTCTATAGTAGTTGTGTAGAGTTGTACTGCACAAACTTTAGGACTTTCTCTCTTCTCTTTGATGGAGCTGTTGGTCCAGCAGTCATGTGGACAGGAAAGGTTGTTCCAGCCCAGTAATAGGAAAGCAAAACATTTGCAGTTGGACTTTTTCCTCAGGCAATGTGCTGCTTTTTCCACTGTGTGAAAACCGTCCATTAAATCCAGCAACCTCCACCCTTCTGCCCTAGTGTGGTCCTTCACACACGTCTACATACATTTATTTGTGCATATATATATATATATATATATATATATGCACAAATAAATGTATGTAGAAAGCTTTTATTTTGGATGTGATTAATTGTTTGACAGTACATATATATATATATGTATATGTACTGTCAAACAATTAATCACATCCAAAATAAAAGCTTTTGTTTACATAATATGTGTGTGTGTGCTGTGTATATTTATTATGTATATTTAAATACAAACACGTGCATGTATATATTTAAGAAAAATATGTTGTTTACATTTCAAATATATTTATATATAATATGAAATATAAGAATATAAATGTATATGCATGTAAATATTTCCCAAATATATGCTGTGTGTGTATATGTGTATATTATGTAAACAAAAACTTTTATTTTGGATGCGATTAATCACGATTAATCATTTGGCCGCACTAATATAGTAAGTGTCCTGATAAGGAAAAGAGTCCAACACTGTGGTATAATGAGCACACTCGGGCCCTATAGAGCGCAGCCCGGAAAATTGGAGCGCAGCTGGAGAAAAACAAAATTAGGGGTATTTCGTATTGCTTAGCGGGAAAATACTCTCTCCTACAGGAAAGCCTTAAAAACTGCTAGATCTGCTTACTTTAGGTCTCTTTTAGAAGAAAACAAACACAACCTCAAGTATTTATTCAATACAGTGGCTAAATCAACAAAAAATAACATCAGCAGGTTCAGACATTACCCAGCAGCACAGTAGTAATGACTTTATGAACTACTTTACTTCCAAGATCGAAACTATTAGAGAGAAAATTGTAACCATGCAGCTGTAAGCCACAGTATCACATCAGATGGTATGCTATAGATCCACTGAGGAACAATTCCACTCATTCTCTTCTATTGGAAATGAAGAATTGTATAAACTTGTTAAATCATCTAAATCAACAACCTGTATGTTAGACCCTGTTCCATCTAAGCTCCTAAAAGAGGTGCTTTCAGAAGTAATAGATCCTCTTCTGAATATTATTAATTCATCATTGTCATTAGGATATGTCCCAAAAACCTTCAAACTGGCTGTTATTAAGCCTCTCATTTAAAAAACCACAACTTGACCCCAAATAATTAATTACAGGCCGATCTCGAATCTGCCTTTTGTCAAAGATATTAGAAAAGGTAGTATCATCACAACTGTGTTCCTTCTTAGAGAAAAATTATATGTGAGGATTTCCAGTCAGGTTTTAGACCATATCATAGTTCTGAGACTGCTCTCTTTAGTTACAAATGACCTGCTCTTATCACCTGATCGTGGTTGTATCTCTTTATTAGTGCTACTGGATCTTAGCACCGCGTTTGACACTATCGACCACAACATTCTTTTAAATAGACTAGAAAATTATGTTGGCATTAGAGGAAGTGCACTGGCATGGTTCAAATTGTTCTTTTCTGACCGCCATTTCGTGGCAGTAAATGAAGAGGTATCATACCAATCACAAGTGCAGTATGGAGTACCTCAAGGCTCACTACTAGGCTTGGTCCAACTCACTAAAGGGGTTGGAGCAAGATGGCGCCTGTGACTGGCGGTTCCACGGCTCGTCTCCTGCTGTGTAGATTGCCAATGGTCATTTTGTCAACATATGCGATTATTTCAGCCCAAATAACGAAAGGATACCTGGCTTTAAGGACTTATGATCGGGACTCTTTGTTTCAAATAAAGCAGTCAATGGAGGACCTGTCTGATACGTGGGACAGTTACAAACAGGCGTTTCCTCCTCCTTTCAGCGTCGATCCCGACTCACCTGACTACTTGTTGCTGTGTCGGGCGCCGGGTAGGGTCCGCAGGAGATCCAGGAAAAGAGGCTCTCGGTCCGGTGTCCAGGTTAAGCGAAGGCGTGCCGCAGCGCGTGGGGGTTACGCTGTCTTCGGTCGCCGGGATCACGCCCGGTGCCTGCGCCGGATTCCTCTCCTCGATGCGTGTGACAGGGTGCCCATGCCGACGCCTGTTCGGGCTGCAGCGAGTGTCCTTGATCCATCGCAGCGCTGGAGTTGTGGTCAGGAGCTTTCATCGCCATTGTTTACTTCCGTGTTTGTGCCGGCTCTTCCAGCATGGACCAGCTGGAGTCCACGTGACCGATGGACGTGCCTTCGACAAATCCCGCTGCGCAACACGGGCACTGCCTTCGTGATGTCATCCACAATCCGCGTTGGCCTGCTGAATACTCGTTCAATTGCGAATAAATCTCATTCATTGAATGATCTTTTTGTAAGGGAAAGCTTGGACATCATGTGCCTTTTGGAGACTTGGCAGAGAGAGGAAGAGTTCATTCATTTAAATGATCTCTGCCCAGCTGCCTGCTCTGCTGTTGGGAAGCCCCGCCCCGGCCGCCGTGGTGGTGGTTTGGCTTTTGTGCACAGGGATGTCCTCAAATGCAAAGTGTCCCAGTCTCAAGAATTCTCATCTTTTGAATCTCAGATGGTTAAAGTGGGATTTTCTTCCCCATTTTATTGTGTGTTGATCTACCGTCCTCCTGGCCCTGCGGCTGCCTTTTTAAAGGATTTTAGTGACTTTTTATCCTCTATAATAAAGTTGGAATCTGTTTTAATCCTGGGGGATTTTAATCTTCATGTTGATGACCGCTCATCTTGCCCCGCAATGGATCTGATAACATTGACTGAAACTTTTAATTTTGAGCAGCATGTTTCTGAGCCTACTCACCAAAAAGGCCATACTTTAGACTTAGTTTTTACGTTTGGCCTAGACATTTTAGACATGTCTGTGATTGATGTCCATATGAGTGATCATAGTCTTGTTCTGTTTGACCTGCACTTTAGTCCTGAGTCCAAGCCTTCAGTAGTCAGGTCTCAGAGGCGTGTCATCTCTGCTAATACCGCAGATAGTTTTTCTGAGATGTTTGACCCTCTTTTATTCGTGGACTGTTCTGATGTAGATGATCTCATTCACTGTTTTAATAATCACTGTGTAACAATTTTGGATAAGGTGGCTCCTGTTAAATCAAACTTGTCACAGAAAAAAGCGTGTCCTTGGATAAATGAAGACATCTTAAGACTCAGGAGGCTGTGTCGTAAGACTGAAAGCTTGTGGAAATCCACTAAACTGGAGGTGCACAGGCTCTATCTCAGGGATCTTGTGGCATCTTTTAATGTGATGGTTGAAAATGCCAGATCTGAATATATCCGTCAATTGGTAACATTGAATAAGAAAAATCCTAAAGTGTTGTTTGATACCATTAATTATTTTGTATGCCCTGCTGCTCCAGTTACCCCTGTTTTTTGTGAAGCTGACAGCAATGCTTTTTTGAGATTTTTCACAAACAAAATTAAGATGATCAAGGATAAAATCCCGCCCCTTCTGTGTGGTACCCCTGTTGTGTTTGAGCCTGTGTCCAGCGTGTGGTCCTCATTTAAGACTGTGACATTTGCTGATATTTCAGCATTGGTGTCCAAGATGAAGCCCTCCTCTTGTTCATCTGACACCATTCCTTGCAGGCTCTTTCAAAAGGTGTTTGAGGTAATTGGCCCTTGTGTTACCAAAATGGTTAATGTCTCTTTGTCAACTGGCGTGTTTCCCAGTGCCTTTAAACATGCCATAGTGGAGCCATTATTAAAAAGAGCAGGCTTAGACCCGACAGATCTTAATAGTTTTAGGCCTATTTCAAAACTTCCGTTCCTGTCCAAGATCCTTGAAAAGGTAGTCTGTGAACAGCTTACATTCTTCCTGGATCAAAATAATATCTATGAGCCTTTTCAGTCTGGTTTCCGTAAACAACACTCTACAGAAACTGCCTTACTGAAAGAGTCTAGCGACATTATGATGGCTGCTGATTCTGGGAAACGCACTGTTCTAGTTCTCTTGGATCTGTTTTCAGCATTCGACACCGTTGATCATCAGGTTCTGCTGAAAAGACTGAGGGATCAAGTAGGACTGTCTGGGGCAGTTCTTCAGTGGTTCTCCTCATACTTATCAGGGCGTAGCTTTAGTGTTACAGCTAACCAAATAAGGTCTGAGTCTGTGGGTTTGTTGTGTGGAGTGCCTCAAGGGTCCGTTTTGGGCCCTGTCTTATTTTTGTTGTATTTGATTCCTTTGGGAAAGATCATCCAAAGGTTTAGTGATGTTACTTTCCACCTATTTGCTGACGATATCCAGCTTTACTGTTCTTTTAAGCCGTCTGAAATTCAGAAGCTAGATTCTCTGCTCCATTGTCTAGTGGAGATAAAACAATGGCTTAGCGAAAACTCTCTGCAGTTAAACGCAGACAAAACGGAGACACTGGTTATCGCACCTGATGATGCAATTCCTGGGATTAAACAATACCTAGGTAATTTAGGCCAGCCTGCGAAGCCAAGTCTTCGAAACTTGGGAGTTATCTTTGACAAAGATATGTCATTAGTCCAGCACTGTAAGCAGCTAACAAGGAACTGCTTCTTTCAACTAAGGAAAATCTCTAAACTTAGGAATATGGTCGCACGTAATGATTTGGAGCTTATCATTCATGCGTTTGTGTCTTCACGCTTAGACTATTGTAATAGTTTGTTTTTATGTTTAAACAAGAAGGAGCTCTCTCGACTGCAATTAGTGCAAAACTGTGCAGCGAGAATTTTGACCCGCACTAACACGAGGACCCACATATCTCCTATTTTAAAACAACTTCATTGGCTGCCAGTGTTGTATAGGATCAAATTTAAAACTTTGGTTCTAGCGTTCAGAGCCTTGCATGGTCAGGCTCCTTCTTACTTCAGCGATCTGATCCAGCCCTATACCCCTGCCCGGGCTCTGAGGTCTGTGGATCAAACTCTGCTGAAGGTTCCACGCACTTGTTTCCGGACTAGAGGTGACCGATCCTTCCAGGCTGTTGCTCCTAGGCTTTGGAACGATCTTCCGCCCTCTTTGCGTTCTATTGACTCTGTGGATACTTTTAAAAGCTATCTTAAGACTTATTTATTTGTTCAAGCTTTTAATTAGCTATTTTGGGCTGTTATGATTTTTGTGTTGTTTCGACCTTATTTATACTGTACGGAATTTCTGATTTTAATTTGTGTTGTGAAGCACTTTGTGGCATTTGTCTGTGAAAGGTGCTATATAAATAAAGATTACTTACTTACTTACTTACTAAATTCTGAAAAAACAGATATGTTAATAATCAGACCTAAAACTTTTGCATGTAATAATCTAGATCACTGTCTAATACTTGAAGGCTGCTCTATAAATTCTTCGTCATCAGTTAGGAACCTAGGTGTACTTTTTGAAAGCAATCCTTTGAAAAACATGTTTCTAGCATTTGTAAAACTGCATTTTTCCATCTTAAAAACATATCTAAATTACAACCTATGCTCTCAATGTCAGAAACATTAATTCATGTGTTCATGAACTCGAGGCTAGATTATTGTAATGCTTTATTGGGTGGTTGTTCTGCAAGCTTAATAAACAAACTCCAGCTGATTCAAAATGCAGCAGCTAGAGTTCTTACTAGAACCAGGAAGTATGACCACATTAGCCTGGTTCCAGGGAGGTGCGGTCAGGGTAGGCAGGGTAGGCAGTGCCTCACCAATGTTGACATTACATTTATTAATTCCAAGAGCTTTATTAATTAACCTCAAACCACATTATTAATTGCATTTATTTTATTCCAAATATTATTTTTTGTAACAAAGTTTTTCAGGAATACACATAATATACTCATTTTGCCATTGTTTGCTCCTAAAAACCATTGTTTCATGCAGGTATTTCAAGGCCATGGCCATTGAGGCAGAGGTTAGCAGTGCCTCTTTGGTCCATAGAACGTAGTTTACGTAGATTTGCGCATGCGCAATCAGTTCTCATGCTGTCTTGAATTATCAACATTGAGGCAGAGACCGAGTTTGCTTCATGTCACGTGATCCACTCGCTCTCACTCAATCCGCGTTTCCCGATACTAGCATCTAGCGGCGCCTAGCGTTGGCTGTCAACTCATGAAATTGAGTAATACACCCAACAAAGAGGACTTTTACAACAAAGTAATTGACAGCTTTGTCCAGAGGGATAGACGTATGGACTTCGTCTACAAATAAAAGTAAGCACCCCCTTTAAAACGTAAACTATTCATTTATTTATTTATTTTTTTTAAACCCGTATATTGGCTTTGTGTGTGTTGTCTGATGGTGGGCTATAGGCCTGCTGTGCGCTGACACCAAAATGTTCTCTCTTCCATCACCTCTGCCACATTTGTACTGTATGTCTATCTGTGCAATTATGGTGTATGGATCTGTTTTCTAGTTCTCTTTTTTTAATCCTGGTGCGCTGTCGCCAGATGCTCATTGCGTGTCGGTGTGTGCGCCTAGCGCAGTTTGTAGGAGCGAATAAGATGTTTTTGTACTTTAAAGCTGTACTGATGACACAATGTTTTCTGACTGTAGCCTATTCAAATCCTGGTGCGCCATCACCAGACCAATAGCGTGTGTGTGGCTGTCTGTGCGCGTTTGCGCATTTTGAAGGAGTGACTAGGCTGCTTGTCGGTTCGCTGACACCGCGCCGCTTCCCTCTCTTACTGTGTCCCGCACAAAACATTTGTTTGTTGTATAAGTCATCATAAGATAGATGTGTCCATTAATTTGATTATTAGATTTGATTGTGCATTAGCCTCACATATGACTGACTTTGCTGTATGCAGGCAGCGATGTGATGATGCCTGATATGAACTTGGGTTGCGACATTAACTGAATGAATATAGGAATATGCCACATTGATAGGTCACAGCCTACCCATGACAAGATTTCACCGCACGTTACTGCCTGGTTCTGTCAACACTGCACTGACTCCCTATTAAACTTTGTATATATTTTAAGATCTTGCTAATTACCTATAAGGCCCTGAATGGTTTGGCACCTCAGTATATGAGTGAGCTCTTATCACACTATAGTCCTTCGTGTCCGCTGCGATCATCTAAACTCCTGCCATTTGATAATACCTAGAATATCAAAATCAACTGCGGGCGGGAGATCATTTTCCTATTTAGCACCCAAATTCTGGAACAATCTACCTAACATTGTTCGGGAGGCAGACACACTCTGTCAGTTTAAATCTAGATTAAAGACCCTTCTCTTTAACCTGTTTTACACATAATCTACTATCGCATTTCTATAATTCAAATCTGTTAAAGGATTGTTAGGCTGCATTAATTAGGTCAACCGGATTTGGGAACGCTTCCCAAAACACCCGATGTACTTGTTACATCATTAGAAGAATGGCAACTGTGCTAATATTAGTCTGTTTCTTTCTTATTCCGAGGTCCCCCCAGAGACTGATCCCCAGTGAAGACCCTGTCTCCGGCAAGGGATAGTAGTATCGCTTTTTATTTAATTTTTTCATTGATATGTTTATTATTGAAATGTTGTTATATGCATGCGTCAATTTTATTTAATTTCTTTATTTTCTTAAATATGTGGGTAGATAGTATTTATAGAGTTGTAACTTTTTAGTTTTAGTTACTTTTTCTTATTTGGAAGTCGCTTTGGACAAAAGCGTCTGCTAAATGACAAAAGTAAAGTAAAAAGTAGACGGCCATCGGGACAAGACCACAGGAACCAGATGAGTCCTTTGCACAATCTGACTCTGCTGCAGCCTAGATTTAAACTGCTGATTTTGTCTGACCAGAGGAGAATGACACTATTTCGACACAGTTTCCCCGTCTAAATTCTGTAAAGCTGATATAAAGCCACCCAGCTTTATATCAAGCTGATGTAAAGCTGCTTTGACACAATTTGCATTGTTAAAAGCGCTATATAAATAGAGACTTGACTTGACTAATATATATAGATGTCGCAAGTTTTGAGGGAGCGTGCAATTGGCATGCTGACTGCAGGAATGTCCACCAGAGCTGTTGCCTGTGAATTGAATGTTCATTTCTCTACCAAAACCGTCTCCAAAGGCGTTTCAGAGAATTTGGCAGTACATCCAACCGGCCTCACAACCGCAGACCACGTGTAACCACACCAGTCCAGGACCTCCACATCCAGCATCTTCACCTCCCAAGATCGTCTGAGACCAGCCACCCGGACATCTGCTGCTACAATCGGTTTGCATAACCAAAGAATTTCTGCACAAACTGTCAGAAACCATCTCTGTGAAGCTCATCTGTACGATAGTCGTCCTTATCGGGGTCTCGACCTGACTGCAGTTTGTCGTCATAACCAACTTGAGTGGGCAAAATAAATAATTTATTTATAAAAAAAACTGAACCTTATAACTGGCTTTGTGGTCCAGGGTCACATATGGTGTGTGTACATTGTGGGTCTGTGGTGAGGGGAAGTTGACAAAGTGGACAGCTGGCACCATTTCCTCTCCTCGGCCCTGATGAGAACTTAAAATAAGACAAAGCAGAAAACGACTGCGGAAACAATCCATCCTACAAATGGAGGGAGGGAGAGAAAGAGAAGGTTCCAGTCTGTTTTATATCTTTTATTCCCCTCACACTCTCTGACTCTGACTGAACATAGTATTTGAAGAGAAAAGAGAGAGATGGGACGTGTGTTTCAGTGCGTTTGGGAGGGCCATGAAGGATGAAAGTGCCTTTATTCTGGGGCAAGGGCAATTGATTCAGATGTAGATTAGATGAATACATTTTCAAGGTTTTTTTTTTTTTTCTCTTGCCAATACCTGCTAACCTGCCGCTCTCCCTTTCCCTCTAAATATTTCTTTCTCTCTTTTTCTCACTCGCTTTTTCTCCTAGGCGTCGATTTGGAAGCTGAGAGACCTGAATAATCCCTACCAATATTTCTACCAGTTGCAGTTGTGATTTAATGTAATGTAATATACAGTGGAGTCCACAAGTGAAGTCCACAGATTTTTTTTTTTATTACAAATGATATTACTAGTATAACAATCTCAGTGAAAAGGCATTGAGTTGACATGAACTCCACAAGTTGCAAAACCTGAAGATCATGTTCTCCAGCATGATATCACAGACGAGTGCAAGACGATCCGTGTGACAAATTTACTACACAGTGACCTAGAAATAGTGCATTCTTCTTTTTATCTAAACTTTTATTTTTTACTATTTAGTTGTGTGCTAAAACTTTTCTAGGTTTAAATTAGATTTTCAATTCCAGATTTTCAGTGTGGACTTTTGGATCCAATTGTGAGTGTTTTGTTTCCGTTTCATATTTTCCCATTTAAAAATGTTATTTCCCTTTATAAATTATTTTAACAGTTTTTGGATGATGTCTATCATGAGTTAAACCTTGTTTTATGCTTGACTCTTATGCGTGCAGCACATACACTCCTCTTTTTGTTTTTTTCTCCTGCACGCTGTATTTTCATCAGATATTTATTCCAGTACACATTATAAATGTTTAACATACACAGTAATGTAGGTCTTAAGTGAAAGCAAACGGCTGAGAAAGAAAACACATGTGAGTGACAGTCTATTGGATCTGGGCAGTTCTTAAAGTGACAGCAGTCTAATATTCCTGCTGTCTGTCATTCATATTAATCAAGGAAACGAGAACGAATCTCTCACTGGTCTTGACTAAATCACTTTTGTAACTTATATATATATATACATATATTTTGTTACTGTGAAATAAAATTACTCCTATTGTGATATAAGATTTGGCCATATTGCCCAGCCTAATGTGAAAGATTATTGCAATTTAAAATAATTTTCCATATAAAAATAACTTTTTTGTTGTTTTATGAATGGATGTACTGACACATAATATTTTAATTTATATTTTTATTGTTTTTAGTAACTTACATTTTTTTATATTACATTCTATCCTGCTGCTTAGTTTAATTTATTTATTTATTTGCACACTATACAGGAGAGAAGTAGACCAGGGTTGTATGCCGAAACAGGAAAGCTCTTCATAATTTCTTTCAGGTAGGTGTGATGAAGCAAGCTAGCACAGGTTGGGACACCCCTATATAGTTTGGGTTAACACTTCTGGACCAAACCTATGCCCTTGGTGTCTCTCTCTGGGTGGATGGATTGATCCCCATCAGTACTAAACTCTGAGAGCTCATGAGGCTGGTGTGCTGTCCAGCCAAAGCCATGGTGATCTCAGACATGGGCATTTTGGCACAGCAGTTAAATCGGGGTTTAAACCAGTCGACCATGACCTGATCCCAAACAGCTGTGGGATATCTCTCTCTCATGCTCTCGCTTTCTCATTTCCCATCATAACATGCTCTCTTGACATAGAGACACACTCACAATCAATCACAAGACTTACTTCCCGTGCTCTCTCGAGATCCGAGCCGTTATGAGCTGATGTACATTAGTTGTAGGATGTGGCGTTCTATGATAAGCTCTTTTCCTGGATGACGGTGTATGACACTGACCTAATTCTACTCTGTATGGGAATAACGACTTCCCGTGTTTGTTGTCTTGCTGGTTGGTTGAGGGACAAAAGACAAGAAGTATGAACGCATTTGAAAATCCAACAAGAGTCATGACACCCCTCATGGGTTTTTTTTGGCCAGTAACAATTGTCTCATTCAGTGTACTCGGGTACTTCCTCCTAAACTCTTGCCTTAGCAAAAAAATGGGACTTTCCGGACTTCTTCCAGCAATTCGTTCCTAACTCATACTGATGTATCATATTGATCTACTATCAATATTTCATGAAACTGCAAGGTTTTCTGGTCTGCAGAGCTCAAAGCAATCCCACATTGAGTAGAACCATTTGAACAGCACTCTAATGGAAAGTAATGTTTGTGTGATAGCCATATGGTGAGCAAAATGTGTGCGCGTTTTGTGATAACTGTATGTAAATTGTGTTTATGTGTGAGTGTTAAACCAATAAGCCATGAGAGAATGCATCTTTACAATACTGTGCATGGAATAACATGCCACATTGATATCACGGTACTGAATGATTTGCATATTTATGTTTCATGGTATTTAAATGATTCCAAGGCATATTGAATAATAACTTTTGTGAAAACTGTGATTAATTTTATTTTTAGGGTTTTTGATGAATACTGTAGAAGATTCAAAAGTGAAAAAAAACACTTGATTTAAAAACAGAAAACCTATTTAACATTCATTTTTTTTTTATTGTCACTTTAGATCAGTTTAATGTATTCTTGCTTAATAAAATAATTTTCTTTGATTTAAAAATATTTCTTAAAAAATCTTATTGACCCTGCACTTTTGTATGATTTGGAAAGTCGGTCAGTTTGTTCAGACAGTTCAAATAAATGAACAGAGATAGACAGACAGATATATATAGGGGATTTTTTTTATTATAAATTGTTTATTTTCTATTTTTTACATGCACTGTAATTAGTGTAAATATATCTGTTCAGGTTGATGCTGATTGAGATTATTAATTAAAAAACTCACTGTTTTTGTTCAAGAATGGCACTGACTAAACTGTAAGTGATAACAGATTGTATATTATATCATCATTTGATAAGTTTTAAAATCGCTTTAGTGTAGCTACCTTACTTTGTTTTTGTAAAATGATTGCAAAATATAGAATTAAATTAATTTGTAGTTAAATGTGAAAGTAGATTAGCTCTTTTATAATGTCTCTGAACAGGGCCCATCCAGTCAGATTTTAGAGCTGGTACTTTGGATCGGTTGTATAAACACACACACACACACACACACACACACACACCTAGCAGTGTGTTGTTCATTGTAATGTTGAGTTGGCCGTGTAGGCTACAGAGATGAGCTGGTTCTCTCTCGACTGCTCTTTGAACACTCACAACAAAAGCAAAACGACAGGAACATGGGCAGGGCCAGGTCAAGAACTGACCTGTGTGTGTGTGTGTGTGTGTGTGTGTTAATGCCAGTCATATGGACAGCACCATCTCCATGGCTCTTACTGACCTAGTGTAAAGCGCTTCTGAGACGCCCCCCCCCCCTCCTTCACCTCCCTTCTCTCTCCGTCACATTCCTTCTTCCGGTCTTTGTGTGAGCTTTTGCTCTCTTCCAGGAATTCTCTGGGAGGAAGAACAGTCTTCCTGCTCCGATAACACCTCAGTTGCCCTCTCTGCGAGTCTGGGGGAAAACGTTTTATGTATATTTAAACACACACACATCCACATGTCTGATCCTGATGCTTCCTCCAGTTTACGTGTCTGAATGTTTTGTTCCATCGTCTATTGTACAGTATTTTATTATTAGTTGCAACCTTTTTAATAAGCAGACCAAAATATTAAATATAACCTGATTATATTGTGAAGGTGGGCTTGAGGCAGCTAGGAAATAAAAATAAAAGGGGTGTATTGGTGCACAATTTATTTATTTATTTTGGGGGGGGTTTAAGGTTCGGTATGTTTTTGATACAGCAGGGGATAAAGCTTCTTTTTTTTGTGGTTTTACTGAGCAAACTATATTTTTAAAACGTCTTCCTGCAACTAGCCACAACAAATACAGCAGTTTATGGTGCTGTTATAATTAGGGGAAGAGATTTGAAGTGCAGTTTTGGATGAAGAATGTTTTCTTATTGCTCTCCTTTTTCTAATCCTCTCTGTAAGTGTAGGTTTAGGGTTGGGGTAGGTGTAGCCATTAAATCATAATCTGACAGGTAGCATTTTTCGTTGTCGAATTGTACCTACTGTTTTAATGGGAGGTGGCTGAATCTGATTCAGCCACACAACACCGGCACTCATTCATTGAGGTCTGCAAAGTTAAAGTTAAAAGACTCACCTGTGGTCAGGATTAACCTTTATGTAAAATACAACTGTAAGATATACACTGTTTGTGAAAACGCATCTCAAGCAGATTAAATTAGTATGTTGTCATCATTTGCTCACCCTATGAGTTTCTTTCTTCTGGTGAATGCAAAAGAAGAATGTTGGTAACCAAACAGTGGCTTTTATTTTTCTTCCATACTATGGAGGTCAGTGGCTACCAGCAGCTGTTGGTACAGAATTTTTTTTGGGGGGGGGTGAACTATCCCTTTAAATGACACTCGTATCTTACACACTGAAATAAATGATACTGAAGATTCTTAAAGTAAGTGGTCGCAAACAATTTATTTTAGCTACATTTGAATAAATAAAAACTGTTAAAAGTTAGTCAACTAAATTTATTTTAAATGTAGCTAAAATAAATTGATTGCAACCACTTACATAAAAAAAAAATTGGAAATTCAATTAATAATTTTTTCAGTGCATTAGGTTTATGGTTTAGTTTTAAATGCTTAATATAAAGCATGTCTCCATGTTTAACTTGGATTGTGCATTTTTCCAGCAGCTTACTCGGTGTCCTTTGTTATTTTCCAGAAGTGTTTGCAACATCAAAGTATATTGACGTAAACAACACTGTCCTAAGTTTTAAAATATGTTCCACACACAGAGAAGTTCCGTACATGCAGTGATTAAAACAGCACCGTTTTCATTTGGTACACATGAACCAAAACAGACCCATATCAACAATTTTAGGTACGGATACGTGTACCATTACACCCCTTTCGGATAATATCAACCCATTTTTCTGAATAGCCTGAATAGGGCTGTCAATCAATTAAAAATGTTAATCAAATTAATTAGGCCTACATATGCTGAATAATTAAATGAATTAATTAGTCTGTTGGTGGAGAAATGCCTTATTATGGAATTTATGTATGGATCAGAGGACATGATTAATTTTTTCCTTTTTTTATCTTTTTTTGTTAAATTATAATTAGGCATGTAAATTAACAGCCTTTATTTATTTGCAGCCTTTTGACTTTATTTGAAAGGACAGCGGAGGGAAAATGTGATCTGACATGAGACGCATTCGTATTACTTTTTTTTGTTTTTTGACTATTTTGAATAAAAGCTTGATATTTTTTTATGTTCAAAAGCATTTCTACATCCTTAATCTCAGCCTGTAGCTTTGAAAGCTCAATTTGATGATTCCAGAAGGTTTTCGAAAGCACTTACAGTAAAAACATGTAGTAGAAACGCTCCTTGCCTTTGAGTGGATTCTAGATGTTTGCACCACTTTTTGTATCGCACTCGTTTTGATAAAATGCCATGATATGCCCCCTAACACGATAGCCCTCATTTTCAGCGACAGGAGAAATGAGCTTCGGGATATGAATGCTGGCTTGTTTTCCAAGTGTAAATTTACAAAGGGCAACTAATCCTGATTGGGTTATTGAAAGCTTTTGCATTGCACACAAATAATCATGGAACCTGAGATGAACCTAATAAACGAGGTGAAGCTTTCGAGTTCGAATCGCTGCTCTTTGCAGAATGAGGTCAAAGAAATTCATTCTACATCAGTGAAATGCGGCTGCCTGAATATATTGTTAGTTGTGTGAAAATGTAAGAAAGTACTGTGGCAATTGACACACATCCATGTACCCGTTCCTAATATTAAAATAAGTAATGACCTTTTCAACTTTTCCAATTGAAAAACTATTGTGACAAATTACACTGAATGTAGCTCAATTGTTCTCGTACTTTTCTTTTGGTCCCTTATAATTGCTTCATTGTTCCCATGTAATTACAGTTTTAAAAGGTCCATGAGACATATAATGATTATTAATAATGTAATCCAAGTTTTATGGCATTAACATTTCAGCTGACACACCCCCAGAGGCCTGAAATCTCTAAGTGTACTAACATATGCAATTACTAGTACTGTAGGATTATTCCTCATAATACTAAAAGTCCTGGGTATTGCATATTATAGGCAGTCATTTGACTTTGCTTATTGTGAATATTACATTAATTCAAATGATCCATTCAACTATTAAAATGCATTTGCTATAGTTTCATAGTACATTGTTTTTGTTTTAGTGATTAGTAATTATCCTGCAACTCTATAAATGATTGTCTTCATTAAAGGAATTGGTGGTCATGGTGTCATAAAACATTAATTAAAGCTTTATAATTAATGTTGCTAAGGACATAAATGATATCCCCTTTGGCCCTTGTTGAGGACAAGAGGGAGTGCCCTAAGGAAGGATATCCTGGGTCGAAGGTCATGGTGTGAGCGCAGGATTTCCTCTTTCCTCTCTTCGCTCTGAGACTGGGCAGCTGGCCCAGCTCTGAGTACTGCTGACTATGTAAAGTCACACACTAGGTCTATTCATACACGCACACACCTAGGACCTACTGTATGTCTAATAAAAATATGAAAACATACATCCTTCTCCCTGCCACCCACTATGTTTATGAATGGCTTTGCCTTCAAATATCCCTTATACTTTTTCTGATATTCTGTAAATCATGAAAACAAAACATGAAAGATTTGATAAAATTCAGAATTCTGCTTCCACAAAATAAATCTCTCTCTGTCTATATGCTGTGCAATAGTCTTAGACCATTAGTATTTTCACCAACAACAACAACAACAAAAAATGGTTTTATGCCAGTTATTTCTATCTTTTGCTGTAGTGTGTCAGTAGGAAATATCAGTTTATTTTCCAGACATTACGTTTTCCATTCATTATAATAATCCGGTGAGATGGACTACAGCCAGTGCTCCACACAGAGATCTGATTTCACCATCATCCAATCCGTCTGTGATTAAATGACAGACTAAATCCAGAAGAACTGTCATTAATAGAAAATGATTGATAAAGTGCCTAAAACTTTTAACAGTACTGTAGCTTTGCAAGTTGGTTTCTTGAAGCATCTTGGAGACGTTGGCACAGTTCTTCTAGATTTAGTCTGTCTCGGTTTGTTCTGTTTCTTCATGTAATCACAGACAGACTGGATGATGATCAGATCAGATCTCTGTGTGGAGCAAATAAAAATCTCACTGGATTATTACAGTTAATGGCAAAATGAATGTTTGGAAATGTAAACTGATATTTCCTACTGACTGTAACGGGGCGAACAAGACGTGAGACGTGCAGATCCAAGTGCAAGCTTTTATTTACAAACATAGTCAATAAACAGGCAGGGTCAAACAGGTATGGTACGGGCAAGACACAGAGCAATCCTAGGGCTAGCGAGAGTCGACGATCGGTGAACAATATCCAACAGGGCAAGGCAGAGAGATAATCCAGGTATACGAGCAGTAGTCCAAGAGAGGTGCAAACAGACTCCAAACGGCAAGGCAAAGGGTAAATCCAGGAAACACGGGCAAGAATCAAAACAATAGAAAAACACGCAAGGCAAGGCAAGACTATGATAACTGAGTGGGCTCCGTAGAGTAGCTATCGCTAGGAGAGTGATGTACGCTATACAATACTCGGCCGAGAGGAAGAGGAAGTCCATGGTTTATGTAGGGTGTGTGTCGTCAGTGCAATGGATGATGGGAATTGTAGTCTGAGGTGGCGTGCAACAGTTAGTGTGGTGCAAGAGTCCATGTGGTGAGCGAGTGACACAGCAACTAGGGATGATCATATTGGCTGTTTAACCATTAACCGAAAATAAAAAAATTGACCAATTAATGCTATCAGTTAAACGGTTGTGCACTGAGGTATGCCTGCTATTTATTGTTATGTCTGATGAAAAAAAAAAAAAAAAAAAAGCAAGACTATGCCGGTTCTTACAAAGAACACAAGGATTCAGTGTGTGTTTTTGTTTTGTTAATCTGTTGATTATTTAAGTGAAAAATATTTGGTGTAGCCCTATTATTATTATTATTATTATTATTATTTTATTTTTTAATGGGTCACAGCCACTCATCCATTCTATTTATTTACTAATAATTTAATATTATAATCTTATCAGTTAACGTTTAAGGCTCGGATAACAAGTTGTCAGTTGGGAAAATTCACCAAAATGAGCATCGCTACTCAGAAATCTGCTTATTAGAATAATTTCTGAAGGATCATGTGACACTGAAGACTGAAGTAATGATGCTAAACATTTAGCTTTGATCACAGAAAAAAAAAAAAAAACATTTTAAAATATCTTCAAAAAGAAAACGGATTTTAAATTTGAATGATATTATCACAATATTACTGTTCTTACTGTATTTTATCAAATGCAGCCTAGGCCTTGAAAGCTAAGAAATTGTAGTTTAGTTTCGTTTCATTCCGTTTTGTTTCAGCCTTGGTCACTAAAATATTCAGTAGTAAACAATAACAGTGTCTTACACTTTCAGTTTTAAAAATGTTCATGTCTTATCTCACCTAGGGCACAATGCAAGCCAGGACTGCTTAAACAAAATTAGTGCATTATGCCCCTATGAGAGATTGTATTCAGCCTCAGTAAAATTGACATTCATGCAGCTCACTCAGACAGATGGATTCCAGCACATCCATTTGGCAGCATTTCTGCATTTTGCTGTAAAACATGGAGGCTGACAAAGAGTACTTGGGTGATTTTGCAGAACTGTTTTCCATCAGGTGTTCTTGACGTCCCCAACAGCTGGTTCACCTCTTATATGACCCTACACTGCATCAGAGCTGTCACACAGCATGTCCTTCGCTTTAGCTTGAGTACACACAAACACTCCGCTCTGCCTTCGCAGTCAAAGTTTTTTTTATTTTTGGAAAGACTTAAAGGTTGTGTTTTGAATTTGTGCAAAAACAGGAGTAAAGAAAACACTGCTCACCCACAGCCTGGCTGATGAAACTGAATGATGCAAAGTATGCATTTCTGTCAAGTTACGCTAAAGATTTACTGTGATTATTTATTCATTCAGTTCTGTCTGGTAAAAGCTCTGGTTAAAAGAAAGCTTTAGTGCGGGAAAGACGAAAGATTCATGCAACATCAGAGCCAATCAGAGACTGAGAGAAAGAGATAGATGAGAGCTTATGAATATAAGAAACTTAGCAGTTTTGAAGCATAAACACACAAATGTATTTTTAAGTGGGATTCATCAGATTCTTTTGCATAAAATTGGTACCAGGCATAGATGCAAACCCTCCGCGTCTAATGATAATTCTAATGCAATGTTTGTTCTTGGATTGAAATCTTCAGCTTTCACCACTGGGCCTTCAAAATTTACATTTTTATGTATTGCATTTACATTTACTTCCATGTATGCTTCTGACAGCTGCTCACTTATGAAATCTCATGAAAAAAAAAATCTGTTTGATGCCTTTACACCTGAGGATGCACAAAAGTATATACGTATATATATATATATATTTATTTATTTATTTATTTTTATTTATTTTTTTATTTTTTTCCTCAATCTTCAAATCTCAGTGTTCTTCAGAATGTCGTTCTTTTGTTTTTGCTTGTTTATGGAAAAAAGTTTTCATTCAGGTTAAGCACTTTTTCTTTTTTTACATTTCATGTTTTCATTCTCAAATGAGGATTTATTTAATGTATTTTCCTTGGTTGACAAACTCATTTCACATTGAAGCAAGAGGTATATTTTTTTCTTTCTTTCAGATTTTAAATTTTAATTCAAACGTCAAAAAACTTCCCATTTTATTATAGACTTATGTTGCTAGTTAGCGATTGCTAATTGCCTCAGTTATATTATGTCAAAATATGTTCATGCCTTTTGATTTAACGAAGCTGAAATGTACCAGTGTGCTTCATCTTTTTAAGTGAGACTTTTCTCGCTTCCTCTTTTGATATATGCTTTAAGCTGCTGATTTGGTTATTGCTCTTCAAAGAGAAAATGTTCTCTCTCTCCCTCTCTCGTGGTGTTGAAATGTTTCACTTGAATTCTTAAAATTATTAAGAAATGTTCATAAAAAAACTGGCCTTCAATCTGTAAGGAATGTTTATTAATTTAATTTAATTAAGAGATTATTTATTAATTTAAAAATTCTTTCATCAGTTGCACCGTGTTATACAAAGATGGTTAATCTTTCTGAAAGATAAAGCATGCATAACCCTACACTGCTGCTTGACAAGCTCGTTCAGCTTTCCAAATGTGGAGAAATAGTGTTTTTTTTTAACTAATCCTACCAAGCTGCCTGCCTAAAGAGCATTTTAAGGCATCTTAAAGTATTTGAGTTCTCAGTTCTCTTACTTCAGTTTCAGTAAAAAATGCTCTTAATTTTAAGGCCATATTGCATGTGTTCTCAGTGGGGAAAAACATTATTAAAGATGGCAGATGGGTTCCAAAAGCAAGAGAAATTGACTTTAAACAGATTTTAATTAGCAGGAAGTAATTCCATCTTATTAAAGATTGATATTTAGTTGTGTTATACAGTTTTTGTGCTTATTAGAGTGTTGTTTCTTTAGCAACATTTGCGAAATGTCAAACTTGTTTTTTATGTGTTTACAACCAGGGCCGGCGCTGGCCATTTGGGTGCCCTAAGCACAAACGCTTGGCGGTGCCCCCCCCACCACCACCAAAGAAATAACTACCATTCAGAATTTCTTAGTTAGGTTCTCTTTACTTCCAAAATAACTGCTGCAAATAAATAATTGGAACAGAACAATGTAAACACAGAAAGTTAAAAGTGCAAAAAAAGTTTAAAGTGCAAATAACAGTATAAGTGTATGAATTTTATGAAGTATGAATTTTAAAGTGCACATTTTAAACTGCAAATAACCATACATAACTGCACAGTAGAATTTACTCAACAGAGGGACTACATCTCTATAAAGAGACCATTCTGCTATTCTATAGAACTATATTAAACATTTTCACTACCATCAGTTGTCAGAGGCCCTACAGAGGCACACGCCTACATTTCCTAGCTGCAAAATCCGCTATCAGGTCATCATATGACAGTTTCTGAGCCACGTCCCCATTGATGCTGATGACAGCCAGACCACTTAAACGTTCCTGCCCCATTGATGAACGCAGGTACGTTTTGATGAGTTTGAGCTTTGAAAAAAAAAATTTGTATAATTATTTTGTATATATAATTTTGTATAATTATTTTGTATATATAATTTCTATATACAAAATAATTATACACAGTACACGCACATATATCATGTAGACACAAACTTTTATTTTGGATGCGATTAATCGAGATTAATCTTTTCCCAGCCCTAATAATTTGACAACTCTGTGAATATGAAAATATACAAACACTGAGATTGTGTTTTTTTTTTTTTTCTAATTTCAGTTTCACCAACAGAAGTCGCCCTTGGCCGAACCTCTTGAAAATGACCGCATAGAACAACAACGAAAAAACTTTATCTAAGCGGTCTAATTTGGCAAAATCACATCACGTTC
This sequence comes from Barbus barbus, assembly GCF_936440315.1. Lineage (NCBI taxonomy): Eukaryota > Metazoa > Chordata > Actinopteri > Cypriniformes > Cyprinidae > Barbus > Barbus barbus. The sequence goes on from NC_136734.1 coordinate 39,808,959, forward strand.
AGTTGCAGGGTTTTTCTAAAGTTCACCTTACCAAGAGGCAGATAGGCATTATATTGAAGCGAAGAAATTACAATAGGGAACGTTCTGCACTAATAGCTATATGCACACACATCTGTAACGTATAGCCTACCTAGCGGGAAAATTAGCTTTATTTGTCATTCAAATATGACGATGAGGACCCCAACGATTGGCCTTCCTTTCCTTCTCAAACAAACTGCATCTTTAACAGCCCAAGTTTCAAAATTTCCCGGGGGAGAAACCCCCGGACCCCGTTAAAATAAAAGACTCAACATGCAGGGCTAAAGCCCCGGATCTTTTGCACTACTAGCGACGCGGACGCGCCGACGCCCCTGGACATGCATACTACACGCACAAAACTAACATTTTTATTTAAAACATTGTCTTACCTGCAAGCGACGCGCGAGCATCATCCCGCTGTCTCTTCTTTTTTCCGCCCCCGACTCTTGGTGCCTTTTCGAGGCCATGTCTGAGGTCGGTGTCGGCCAAATTTGAAATTGATTGAAGCATAATTGAACAGACCACTGGAAGGGGGGGCACCAGAGGGAGACTGGCACAGAGATTCACCTTTTTCTCGACTAATTTGGTCTAGGCCTATATTACTTTTGTATTGCTTTTGTATATTAACATGCTAGAAATATTTTATTTGTTATTTATACTAGTAGCCTATATTGTGATGATATTTTCACGACCCAGATTTTTTGGTGCCCCCCCCAAGCACTTGGTGCCCTACGCGCAGTGCGTGATGTGCGTGTGCGGAGCGCCGGCCCTGTTTACAACAATAATCACTGTACAAAATCAGTACAGTAAATTTTGTTAGTAGTATCTGTAGTTTGCACTGTAGATAATTATTTTTTCAGGTCAAGTATAGCTTGACCATAACTACTTTTATTTTTGTTTTGCTAGTATCTTGACAAATTACAGTTTCTAATTAACTTCCTCAACACTGATCTTGTGCTGTTCGTTGCTGCTTATGTAGAACATGACTTGAGTTTGCATGTTGGTTAGGATTCAGGCTTAGAAGTGTGTTAGTTCAGATTTTGGAACACAATCTGTATCATCTCCATCACACAGCCAGGAATTGTTGACAGCAGGGTCCGTAATTAGCACTTGCCAAGTACCAAATTTGACTTTGAATTGGCTTTGACAAATAACAGTGCCGTGAAACTTTAAGGAACTGCAGTTTATTAATAGTTTAACATTCTGTCCCGAGAATGTTACTTTGAATCTAGTTGATCTGAGCAACGTGAGCTATAAAAAAAAAGCCTGTAATCATCTACTAAATAAAACATCTGTCTTGCATTAATTCTTATTTCAGAAATTTATCTAGAATATTTATTTATCCATGTGGCAACACATATGGTGAATTTTCCTTGCATTAAGCCTTCACAACCCAAAAATATGAAACATAATCACAATGTGATGTGTTCAGTTTTTGTGTCAGGTGTAATTTTATCAAGATGGAAAAATTATGCTGAGAAGGACACAAAGACCTGAACTGTTTGTCATTGAAGTAAAAACTGTTCAATAACTACATAATGACTATGGCTGGGTACTAAGATGTCTTATGTCTTTTTTTTCCCCAAGGAAAAATAAATCTCTCTCAACTAATGTGATTGAAACACCGATTGAGGGATTACATGAGGCATGATACATTTCTGTAAATAATTTCTTTCAACATACCTTCAGATGTTCATTTTGTGCTATAACTAGTAGTAAAGAGGTTCATGTGCCGCTTGAACTGAGGAGCTACAGCAATCTATCATGCCACATTAAAGAGTGCCAAAACTGATTTATTGTTTGAAATTCATGATAAAATGCGAAAGCTGAGACCTTGTTGCATATCAAAAGTAAGACATTTTATTGCATTTTATTGAATATTTGGAGGTGTGCTGCAAATAATTTTTCTTGAAGGTTTTTTTTTTTTTTTTTTTTCTTGCATCAACTAAAAACAGCATAGATTGAATTTTGGGAGAAAACTTATCGGCCATAAATGTTTCTTAACGAACAAGATTATTAGGGCTGAGCTGAAAAAACAAACAGATTTCTCAATTTTAATACATTCTCATGAACCAATATTGACTCTTAAATCCATTCACTCTTCACAGGCAGGTGTGTCAAAGTTAATTTTGGACCCTGGATCAAAGCGAGCGCTCTCTGTGAGTTTTGTATATTCACCGGCTGTGCTGTCTCTGCAGGTGGGCTCAGATCTGTTCTCCAAAGTACACCTGTGTGCAGTTAGAGTCACCTGTCCACACTCCACCTTTGCCGGCCTGCTGCGACTCCATGCATGTGGGACTTTTTTTTTTTTTTTTTTCCAAAGGCTGAATCTGTTTTATTCATGCAAAAACCATCAAAGACAAAGATCTCTCCGAAACAATGATGTATCTCTCTCTCACTCGCTCTTTCATTCTCTTCTCTCCATCTGTCAGACACGTTCAGAAAGACATCCATGAATGGTATAACTCAAGGCCATTTCAAGTATTCCTCAATTATTTATCAAGCATAGAAATGCAACTTGATTGAAGTTCCTTTGAAGTATGGACATCATTTCTCACACTGAAGGGCTGTATAAAATGATCATTCGGCTGCTATACAGAGCGCTCGCCCCTCAGGAGCCATGAGTCCGATTTAAATCTTTTTCAATTTTTTAGCACTTTCTCTGTTCATGTTAAATTAGGCCTGTGTAATGCCATAATAGAGGAAAAGAGGCAGATTATTATGAATGCTACTCCATCAACCCCTTTTAGTTTATTACTACCTGGTTATGTAAAGTGCATATTAAAATTCTCATAATGAATCCCAAAAGTCATTATATGTGATTTATTGTCATGCCAAGTAGCATGCATTTCTGTAGAGCAACCGAAGCCAATTGCAAATATGTATATTATTTAGCAGTGGCTCTGTGTGCCGTTCTCATTGCAGCACACACACTAATGTGAACCAACAGCATCAGCGTGAAGAAAATCTTTGTCTCTGTTATGGCCAGACAGCATTCTCATTCTACCGCAATGAACTCTTTCCTCTAAGGACACAAACAGAGACAACAAACCCCAGACTTTTCTCACACGCACACACACATCGACATCACTGAGCTAGATTAATGACCAGCCTGATGTGATCTCAAAACCCATTACCGAATTTTCAGTGTTGTTATCCATTTATTTTGTTAGCCAGAATGATTTGAGCAAAGCTCAACTTTGTGTCTCAATGAGCCCCAGGAGAGGCGGAATGGGATTTTTCCTCCTGAACTCCCTCAAACGTTGCCCTTTCACAGCTGATCTGAGGCGAAGCTTGCTGCATTGGTGATTTTTGACAGGACAGAATGGGATTTCTTTTTTTACCTTTCTGTTTGACCGGTTTGACCATTCTGTTTGTATGGTCACCTGTTCCTGAAATAATTTCAGACGTGATTCATGGCTTGTGTTCTCCTCTAAGCCAGTCTTAGTCAGGAAACATGTAAAGTGTTGCCACAAATAGTGAAGCTGGTAACACTTTAGAATAGGGAACACTTACAGTATTCACTATTAACTGCGACTTTTCCCTCAATAAATTCCTAATTTGCTGCTTATTAATAGTTAGTAAGGTAGTTGTTAAATTTAGGTATTGGGTGTCATTAGGGATGTAGAATAAGGCATTAATATGTGCTTAATTAGTACTAATAAATGACTAATATTCTAGTAATATGCATGCTCAATAAGCAACTAGTTAAGAGACCCTAAAATAAAGAGTTACCACAAAGTTTTCAGTTTAACCACATTTTTCAGTAGCGAGATGGTAATGCTAGTTTTTCAGTAGCAAAGATATTTTAAGCTCCAGAGTAGAGCTGACATTTTTTCCCTGATCATTTTTAAGAATTTTTTTGTTATTTGTTTGGAATCAACTAGAATCCTAACTAGGATTTTTTTTTTTTTTTTTTTTTTTTTTAGTGCATTAGATATCATGAACTTGTCAGGGTTTTGTAAAGCAGTGTGTGTAAAGTGTCTAGTGCACATAGAGGAAAGTGTATTACTACAGGTGGTTTGTACAGGCCCACTCACCTGTGTGTAGCACACTTCGAATTGCACAAAAAAAAGTTCCATACATTTGATAGCTAGCTAACTGGTAACACTAGTTATTGGTGGTTGTGAGAGTGTTGCTATGAGGTTAATACGGTGTTGGATTTGTACATTTTGATCTCCCAATATGACAAAGTCCCTCCATTGAGTATATTTTTAATTTACATTATTTATTTATTTATTTTTAAGTATCGTTCATTTATAATTTCATGTTAGATTAACTTTTTAAAAGTCTTATAACTGAAGGCTGGAATACACTAATGACTTGTAAAAATCTGAACAGACTTGCTGCCTTTGTAAATGGTTTCAAATAAAAACTGGGCATCATGCACTAAACAACTGAGAAACAGACTTTCAAGTCATTCTGAACTCGACAACAAACTCAGACAAACATGTGCCTCGTTGCTAGGAAACATGACAATTGAAAACAATGTGTTCTGATATCAGCTCAAAGAATCAAACATGTTTGAATTCCTCCAACTGGACAGATTCATAGTATGAAGCTAAAAATCGGAGTCTGTGCCCATCATATATTACACAGTTCATTGTGAAATCTGTCAACTCGCACTGCCCAGTATCTGCAGACTGGCTCTGATTTGCTCCATTCTGCAAATTGGGTCAAAAATCTAGGAAAAACTTGTAGCAATAGAGCTAAATAATGTAAACCATGCATGATAAATATTTTTTTACGCACAAATCTCAGGTTAGATCATTTCCAAGTTTATTAACACTGGGTATTCGCTTCTCAAAATTCATAGTGAAAGCACAGCAGAGAGCCAAATGCATTCGAAGCTCATCACACACATCGCACTCTTGGCCTATTAGAAAGTCGTATCTGTTTCAGTGCTGTATCTGCACGGTGGAAAAAGAGGAACATTTTGTACTGTGTCACGAATTGAATAATACAGACTCCTCCGGCAAGGCTTCCAATTAAAAAGCAGATGTGTGGCAGGGCATACAGTAGCTGTTATTAATGCATACATGCAAACATACGCAAAAACGCAGTCAGGTCGAGTCCAGAGGCCCATTCATTTGTTGCTCCTGGCTGCATTACTGAGGATTTATAAGGGTCTTCTGCTTCAGATTTTTTAGTTTTAGTTTTAGTTTTACCCACATCGCTTTGACAAGATCTCTGCAATGCACACACAGAGAGTTCTGACACGGAGCCAGAAACGCGTAAAATATTTACTTGTGTTGAGGAAGTAAACAAGTGTTCCCTGTTTACTTATTGGGACCAATCGCATCATCCAGTTTTAGACTTGAAAGCGTGTGGGGGCGGAGGGTGGATGAGATGAGATGAGATGAGGGGCGTCTGTCTGCCACATGAAGGAGAGGAACGTTTCGATGCGTCGGAATGGAAAATGCTGGTGGAACTGTCAGATCAACATGCTCGTTTGAGAGGAATCGCAGCACGCCTCAATGAGCCTTTGGCCAGAAAGCGAATGAGGACACCTTACATCTAGAGCAGATACAGGAATACAGACAGATGTCTGTGTTTGTTTCGTTACACGCCTATCGGTTAAATCATTTGTGCGTTCATTCAGTATTAATGAATCCAACTCAAAAAAGAGCACTCAAATCTTCATTAATCTTAGCCGTAATGTTCTTGCATATAGATTAGTCATAGTTGATTTGAGATGACTGATCACTTGCTTTTTCTTCAAACTTCCTTCAATTCAATTCAGTTCAAGTTTATTTGTATAGCGCTTTTCACATTACAAATCGATGCAAAGCAACCAGAGTTTCTATTTTAAAGTTTCTACATTATATTTAGTAGTAGCTGATCAGTGGTGACTGTCAAGTTAATGTCCATATGGCGTATAATGTCCATATGACATATTCTTACACTGTATTCAGCACAAACTGTGCTACAATAATATGTGAGCAGCATGTGTGTAGTTTTTACTTTTGAGAAAGAAACATTAATGCGTGTTTATTTTTAATAATCACCAAACACCAATGACTTGTATAGACACTATAAGGACAAAAGTGCTGGGACACCCCCTTCTTTAGAACAGAAAAAGGCACTAACAAACTGATGGAGACAAAGATGGAAACATAATTCATGTATTTAAAAATTGTATTTCCATCTCTGTTGCAACAGTTTTGGACGTGTCTAAAATGACAGTACCCTTATGCACAAGTCATTGGTGTTTGGTGATGAGTTTTTGGCTCAAGGTCTGCATATAAAGTCACACCAGAGGAGTTCAGCTGGGATCAGGACTTGTCTTTCTGCAGACCAGTCAAGTTCTTCCACACTGACTCAATCAATCATGTCTTTTTGAACCGTGTCTTATACACAGAGACACTGTCATGTTAGAATAGAAAAGGGTTCTGTCCAAACTGTTGCTATAAAATTAGAAGCACACAGTTCCCTAGAATAGCATTATATGCTTAAACATTAAGATTTGTACTCATAGAAATGACTAAAGTAGTCAAACATGTTCATTAGAAGGGGGTGACCCAATACTTTTGGCAATATAGTGTACTATTGGGTAACCTGGCAGTGGGCAGGAATCACACAGACCAAAACAAAAACAGACATTCCAACATGGAACGAAAATTTCAAAGCAGAATAACTGGCTGTAGCATTGTTTTTCAAAGAAACAATCATGCGAACTTTGTTCGAGCATTGTTCAAATATCTGCAAACATGGTATTTTTATGCTTTAGTACAGCCAAACATTCTCCTCATTCTGTATATTCTGGTGATGACACTGGTGAGTAGTGGTGTCTATGAAGCCCATTAATGAATCGTGCGCTGGTGTCACAGTGGTCTACTCGGCTACCCATGAGTCCAACTCTCTCTGGAATACTTCAGTCTGATTCAGATATTGTTGTATAATGACCGTTAAACTGTATAATTAAGCGTTGTCTTTGGCAACCACAGATTTACACTGCATTTTTCCCTGACAGCGCTCCACACTCTCTTTGTTCTCACATAATAATTTCACCTTGAATCAATATTTCATGTCCAGTTATTTATTGTGCAGATAGCGGTGTAATAAGTGGGATACAGTCAGATACAGTGTACAGTCAGACAGCCATTAACCCTAAAATAAACCCTTTAGTGTGATATAAGATCCTCTGACTGTACATTATCACTTACTGATACACATACTGTACCAGTTGATTCATTTGTGGGTTTGTTCGCTTGTAATTGATCAGCCTGTAAAAGAACACACAGAAGCATTAGTGCGCTAATATGTATATTTAGTCATATTTGTGACCCTGGACCACAAAACCAGTCATAAGGGTCATTTTCTTTCTAAATTGAGGTGTATAGATCATCTGAAAGCTGAATAAATCTAAATAAAGCTTTCCATTGATGTATGGTTTGTTATGATAGGACAATATTTGGCCGAGATACAAGTATTTGAAAATCTGGAATCTGAGGGTGCAAAAGAATCTAAATATTGAGGAAAATGGCCTTTAAAGTTGTCCAAATTAAGTTCTTAGCAATGCATATTACTAATCAAAAATTAAGTTTTGATATATTTACAGTAGGCAATTTACTAAATATCTTCATGGAACATGATCTTTGCTTAATGCCCTAAGGATTTTTGGCATAAAAGAAAAATCAATAATTTTGACTTATACAATGTATTTTTGGCTGTTACTACAAATATACCCCTGTGACTTAAGACTGGGTTTGTGCTCCAGGGTCACATTTGATTTGAGGTAACTGATCACTTGCAATTTCTCCTCCTGCTATTTCATCATCTCTTCAGAGAGATTAGTAAAAAGCATGGATTTCCAATCTTATCCCAATTCTGCGCTTGATAGGAACTTTGAGCCTCTTTATTTTTGCATCCCTGTTCACAAGGCCTTAGGACAGAGTTCTTCAGATCCGTCCTCGAAGAGCACTATCCTGAAGAGTTTACCTCCAAACCTGAACAAACTATCCTGCCAGGAATCTCCATTAATCCTGAAGATCATTACTGATGCTAAAATCCGCAAGAAAGCTGAAAAATGCTTCCTATGTAGGCAGGAAGGCAACAGGATCCATCCCAATCCAATGCTCATGTCACATCCAGTTTACTGAGATGCCTTCATCACAGTTTTTCAACGGCAGCATAAATAATAAAGGTTTCATTAACAACCTAAAATGAGAAAAAATAAAATTTTTGTCACATGGAGCCAAGTCTGTTTCGGCAATATCCTATTTTTTTTACACAGCCTAGCACCCCCATAGAACTGAACCTGGCTTCTTAACAGTTTGTGTGTGCTATGACAACATTTGAGTGATTCTTCTCAGTAGTCAAACACAATAGAACATTAAGCCGAGTAGTGCGTTGCAAGCGTGAATTAGTTGCATGCGATCAATTGTTTTGCGTTCGGTGTGAACGCACCCTTCATTTGCGATTCGCTTCACTCTATCGCGTCACAATCAATGTGAAAGTGTCTTCACAGCCAATATTTATTTGTGTCAATGATGATTTATAGAGTAGTTTTATCCGTTAAGATGCTTTATTTATTGCTAGCACTTTTAAAAAAAATCCTTGTTTTTGGCAGATAATTATTGTTCTGACTAGTTTTGTGTTTAAGAACATATTCTGCATTTAAGTTAATTGAAATTGTACACATCCAGTCTACTGAGATGCCTTTATCTGATTGTTTTTCGAAGGCAGTATGAATGTATGTGATTGGCTGAAGGAAAGAAACGTGCCTGAACGTTACGGTTGGCGGTCAGATTGCGTAAAGATTAAGCTTTATGCTCTTTTTTTGTTTTCCTTCATAAATGTTGGTCCAACATTGGCTCATTGGAAATACGTGCCTCTTCCTACATTTCTGTGAAACTCAAAAAACGTACACATGAATCGCTGCAGTTTCCAGTTGAAATGAACACTAGACGCAGTAAAACTCTGACAACTTTTATTCATTTTCACAAAGTATGATTTGCAGGTCCACAGTTTCGGTCAATAAAGCCTAATTTTCATATAATTACTTGAGGAATATTATGTTATGAATTCAAAACAATTTCAACATGCTGCAAGATTTGAAAACTGATACTTTTGAACATGCCGTCACTTATCCAACTTAATATGCATGAGTTTTCTGACTCACGCGATACAGCGTTGCACTTTAGTGATGAAGAGCTCTGGTTCAAACCCTGTGAACCTACAGTTCAACATAACAGCTCACCCACATGAAAAAATACTATAGTAATTTGTAGTATATACTATAGTGTTTTTGAACTATGCTATAGTAAAGTACTTGAATTAATTTGTTGTGGTAATACTATAGTAATATAAACAAATTACCCAATACTGTACTACGTTTTCTACAATTATAGGTTATGTTATGCCATGATACACTACAGTTTACTGTAGTAAAAACTAAAGTATACTACAGTATTTACTACAGTTTATCAGTTCGCTTTGGTTAATAGTACAGTATGTTCTCAGTATGCATTCATTAACAAATTGTTGTAAATACTATAATATATACAGTATAATACACTTTACCATAGTATGGTTCAAAAACACTTTTACTATAAATTACTATAGTATTTTTTCATGATCCGCATAAGGAAGTTAAAATAGCACGGCTGCATCAACAGATGCATTTTTATAACACTTTTGCATTTGTTAACACTATTGGGTAGGTTTATGGTTGGGTTTGGTGTAGGGGATATTTCCAACACGATAAAGCATTACATTTTAGTGACACTCCTCGGATATTTAAATTATGAACCACCGCAATATGCACCTGAAGCAGCGTAATACAAACACAGCAATACGTGCCTATATCAACATAACAAAAACGTGCCAGGTTCACGTATTGAACCCATGTTTTAACTTCGAAATTGCTGCTAAACGCGCAGTAAGGTACGTAATTACAGCGTTGCAGAAATGTATTTAGAGGCACGTATTTCCAATGAGCTTGGGTTGCAACACAAATGTCACCTTTCTTGCCTATGATAGGCTAAAAACACATGGCACCTGAAAAAGAAACTAGTATTATGTAATGTAAATATTCACTTGCTTATCATCAGAGGCCTCTGTGTGTTTAGTTTTTTTTTTTTTATCAATAGACTATTATGCTGCCTCAGAAGCCTGTAAACACTAACTGAGAAGTTATTGGCTTATAGGGCAACCAGGCAATAAGTCAGCCCACTTAAGCAGCCAGCAGAGACCCAGAGCCAGATTTGAAGAGCCCTGCCATAACTTTCATGCTTTAAAAGGGTGCTTTATTGTTGCCCCTGTTGACTCTATTTGACCTCCTATCTTATCCTAACAGTTAAAGCCAATTATATTTTCAAGTGTGAGTTTTAAATACAGTCATTTAACTTGTCAGTGACCTGAATGTGATTTTGTTGATTTGAAAAACGTAATTCATGCACTCTCATGGGTTTTCCGTCCTGCAGGTCCACACTGGAATACATCAACAAATTGTGGACTGGACTATTGAAACTGTAACATTAGAAATGACTGATTATAAAAACAGCGCAGTAAAACCATTAAGCTTCCACTGTATTATATCCATGCCTTCACCTTTCCTTTCTTCTCTTTCTCTTGTTTAAGTCCTTTATGCTGTAAGAACTTGAGCAGTGTTGGGGTTTTCATTATCGTGGCAGATTTTTTTTTTTTTTTTAAAGAACAGAGAAGATTTTCCAGCAACAACATAAGTGAGAGAAAATTACTGCTATTTTTGTCAATGTTGTCAGTCCTCTGTCGTGTGTGTCTTGTCTTCCCGCCTCTTGTTTCCTTATTTGGTTTGTTTCCTGTCCTTGTTTAATGTGATCATTAGTTAATTCTTGTCCAGCTGTGTTTGTCTAATTAGCTATGATTATCCTGTGTATTTATAGTCCTGTCTGTTCAGTTTGATTTGATCTGGTCTACTCGTTACTCCCCGGTATTCCTGTCGATGTCAGCCTTGCCTTGCCCTGTCTTGATGTCTTCATTAAAGACTGTTATTTTGAGTTACATCCTCGTCTGCGTGTTCCTCGTTCCTCCCTGCTGTGTTCACCGTGACAATTGTATTACGCACACCACTTTACAGGCAAGCACAGGAAATGATCTCATATGAAGCTTGAGTGAATCATGTTCAACAGACAATTCAAATATTCATTTGGTTTGATCGCTGACCCCTGTGTGACACTTTACTTCTGCCTTTTTCAACAGTATCCATATGTATAATATTCATTGCAACATTGTTTTCAGTTATGGTTTATACAGTAATTGATGCTGTTTACCACAAGCACTGCTTTAGATACTAATGATTGTGTTGTCAAATGTACTGGTACTTTAGTAACAAGGTGATTATTTAAATTTTAAAAATGTGACAATGCCAGCCTTTCTGTATTGCTGAATACTGGGTCAATTCAGCAGCTGCTTTCCGACGCTCCTGTGTGTATTTGTGTGAGCGTTCTGTAAAGGTTTCTGTTTAAAACATGTTTTTGCAGCCTTGTAGCCAATCACAGGCATGCTTGTTGAACGAGTGACTGCAGTGGCCAATCAGAGGTTAGTCAGAATCTGCTCAATATCCGCACGCTTGTGAATCATTTAGTTGTAACCCATAAATTAAACAATGTAAACATAAGATTCAATGTGCAGTATAGATGGATTTTTTTTTTATTACAATGTGAGTTTTCACTTAGTCTGTATGTAACTTTGTTTGCTTGTTGTATATAACCCATTCATAATTTAAGTTTTTTTGTTTTGTTGGTTTGTTTTTTATTTACATACTGTTTAGCACACAGTGCATTAAAATGCAAAACTAGATCTGAAATGTTTGACAAAACAAAAAAAAAAGGCTGATAGGCCTATGTCCAAATAGATACTGTATGTGCATTGAGTCTTGCAGTGTAGTGCAATTGACACATTGCTACTTGTTCTGGTACCTTTAATGTGCAAATTAATAGCAATTAATAATTAACCAAATTCATTTATTTGTGTAATTTTTATTTATTGTATTATATACAGAGGTGGACAAAGTACACATCTCCATTACTTGAGTGAAAGTACAGATACTGCTGGTCAAATATTACTCCAAGTAAAAGTTTTAAAGACAAGTAAAAGTACAGAAGTACTTGCTTTTAAAAGTACTTAAGTACCAAAAGTAAATTTCCTTTTATGTCAATGCACTGTTTTGTTATTGTTGTACCTAATATTTGCAATACTTCTGAAGCAACGTACAATACATTACACCTTCTGAAAACACTGAGTAGCTTGTAGTATCTTTGGAATAGAATCTTTTGGAACAGAGTGGACAGTGAAATTGCTGTAAATACAGAGTGATACACAAGAAAAAAAACTTGCTTTAAAATCCAGCAACACAATTGTAGCTGTATAACTTTACAACAGCAACACTGCTTTAACAAAAAAAGCAAAACCGTAAGATTATTTGACATCAAAACAAAATATTTAAAAATGCTGTCTAATCGCTCTCGCAGTACTTTGATGTCACACACAGAACAGTCTGTGCAGTACTGCTTCAAGACCAACACCTATTATGTTTTATTAGGAGACGCACAACAGTTCTTCTGTGGCTTTATAGGTAATATTTTCACTTACACATTTTAGCAAAATCGCACAATATTGTGTCTAAGATATACCACAATATTAACTAATTATTATTGAATTGTTGTAAATAAATATCACATTTGTCAGTGTTCAAAACTCATTTCATGTAGCCCTACAAGAGTGATTACTAATAAACTGTCTGACAAAAAGAATTTTGGAGAAGAAAAAAAAAACTTTCAAAGCTGCTACAAAGTAACAACTTTCTACTTCGAGGACCTTGATAGAAATGTAATGGAGTGAAAAGTAGAATATTTGTCTTTCAAATAGTGAAGATAAAGTCACAAGTTTCAAGAAAAAAAATAATACTCAAGTAAGGTACAGATACTCAAAAAGTACAATACTCAAGTAAATGTACCTCTGATATATATGTATATCATTTATTATGTATATGTAATTTTTATAGTTAAATAAAACAGTTAAAACAGAGAAACCATGAAATTTGACTGGTTTGGGTACTGACTGCTGAAAGTTTGGTATTCTGACAACACTAGTTATGACTAATTTAATATGTAAGGAGATGCTCACTTCGATAGCTTTACTGTCGTTATCTTTTATTAGAAGCTTGCTGTGCAGTAAACTACTCTTGCATGAGTGCATCTTGACCATTTTTGAAGCACTGTACTGTATATCATGAGTTTGTTGACAGGCCACAGTTTCAAAGTAGCTTCCTCATCAGTGAGCTGAAGCAGGTCACCTGTTCTAATGCTGTAATGTGTGCTGAGTCGAGCAGAAATAACTGGAGTACATAGACAGATGAGCTGCTCTCTGCACATAAGCCCTTACACAAAGCAAATTAATCTCTTCTCCTCCTGCAGTTTCCCCATAAACCTTCCTCTCTCCACACTTGTTTAGCTGCACGCTGACAAAATATTTGCTTCACAAACCTGTAAATTACAGCGTTAGACAGCAACAGTGCCATATGCTGTCATTAAGAATTGTGCCGTGACACTGCGAACAGAAAAATGGATGTATTTTATAATTTACATGGAAAAAAAACCTCTGAACAGCCTCAGGAGTCACGCGAAAACGCTGCTTTTTCAGAATAGAAGAGCAAGTCTAGTCAAATGGAGATTTCTAGCGTCTCTCCGGCTCTGAAAATAGAGATAATGTCATATGCCCATGTTTTATGTAGTAGATATTATTTAGAAAAGTGTTGCGTATTGTGCGTGTAAGTGTTTCTGAAAGCCGAAGATGTGTTTTGGCAGCAGACATACTTTTGTGAGAAGATTTTCCACAGTGAGCGTAAGGGTCTAAATGTGCTGGATAATTCTGTTGGTTACAGACAGCTAGCTGAAAAGAGCTGTATGGATTTGGAGCTTTGGGCTTTAAGAAACACACCAACACACTCAGATAAGCAGGTGTGTGTGTGTGTGTGTGTGTGTGTGTGTGTGTGTGTGGTTTATGAGGACACAAATTTGTATAATAACATGGGTATGACAGAGGTATTACAATATGAAGGTGGTTTATGTGGACACTGCCTATGTCCCCGTAATTCAAAAGGCTTAAAAAACATACTAAATGGTGTTTTTTTTGAAAATCTAAAAATGCACAAAGTCTCCCGTGAGGGCTAAGTTTAGGTGTAGGGTTGGTGTAGGGCAATAGCACACACAGTTTGTTCAGTATAAAAACCATTACGCCTATGGAGAGTCCCCATAAACCACAAAAACCAACATGTGTGTGTGGGGGGGGGGGGGGTTGTTTATGCTACATTGCGGGGACCAAATGTCCCCACAAGGATTGTAAAACCTGAAATTTTTGACATTGTGGGGATGGGCTTGCAGACCCCATGAGGGAATTTTTAAAAAAAAATAGTAAAATGATGTTTATCTGAAAATGTAACGATGCAAACAGGTTTTCTATAAGGGGTAGGTTTAGGGTTGGGTTAGGAGATAGAAAATATAGTTTGGTTAGTATGAAAGTAATAGAAGTCTATGGAAAGTCCCTACAAGTTCCTTGCCTTACCTATGTGTGAAGGCCAATTTTTTTCACAAATTCCATTAAACCTCTTAGAGGAATGTTTTGAAAGATGTACAACAGATGGCCGCTTCCACTAGTCCTTCAATTAAAATTTAAAAAAAAAAAAAAAAAAAAATTGTAAGACAAAATGAAATGGTCTTCTGTGTTAAAGTCAATGAGAATTTCTGTCCACAACCCATTTTTGCACATTATATGACACATTTACAAATTAAAAAGGATATGCAGTATGAAATTTACATATTATTTCTATATTATTAGATTTATAAATGTATACATTTTAAAATTATTTTCATTTTATAATTGTAGTTAGGTTAGTAATTCGAAGTAGTTTTAATAATTTTAGTAATTGTATTTTATTTTTTTTATTTCAGTTTTAGTAATTTTAGTTCTAATTCTAATTTTATAAACATCTTTCTAAATTGCTGTCTAATTAAAAAAAAATTCTCTAATTTCTGAGTTTCTAACTTTTTTAATCTAAATGTTTTTTTTTATTTATATTTAATTTTATTGCAGCTTTATTTTAATAATAAAAGTAAATAACAAAATTTTAGTAGTTTTATGTTGTTTGAAAGGGAATGCAAATTATTATATTTTGATGACAAACTCTTTTATCAAAAAAATGTACCTATGAATTGTTCACACTTTGTATAAACGCACACACACACACACACACGTGTGTATGTACAGTCGTGGTCAGAATTATTGGCACCCTTGGTAAATATGGTCAAGAAAGACTCATATGGTCAACAGACACATGGTATCATGGATTCTATCAAATACCAGCAGATAAAAAAATCAATAAGTGACTGACTCTGTTAGAAATCTTATAACAGGCCATGTTTGGATCTTCCAACCGTACAATACTCCAAACACAAACCTCAAAAACAACACAAAAATGGGTCACTGAGCACAAAACCAAGCTTCTGCTGGCCATTCCAGTCCTCTGACCTGAACCCTGCAGACAATGAGTGAGGTGAACTGAAGAGAAGAAGCACCGTCATGGAGCTGTGAATCTGAAGGGTCTGGAGTGATTCTGGATGAAGGAATGGTCTCTGATCTCTTGTCAGGTGTTCTCTAACATCATCAGGCATTATAGGAGAACATTTAGAGCTGTTAAACTGACAAATGGAGGTTTCAAAAAGTATTGAATAAAAGGGTGCCGTTAATTGTGGCCAATGTGTATTAGAGAAAAACATTTATTTCATAATGATATTTTGTCCCATATTAAATTCTTACTCTCCAATGAAAGGTTAGATTTTTGTAAATTTTTTAAACAAAAGATCAAAAGGATTAACAATGCAGATTAATCTTCACAGCCTTCTTTGATCATATTTACCAAGGGTGCCAATAATTCTGACCACGACTGTATACATACACACACACACACACATATATATATATATATATATATACATATGTTTTTGTGTGGTGGTGGTGTTTGTGTGAATGACTAAGTAAATTGAAAGTAATTTGAATAAATAAATGCAAGATCCATTTATACAGTCTGCAAATATAATAATCTGTGAATGTTCTGCATGTATCAGTTAATTGAATGAGTTTTAAAGCCGTTACCATATGGATCTGTAAGTACAGCGATGTGTAAGTCTTTGGAGGACTGCATCTTCAGACCTGTCTTGTTTTCAGCATATGTTCACTCACCGTGACTGTGTTCACCGTATGTGTATTCAGTATACAGGTGTTCAATGTCACAGTGCCTACCTGTGAAGTGTTTATGTGTGTGTGTGTGCCCAGATGTACTAATGCCTTCCAGCTATGACTTGATATGAATTCAAATGATGCCGATAAACAGGGTTGCCAAGTCATTTTACAGCAAAATAATGCTACATTTAAACTGTTACCATGGCTTGATTATATTAGATTTACTTTAAGACTGGTCAAATGGATAGATCGTTTCATCATAACAGGTTATAATTAACTGTGGATATGATTGCAGATTTATAGATGAGATGCCTATATGGAGCAGCATTTTAAGGCATGATAAACACTATTATAAAAGATAGGAAAGATTTTGAAACATTCTCTTAGTTAAAGGAACACTCCACTTTTTTTTGGAAATAGGCTCATTTTACAACTCTTCTAAGGTTAAACAGTTGAGTTTTACCGTATTTGAATCAATTCAGCCGATCTCCGGGTCTGGCGGTAGCACTTTTAGCTTAGCATAGATCATTGAATTGGATTAGAACATTAGCATTTGGTCATCAAAAATGAGCAAAGACTTGCGATAATTTTCCTATTTAAAACTTGACTCTTCTGTAGTTACATCGTGTACTAAGACCGATGCTAATTAATTTAAAAATGCTAACCTATACTAATTTATTTCCAATAAAAGTGGAGTGTTCCTTTAAATTCTGAGGTAGCATTGCATGTAGAGGGCAATTCTAGAATGTTCATTCAGTAGGCTACTGAAATGTATTGATAAAAAAAAATCTATATAATTAAGCATAATTAGTATAGTACTGCACTGTAGCCAATATTTTCTTGTGCTTAGCATTTTTGTTCGTCTAAGAGTGTTGGGTTCTTAGCAACATGCTAACTCAATTAAGATGAACTGAGTCAAGTCTCTGTTAGTTGCTACCTATGTAGTGTTGCAAGGTTTCATGACTGGTATGCTTCCTTAGAAGGGAGATATCTGATGAGGGAGCAGTAGACAGAAAGGCAGCTCTCTTGGTTTTGAAGTGGAGCTGGTGTGTCAGCAGAAATAAGGCAATTAAGGGTAATAGGCTTACAGCTAAAAGCAGCAGGGTGCTGTATGTATTTAAATTTCCCAAATAACCCCCTATTTCCCCATGCATTGCATTTTCTTATTTTGTAAATAAGATCTTTCAGTGATTATATTGACTTGGTCAGGACAGGTTTTTTTATTGGTTGAGAATGTGCCTTTTTTACACTAGCATTGAAAAGTTTGAGGTTGGTAAAATAAAAATACTTTTATTCATCAGGGGGGTATTACAATGGTCAACAGTGACAATAATGGCATTTATAATGTCACAAAAGATTAATTTGAAAACAATTGTATCACAGATTCCACAAAAATATGAAGCAGCACAACTGTTTAAACCATTGATAATAATCAGAAATGTTTCTTGTGCAGCAAATCAGTATATTAGAATGATTTCTGAAGGATCATGTGACACTGAAGACTGGATATGACTGTTTTTACTGTTTTTTATCAAATAAATGCAGCCTTGATGAGCGTAAGAGACAAAAGCATTAAAAAATCATACCACATGCAATATACCTACAAATGAAGGGAAATCTAAAATATCTGGTGCATTTTCAGTTCTTACTTTTTTTTTTATCCGCATTTAGATTGGCTCGTTTACTAATGGCAGGAGTATTTATCCTGTCAGCCTCCTTTGGCAGAGATTAAAGCTCAATTGGGCTGCCACTGCATCAAAGAAAACTTTCTAAATAATTTAGCATTAAAGCCATCTGAGCTTTGCACAAATCAGTCTATTGATTAACGTGACCGTTAATTTGATCACTTTTGTTTTTGAACGCTCGGCCTCTCTCGCCTCCTCTGACAGACTACCTTCGGGGATGTCTTTGTTACACAAACCTGGCAACCCTGGAGATAAACCTCTCACTCTCTCTAGCACAATCCAGCTGCAGGCTACTCTCCTCCGGTATCAAGGATAGCCAAGCTGCTCTCTCCTTCTCTCTCTTTTTGAAGTGGAGCCGTGGTCATGGTGGTGATTAGCATTACAGGGTTTACGCCGCTTTCATAACCACCTGCTCCCCCTCCAGCAGAAGAGGTGGACCAGACAGTTTTTTAAATTCATCTCGCGGCCTCTGCGCAAAAAGTTTTCTCCCACCTCATCGCTCAGATCTCGGAGCCTCGTTCTGCAGGTCTTCTGAGGTGACCGCATCTCTATGTCACTAAAGTTTGCGATGTTGCATCAGTCCAAAGCTCTGCAGTTCAACACTCTCTGAGGGGTAACATCTCTCTATCTTGATCCATCTGAGGAAGTGTTCACACTGACTTTGAGTTGTCAGAAGGCATTCCCACTACAGCAGTATGCAACTGTATCAGTAGCTGAGGTATAATTGTAAGCATTAAGTTGTATTCGGATCAAATTTGTTCCATTGCTAATGGTTGCTGTCATTCATATGGCCAAAAACTGCTTTGTTGCTGCAAATCGATGTCTGTGAGTACCCTAGAGATTTGTTCACTCAAAATTAGACAAATTGTGTCATCATTTGGTTATTCTCATGTTGTTAGAAACTCTGCTGGTCAATCTTTTTCATGCAATTGCAATCGATTTCCCATTTTCCCAGAAATCTGCGGCTTTTAAGCTTAAAATTTTCAGAAATTTGTTAAATTCCTTGTTTCCTTGCTCTATCACGTTTGATCAAATATGTACTCTTGCTGTAAAGAAAAATAAAACTTACTGACCCAAAGTTTTTAATGGTAGTTTACTGTAAGCACTTTATAGTCAGTGAATGGAAACTGAGATTTTTAAGCTTTAAAGAAACACCATAACATTATCATAAATTCGGTAAATTATTTTTTTCTTGCTCTATCACTCTTGATCAAATTAATTTATCCTCGCTGTAAAGAAAAAAAGAAAATGCTGAGCCAAAGTTTTTAATGGTAGTTTACTGTATGGACTTCATAGTCAGTTAATAGAAAACCTGAGGCGGTCCCACTTTATATTAGGTGGCCTTAACTACTATATGACACTAAAAAAATAAGTGTACTTTTTGTGGTCATATTGTATTGCAAAGCACTTCTGCTGCTATTGAGATGGTATATGGGTACGGTTAGGGACAGGTGGTATGGATAGGTTTAAGGGTGGGTTAAAATGTAAGGGATGGATCAACAGTGTCACTATAAATGTAATTACAGAAATTAATTGCAGATGTTATTAAATGCAGGTATTTCTAAAAAATATAATTACAATGTAAAAATATGTATGTACACAATAGGTGCATTGCATTAATTGATTAATTTAAATGTAAGTACAATGTAGTTAAGGCCACCTAATATAAAGTGAGACCACTGAGGCTCTTAAGCTTTAAAAAAGAAGCATAAAGTCAAATATGGCTTATGTGCCATATTCCAAGTCTTTGTGTGAGGAAGACATTTTAATTTTTAGGTTCAACTTTCTTGCTCCCCTGCAGCCTTTTTAATGGAGCACAGGTTTTTTAAATGTCATTTTGGGTGGATGTTATAGCCTACCCTGATGCACGAGGCTGTACATGTTCGCTACTCATTTCACTCAGCTGTTTTATCAAAGCCTTCCGAAAAGGAAGAAGAATTGCTAGTTCTTTACATGCCGTCCACAGCCATAATTTAGTCTTGTTTGAGAGATCTGTATAGGACACACTGTACCTGTGAGCTAAATGGTTCAAGCAAAATGGTCTTCATGCATAATACACAGAGGTTCTCACTTTTATTCTGTAATAAGATTATGTGCAGACACGGGCAGATCACATCAAATGCTTCCTGAGCCAAATGAAAAGAGAGAAAGAAAGCAAGAAAGACGGAGAGAGAGAAAGCTCTCCTTAAGAAAAGAAGGACCGAGCGTGCCTTGCAGCTGAGACAGGGCAAAGAAGAATAAAGAATAGGGAGCGCGTGTTTGAAGTCAGACAGCCTTTTCTCCACTTCAGATATTTGATGACGGCGACGGGGGGAGAGCGAGGAAGGAGAGGTAGAAACACCAAGATAAGGCACAGAAAGAGGTCTGTATTAAATGAAGGAAAGTGAAATGACAGCGACGGATTCGCAGCAGTAGGAACAAAGAGAAATGCATGATAGACGAGTCCTACACAGGATCAAACGCCATTGGCTGAGACTGAATGAAGCCGAAAGTCCCGGTGCACATCAAGAGAGAGAAACATGTTCCATCCTTATTCTCCAGGCCGAGTTTTTAATTGATTTTATTTCACTTCACTTATAGAGATTATTTTCTTAAACCAACATCAGAGAATCAGGGTTTTGAATGTCAAATATAATCACGAACATCATGGTGGGCAGGAGAGACGTTAAAAGTACAGTGAAGTCAGTAAAGTACTGACCTTTTTTAAGGATTCTTTGATGAATAAAACGTTCAAAAGAACAGCATTTATTTTTGAAATAAAAGCTACTACATTATAAACAGTGTTGGGAAGGTTACTTTGGAAATGTAACAGGTTACAGATTACAAGTTACCCTATTTAAAATGCAATAAGTAGTGTCACTATTTCAATGACTTTATTACTGTAACTGATTACATTTGATTACTTTTCTAAATTTCTAACGAATGTTTTCAACTGTTAATCATGTTGAAGCATGTAAACCAGGCAGGGTTAACCTTACAGTAGAACTCAACACTGATTACTGTCAGACTTTCAAAATCCTTCATCGCTTGAATTAAGATTATAATAATTTAATTTTAAAGCACAGCCACCACAAAATCAGTCTTTAGCAGCTCTCTTCACTTTGAGATCGTTCTGAGATTTAAAATCATAACAAGATATACAGTAGTTTAAAGGGATGGTTCACCCAAAAATTCAAATTAGCCAAATATTTCATTTAAATATTTATGGTAAACTATCTCTTTAAACACCAAGTCAGTTTGCTGAGAGAATGAAGATCTGTGGGCCTTGCGGTGCAAATGCAGCCTGATAGACCTGCTGTTGTTTATAATAATGAATATTAATTAAACAACAATACTGGCAAGAAAACGAGGAAAACACTTATGCTCTTAATTTGTTTCATTGTTCATTATCACTGATTGTTTACACAAATAATTGCTTTAAAATATGCAGCAATATTTATTTAATTGAGAAATGCTTGAAGGCTGTGGTTTCATTTTATCATTCCTCATTTTCATAAAGGAGGGCGTTCAATAGCAAATTAATTTTGCTGCCGGCATTAGAAATCGTGACATTTTTGCTGGTATTGGTATTGACTTAATTTTAGATTTCATGACAACCTGTGTGGGGAAAGATTTTGTGCTTCACTTAGAGAAGTGGAATCAAAATTGTGTTTCCAATAAATATTAGTATAAACCATGCACTGATAACCGAATATCGCATTAGTCTGTACAAAACGCTGATTTCACAATACCTGGTGTTGACAGCAAAGTGAAATTAGCTTGGAATCATATTGATTTTGTGCTGTTATAAAAGCACGTCCGCTAGATTCCAGCATCAGGACCGTTGGTAATTGACCGCCGTGTTTAATAAACTAGTGCTGTCGATTTTCACTCGGATAATTTATCCCACCATTAGCCAAACACTGGGGCTCAGGAAATGGGGATGTTTCTAATACAGACTCCATGGATGAGATATAAACTCAAGCATATCAGTGTGTCTGCATGTTTGGTAGCAATACAAACTGCAAATACTGTATGGAGAGGTTCGACAATAACATTTACATGTAGTCTTTAAGGCACAGTAGCATATAGAGACTTTTTAGTGTAATTTGATAGCTGGTAAATCATAGATCACCCAAAATGAAAATTGTCATCATTTCTTCAGAAGTCAGAAGTCAGAAATAGCTTTATTGCCATGTTTGTGTAAGTGCTGGTGCGTGTAAACCTCACTCCGCTGATCTCAAAAGGAGGCGTTCTGGCGACTGACGCTAGATGCCGTGGCCTTTAGCCTCCTTGGCACATACATGGAATTTGTTTTAGTGTCACAGGCTTCCAGTACACAGAGAAAACAACAATAGCACACTGATAATAAAAAATAAGATATGAATAAAATACACACACGTATATAAATAAACAACAAATTGAAAAATCAAATCAAATGTGTGCTACAGATCAAATAGAATAGGAATAGATGTAGGGTGTTATCAAATAAATCTAAATATTGAGAAAATCTCCTTTAAAGTTGTTCAAATGAAGTTCTTAGCAATGCATATTACTAATCAAAAAATTATTTAGAGTAAGAAATGTACAACATATCTTCATGGAACAAGATCTTTACTTAATGTCCTAATGATTTTTGGCATAAAAGAAAAATCTATAATTTTGACCCATACAATGTGTTTTTGGCTATTGCTACAAAACGACTTAAAACTGGTTTTGTGGTCCAAGGTCATAATTTTATTGCACAATTAGGCTTATGTTGTTCCATAACATTCTGACTTTCACAAAAGATCTGTTTTTTTAGCCCACTAAATGAAAATCAGTGGGATCCAATTTTAGTTTGCACCCCAAACCTTCTACTAAATGCCTTATTTTGTGTTTTAACAGAAGAAAGAGTGTAATGTAGGTTTGGAACAACATGTTCATTTTGGGGTTAACTGAAGAAACATTACAAGGCATGTCAAGATGCTTCTGAGAGTGAACTTGACCGTCAGCTTCGAGAAAGCTTTCTCGTATGTTTAATTAGGTGGCAGAAGAGTTTCAGAATTAGAGAAAGCATTCAGTTCTTGCTGCATTCTGCCATGAAATGCAAGTCTCAACATTCCTCTTCACTCATGTTTCACTCAGAAGTTGTTGTGAATACTGTGTCATGTTTACACAGTCTAATAGATTCAAAAAGAACTAAACAGCTTTGGTTGGAAAATATCTTATAACTGAAAACCACTTCGAGCATCTTTGTATTGTGGTCAAGAGAGTCATTCTTTGGGGTTCTGAAAGCATGATAGATACAGCTGTCCCTGGTCTTTGCACTCTCGCTTAGATAAAATGTTTTTAATTCATTGTTTTTCAAATCTGTTTTAACACCCAGTGCCAAGAGTTAGAAGCAGAGTGAGTCATCACATTCATTTAGAGAGTGTGTGTGTGTGTGTGTGTGTGTGTGTGTGTGTGTGTGTGTGTGTGTGTGTGATTAAGCGTGTGTGTGGCTTTTGCATTTGTGTAAAACATAGTAAAGACCTAAGGAAAAAAATTGAATGAAATGAGGATAGTCAACATTAAAGAGTGAAATTACATTTTAGATGACATCATTAGCATAATGGTGGCTTTATTTTGTATAATAGAAAGAGAATATATTCTGTCTGACAGTATTCCCTACCACCACTTGTTTTATCGTACTAAATAACTAAATTAGTGTGCTATTTGTTGCTACGTAGCAATGATGAACTGTTTGCTAATGTTAACCAATAGCTATTTATGTGTTGATTTAGGCTATCAATATGCAGCCTTCCATATGTAAATTGTAAAGAAATGTATGTTTATAGTCACATTTTATATTTGATTCAATATGCATTTATTATGTCAATTATGATTTAATTTAATCTAAATGTATAATTTTTTTTTTTTTTTTTTGCAAAGTCCTTCTATTTTAAGACTTTACGATTGGGATGAATCAGAATATTTAGCCAGCTGCTTAAATAGGCGACATTAAAGGAATAGTTCGCCCACACCCAAAACACACACACACTAAAATATATGGTAACACTTTAGAATACTGTTTCTTACTTACTGCATAACTAATAAGGAATTACTGAAGAACTAACAGGTAATGATTCATTAACACTTAGCGCACTACTGTTAACTACTAAGGAAGATGTGTTAACTGTCAGGGAACTGTTGTGTGTCTGTCATGTGTTCCTGCCCCTTGTGTCCATATTTGGTTTGTTTCCTGTCATGTCATTAGTAGTTCATTCTGTTCAGCTGTGTTTGTCTCGTTAGCTATGATTTACCGGTGTATATTAGTCCTGTCTGTTTAGTTAGATGTCGTCTGGTCTACTCGTTACTCCCCGGTGTTCCTGTCTGTGGTTTGCCCTGCCTTGTCTTGCCTTGTCTTGCCCTGCCTTGATGTTATTAGTAAAGACTATTATTTGAAGTTATATCCTCGTCTGCGTGTTCCTGGTTCCTCCCTCGTGTGTGCACCGTGACAGAAGACCAGACCACAACAGTAAGCGGCGCCCCTTCACCTCGTTTTGTTTTTCGTTTTTAAAAGTCTTTTGTTTGTTCCTGTTTGTCTGTCCCTCGCGGCATGGAAGTCGCCGCTCGTCATCCTGCCTTAGCCCGCGTCAAGTGGGCGTGGGAGTTTGGTGGGATCACCGCGAGTGCCGCGAGTCCGCTGGCCGCGAGCCCTGAAGTCAAGCCCGCGGGATCGCCGCTGAGTCAAGCCCGCCGATCGCGGGAGATGTCCGCCGCTGCCCGCGGCTATCCCAACCTCGCCGCTCACACCGAGCCCGCCGTTCGCGGGAGTTCACGCCGCTACCTGCGGTTCACCAAGTCCGCCGTCCGTGGGGAAAGCCAACCCACCGTCGGCGGCTTCACCGAGCCCGCCGTTCGCGGGAGATCAACGCTGCCGTCCGTGGGGAAAGCCAACCCACCGTCGGCGGCTCACGCCGCTACCCGCGGCTCACCGACCCCGCCGTTCGCGGGAGTTCACGCCGCCGTCCGCGGCACACCGAGCCCGCCGTTCGCGGGAGTTCACGCCGCCACCTGCGGTTCACCCAAGTCCGCCGTCCGTGGGGAAAGCCAACCCACCGTCGGCGGCTTCACCGTGCCCGCCGTTCGCGGGAGATCAACGCTGCCGTCCGCGGGGAAAGCCAACCCGCCGTCGGCGGCTCCCCCTGTTCACGCCGCCGTCCGCGGCTCCCCTGTGCACGCCGCCGGTCCGCCTCTGACTCAATGCCCGCCGGTCCGCCTCTGACTCAATGCCCGCCGGTCCGCCTCTGACTCAATGCCCGCCGGTCCGCCGCTGACTCAAGCCCACCGGATTGCCGCTGACTCAAGCCCACCGGATTGCCGCTGACTCAAGCCCACCGGATTGCCGCTGACTCAAGCCTGCCGGTCGCCGATACCCTCTCCGTGGATCAAGTCCACATGTCACGGCCAGGAGAGCCGTGTTTGTGTTTGTTGTGCCCACAGGAACATTTTAAACTTACCTTGTCATGCCATGTCTTGTCTTGTCCATGGAGACTCGTCTGGGGCAGGCGGCTCCTTGAATTGTGGCCATGGAGGCCAGTCGCAGCCGCTTGCCCCCCCTGTCGCAGAAGTGGAGGAGGTCGCTGAGGGACCCTGTGAGGGCCCCTGACTCCTCGTCATGCCCAGAGGAAGACTCAGCTTCCTAGCCAGCCCAGGAGGGCTTCTGGTTCCTGTGGGATGTCCTGTCGTGTTTGTCTGACCCTGGAGGGTTTCTGTCGTGTCTTGTCGTGTTTTGTCTGTCTAGCCCAGGAGGGCTCCTGATACCCCCTGGATTCCCCATGGAAATTTTGGGGGGGGGTAGTAGAGGTCTGGGTGGAGTGGGTGGGCCGAAGAAGGATGCCATGGCCACAGTTACCACCTGCCATGGCCTCCTGAGCTCCCTGCTCTGCCATGGGTCCTGTCTGTCTGTTCCGCTCTGGAGGTCCCCGTCCTGTGGTCCGTGTCTGTCCTGAGAGGCCTCCAGAGCGCCCACCCCCCCTCCCCGATGGAACTGTTAAGGCTCGGGACGAGCCTTTCGGGAGGGGGGAGTTATGTCAGGGAACTGTTGTGTGTCTGTCATGTGTTCCTGCCCCTTGTGTCCATATTTGGTTTGTTTCCTGTCATGTCATTAGTAGTTCATTCTGTTCAGCTGTGTTTGTCTCGTTAGCTATGATTTACCGGTGTATATTAGTCCTGTCTGTTTAGTTAGATGTCGTCTGGTCTACTCGTTACTCCCCGGTGTTCCTGTCTGTGGTTTGCCCTGCCTTGTCTTGCCTTGTCTTGCCCTGCCTTGATGTTATTAGTAAAGACTATTATTTGAAGTTATATCCTCGTCTGCGTGTTCCTGGTTCCTCCCTCGTGTGTGCACCGTGACAGTTAACTAATCAGTAGGTAATACAATTTTATTATTGTGTTAAGTAACAGTTAGCTAAACAATAACTAATGTATTCTGTCACACCTCCTGAAGAACTACTATTAATTATCTACTAGTTAAGGTTCAATAAAAATAATTATGAAGTAACTACTAATGAACAGTCATACACAATTACATTGAGTTGTGACCCTTTCATATAAATGTTATTAACAGTAGTAGCAGTATGAAAATGCAATATTAATAAATGCAATCAATTTTACAGAGGTTTTGCCTGTATAGTGAATTGTTTTGAGTTTGTTTTGTAAGAAATCAGCATCTGATAGGAACCCCACCACCTCTCCAGTGCCATGCGATAACTTACCTTAGTTTTTATATTTTATATAAAGTACTGTATGTGTGCCTCCTCAGCATATACCATATTACAATTAATTCAATTTCTGTATGTAAGGCAAGGACTGAGGGAGAGTGAAAATACAGGTAACCCATTAGTAATTAATAAAGGATTATTAGATAATTCTTCAAGAATTACTTAGAACCTGAAACAGTATTCTAAAGTGAAAACATAGGGAGCCCATTAGTAATTAATAAATAATTATCAAATAATTATGCAGGACTTATTTTGAACCTGCAAGAGTAGGCCTATTCTAAAGTGAAAATATAGCGAAACCTTTAGTAATTAATAAGGAATTAATTGCTTATACGGGAGCTGGGCTCAGGAAAACTGCCATTAACTAGGCATTAACACAACACAAAAACTACCTAAGACTAAAAAACAAATATGACCCAACAGTTTCATCCCAGTGTTTCAGAAAATAAATTAACTGATTAATTAACAAACCACCATTTTACAGAGTGTACTGTATCTGTAGTAAGTTGGATAGTTATGGCAAGACAGTTGAGTTGCGGTTCCTTTCCGAAGCAGATTTCCTACAGAACAAGGAAATTATTTATCATACAGGCAAAAACATAAGGGGTGAGAACCAGAAAGGCTTAAGTGACATTTCACTAACTTTACAGGAGGGCCAAAACAAAAACTTACCATAGGTTGATCTGACTTTGTGCACTGATTTCAATCGTTTATAATAAAAATTTGTATACTCATGGATGACAGTATACGTTTGCCAGTATATATATATATATATATATATATATATATATATATATATTAAATATATCCATTTCACCCAAAATGTCACTTACGCCCTTCTGGTTCTCACCCCTCCTTATGTACAATTATTGTAATGAGTCCTTTTGGGTGTGCAGCAAACAAAATGCATATTTCATTTCCATTATAGGCTAATAATAGTAGTAGTGGACTGTAACAAAGTTGGTACTATAGTGTCCTTTTACTCAAGTAATTTTCAAAATTAATAGGCCTACTTATAATTTTACTGGAGTAATATTTTATTGGGTATCTGTACTTTTGCTCAAGTACTTGATTTGTGGGCCACAACCTGATTATTATAGTGACTATTTGCGTATAATTCTTCAGTAGTAGTTATTTCATAGTTATTTTTATTAGGGATGCACCGAATCCAGGATTTGGATTCGGATTCGGCCGAATCCTGGGCTTTTTGACGGGGTTCGGTTTCGGCCGAGCCTTAGATTTATTTTCCACCGAAACCGAACCCTAGACTTGCACTACGACGTCACACGGCCGTTGATTACGTGAAGGTGTTTACATAGGACCTGTTCGAATGTAGTAGGCTGTAAGAATCTGAAAATGGAACTTGTAAGCAAAAAAAGTTTTGTTTGGCAGTACTTTCAACCAAAAGAAGGCGATTCAAGTCGAGCTTTATGTTCAATTTGCAACGCCAATTTGTCTCGTGGTGGCAAGGCCCCTAAGCAGTACACAACATCGCCGATGTTAAAACTAAGGATGCGAGTAGGATTCGGTATTCGGTTTCGGATTCGGCCGAATCTTAAACAGTGGATTCGGTATTCGTGCGAACCCCAAAAATCTGGATTCGGTGCATCCCTAATTTTTATTGAACCTTAACTAGTAGATAATTAATAGTAGTTCTTCAGGAGGTGTGACAGAATACATTAGTTATTGTTTAGCTAACTGTTACTTAACACAATAATAAAATTGTATTACCTACTGATTAGTTAACACATCTTCCTTAGTAGTTAACAGTAGTGCGCTAAGTGTTAATGAATCATTACCTGTTAGTTCTTCAATAATTCCTTATTAGTTATGCAGTAAGTAAGAAACAGTATTCTAAAGTGTTACCATATATATAAATAAATTGCTGAAAATTTACTCACCCTTAAGAGTAACCATCCAAGATGTAGCTGAGTTTGTTTCTTCATCAGATTTGGAGAAATGTAGCAGTGCATCACTTGCTCTGCAGTGAATGGGTGCCGTCAGAATGAGAGTCCAAACAGCTGATAAAAACATCACAATAATCCACACCCCTCCAGTCCACGTCTTGTGAAGTGAAAAACTGCATGTTTGTAAGAAACAAATTCACGATTGAGGCATTTTAACTTTAAAACTTCACTTCTGCCCAAAATACCAAAGAATCCATATTAACATTTTCTCCAGTGAAAAAGTTCATCTCCTCCTGTCTCTCACATCAAAACCATACCGACATATTTGTTTAGAACTGTTTTGGACAGTTTTCACTTGTAAACAGTGATTGATCCAGGGCCGGAGTGGGACTAATTTTTAGCCCTGGAGTTTCAAGCCTTAGACCGGCCCACTTTTTTTTTTATTTTTTTTTGTTCTGGCCTTTTCAGTGCCTCCTTTGTGCTTTCTATTATCCATTTTTTATCTATTATTTTTTGCTCGCATATCTCCAACAACTAACTTTTTTTGTTTTTTTTTGAGCAAGGTGCAGCTGTCAGGGAACTCAACAGATAATTATGTCATCATTAGGGTTGCCA
The DNA here is from genome assembly GCF_936440315.1 of Barbus barbus. Taxonomy (NCBI): domain Eukaryota; kingdom Metazoa; phylum Chordata; class Actinopteri; order Cypriniformes; family Cyprinidae; genus Barbus; species Barbus barbus. The sequence goes on from NC_136734.1 coordinate 39,838,128, forward strand.
ATTAACTTCAGAAATGGAAAATAAGGGACAATTGTGATTCTTTATCTTTTATTCTTTGAGAAAATAGTGTTCTTGTATTCTTTAAGAAAATAAGTGTTTATTCTTTAAGAAAATAAGGAGCAGAATAAGGGATGCTCCAAATATTTGTACTGTACCATAATGTAGGCTGTTTGCCTGAAGTTAAAAATAAGTAATAATCACAATTATTCTAAAAAGAATTTTAATGTTATACAAAAAATGTCATTGACCTGTGTAAATTGTACCATTATAGAACTGTGAATTCACAAGTGTAGTAATTTAGGAGGTGAAAATACTGTGAAATTACATGCATACAAATGGCATGAAATTTGAAAGCATAACAACTGAAGGTCAATGAAACGTCAGTCAATAAAGCATTATTTTTTAAAACAATGGCACTTAAAGTTTTGAACTAAAATATTATTGCAACTATATCCTTTGAATGAATAAAAATGCATATTTTTCAATTAAAGAAAACTTACGAGAGTGTGGTGCTTCTGGTGCTTGGATTTGTACTTTAATAATGAGGTCCAAGTTTAAGAATAGGCTACTAGAAGTTTATTTATTTTTATTTTTTTATGTATTTTTTCTCTCGCTCTCTCTCTCTCTCACTCTCACTCTCTCTGTTTAACAGTATTACAATGAAAGATGTCTTCCCTCAGGTAGATTGAATGTTTTCCTGCCTTGCTAAATGTTGGTCTCATGATCAATAAGTTGCTTGCATTGGCCAAAACTGATTTGACAGAGTCAAAACACAACCTGCACCAGGTTGCCGTTAGCGTGAGTCCCGCACGCCGTGAAGCAGGAGCAGCCGGCAGAGGATTCCGCTTGGTCTTAAAGCCTTCCGCACACGGCTACTTCACAAAACAATGATTTGAGCAAAACGAATTATTAAATATCAATTTAGAATTTGTTATTTATATGGTCTGGTGAAAATAATAATAAGGGCTGAATGAAAATAATAGATAAAAAGAGTGGGGCTGCTATGAGTGCAGGCACTATAGGGACAGCATCCATATCAACCCAGTGGCATGACAACACCGCGGCCCTCGCAGCCAAAATAACAGACCGGCCCACCGGGAATCCTCCCGGTGCTCCCGATTAGCCAATCCGGGCCTGGATTGATCTGTGCATACTTCTCTCCTGACTCGACTAATCAATTAAAGAAAGCAATATCATGGATAGAGGACTCATCAGAAGCAATGTTTTGAAGTTAAAATATCTTAAAGATGGATTAGTTTATTACTAACATGATGCAGCATTTGACTTCAAAACATGACATTTGATGGACTGGAGTGGTGTGGATTACTTGTGTATTGCTTGTTGATGTTTTTATCATCTGTTTGGACTCTCATTCTGACGGCACCCATTCACTGCAGAGGATTCATTTGTGAGCAAATGATGTAATGCTACATTTCTCCAAATCTGATGAAGAAACAAACTCATCTACATCTTTGGATGGCCTGGGGGTGAGTTATTTTTGTTGTTGTTGTTGTTGTTGTTGTTGTTATTTTTGCATAGCTGACCTAAAATGCATTTTAATCCCAATCCAAAACTCTTTAAATATTATGATAATTTATGATTATAAATTATGCATTTAGATTCAATTAAATAATTAGTAAAGTAAAGTTTCAGTTCTGTGTGAACTATTTTGAGCAGATGCCTCAATGGGCTGACTACACATACAAATAATCATATCCTATTATGGCTAGCGGCCACTTACAGGGCCAAACTTCTCCTTATTAATATTCATGAGCCAAGCTTTTGAGATCATTCTCCTGCACTTTTCAGATCATTCCTACGCTCCTGATTATGTGTGCATTGTTATACGTGCATGTGAGTGTGTGTTGGAATATAAAGTGTGTGTGATTCTTTATTATCTCCTGTGCTACTTTCCAGGCAGATAGTTCTTTAGACTACTTTCAAGCAAAAGACGTTTCCCTCAGCGTGCAGCACGGCGCCTAATGAGAGCAGGTCCTCAAGCAGAAATAGAAATCCAAGATTAGAGTGAGTGCAGTCGCTGTCCTTTGATGGATGTTGACTCTTCTTCTTCTCTGTGTACATTTGCATGGAATCCAGTATGAAAGCAAACAGCTTGCACCGAGCGAGATGAACAGTTAATAACTAGGCATGGTTTGGAGCGGGTTTAACTGCGTGTGTGATTTTGTTGCGCTTGTGGATGTTTTATGCAGTATATGTGATGATGCAAAAACTTGCTGCATGTCATATGATAGAAGCACTAATACCAGCAGATAAAAAGTTACCAAAGATGGTATAACTCATGACCTACGGTTGCGTAAGTTAGAGCAGTGCAGCGTGACCACATGATGCTGGATCTGCCATTTTTTAACTCCAGTCTTATGAATAGGCTCATTAACAATAAGGGCCGCACATAATCACTGGGGAAGCGTAACTTCATTAAAGTCCTGGCCGATGCCCAAATAGTCTGCAAGATCTCTCCAGCGCAGTCGAGCCGAACACTCGGTAGTTGTTGGCTACTGTTTTTCTCCTAGTGATCTGACATCTTATTGACCAAACTATGTGTCCTTTCTTCGTTGTTGTTTTGAGTCCAAGCCGTGCTTTTCGTTTCCCCATGCATCCTGGCCTGAATCTTCCTTTGGCTCAGCTCACAGAATGCCACCTCATGTCTGTGACATTTAAACCCTTCAACCTTTCCAGAATACACAAGATCTGGAGCGCGTGTTTATAGAAACGTTTCCTGTGTGAAATACTTATTCGAAAAAGTGGAAAAGAGGTCTGCACACTGTTATTCTCTTTATTCAAAAATTTAAAATAACAAAGTTTCAGCCCAAAGACCTTCGTCAGGCAAACACATCACAAAACAACACTCAAACAATCCCCCAGCTTCATTTGTAGCCTAATATGTGTTGTATAGCTATGCATTTTCTATTCTTAGAACAAGCAATTGTAAATTACAAAAAAGATGGGGGATTGTTTGAATATTGTTTTGGGTATTTCCTGAAATTGTGTTTGCATTCAAAAAATGTTTGCCTCAATGTGGTTGTCATGTTTTAATTGTGATATAACTTCTCACATAATTGACCTTGATTACCAACAGGTGCATTCAACTGGAACTCTGCTTGAATCTCAGTACTTATTGAGGTGTTGCTTTTGCTTGTATGTGTTTGCCTGACGAAGGTCTTTGGACCGAAACATAGTAATTTGAAATTTTTGAATTAAGGGAATAACAGTGTGCAGACCTCTTTTCCACTTTTTTGATGATGTCCTTTGATCTTGCACCTGGCTAAGATATTTTTGGATGTGCGTACTTTCACCTTTCTTCTATGTGAAATACTTATTCGAACATTTTTCAGCGAGTTTCCCAAGTGTATTGCCTTAAAGAATTTAGCACTGCTTAATGAATCGTGCACTGTTATGTTCTGCCTCGTCAACAGTGACACTCTTTTAAGCTTTTTGGAACTGCTTTAGAAAACAAACTTGGAGTACTTAGTGTTGTAAATAGACATTCTTTTAAAGCTGATGTGTGTACTTTTGTTGAATGTCAAAATAAATGTCTCCCATCCCAGTTTAGTGTGCGGAGACAGCTGAGGAAGACATCTATCTATCTATCTATCTATCTATCTATCTATCTATCTATCTATCTATCTATCTATCTATCTATCTATCTATCTATCTATCTATCTATCTATCTATCTATCTATCTATCTATCTATCTATCTATCATTTTTTCCATCCATCCAAATTACAGAGTTACAACATAGAAATGTTAATCCTGTGGGTATGTAAAGTATAGCATGAGATTGCTTCTAGTATGGAGCGTCACATGATAACATGCAGCCATGAATGTTGATCATAAATGGCAATATTCAGTTTGAGCAATACTTTTATCTAAAGCAATAACCATTCGACACCCTGCAGGGTCAAGGTTAAACGCATCTCTGAAATATTTCACTGCTAACCCCTGAGAGATCCACAGATCCTTTAGCGCTACGCTCTCACAGTTTGAGCTTTACATTTAATGCAGTTGGCAGGAAGAACCTCAAGAGTCGTGCTGTTAGATTTCTCAGCAAAGTTACTTTTTGGGGGTCATCTCAGTGCACTGCTCTTTCAAGAGACCTCCCTCTACCCTAAATGGTTCCCTTTTTTTTTATTTCTTCATCTTCTGGCCACTCTCTGTCAGGTTTAAGATGGACGTCTCATTGAGTTTGGACAAGCTCTCGCTAATGCTCTCTCGAGCACGGACTCCAAGCCAAGACCGCTTACCAAATGATTCATTGCTCCGTCAACACACATTATGCTAACTGATTATATAAACTGAGCAGAAATTAAACGTGTGAACATAAATTGAGGCTTGTTTTCAGAGTGTGGAGAAGATTTTGGATGCTGCCCGTGTTTTTAATGTCAGAATGTTAACCGATACAGAGGGCTGGTCACTGGACACAGATTAAAGACGGCACTGACTCACTGTTACACTAAGTCACTGAGTGGGCTAGAGGATGATAGTATGACTCGGTCCAACAGCTATGCCACTACTATAAAGGAGGGAATGCCACTTCATGTTGACTCAGAGGCAGAGCAAAAGAAAGATTGCGAAGTAGAGCCATGACTGCTTGTTTAAAGTTTTCTTTTAGTAGCTTCGAGTAACATCTTTCACTCTCTCTCTCTCTCGAAAGACTCAAAATGAAATAAATGTAAGTATGGGAATTATACAACAATCTTAAGCAAATCAAAATTTAATATCTGAGCTTCTTTGTCCAGATTCTCTCAGCGTTGTTTTAATCAACTTCATCAGGTTTCTGGGATGTTTTTCAAACTGTATTTAATGGGTTCACATGTACTTTATGTTGGACATTTGCTGGCTGATTTCCCTTTCAACTCCTCCATGAAAATAAATGAAAGAAATTCATACATAGTTCTTCGAAGATGTTTATGATCATGAAAAAACAAACTTGTAAAATATAGGGAGTGAGAGAGAGTTTACAATTAATATCTAAAATAAAATTATATTTACAATAAAAGTAAAATTATTTATGCTTTACTACTTATTCAAATGTTTTTGGTGCATATAGAGAAAAGTGTGTAGATAGATATAGTTAACTAAAAACTAAACCTGAAACTAAATCAAACAAACAAACAGGCAAATAGAGATAGATAGATAGATAGATAGATAGATAGATAGATAGATAGATAGATAGATAGATAGATAGATAGATAGATAGATAGATAGATAGATAGATAGATAGATACAATATTATTAAAGATAAAAGTAAAAATAACAATGTCTAGGCTTCACTACTTAAATGTGTCTTGTTTTTGCCATTTTTGACAAAAATAAGAAATATATTTTTGGTTCATCTGCAGTAAAGTTAAAGTCCAGTGAGTTGTGGATGCAGATTTTATAAGCTACAGACAGAAGGCAAGGCAAACACATAGTGGACAAACACACACACACACACACACACACACACATGTACAAGGCTAGCATATGACTCTGAGGTTAAGCAGAACATACCGTACCCACTTCCTGCCATCATTCTCTCTCTCTTTTCTAAACTCTTTGATGTGGTTTTGAGCCTAGATACTTAATGAAAAATGTATAACAACCCTTCTGTTCTCTCTCTCTTCTTCTCTCTCTGTTTCCTTCACAATTTTGTACCCTAATCCAAGCTCCATGACAGGACTGTTTAACAGGCAAAACGAAGCGCTGTGTCAACCATTAGTCATTTTACTCCCTGAGATTTCCCTTCTCCATCTCTCCTCCCCCTCTTCCTCTCTTCTTGCTTTTATTTTTTTATTATATATCTTCTCTCTCTTACCCTCATGTCCCCCTGCTCTCTTCCTCTGTGATCCTTCTCCGTTCAGCAAGAAAGAGCATGCTTTATCTACCTCTCCTCTCTCAATTTCCCCTGCTGCTCTTTTCTTTTCTCCTCACAGACACTTCACTTTTATTAACTTGAGACTAGGTGATAGGTATATTGTATATTGTTAAAAGTTCATGCACTGCCAGTCAGTGGCTTGGACACACTTGACCAAGTATATGTTTCTCGTTATTTTATTAAACCCTTTGGTCTCAACACTCATGCTTAAATGCTTGAAATTAGCTTAGAAGGCAAATACAAATAGACTCTAGTACCCTGCAAAAAAATAAAATAAATTTAACAGCTGAGCCCAAGCCACTAATTCAAAAATGTCACTTTAGAACTAGTAACAAAGGAACATTGAGTTGCTTTATAATGACATAATAAGTCAACAAGTGTACACCATGGTGACTTTATTTCGATAGTCCACTTTAGACATTCTACTAACTATAAGTAACTTTGTAACTATATGTCAACTACATGTCAACCAATTCTCATTAATTAGCAACTACATGTCTACTAACTCTCAGAGTAGACTGTTAGGGTAGGTTTAGGGTTAGTAGAATAAGTTGACATATACTTGCAAATTTTCTCATTGTCAATATGTTGTATGTTGTGAACACATCAATTGTTAGAAGTTATTAAGCAGACAGTCTACTAATACTTGTCACGGTGCACACAGCAGGGAGGAACAAGGAACACGCAGACGAGGATGTAACTCAAAATAACAGTCTGTACTTCAAATAAGGCAGGGCAAGACCAGGCAAGGCAGACACAGACAGGAACACCGGAGAGTAACAAGTAGACCGGACCAAATCAAACTGAATAGACAGGAATATAAATACACAGGATAATCATAGATAACGAGACAAACACAGCTGGACAAGGATTAATTAATGATCACATTAAACAAGGACAGGAAACAAACCAAATAAGGAAACAAGAGGCGGGAACAACTGACATAACTCCCCCCTCCTGAAAGGCGCATCCCGAGCCTTAACGGTTCCACCGGGGAGGGGGGGTGGGACTATCGAAATAAAGTGTTACCAAAAACTTTTTTAATGCTGTTTAAATGCATCCCATGATGCATTAATTTAATACAATTCTATCTGTCAAAATGCAATGATTTATTTGATCCCATTAAATTTAATTCACACATAACTTCTGTTAGTGAGGTTTGGCAATTTGTAGTTTCAGTCTGAAGAATCAAATCTGGTCCTCTGTGTAGAAAAACATTTTTTTTTCTTTCTCTTGCAATGATCAAAACGGTTTCTTGTGGAATGACTGCTCACCTGAGGCGCACTTGCAAATTGAATTCCATTACATTAGGTAAATGTCTGCTCCGATTCCACTCAGGACTGCATCTCCTCCGCTGATTTCTGCTCTCAGTCACCATGATGAGGTTCTCCAACACTGATTGCTTTTACTTTCTCTCCTTCTCCATCGCTTTCTCTTAGTCCTACTCTCTCGCTTTATGTTTGTGTGTTTGTGTGTGAAATGTTTCACAGATATTGTGATAAGCTCCCTGCTGTGAAATGTTTCATTAAATAAAGTTGAGCGAATTTCTTCTTCTCTCTCCATCTGTTTTCTCTTCTGTCTGTTCCAGCCTCAGGTGATTGCTTCTGTATTTACAGGCTGCTTGATATTATTATTTTCCGTACCACATCATCTCATTTTTGGTGCATTATCTTTGCCATGTGAATGTCAGCGGTACTGTACATCTCTGCTGCCCATCCGCTGAGCTCTTCTTTCCCTCAGGAATACGATATGTTCTCGCATCAGCATATAGTTCACCCAAAAATCACATTTGCGTTATTTGCTCTCTTTCATGTTGTTCCAAAACTAAACCGAGGTGCAAAATGTGACTTTTGAAGGATATCCTGGCTGATATTTTCCATATAATGAAAGTGAATGAGAAATGGAGCTGTCAAGGCCAAAAAAGCACAGTAAAAATATCACATCATATATTGCGAGTCTTCAGAAGACATACCATAGCTTTGTGTGACATGCAACTGAAAAAAGAACGAGATATGGGTCTATATGGGTTTGGAATTGTCACGGTTCATAGAATCACGGTCTCATCCTTGCTTGTCTGTTGTGGTGTGTGGCGTGAGTGGGTGTGTCCAAGCTCGTGATCACGGGCTGATCTGCTCCAGCTGTGGCTCATTATTGGGTCTATTTAAGATCAGCTAACGTTCCTCTCATTATCAGACCCTCAGAGATTCTCGCTGCCCATTGCGTCCCTGCGCCTGGTTTCCATCCACCCTGTGCACGAGCTCCGTCCCCTGACTAGTGACTTTGTTTGTTCTCTCAATAAACTGTTGTATATCCGCAATTGAATCCTTTCTCTTGATTTCATAACAGGAAAGATATGAGGGAGAGTAAATGGTGATTTTAATTTCACCAACACTTGTGGAGTGGAGGAAACAAAAGACAAGATTCAAAACAGGCCAAAAGTTATGTTGGGACAGTGATAGTTTGCTATAATTGAGATACTATTATAGTTTTTATTAACATTTTGAATCAGTTTAATTGTTACATTTTCCTTTTTCGTTTTAATTTTAGTTGTGTGTTTTTATCATTTTCAGTAGTCTTTGTTTTTGTGGGGTTTTTTTATATGTACTGTATATACTGTAGTTTTTATCCATTTTTATTTTAGTTTCTAGCTGAAATAATAAAAAGCTAATATTTGTAATCTTTTATTTAATTTTTTAACATTTTTTATTTCAATTATCTGTCTGTCTATCTATCTATCTGTCTGTCTGTCTGTCTGTCTGTCTGTCTATCTATCTGTCTGTCTGTCTGTCTGTCTGTCTGTCTGTCTGTCTGTCTGTCTGTCTGTCTGTCTGTCTGTCTGTCTGTCTGTCTCTCTGTCTGTCTAATTATCTATATATCTATCTATTTACCTGTTTGATAGTTTCAGTTTTAGTTTTTAGTTAACAATAGTACACTCTTAAAAATAAAGGTGCTTCACGATGCCATAGAAGAACCTTTTTTGTCTAAATGGTTCCATAAAGAACCTTTAACATCTGAAGAACCTTTCTGTTTCACAAAGGGTTCTTTGTGGCGAAAGAAGGTTCTTCAGATTATAAAAAGGTAAGAAAGAGATGGTTCTTTGTGGAACCAAAATGTCATCGCTGTGAAGAACCTTTTAAGCACCTTTATTTAGTAACGCTGTTTTGGTCCAAACTATCTCTTTAAAACATTTATTTTGTGATTTTTCTCATTTAATCTCCCTCCCTCACTCACGCTCCGTTGTTGTTTAAGGTCGTTCCTCTGATATCTTACTCTCCCAGCTTGACTTTCTCAGCATTGCGTTCCATCACTTTCACAGCCGTCACCCTTTCCTGATGCGGCCGCTCTGTCTGTCTCTAAACTGAACTGAAGGTCAGGACAATCATCGGCCCATTAGAGACCACCCAGGGAGGGTCCTGCCACGTCAGAGAGAGAGAGAAAAGCGAGAAACTCGACTGTAAAGGGTTAGAGCGGGCCGCCTCCCAGAGAGATGCCACCAGTTGCAGTTTTCACGCGTGTAATGCGTGTGTGTGCATATGCACGAGTGTGTTTGTAGCTTCGCAATTTTCTGTCTGTCTAAGTGCCTCGCAGTCTGCCGTAACCTTTTGAAATGGCACGGTCTGTCTGTCGCTGGCAAGCAGCCTTCTGTCTGGTGCCAGCTTGCTCGCTTTTTCACGCTTTTGTTTCGGTCAACACTCACATTCTATTTCATGGTGAGCTCAATTAGCTGCAACCTAGAGAAGCTTTAGTTAAAGCATTTAAAAAACGTTGAATAAGTGCTTCAGCTGTTACTGTCACTCAGGCAGAGGAAAGAAAATGGGTTAGCAATCTGGAATTTTTTACCCTTTGAAAGAAGATGCAAGAAGGTTGCTCTTCTTTTTTCTGGAGATTTCAAAAAGTTCTCGCTTATGGTTTATTTAAGTTTCAAGTTGGTCTTGAAGTTTCTCTTAAAATCCTTTATTAGAAGAAAAACAGAGCCAAATAAGACTGTTGTGGACATAGAGTTTGGATATGTCTATTAAACAATGATGAGAAAGTTTTGAAATCTTATGAGGGCAGACAAATCTGAGCCATTTGAGACACTATTGAGACATTTGGTAGACTCAAGAGCAGAGGTGCCCAAACTCTTTAATATGAAGGGCCAAACGTGATTGAGGGCTGTGGACCAAAAATAAATGTTGCATTATGTCCAACTACACTGTAAAAAAAAAAAAAAAAAAAGTTGAGCAAACCTAAAAAATTAAGGCAACCAGCTTCAGCAGATTTTTGAGTTCTCTCAACTTATTTTTTAGGAGATTTTTGAGTTCTCTCAAATTTTTGTTGTATAAACTTAAAACAAGAAGTTGAGAAAACTCAAAAATCTGCTGAAGCTGACTGCCTTAAATTTTTAAGTTTGCTCAACTTTTTTTTTTTTTTTTTACAGTGATATTATACTAAAATGTATTGCATTTATTATATGTATTGCAAAATGCATTGATCCAGCAATTATAAAGGCAGTGTCTTTGATTGCTTAATGTGCATAATTTAATCACAATTTAAATAACTGTTTTTTTCATGCTACTAAGAGAAACAATGTTTAGTTGACCGCTAAGTCACTGGCTTTATTTACTGTTGCATAAAGTAAAAGTGAAGTGACCAAGTATGGTGACCCATACTCAGAATTTGTGCTCTGCATTTAACCCATCCAAGTGCACACACAACCAGAGCAGAGGGCAGCCAATGCTGTGGCGCCCAGGGAGCAGTTGGGGGTTCAGTGCCTTGCTCAAGGACCTAAAACTCGAACCCGCAACCTTTGGATTACAAGTCCAGCTCTTTATCCATTAGGCCACGACTGCCCTTGTAAGTAAACAGTTACAAGTTGTGGTATTACTGTCTGGTCCATATCTTACAGTAAAAGTCTGTTCGCAAAACCTGTGGATAATTTAGCAAAGAATCCACAGGTAAATGCTCTACTTGGACATCCACATAGTTAAAAATAAACAAGCACTTTACTAGCATTAGGATCTTTTGGAAAGTAATGTTATTTCAGTCGGGGATCCTGTATTGCTCTTCTCTCCATCTCATATCACTAATGCTCCAGTGGGCGGGGCCAAAGACATGATGATGTAGAAGTATTTGATCTGATTCTGCAGAGGCAGGCTTTCTTCGCTCTATTATGTCACAAAGTGACAAAATCTGAAACAAGACATTTTCTGATCTTGGTTTCAATAAAAGCTGTTTTTGGACTAACGAGGAAGTTTTGAGTTCTGAAACTCACAGGATGTTTTTTTATAGTACAATGACCTCTAACATGTCAAACATCAAGGGAAATTCTTAATTCATGACCTCTTTAAACAAAATGTAAGAAATTTTATATGAAAAATCGGAATATATATATATATATACAGCTGCCTCTCAATGAATTAGAATGTCATGGAAAAGTTCATTTATTTCAGTAATTCAACTCAAATTGTGAAACTTGTGTAGTAAATAAATTCAGTGCACACAGACTGAAGTAGTTTAAATATTTGGTTCTTTTAATTGTGATGATTTAGGCTCACATTTAACAAAAACCCACCAATTCACTATCTCAACAAATTAGAATACTTCATAAGACCATTAAAAAAAACATTTTTAGTGAATTGTTGGCCTTCTGGAAAGTATGTTAATTTACTGTATATGTACTCAATACGTGGTAGGGGCTCCTTTTGCTTTAATTACTGCCTCAATTCAGCGTGGCATGGAGATGATCAGTTTGTGGCACTGCTGAGGTGGTATGGAAGCCCAGGTTGCTTTGATAGCGGCCTTCAGGTCATCTGCATTGTTGGGTCTGGTGTCTCTCATCTTCCTCTTGACAATACCCCATAGATTCTCTATGGGGTTCAGGTCAGACGAGTTTGCTGGCCAATCAAGCACAGTAAAACCACAGTCATTGAACCAGCTTTTGCTACTTTTGGCAGTGTGGGCAGCTGCCAAGTCCTGCTGGAAAATGAAATCAGCATCTCCATAAAGCTTGTCAGCAGAAGGAAGCATGAAAGTGCTCTAAAATTTCCTGGTAGATGGCTGCGTTGATTGTGGACTTCAGAAAACACAGTGGACTCCAGCTTCAGTCCACTCCTTTTGAAACTCTCCCAAGTGTTTGAATCAGCTTTGCTTGACAGTATTCTCAAGCTTGCGGTCATCTCTGTTGCTTGTGCACCTTTTCCTACCCAAATTCTTCCTTCCAGTCAACTTTGCATTTAATATGCTTTGATACAGCACTCTGTAAACAGCCACAGCTTTCAGTAATGACCCTCTGTGATTTACCCTCTTTGTGGAGGGCATCAATGATCATCTTCTGAATCATTGCCAAGTCAGCAGTCTTCTCCATTATTGTGGTTTCAAAGAGCAAGAGATACCCAGAATTTATTCTGTAGGGATGGTCATTAATTAAAACTCAAATGTAAATATTCTAATATTTTGAGATACTGATTTTTGACTTTCATGAGCTGTAAGCTCTAATCAAAATTAAAACAAAAAAAACTTTTGAAATGTTTTACTTTACATGTAATGAATCTAAAATATATGAAAGTTTCACTTTTTGAAATAAATTACAAGAAAAAATTTACTTTTTCACGACATTCTAATTTATTGAGATGCACCTGTGTGTGTGTATATATATATATATATATATATATATATATATATATATATATATATTATATATATATATATATATATATATATTTTTTTTTTTTTTTTTTTTTTTTTTTAACATAGTTCTTCTTCCATTTCAATGTTTTGTTTTGTTTTGTTTTGTTGTTTTCTTCCCCTCCTGTTGTGATATGGCATGGCAGGCCAAATCAAAGATCATCACAGGCCAACTTTGGCCCGCAGGCCCTGGTTTGGACATCTTTGCTCAGGAGGATCTAGAAAACCTGAGAAGCTGGAGACTTGTGTAGAAGTCTTGTGAATCTTATTTTTGTCTTGGAGGAACAATTGAGATTTTAAAGAGGAGATCTGTTTTGTTATTGTTCTTTCCTATAAGGAAGGCTGAAATGACGTTCTCTAGTGTACATAAATCATTCATAAAAATGTATCTAAAGCTCTGCTGGTTGTGTTAAGAGATACCAGGATGCAAGGACACTTTGATAAGACATATGCAGTGAATACATGGCAGCTTATTTTCTTTTACACAGAGCAGAAATAACGGATTTGTCAGGAAACATTGTGAAGAATTGCTTATTGAAACATTCTGAACATCTTATTAATTTACATAATGCATTTGTTTCCTTTTTGGTATTTAAATAATACGACTTGAACTGTTGTATTGAAGATCAGTGCCGCTGTGATTTGGCCGTAGGTATGAGGCTGCAGGCCTTTATACACCAGTTCAATAAACAAGTTAATATTGAGTGACTTGCATCTTAGAAACACAATGGGCATTTATTTTTCCTCTGGCAATGAAAGAAGTTGCAAAAGAAGCCCAAGCAGAATCACCTATAGTGTTGTAGAGCATCGCAGTGACTGACAGTCTGTCTGGAATACATAAAACTGGAGTGATGCAGACAGTGAATCATTCCTATAATCGAGGTTGTGCAACTATCTATCTATCTATCTATCTATCTATCTATCTATCTATCTATCTATCTATCTATCTATCTATCTATCTATCTATCTATCTATCTATCTATCTATCTATCTATCTATCATTAAATCTATATATCGTTCTGTCTGTCTGTTTGTCTGTCGTTCATTCGTTCATTCTATCATTTGTTCTATCTTTCATTCTATCATTCTGATTTTCGTTTGTTCTATCTATTTTTCATTCTATCAGCCTGTCGTTTGATTTATCTATCAATCATCCTGTTTATGGCTCCAACACCATAATTAAATTTGCAGATGACACCACGGTGGTAGGTCTGATCAAGGATGACGATGAATCAGCCTACAGGGATGAGGTGCAGCACCTGGCTGTGTGGTGTGCCACCAACAATCTAGAACTAAACACCCAGAAGACAAAGGAGATCATTGTGGACTTCAGGCGGACTAGGAGTCATGCACACACACCCATCTACATCAACGGAGCTGTAGTGGAGCGTGTGTCGAGTTTCAAGTTCCTTGGCATCCACATCTCTGATGATCTCACCTGGTCCCATAACACCTCCACTCTGGTCAAAAAGGCACAGCAGCGCCTTTACTTCTTAAGGAGCCTTAAGAAAGTTCACCTGAATCCCAGGATCCTTGTGGAATTCTACCGCTGTACCATTGAGAGCATACTCACGAACTGCATCTCAGTATAGTACAGCAATTGCTCCGCATCTGACCGCAAAGCACTCCAGCGGGTGGTGAAAACTGCTCAACGGATCACCGGCACCCAGTTAACTTCCATTGAGAACATTTATTAAAAGCGCTGTCTGGGCAGGGCAAGAAACATCATCAAGGATGCCTCTCACCCTAACCATGGACTTTTCACCCTCCTTCCATCCGGCAGGCGTTACAGGTGCCTACGCTCTCGCACTAGTAGGCTCAGGAAGAGCTTCTTCCCCGAGGCTGTGACACTTCTGAACGCCACACCACTAATCTAACTCCTGCACCTGCTTATTATTACTGCACTGGTCACAGTACTTTACACACATGCATTTGCACTACTCATATTTTGCACAGACTGCACATTGTCAAAGTTATTACGCTATAAACTGTATAAAGTTGTTACTATACAAAGCACAGTAAACTATTTCTATAAAATATTGCACTACTGCTATTTTGCATAGAATACATTGTTCTATCAATATTTTGCACACTCATCCAGCTGTATTTATTTATTACCACTGTTCTCACGTTTCTGCTGTTCATAATGTATATAATCCCACATTGCTCTGTTCATAATGTACATACAATCCCTACATTGCATTCCTATTTATATTCTGTATATACTCTGCTCAATACTGTATATAGCAATTCCACTGTACATTCTGTAAATCATATCCTCATTTACTCTGCACTTATATGTATATAAAACACTATATTCTTGCACTTCTGGTTAGATGCTAACTGCATTTCATTAGCTCTGTACTTGTACTCTGCATAAATGACAATAAAGTTGAATCTAATCTAATCTAATCTAATTAATTTCTTTGAATTTCAAATCATTTTAATTGTGCTTCCTTTAAATTGCAGTTCTATGTCTTGTTTGCCACCAGATTTTCAATTGAAATTAAAAGCAGTATTTTAATTTCATTCTGAATGGCAAACAGCCCTGTTTAGAATGCTGCTTGTCCAATTGGATTCGAAAGCCGGAACTGTTGCATAATAATCCAGGAAATGTTTGAAATGTTCCATTATTTTTCCCCTCAAAAATTAGGAAATGTGTGCAGCAGAGGGTTATGACATTGATGAATTTGTGCTTGTAATGAAAAAGTCTGAAGAATGAAGTTCCCTGCACACTTCACCGAGACACAAGAAAGTGTCTAAAGCTCTGCTGCTTGTGTTATTTCAGTGCTTCCCTCTCTCCACTGGCTTGTATCTAAGTTCCCGTCTTCTGTGTGGTTGTGTGAAATCATTGGTGCTTTGTGTGGATACTTGTGGGCATTTGTCAACATGCAATACAATGAGAGATTATCTCTCTGTCGTATTGCTCCCTCCCCCTCTGTATTTGTGTATTAGTATCTCATCTCTCTTCCCATCTGTCTCTGTCTCTCTTTCTCCCTGTCTGGCCTCGGTCCTGCTCCTCAATTGGCTTAGAGGTGCGTAATCATCCACTGATGCTCCTGCTGTCGCAGTCTCTCCCGGCCAGACTGATCCCGGGATCGGCAAATACCCCCCGCTGAATGTAAACCGCTTGTCTTCTTTAAACGTGGGCTGGTTCTTGCGGGGAGTAGGCGTCCGGAGACGTGCCTTATGAAGATTATCCACTCGATCGAGCAGTCTCACTGAATCATTAACAAATCACACTAATTCAAAGCTGGATGAACACTTATTTCAGCGTGGTCATGTGCGGATATGTGCCGGTTGACATTGAGCTAATCCAGGACACCCGCTCATTAATAGTGATGCTGATGTTACATTATCCCTTTTATTAAGCGTAAGTGAATGGGCAATTGAATTAAGTGGGTACACACATGTGTGCTATTATTTATATATTATATATATAGTTTGGTGTCTGTAACTTTAAATGTTTTTGAAAATGCTTGTAAAACATTAATGTTTTAAATATTAGTACAATTTAAAATAACTCTTTTCTATTTTGTTTTAAAATGTAATGTATTCCTCTGGCGGCAAAGCTGAATTTTAGAGATTTGGTCCTCGAGAGACATTTCTTTTTATTATCAATAAAAACAGTTTTGCTGCTTTATATTTCTGTGGAAACCCTGATAATTTTTTTTCAGGATTCTTTGAATATAAGAATGTCATGAGGCCGGGCTGCAGGTTTGCCCTTCCCCGCTAGAGGTCGCTATTCCCCTTTCCCCCGGACTCTATTCACTGGATTATGCACATACACCTGTTTGATCACACACACCTGGCATCTCATTACACACACACCTGATTCTCATTACCATGGACTATATATGTTCCCATTTCCTGATGTTCTGTCTGGTTGCATTGCGTATGTTTGTTTCCCGTGATTCTTGTCCTGCGTCATGTTCTGAGATCTGTTGAGGTTATGTTTTGGTTTTGTTTATTTTGCCGTGTTGGCTTTTGTATTATTCGTAATAAATAGCACTCACCTGCATCTTGGACCCAGCCCTCATCTGTTCTCGCTCTGTGTCGTGACAGAATGCAACCAGCTGAAATGGGTCCAGCGGGGAAGTTGCTTAACATTCGCCAGGGAGTCCGGAGCACGGAGGAGTACGCCAGGGAGTTTTTCGATTTGGCTCGGCGATCGGAGAGGGAGAAGACCTGTCTTATGGTCTTTTTCAGGGGTGGCCTAGCCGAGCCCTTCAAGTCCCTGACACCATTCTGGGACCCTGAGGAGTCGCTGGAGGAGTACATCAACCTGGTTCTATGGATGAGCGGCTCAACCTTCAGGGTGGAGTTAGCGGCGGTGCCCGCTCACAAGGCTTCCGAGACAGCTGTGATCACTCCCGTTCCTCCTGAGAGCGCGGCGTTCGCTCACGAAGCTCCCGAGACAGCTGTGCTCACTCACGTTCCTCCCGAGACAGCTGTGCTCACTCACGTTCCTCCCGAGACAGCTGTGCTCACTCACGTTCCTCCCGAGACAGCTGTGCTCACTCACGTTCCTCCCGAGAGCGCGGCGCTCACTCACGAAGCTCCCGAGACAGCTGTGCTCACTCACGAAGCTCCCGAGACAGCTGTGATCACTCACGTTCCTCCTGAGAGCGCGGCGTTCGCTCACAAAGCTCCCGAGACAGCTGTGGTCACTCACGTTCCTCCGGAGAGCGCGGCGTTCGCTCACGAAGCTCCCGAGACAGCTGTGCTCACTCACGAAGCTCCCGAGACAGCTGTGCTCACTCACGAAGCTCCCGAGACAGCTGTGCTCACTCACGAAGCTCCCGAGACAGCTGTGCTCACTCACGTTCCTCCTGAGAGCGCGGCGTTCGCTCACGAAGCTCCCGAGACAGCTGTGCTCACTCACGAAGCTCCCGAGACAGCTGTGCTCACTCACGTTCCTCCTGAGAGCGCGGCGTTCGCTCACGAAGCTCCCGAGACAGCTGTGATCACTCACGTTCCTCCTGAGAGCGCGGCGTTCGCTCACGAAGCTCCCGAGACAGTTGTGCTCACTCACGAAGCTCCCGAGGTGGCAATGCCCGCTCTCAAGGCTTCCGAAGCGGTGGTACCCGCTCACAGCACTCCCGAGGCGGCGGTGCCCGCCTGGTTTGTCCCTCCGGTCCCACCCTGGCCGTTCGCTGGGGTTCCTGTTCGGCTGGAGTCTCCCTGCTCCATTCCTCCGGATCCGCCCTGGCACCCGGCTCGGCCTCTGTCTCCCGGTTCTCTGCCTCCACACGGACCTGGCCCACCATCCCTCCCCCGGTGTTGCCGTTCTACCCCCCTACGGATCACGGATGGAGCGTCTGGAAGCCGCTCCTTTGAGGTGGGGTACTGTCATGAGGCCGGGCTGCAGGTTTGCCCTTCCCCGCTAGAGGTCGCTATTCCCCTTTCCCCCGGACTCTATTCACTGGATTATGCACATACACCTGTTTGATCACACACACCTGGCATCTCATTACACACACACCTGATTCTCATTACCATGGACTATATATGTTCCCATTTCCCGATGTTCTGTCTGGTTGCATTGCGTATGTTTGTTTCCCGTGATTCTTGTCCTGCGTCATGTTCTGAGATCTGTTGAGGTTATGTTTTGGTTTTGTTTATTTTGCCGTGTTGGCTTTTGTATTATTCGTAATAAATAGCACTCACCTGCATCTTGGACCCAGCCCTCATCTGTTCTCGCTCTGTGTCGTGACAAAGAATTTTTCAAAAGCATTTATTTGAAATGAATATCTTTTACAACCCGAATTCCAGAAATGTTGGGACATATTTTTTTTTTTTATATAAAATGAAACCTAAAAGACTTTCAAATCACATGAGCCAATATTTTATTGACAATAGAACATAGAGAACATAACAAATGTTTAAGCTGAGAAATTTTACACTTTTATCCACTAAATGAGCTCATTTCAAATTTGATGCCTGCTACAGGTCTCAAAAAAAGTTGGCAAGGGGGCAACAAAGGGCTGAAAAAGCAAGACATTTTGAAGAGATTCAGCTGGGAGAACATCTAGCAACAAATTAAGTTTATTGACATCAGGTCTGTAATGATGATTAGCTATAAAAGGAATTTCTTACAGAGGCAGAGTCTCTCAGAAGTAAAGATGGGCATAGGCTCTCCAATCTGTGAAAGAGTGCATAAAAATACTGTGGAATACTTTAAAAACAATGTTCCTCAATGTCAAATTGAAAAGGCTTTGCAAATCTCATCATCTGCAGTGCATAACATCATCAAAAGATCCAGAAAAACTGGAGAAATTTCTGTGCGTAAGGGACAAAGCCGAAGACGTTTGTTGGATGCACGTATCACTCATCGGCATGAGTCTGTCATTGACATTACTAAATGGGCCCAGGAATACTTCCAGAAACCACTGTCAGTAAACACAATCCGCCGTGCCATCTGCAGATGCCAACTAAAGCTCTATCATGCAAAAAGGAAGCCATATGTGAACATGGTCCAGAGGAGCCATCGTGTCCTGTGGGCCAAGGCTCATTTAAAATGGACTGTTTCAAAGTGAAAAAGTGTTCTATGGTCAGATGAGTCCAAATTTGACATTATTGTTGGAAATCACACCAGATCACTGAAAATATTGGCTCATGTGATTTGAAATTCTTTTAGTTTTCATTTTATTCAAATTTATTCAAATGTACTTACAGTCACTTTTGCATTCTTGCTGAATAAAATTAATTGTCTCTTCCAAAACCCCAATTTTTTGGAACGGTAGTGTATATATATTGTGAATCCATACAGTCCACTCAAGAAGTTTGAAAACCCTAAAAAAAATCAGCATAAATCCTATGATGACTTTGCAATGATAAACAATAACAGAAACTAGAAAAAAGAAAAGCATTATTACTGGTTTCCTTGATGTATGGCAAGAAATTATTTATGCTGAAATGTCCAAAACCTGGGGTGTTTCCAAAGTTGTAAAAGCCACTGTTTTTGCTCTACACATCTTTTGCACTAAGACTCTATAACGAGCGTAAAGCCATGCAGCCAATCTGATCAGAGCTTGCCGTTTCGAGAAATCTCTTACTATTTTGCATGCCGTAGGCTTGAGAGACAGTGAATGATGGGCGTGTCGTCTGAGCTTGAGAGTACTTCTCAGAGGTCTGCATTATGTAAAACTGACAGAGAAACATAAAAGCACACCGATGCTCTAATTCACAGTTCCACTTTAAAAGCTGAAAACATAAGTTCACCATTCCTAGCAATACGAGAGATGATTTGAAAAGCAGCTCTGCCATTTGACTGCACCAAATGACTTTGCAGGCAAAAAAACCCCCTCAAATCCATGAATAGACATTACAGAGCGAAAGTGCTGCCTGCTCGAACGTTATCCTGACACTTCAAAGGAACCAATCAGAGCCCAATCCGTTCAATTCCACCGTGAGATTGCCTCGCTTCCCAGCTGTCATCACGAAACACACGATGACAGGAATGGAGAGTCCAGATCGTCAAGAAAGACATTTCCGGATTTCTTGCTAACATCAAGATATTAACATAAAAAGAAAAAGATCCCGGAATAAAATCCCACATATCTTATTAACATAAAAATGACGGAGATGTTTTTGAACTCTGAAGAGCCCTCAGCTATCAATCACGTATCTGTGAAATCCATCAAATCCTCTATAACTTTTACTAGGTGTTTTACTTTGCCGAGTTTGTAGCGACGTACATGCACCTGTCGAGTGGCTTGAGGGCCAAATCCTTGAGTTGATCTTGAGGACGAGAAGCATGTGATTCATCATTCTAGGTCAATTGACAGTGATATTCCTGGAGCATATTAGGGCTGCAGCCTCCCATGATGATACACACAGAATCACACTCGAATAAACACGCGTTATGTACTTCATACTTATTGCGATGCATTTAAATCTGACCTCTGAGATAATGGAGCGAAAGGCCAGCGTTGACGATGTAGATGAAAAATGGTTCGGTAATGATTAGACCATCAAGCGGGGAAGCTAAATGCTTGTGTATGCATGCACACAGACACTATCACACAAACTGAGACGTGTAAGCAAATACACACTGCTCCAGGCTACTGTTGTGCCGTATGTGTCCCTCTCTCTCGCTTCTTCTGCATCTCCTCTTAACATGTCTCCATTTCAGTTCTTTTCTATCCTCCTATCTCTCCGCCGAACCGCTCCCTCGCTCTCCCCGTCCTCTTCTTGATCTGCTTCTCAAGGGTGCTGTTCTAATTCAGCCCTTTTCCTTCAACCTACTTTGCTGCATTCTAATCCCTCTCTTCTCTGGGTCCTCGAGCAGGACACGTTAAGGCCTCTCGCTCGCTCCTCTCTTCTCCTCTGTGTTGATCTCTTCTTCTCTCCCTTGATCTCATCTTTTCTTCTCCTCGTACAGTATGTTGATCTCCTCGGGTCTCCTTTGTGTTGCTCTCTTCTATACTGGTGATCCCCTCTCTCTTTCACTCCTCTCCTCTCCTCACTTCATCTACTTTCATCTGTGTTTATCTCCTCATTTTTGCTCCTCTGTTGATTTCCCAACACACTCTCACGGCAGTTCGTAACCATTTTGGCAAATTTGTAGCAATGGAAGCTTACGTGCAATCTGCTTATGTTCCAATGAGGTTTAGGGATGGGGTTCGGGTGGACCTTCATCCTAATTTTTTTTTTTTTAGTCTTTTAAGTTTTCTCATGAGATCAGGCTGTGATTTCCTCTCTTGATCTGATTATCTTGTCTCATATCTTCTCCCTAGATCTCTTTTCCTTATGTTTATTTCTTTTCATCCCCTCTATGTTGATCTCTCCTCTTCTTCTTTGCAGTGCAGGGGAAGCTGCTTTGAAATTTCTTGTCAAGCTACAATCTCATCATAAATTGAAGTATAGTTAAACTACAGTCAAACAAATGCTTTGAAAAATTTGTTAGCTATGCTGCAAGCTACACACAAAGGCAAGTATGTTTTCACAATTTCCGCCCATTTCATTTAATCAGAGACATATACTGTGCTTCATGCAAAAACAATAGGGGTTTTGAATAAATTTGTATTATGATGATATGACATGTAGCCAAGTATGGTGTCCCATACTTTGAATACTCAAACCCATGACTTTCGGATTACAAATCCAACTTTCTACCCTTTGGGCCACAACAGCCCCCAATGGTTAGAGAGTCAAACTCAAACAGGTACATTTTCACATAATATAACACAACTAAAGTTACAATGCTGTTCAAAACTTTAGCTTCAGTAAGATTTTCTTAAGAAATTATTGTATGCACGCTTTAACTTCACAATCATAAGTGTATATTTCATTTTAGAATATATTAGAATACAAAATGTATTTTAAATTGCAAAGAGTTTTTCAAAATATTGCCATTTTTACTGTATTTTGACCAATTAAATGCAGGATGGGAGTTAGAGACTTCTTACTTTTTGATTGAGTAAATGCAGAATGAGAATAAGAGAGTTATTTAAAAAATTAAAAATATATAAATATTTTTGCAATTATTGAAGTTAGTGCTTTTAGTCAGTTACTTCCCAACACTGCTCCTTTGATCTTCTCTCCTCTGCTATAAGTTGATCTTCCATCTTCTCCTCTCCTCTCTCATCTCCCTTGAACTTCATTCCTCTCCTCTTTGTTGATCTCCTGTACTCTCCTGTGCAGTGACATACTTCAGAGAGTGAGAGAGAGAGTGGATTCCTCACAGAATTATGCAAACACTCGCTGATCCTCCTTCAAACCTCACTCCCGTTTTGTCAGTCGTTCTCATGTTTTCAAAATGTGTGAGAAATACTCCTGTTTTCTTCTCAGTTCCAAACAAGCACAGCACACAACAAAACACTTAAACATGTATGCCGTGCATGCATTCATACAGAACACGTTTAAAAATGGATGTGAGAAAATGCAATGATCAACATGCCAGCTGCACTAAACAGGCTTGTGTGCCATTGAATGTAGAAAGGCTTTATAGTACAATTTCTGAATTTGAATTGAGATACCAAACAGGATGCAGAATTGCAGTTTAAATTTTAATGCAAGGAAGTAGTATAAATTCATGTGACTGTACGTTTTAACTAGAAAAGCAATATCTGTCAAGGTAAATTTGGGATGAAAAGGTATGAATAGGTTGGATGGATGGATGCATAGGTGGATGCATAAATGGCAGAAATAGTATTTAAATTTGTATGTAAGGAATTAGAATGAATTCAAGTGACTAAGTTTTAACTGGAAAAGCAAGAGAAACGTGGGATGTTCTTTGAAAAAAAAAAAAGAGGTTTTCAGGTTTATTGGATGGATGGATGGATGGATGGATGGATGGATGGATGGATGGATGGATGGATGGATGGATGGATGGATGGATGGATGGATTAAAATACAGAGAAGGATTGCAACAGCTGAGGGCATCATATGGAATGGGGACTTTTGGTGGCATCTCAGACTTTCTCCATGAAAGAATAAAGCTGCATTGTGTGTTGTGTGACATTCCTTTCTGTGCATGTTTATGTGGTTTATGAGGACACAAATGTGTATAATGACATGGGTATGACAGAGGTATTACAATATGAAGGTGGTTTATGAGGACACTGTCTATGTCCCCGTAATTCAAAAGGCTTAAAAAACATACTAAATGTTTTTTTGAAAATCTAAAAATGCACAAAGTCTCCTGTGAGGACTAAGTTTAGGTGTAGGGTTGGTGTAGGGCAATAGCACACACAGTTTGTTCAGTATAAAAACCATTACGCCTATGGAGAGTCCCCATAAACCACAAAAACCAACATGTGTGTGTGTGTGTGTGTGTGCGTGCGTGCGTGTGTGTGTGTGTGCGTGTGTACGTACAGAGGAATACTGTTGTGATGAAAGTGTGAATGGAAGATTAGCAACTGATGGATGTGTGCCCACAAGGATAGTAAAACCTGAAATTTTTGACATTGTGGGGACCGCGGCCTGCGAGAAAAAAAATATTAAAAATAGCAAATGATATTTATCTGAAAGTGTAACAATGCAAGCAGCTTTTCTGCAAGGTGTAGGTTTAGGGTTAGGGTTGGGTTAGGGCAGGTGTGTCAAACTCAGTTTCTGGAGGGCCACAGCCCTGCACAGTTTAGATGCAACCCTAATTAAACACACCTGATCCAGCTAATCAAGTCATTAAGGCTTATTTGAAAACCACATGGTATGTGAGGAGGAGCAGGGTTGGAACTAAATTCTGCAGGGCTGCGGCACTCCAGAAACTGAGTTTGATACCCCTGGGTTAGGGGATAGAAAATATAATTTGGTCAGTTTAAAAGTAATAGAAGTCTATGGAAAGTCCCCACAATTCACAGAAACGTGTGTGTGTGTGTGTGTGTGCACAGAGAAATTCACAGCAAAAAAAAGAGATTTTCTTACTTAGTATTTTTGTCTTGTTTTCTAATATAATTACCTAAATATTTTTTAATCAAGATGCATTCACGTGACAAGTAAAATGACTTAAGATATTAAGTATTGTTTTCTAAAATAAATAAAAAAATATTATCAAAATTTTGTTCGTTTTTGTTTAAACAAGCAAAAATATCTGCCAATGGGGTAAGAAAAATTATCTCAATTCAAAGGCTAAATGAAAATATTTGTATTGCCCACTGGCATGGCAGATATTTTTGCTCGCTTTAAGAATTTTTTTCAGAAAACAAGACATAATATCTTAAGTCATTTTACTTGTAAAGTAAATGCAATTTGATTCAATAATTATTTTATATTTATACTAGAAAACAAAACATTTTTTCTTGCAGTGTTGTGATGAAAGTGTGAATGGAAGATTAGCAACTCTGATGGATGTGTGTGTGTGCGTGTGCGAGTGTGTGTGTGTGCGAGTGTGTGTGTGTGTGTGTGTGTGTGTGTGTGTGTGTGTGTGTGTGTGCCTAAGTTTTGCTCCAGCCAGAAGCCAGCAGGCTGTATCTCGGCTCCGCACGAATGCCTACGGAGAGGGACCTGGTGCTCCCTGGAGAGGTGAGGTGTTTAAAACAGGGGCCACTGTGACAGGAGCCCTGCTCTTCCTGAACTCCCCAGCGGCACAACATCAGCGCCTTCAGAAGTTCAACCGTGAGCCTGATGACACACAAACTAAGCACAAATGCGCACACACACATACAGGAGAAAGAAGGGGGAACTGTAGAGAGGACAGGGAGAAGAGGCGACAGTGCTGGGACTTGAATGCTGATACATGAGTTATTTTCTTCCTACAGAATTCAAGCGGCTGTGAATCAGAGCAGTGTGTTGGAATGGCGTGTGTGAGCCGCTGAGATTCTAGTGCAAAGTGA
This sequence comes from Barbus barbus, assembly GCF_936440315.1. Taxonomy (NCBI): domain Eukaryota; kingdom Metazoa; phylum Chordata; class Actinopteri; order Cypriniformes; family Cyprinidae; genus Barbus; species Barbus barbus. The sequence goes on from NC_136734.1 coordinate 39,862,948, forward strand.
GGTGTAGATCTTGAGGTCAGATTGTGTCTTTGCATCTGTTTGTGTGAGTTCGAATTGTGTATGTTTCTGCATGTCTCAGTTTGATTCCTTTGGAGGTTTGTATGTGTCTGTGCCAGTCTCAGAAAGAAATTAGCGTCTCGCTCTGTGTGAGTAGTTTTGATGCACATTTTGGCAATTTTCATCAAGCAATTAGAGGCGTTTTGTCATGTTACTCTTGGTGTGAATAGGCATTTACTCAGGGAGCAATGATATCAACAACCTAATGTCTATTTGGAATTCTCACATGACCCGAGTCTTAAATCTTATTGGTTCATGAGATTATTTACACTCATAAAGGTGCTTAAAAGGTTCTTCACAGCGATGCCATAGAAGAACCATTTTTGGTTCCAGAAAGAACCATTCAGTCAAAGAACCATCTCTTTCTTACCTTTTTATAATCTGCAGAACCTTCTTTCGCCACAAAGAACCTTTTGTGAAACAGAAAGTTCTTCAGATGTTAAAGGTTCTTTATGGAACCATTTAGACAAAAAGGTTCTTTAATGGCATTGTGAAGCACTTTAATTTTTTTAAGAGTGTGCTTATTGAACACTAAAAATGTTAACAACATGGCAGAAAATGCACGTTAATGTCAATTTAATTCTTGCATGAAAGGGATGTCAAAGGGATGCATTGATTAAATTAAAAGCATTATGATTGGGATAAACTGTGAAAAAGGTATCAATAGGGAAAGGGTGTTTCAATACAAATTTGGTTAACAATTTTTCTCTGCAATTTGAGTCTTTGTTGTATCACATGAATGGCTCTTTACTTTGCAACTAGGCCTTTTATTTCATACACTGTTTTAACTTTAAAGTTATTCAAGGTGAAAATGAATGTGAGAAGGGTCAAACTGTGTGAATATAAAATACTATAAATACTTTATAATTAAAGTCTTTATGCAAATTTTAAATATTATGACTTTAACAGCTTCATGTTTAGCTGAAATGCCTGCATGATCCAAAAGATTAGTCAGTGAGTTTATTCCACCTTAAGAAAAAAGGCAACATTTATGAAAAATGAGTCATTTTAACACAGGAAGAGATCTCACACAAGGATGCATTGTTTTGATTAAAAGACTTGTCATGGGGAAATTTTGAACTGGAAATTCTTGATAACAGTCTATAGGCCTTTAGACTTGTGCTTTCGGAGATTAGTATTTGTGTACGCCAGTCTCAGAAGAAAATTTGTATTTGGATAAGTATAAATAATTTTTATGCTAATTTTGTTGACATTTTTTTGTCTGTAATTTGAGTCGTTCTGAACAACAATCGTGTTCTGAATATGGTTTTATTGGGAAACCAATGCAAATAACTTCATGGCAGTTCGCAGCTGTTTCACATTTTGTTGAATTGATGATTAATTCCTTTGAAGTAGGTTTAGGTACATTTCTGTACGAATCACATCATATGAATTTATTTGAAATTGCCACCTCGTAAAATAGTTTTCTTGTGATATCAGGTTGGACCACTGATTTGAATAGGCTGATTTCTATTTGGAATTATATTTGTGGTCATGTGACCCTAAAACACATAACATAAATAGCCAGTTTTTTTAAACCATTAAACCTTGCACAATGAGTTTATTATCAAATCATTTCAGTATAAAGGCTTCTTATAAGGTAAAAAAATTGTGACAGGCTTTAGATAGGCTATTTGCAATGCCAGTTCCAGACACATGACCCAAAAACATATATTTTAATAGATCAGTGCTTTTTTTTTTTTTTTTTTTTTGCTGAGTGAACAGAAAAATTAATAAATAAGAGAGTGTGCCTTAAATTCTCGCTTGGTCTTGGTTTGAATTGGCCTTTATGTGTTTATGTGTACTGGCATGTCAGAAAACATCAGGCGTGGGAGAAACAGAGGTAGAGAGCAACAGCTTTTACAGAACAGAGACTCATTGTCCAGCCATCCCACCGTGGGGGCACACAGAGTCATGTTACATTTGCAATCACATCATTTTGGCTTCTCTCTCCATAAACGTCCGTCCATTCATTTGTGCGATATTGTGAGTGGATGCAGCAGATGTTACTGGAGGCTGGTTGGGGTGGAAAAAAGAAGGGGGTTTATCGTCCCATTGGGGTGCGTAGTGGACAGCTGGCCCTTGTCTGTCCACACCAGACTTTGTCTGGACAATGAACGACAGAGGGAGAGAGAGAAAGACAGAGACGGAAAAGAGACATAAGGGTGGGGAAGAAGAAAAGAGAGAGAGATAGATTGTAGCAGTGTCTGCTCAGGGCTTAAAGAGGGATTGACGGGATGGGTGATTCTGCAACTGGTGGTAACAAGATCTCAATTCCATCAGCCCACATGATGGGCATCTAATCTCAAAGTTTTCCTCAACCCTGCATTCCCAAAGGAAAGAAATATCACAAATGAGATCTTGAATAATTCATTTGTTTCTCCCACTCAAGAGTATTGGAGAGCAAATTAGGCTAAAAGGCTGAAATACTGAAAGGCAAATTTGGCTGAAATGTTTCCTTCAGTCTGAAATGTTTCTTTAACAGCATATTATTTTGCATTAGCCTTAATATTATTGAAAGGTCGTTTGTAGAGAGATTCACTTTTAAACCTAATCTTTACTCTAGGTAAAAAAATTAAAAATAAAACAGTATTGTTAAAAAATGTGGGGTTGGTATGATTTTTTTTTATAAAGAAAAAATTATTATGCTCACCAAGGCTTCATTATTTACTTTAAAATATCAGTAATATTGAAAAATAATGTAAATTAAAATTAACTATTTTCTAGTCTAATATTTTTTTTTAAATGAAAGTTTATATCTGTGACGCAAAGCTGTATTTCCAGCTCATATAATCCTTCAGAAATCATTCTGATATGTAATCATTCTGTATGTTATCAATCTTGAAAACCACTGTGGTGCACAGTGATTTTGTGGAAACCATTGTGCAACCCGAATTCCGGAAATGTTAGGACATTTTTTTAAATTTGAATACAATGAAAACTAAAAGACTTTCAAATCACATGAGCCAATGATTTATTCACAACAGAACATAGAGAACATAAATGTTTAAACTGAACTCACTAAATTAGCTAATTTCAAATATGATGCCTGCTACAGGTCTCAAAAAAGTTGGCACAGGGGCAACAAAGGGCTGAAAAAGCAAGAAATGTTGAAAAGATTCAGCTGGGAGAACATCTAGTAACTATTGAGTTAATTGACATCAGGTCTGAAACATGATTAGCTATAAAAGGGATGACTTAGATAGGCAGAGTCTCTCAGAAGTAAAGATGGGCAGAGGCTCTCCAATCTGTGAAAGAGTGTGTAAAAAGATTGTGGAATACTTTAAAAACAACTTTCCTCAACGTCAAATTGCAAAGGCTTTGCAAATCTCATCATCTACAGTGCATAACATCATCAAAAGATTCTGAGAAACTGGAGAAAGCTCTGTGCGTAAGGTACAAGGCCAAAGAGCTTTGTTGGATGCCAGTAGTCTTCGGGCCCTCAGACGACACTGCATCACTCATCGGCATGACTGTCATTGACATTACTAAATGGGCCCAGGAATACTTCCAGAAACCACTGTCGGTAAACATAATCCGCCGTGCCATCTGCAGATGCCAAAAGAAGCCATATGTGAACATGGTCCAGAAGCGTCGTCGTGTCCTGTGAGCCAAGGCTCATTTAAAATGGACTGATTCAAAGTGGAAACGTGTTCTATGGTCAGACGAGTCCAAATTTGACATTATTGTTGAAAATCATGGACGCCATGTCCTCCGGGCTAAAAAGGAGGGAGACTTTCCAACATGTCATCAGCGTTCAGTTCAAAAGCCAGCATCTCTGATGGTATGGGGGAGCATAAGTGCATACGGTATGGGCAGCTTGCATGTTTTGGAAGACACTTTGAATGCTGAAAGGTATATAAAGGTTTTAGAGCAACATATGCTCCCCTCCAGATGACGTGTATTTCAGCAGGACAATGCAAAACCACATACTGCAGCTATTACAACAGCATGGCTTCATAGTAGAAGAGTCCGGGTGCTGAATTGGCCTGCCTGCAGTACAGATCTATCACCTATAGAGAACATTTGGCCCATCATTAAACTAAAAATATGTCAAAGATGACCACAAACTCTTCAGCAGCTGGAAACCTATGTCAGGCAAGAATGGGACCAAATTCCAACACCAAAACTGCAGAAACTCATAACCTCGATGCCCAGACATCTTTAAACTGTTTTGAAAAGAAGAGGAGATTTAACACCATGGTAAACATGCCCCCGTCCCAACTATTTTGAGACCTGTAGCAAGCATCAAATTTGAAATGAGCTAATTTTGTGCAAAAAAATTGTAAAATGTCTCAGTTTAAACATTTGTTATGTTATCTATGTTTAGTTGTCATTTTATTCAAATTTTAAAAATGTCCTAACATTTCCGGAATTCGGGTTGTACATTTTTATAATATAATATAAATAAATTGCATTTATTTGAAGTATAAATCTTTTGTAACATTATAAATATATTTACTGACACTTTTGATCTATTGATTGTGTCCTTGCTAAATAAAAGTATTAAGTCTTACTGACCCCTAACCAAACTTTTATACGGTAGTGAATCTTCCTCTTAAAAAAAGTTTGTGCACTAGTTTGAGAAGTTGTAGAATTTGTTGTTTTATAATTGCATTTACTTTGAAATTGGTTTGAACTGAGACATTTAATGGGAGGAAAATTAGGCAAAGTGTTGTGAAATGGGCAAAGAGCATTGCCAGAGAAATCTGCCTCATTATTGTTTTTGTTTTCTTTCCTTAGTAACTCGATGTTGCCAAGTACCTTCCTGCTACAGAGTTTCAGAAGAGATCTCAAATTTGCCAATTTCAATAAAATCTCCAATGTTATTCATGAAACTGTTTGAATACCAAAGCATATAAGCTCTATAGTCTTATTACATGTTAACAATTGTCTCCGTTGCACCTACTCATGACATTTAAGAGAAACAGAAGTTCATATTACAATATAACTTCAAGTCTATTAATGCTCTGAATGAGCAATAAAAATCTTTCCCCTTTTTCAGTACATATGAGTATGTTTTGCATCTGAGAAGAAATGCTTATCAAACCCTAGAGGTTTTACCCCCATTTTATGTAGGACACTGATGCAGCGATAAGCCCATTAAATATTTACATCCCTCTTCCCCTTTGTGTCTGCTTTGTTGTCTGGCTTTCTCTCATTCCATTGTTAAGAGTTCTTTCCCCTTCTTTCTCCACATTAGGGTGTATTATTAAAAAAAAAAAAAAAAAAAAGCCTGGGCAGGCTGCCCTACTGAGTGGAGCATTTTATCTGTTAAACCGTGAGACATATCACCATCTGAGCGCTGGCTGAAGTCCTATCAGACGAGCTGAGAGCAGGAGAGATGAGATGGAGAGGAAGCGAGCCTCTGGCCATCTTAAGAGAAACTGAAGCACACACACACACACACACACCTCCTGAGAATTAATCTGTGTTCAGCTGTCCTATCAGACTTGGCACGGATACAGTAATAGTTGTTAAAGTTATCTCAGCACCTCTTCCCCTGGCTCCTATTTCATGTCAGCCTCTCAGATCTCTTCTTTTTCACATCACAAGTTTGCTATAAGTTGGCGTTTTACTGCTATTGTGTATCAGGGATTGTTTTAAATGCCTGCAGATGCTAATTATGCCCAAGTCACGGCCTAGTGGTTAGTGCAGATCCTCCAAATTGCAAACAACATGAGCCTGTTCGGATTGAATACTAGTGTAATGGATCTCAACTGGTGGGTCACGACCCAAAAATGGTATGAAAGTCTGTATTGAGTATTGTGGACGGCAGGGGAAAACAATAATAAGTGCAAATAATAAAATGCAACTAACCATTTAATTGTGCACCGTTAGGCTTATTAGCTTTTTTAAAGCATCCCATATCTTTTGTTGTTAGTGCAGTCAGTGTCATCAGTGCAGTCAGACTGTTTGATATTTTGCTCCAAATTGTGATGGGTCTCCACTTGATGTCTAATGCAAAATTTTGGTCTTGAGGCAAAATCAATTGAAAAGTTCTACATTGAATACGTTATGCCCCATTATGCAGTAATACTCTATATTGTTGTTGAATTAATTATGCTGCATATGTAATTCCCAGACTTGCATTCGTATTTACATTTAGTTTCTGTAAAGATGTATTAATTCATGGCTAAGGGATGTTCAATCGCATTGCATTGTGGGATACAATATTCCACTCTATCATGACACTGTCAGGGAACTGTTGTGTGTCTGTCATGTGTTCCTGCCCCTTGTGCCCATATTTGGTTTGTTTCCTGTCCTTGTCATATGTAATCATCAGTTAATTCTTGTCTAGCCGTGTTCGTCTCATTAGCGTGTGTATTTAAGTTCCTGCCTGTTGAGTTTCGTGCGGTCTGGTCAACTCGTTATCCCCGGTGTTGGATGTCTGTGTCTTACCCTGCCTTGCCTTGCCCTGCCCTGCCTTGTTGATGTTATAAGTAAAGACTGTTATTTGAGTTTATATCCTCGTCTGCGTGTTCCTGGTTCCTCCCTCGTGTGTGCACCGTGACAGAAGACCAGACCCCAACAGTAAGCGGCGCCCCTTCACCTTGTTTTGTTTTCCGTTTTTGAAAAGTTTTTTGTTTGTTCCTGTTTTGTTTGTCCCTCGCGGCATGGAAGTCGCCACTCGTCCTTCTGCCATAGCCCACGACATGTCGGCGTGGGAGTTCGGCAGGAATGCCGCGAGTGTCGCGAGTCCGCTGGCCGCGAGCCCTGCAGTCTGTCGATCGCGGGAGAAGTTCACCGTTGTCCGCGGCTCTTCCAACCCGCCGATCGCAGGAGATATCCGCCGCCGTCCGCGGCTCCCAACCTCGCCGCTTCTCAACCGTGGGGAAAGCCAACCCACCGTCGGCGGCTTCACCGAGCCCGCCGTTCGCGGGAGATCACGTCGCCGTCCGTGGGGAAAGCCCACCCACCGTCGGCGGCTCCCCTATTCACGCCGCCGTCCGCGGCTTCCCTGTGCATGCCGCCGATCCGCCTCTGACTCAATGCCCGCCGGCCAGCCGCTGACTCAAGCCCGCCGGATTGCCGCTGACTCAAGCCCGCCGGATTGCCGCTGACTCAAGCCCATCGGTCGCCTTTACCCTCTCCGTGGATCAAGTCCACATGTCACGGCCAGGAGAGCCGTGTTTGTGTTCGTTGTGCCCACAGGAACATTTTAAACTTACCTTGTCGTGTCATGTCTTGTCCATGGAGACTCGTCTGGGGCAGGCGGCTCCTTGAGTTGTGGCCATGGAGGCCAGTCGCAGCCGCTTGCCCCCCCTGTCGCAGAAGTGGAGGAGGTCGCTGAGGGACCCTGTGAGGGCCCCTGACTCCTCGTCATGCCCAGAGGAAGACTCAGCTTCCTAGCCAGCCCAGGAGGGCTTCTGGTTCCTGTGGGATGTCCTGTCGTGTTTGTCTGACCCTGGAGGGTTTCTGTCGTGTCTTGTACTGTTTTGTCTGTCTAGCCCCGGAGGGCTCCTGATACCCCCTGGATTCCCCATGGAAATTTTGGGGGGGGGTAGTAGAGCTCTGGGTGGAGTGGGTGGGCCGAAGAAGGATGCCATGGCCACAGTTACCACCTGCCATGGCCTCCTGAGCTCCCTGCTCCGCCATGGGTCCTGTCTGTCTGTTCCGCTCTGGAGGTCCCCGTCCTGTGGTCCGTGTCTGTCCTGAGAGGCCTCCAGAGCGCCCACCCCCCCTCCCCGATGGAACTGTTAAGGCTCGGGACGAGCCTTTCGGGAGGGGGGAGTTATGTCAGGGAACTGTTGTGTGTCTGTCATGTGTTCCTGCCCCTTGTGCCCATATTTGGTTTGTTTCCTGTCCTTGTCATATGTAATCATCAGTTAATTCTTGTCTAGCCGTGTTCGTCTCATTAGCGTGTGTATTTAAGTTCCTGCCTGTTGAGTTTCGTGCGGTCTGGTCAACTCGTTATCCCCGGTGTTGGATGTCTGTGTCTTACCCTGCCTTGCCTTGCCCTGCCCTGCCTTGTTGATGTTATAAGTAAAGACTGTTATTTGAGTTTATATCCTCGTCTGCGTGTTCCTGGTTCCTCCCTCGTGTGTGCACCGTGACAGACACTCTATATCACTGCACAGCACACATAAAATAACCTTCTGTTGTTGTTTACATTTCAGAGATGCATTGATTTATGCATTAATGTATTCAACCAGAAATGAAAGTTGATTACTCGCCTTCATGTTGTTGTGAACCTGTATGCATGTCTTTCTTCTGTGGATTCTGTGGAAGATTTTTTTTTTTCATATTTATTTTATTTTAATTTAATTTAATTTATTTTTTTTATTTTTTTTTATTATTATTATTATTTCCATACAAATGTTGTTGTCAGTGTTGTTTGGATTTGAAATTTCTTCAAAATATTTTCTGATATTTTATAAGAAAAATTTATTTTTGGTGAACTATCCCTTGAATATTTTCTTAAAAGCAATTAGGCCAATTTCTTGTGCTTTGCGACACCCTTTAGCTGTGTTTCAAACTTGGAATACCGCAAATTCACATAATGCATGCATAGTATACATACTGCATACTAGGGGAAAAAGGACTAGTAGTATGAATGTGTGCTGATTGGAACATACTGTAGTTTTTTTGTTATCCTGTTCATCCTTCCCTTCCTCCTGTAATTTAGTATCATTAAAAATTAGTCCAAAAAACATATAATATACTATTTTTAAAGCATTTAATATAATAAAACGTCTCTCTCTCGGGCAAACACACTCATACGCATTTACTGGGCTCACGTCACAGGCGTCCAGTAACCGGTCATACGAGTTTTCACATGATCTTCAGAACAACAACAACCTTATTAAGAAAGAGAGCATAAGAGGGAAAATGAAAACAGTGCGTGCATAAAGCCCAAATCCCCCTAAAGTCATCTACAAGCTATTAGATAACACATCTCAGTATTTCTCATTTAGGTTTGTTGTTTTGGACGATAGTTCATGTAACGCCATGATGTTTGAGAGAGCTGCCAGGCCCAGATGTGCTCAGTCTAAATGAAAACACAGTTGAGTCTCAGTCACAGGTCTGCTGCTGCAGCTTGCAACAATTAGCCCAGTGTTTCTTCCTCCGCAGTGCCTGCAGACCAGCAGAGCAGTCTCTCTCTCTCTCTCTCTCTCTCTCTCTCTTTTCTTCCTCTCCACTCTTTCTCAAACTCTGTGCCTTTGCCTCAGTACCCTGAAACCACCTTTTTGCACCATCACATCCCTCTAAACACACTTTTGAACATGTGCTCTTCCCCCTGGCCATCGCTGTCATTTCGTTTAAAAAAATAGTGAGGAAATTTAGAGCACAATGAGGAGGTGCACAGACATGCTACTCGTAACATCAGTTAGGTTATGGACAAATAATATAAAGTGGATTTTTTTTTTTTTTTTAATAAAGAGGTGAGGTAAATGAGGTGAGTATTGTAACTGGTGACAGAATTGCCAATTTTGGGTAGATACTGTATACCTTTAAATAATTCACCCAAAAATTTTAATTTGCAGATTAGATTTTTATTTTTTTCATTAGATTTGGAAAAATGTAGCATTGCATCACTGTCTCTGCAGTGAATGGGTGCCATCAGAATGAGTCCAAACAGCTGATAAAAACATCACAATAATCCACAAGTAATTCACACCTCTACAGTCCATCAGTTAACATCTGGAGAAGCGAAAAGCTTTCATGAAATCATGAATTCATGAAAATTCTGTCCCAAAAAAAAAGAAAAATGTATTCACCATGTCATTAAACCTGTAACTTTGGAACACAAAGTGCCCAAAAGTCATTCCAAACCTTCCGTGGAACACAAAAAAAAAGATATTTTAAGAATCTTGGTAGCCAAACAGTTTCATTTCCCATTGACTTTCCCACAGTGTTTTTGTCCATATAATGTCAATGAGAACTGAAATGGGAGTCAATGGGAATTGAAAGGTTTTTGTTTACAAACATTCTAAAAATATGTTCTTTTGTGTAATTGAAAAAAAATTGTAATACAGGTTTTGCAAGGCAAGGCCAATTTTATTTATAGAGCACAAGTTTAACACAACCGTAGTTGATCCAAAGTTCTTTACAATAAAAATACATCTGAATTTATGAAAAGGAAAGGAGAAAAAAAACACCAAAAAGTACATAAAACAGCAATTTAACTCCAGTTCAACTATTCGAAGTACATACAGCATCACTCAAATGCTAGAGAGCAAAAATAAGTCTTTAAGCTGGATTTAAAAGCATCCAGTGATGGAGAAGCTCTGATGAGTGCAGCAACATGAGGGAGAGTAAATGATTACAGAGTTTTCATTTTTGGGTGAACTGTTCTTTTAAGGCAAGAAAACCCTCAGTTATAATTGTGACACAATTATAAATTCAGTGTTTTCTTTACTTCAGGGGTTTATCGCTACTGGCTTGTTTTTTATCAGATTTGATGCAGCAGCACTCCTTCACATAAAGACACCTGTTCACACATTTATCTTCACATATTTTTATTGTGAAAAACTGGCAGCATGACTGTTGAAAGTAAAGGAATATAATTGGTTTAAAGTGGGGTGCCTCAGATCTGATTGGTCGGAGTTTTCTTGTTTATTTATTTATTTATTTCTCATTGAAGAGAAGAAAACCGCCTCTGGTAAAGTCATGTGACCTGTACATTGAATCTGTCCCATATGGAGTAGATTAGGTAACACTCTTCATTCTTTCTCCCTCTTTCTTTCCTCCGAGTCTGTGGAAGAAAAGAGTTTTGTTGTGTGTTTGTGACATATGAGCCTTTACTGGGGTCTGAGTGCCGGTGAACTACATCTGATCTGCTCTGTCTTTGTGTTTCCAGAACTGAAGTCCATTGTTAATTACCACTCAACATTGTTAGTTTATTCTTACTTGTTTAATCACTTCATTTTTGTTAATCTTGTTTGGTTAACATGCCTTTATTAGCCTTACCTTAAACCTAAAATCTGACTGGTTGATCGAAGAAAATAAATAAACAAGAATGTAGTTATTATTTATATAATATCCCCTTATTTTATTATGATCAGTTACAGTAAATTAAGGGATTACATTTATGGCCCTAAAAATGGAGTACATATGCAATATAAACAAGCATACATAGGTAAGTAAATATCAATATGCTACTGATTGTATGAATAAATAAAAAAAAAAAGTTTATGCAATTAATCTTTTTTGTTGTTTTTGTTTACTATTTGAGGTCTGTAAAACTTAATATGTTAATTTAGTGCAACTGATTGTAATTAAAAAAAAATAAACTAAAAATTAATAATTTTCAACTGAACATAATCATATAAGGACCTTTCATTTGATAGCAAATCTTTCATTTGAAAGCCATGTTCCTAGCATCTGTAAAACTGCGTTTTTCCATCTCAACTTCAAATGCAGAAATGCTAATTCATGCGTTTATGACCTCAAGGTTAGACTATTGTAATGCTTTACTTGGGTGGCTGTTCTGCACGCTTGATCAACAAACTACAGTTGGTCCAAAATGCAGCAGCTAGAGTTCTTACTAGAACCAGGAAGTACAACCATATTAGACCGGTTCTGTCAACACTGCATTGGCTCCCTATCAAACATCGTATAGATTTTAAAATCTTGTTAATTACTTATAAAGCCCTGAATGCTTTAGCTCCTCAGTGCTTGAGCAAGCTCTTATCACATTATAGTCCTCCACGTCTGCTGCTTTCTCAAAACTCTGGCCGTTTGATAATACCTAGAATATCAAAATCGATTGCGGGCGGCAGATCCTTTTCCTATTTAGCACCCAAACTCTGGAACAATCTACCTAACACTGTTCGGGAGGCAGACACACTCTGTCAGTTTAAATCTAGATTAAAGACACATTTCTTTAACCTGGCTTACACATAATACAGGATTGTTAGTCTGCATTAATTAGATCAACCGGAACCGGGAACACTCCCCATAACACACAATGTACTCATTACATCATAAGAAGAATGGCATCTACACTAATATTTGTCTGTTTCTATTCTGTTTCTCAGTCCGTGTCCAGATCAGATGGTGGATCGGCGCCGGGAGAAGATGTATGTGGCCCTGATCGTCGGCAGAGGCTGGACACCTGGATGAGCCCCGGGGACATATCCCCAGTCACCGTAGCCACCCGATCCGGTCCGTATCCAGCCCAGATGGTGGATCTGCACCCAGAGACGACCTCTACAGCCCTGAACGTCAGCGGAGACCAGGACACCGAGATGAGCGCCAGAGACAGATCCCCAGTGAGGACCCCGCCACTTAGACAGCCATCAAGACCACTGGCACCAGTTGAGCCCTTACAATCTGACTTTGCTGCAGTTGGAATTGAACTGCTGGTTCGTTTGGCCAGAGGAGAACTGGCCACCCGACTGAGCCTGGTTTCTCCCAAGGTTTTTTCTCCATTCTAACACCGATGGAGTTTTGGTTCCTTGCCGCTGTCGCCTCTGGCTTGCTTAGTTGGGGACACTTCATTTCCAGTGATATCGTCGACCTGATTGCAAAGACACTATTTAAACTGAACTGAGCTGGATGATGACATCACTGAATTCAATAATGAAATGCCTTTACATTATTGACACACTATTTTCATTTTTTGATATTGTGCGGTTGCTTTGACACAATTTACATTGTTAAAAGCGCTATATAAATAAAGGTGACTTGACTTTACTTGACATAGACCTTTCTTGGTCTGATTGTATTTTTTCCAGTGTGCGGACAACTTCGGCTTTTCGTAGAACTTTTTTTCTTAGGTTCTGTGCGCCTAAGAAGTTACTGGATTTTATTTTTTAAGCACACACAATTCTGTTTGCTCTCTTAGTTTTGCTTTATTTTATTTTATAATTTTTTTTAACATAGCAATTTAGGGTGACTTATCACCCTAAAAATAAATTGACATATTTTTTTAAAAAGTGTATGCAGCTATTCATTCTCTCTGACCCAGGCCAGTCTAAATTCAATGGTATGGAAATAAAGAAAATATGTGTCCCTGGAACACAAAAGCAGTCATGAGTAGCACAGGTATATTTGTAGCAATAGCCAACAATACATTGTATGGCTCAAAATTATACATTTCTCTTTTATGACAAAAATCATTAGGATATTAAGATCATGTTACATGAAGAATTTTTTTATATATAAATTTCCTACTGTAAATACATCAAAACTTAATTTTTGATTATTAATATGCATTGATAAGAACTTAATTTGAACAACTTTAAAGGCGATTGTTTGCACCCTCAGATTCCAGATTTTCAAATAGCTGTATCTCAGCCAAATATTATCCTATCATAACAAACCATACGTCAATGGAAAGATTATTTATTCAGCTTTATATGATGTAGAAATATCAATTTCAAAAAATTGACCCTTATGACTTGTTTTGTGGTCCAGGGTCACATATTGTATTGACTTTTTGCCACATTTTATAATGTAAATTCGATGCTTTCACCTGCCCAGGCTGAAGTTTCTCCAGTCCAAACACATCTTGAGTGAAGCGCAGGCCAGCTGCAGTGAATACAGCACCTCTGTAGACAGGGCCTGGTTTAGGGCAGGTTTAGTACAGTAATTACTACAGACCCCCGGGGACCAGAGATGGGAGTGTTCAAGCAAGCGTGTTTTCTTTGTGTGGCGGAGTCCTGCTATCGCATTACTGCACACACGCTGATGCAGCAGTGCCATATAACCCCCCACCACACACACACACACACACACCATCCTACCATCCCCCTTCATTTCCCTCAGGACCCTAAATTTCAGACAGCCACAAAACTCCCGCCATCTCGTTATGGTTCGGTTTCCAGAACTGATTGTTTATTCTAACTCAACGAACAAACGCTTTTTGTTTTCTCTTTATTTATTTCTTTCTTTCAGCAGAATCAGCGTTTGTGACCCAGGAGCACAAAACCAGTCATAGGGGTCATTTTTTGGAAATTGAGATTTATACATCATCTGAAAGCTGAATAAATAAAGCTTTTCATTGATGTATGGTTTGCAGTGATGTGATAATACTTTGTTACAGTACTTAAGTATTTTTTCGGGAGTGTCTGTACTTTATTTGAGTATTTATATTTTCATATTTCAGCCAACTTTCACTTTTACTCCACTACATTTCAAGGCATTCTAATTTGTAGATGTTAAAAATGCTTCTGTATGCTTTTTATATTTATATAATTTAATATAGTTAACTTAATCTACATCACACAAAGAGTGCCATTTTTTCCAGATATTAGAATGATAACAAATGTAATAATCATTTTATACAGGTTTAATAAAGCTAGAAATGAGTGACTTATATTTTAGACACAATATTGCCTGTTTTTGCCCAATTTTGCCAACGAAAATAGTTCCAAACAAAGATCACAACACTGTTTTGCGTCTCTGAGCAAACAATAGATGATGTTTACTTATTGAATGAATCAGCTTTCTAACGAATCAGCTGAATAAATGAGTCAGTGATTCACTCATTAACACAGTCAAATGCTATGTTCCTGAATGAATCAGCCGATTGAATGAATCGGTTGAATCTCAGTGACTCACTCACTTACTGTCACCTACTGGCGGTTTTAATTTCACATTGACAATTTTATCATGTTTTAAATCATTTAAAATATCAGTATTCAGCGTTTTATGTTTAAAACCCAACATTATTTATGCATCTGTAAGTGCAGGTTAAATGCATCCATGTCCCCTCTGAGATGCATTAAACTGTAAATTCATCTAAATGCCATTTCAGATACAGATTCCAGAAATATTTTCTTATGTTGTAATGAAAGAGATTAACTGCTATCAGACGAAGTGCTTCTTATTCTTACCCAAAGATACAAAATGGAAGAGTTAAAACTGAAAACAATCTTGCTACTCAAGCTGTGTATGAACATATACATATGTCACGGTGCACACAGCAAGGATGAACGAGGAGGATACAGGAACACGCAGACGAGGAGTAAACGCAAATAACAGTCTTTAATAAATCCAAACAAGGCAGGACAAGACAAGGCAAGGCTGACATCGACAGGAACACCAGGGAGTAACGAGTAGACCAGACCAAATCAAACTGAATAGACAGGACTATAAATACACAGGATCATTATAGATAACGAGACAAACACAGCTGGACAATAATTAACTAATAATCACACTAGACAAGGACAGGAAACAAACCAAATAAACAAACTAAATATATTTTCAGTTGCTCCTTTTCCATTTTGCATTTACTTGTACTTTTACTTTCAATACTTAAGTACGTTTAATATTTAAAAAATACTTTTCATACTTATCACATACTTCAAGATTTTTACTAAAGTAACATTCTAAACGGTAACTTCAACTTCTACCAAAGTCATTTTCTGGTAAGATATCTATACTTTTACTTGAGTATGGCTTGGCTTTCTGGTACTTTATGCACCACTTATGGTTCGTTAGGATAGGATACAACTATTTGAAAATTTGAAAATCTGGAATCTGAGGGTGCAAAACATCTAAATATTGAGAAAATCGCCTTTAAAGTTGTCCAAATGAAGTTCTTAGCAATGCATATTAGTAATCAAAAATTAAGCTTTGATACATTTACAGTAGGAAATTTACAAAACATCTTCATAGAACATGATCTTTACTTAATATCCTAATGATTTTTGGCATAAAAGAGAAATGTATAATTTTGACCCATAATGTATTGTTGGCTATTGCTACAAATATACCTGTGCTACTGATGACTGCTTTTGTGCTCCAGGGTTGCATTTGTATTTTTCATAACAGGCCGTATTTGCCACAGATCAAATGTCTGAGTGCAACTCGCTCACACTGTGATGAATTTTTGATCAGTGGGCATAACCTGTGAGAGGCCTTTAAATTGGCCAAGGCACATGAAATATGAAGTTGGCAGCATTGGAAATGTCTAAAAAGTGTTGAAAACAGGAAATATTCCACTGGGCTTCTTTTATTTTCCTCCCGGTTGAAAGACACTCATTGATGCTTTAGGAAATTGCTCCTCTGAGGAACGAGAAACTTTATTATTAGAGTATTTCAAGGGGACGCCTGTAAAGTCAACAGCCGTTGCCGTCGTACATGATGGTTTTTGTAATAATCCTGCTTTTATTAGTGGGAGTAGCGAGGGCCGGGCGCTCTGTAGTCATAATTGCACAATTCATGTTCGCACAAAAGCCGAACTGTACTCAGTGATACTGTACTGTCTGTTTCTGACTGCCTGGAAAAGTGGCTGTGGTTCTGTAATGTGTGTGTGTGTGTGTGTGTGTGTGTGTGTGTGTGTGTGTGTGTGTGTGTGTGTGTGTGTGTGTGTGTCTGTGTGTGTTTCTGTGTGTTCAGTCAGCAGAGCAGCATATGTGCTTATATGAGTTGGGGGGTCTTTATGACCTGCTGGTGTTTAAACAACTTATTCACAGTTGATCTGGAGTTTGTGTTTGGATTTTTCCACAGTTGAGAAAATAAAAACTCTCATAGAAAGTATATTGTGATTTAGCCAAGTATCCACAGATCAGAGTTTAGGGTTAGGGTTGGGCTGGTACATTAACATTCATATTGACCTGTTATTTTCTCTAATTTTAAGTATATTTAATACAACTGATATTTTATTTATTATTTTAATGTGTATATTTTTAATATAGTTTTAATATGTTATATGATAAATTAATGTATTATGATATTAATATTATACAATTCAGATTTAATCTTATATTTCTTAATATTTTATTTATTAATATTGCTTGTTTACTCCATTGTAAGGGCCATACATTTATTGCAGTTTATCATAATAAAATAGTGAGATGATATAATATAAATGACTATATTCTTATGTATTTATTGTCTTGGATCAGCCTATAAGATTTTAGGCTTGAATTGGTGCTTAAACAACATTTGAATAACTTAATATTTAATTTAATTTAATTTAATTTAATTTAATTTAATTTAATTTAATTTAATTTAATTTAATTTAATTTAATTTCTACAATTAACATTTTATTTAATTTTATTGCATATTGTTATAATAAAATAATATAATGTAATATACCGTAATTCTAATAAAATCTATTTTATTTTATATTTGCTAATAATTTATTTCTTAATATTGCTCGCTTACTGCTTTTTGGGGCCATCGGTATAAATCGTTTATTAAGTGTGATTAATGTTTGCTTTCTTGGATCAATCCATCTGGTTAAGGTTAAACTTGAGTTCTTGAACAGCATTTGTAATAACTTGTTGTTTCCACCTAATTTTAGTTTTTGGTTATGGTTGGAGTTGGTTTATTTTGGGTTTGACTTCTAATAGCCATAAATAATAACTTCTTAGTATTGCTTTGATAGGAAGAAGAACCAAAAAATGTTGATCCAGGAACATGTCTGGCAAAATCACATCATGCAGGCACTCAAAATGCACACAAAGCCAAACAGATTCTAATCCAACTAGTTAACCAGTGAGGTTTATTGCAAATAGCCTGGCTGTATTGAAGATGGAGGTCCACTCCACCATATGAATATCAATTACTCTTTTAATTCCAGCAGGTCAGCGGAGATTCCTTTGACTTGCCGAGGTGGACGTTTAAAGGCACACAAATCTAAAGCTAAAAAGCACATGTGGGAGGATTAATAAATGAAAATGAATCTTTAAGAAGAACACCATACGATGAAATTAAAATAAATGTTTGCTTCTCTTCTCAGATGAAATGAAAGGGCCGCTCCGAAACCATCGCCTCTCTAAATGACGTTTGCCAGCAGCGGAGGCCAGAAATGACTCTCAGGCCAATAGGTATTTAGCAGACAGACGAATACTGGCTGAACTTTTCTGAAATGAATAATTTGCCCTTTAGGACGACATGCATGCCTGTGGACTCCAGCGGACCCTGAATGCACAGCAGAACAGAGTGGTATTGATATGAAAGGGCAATGGTGGGCATTGACGATCTTGGTGGGGTTATCAAAGGCCAGGGCCACACCAACAAAAAAAATGCTTTTTCAAGAAGCGGCATGCATGTTTTTGAACAACTGGTGCTGTATGAAAGACTGGCATCTGCTGGGATCCTTTAAATACATTTGTTGCATTGTGTTTGCTCTGAGCACATGATATCAGTTGCCTTAAAAGCCACAAGTGTGTCTGGGGCAACAGATATGAGGCGGGTAATTGATTAAATCGCATTAAGGCGGACGCGTTATGAGAGTGCACCGTGATTTTGATTAAATTAGCGGATTCTGAACAGTGGGTGGGGTGGCAATTGTTTAAGTGCGTGTTGCCAGCTGATCTAAACCAGGGTGATTGTGCAAAAACAGTGTTTGCAATATCTCAGACCAGTAAAATACTGTACAATATATGATCCTCATGTACTGTAAAACACCAAAGCTGAAGAAAAGCTATTTATAAAGCCCCTTTTTAAATTTGCACCTCCCTTTCTGCAAATCGAGAGTGCTTGTTTCATCATCTCTAAAAATGTTCTTGGAAAATGTCAGTTGCTTGGGCTTTTGCACCTACACAATATATGCATTTCTCAGATCTAACTTTAGAGGCGAGAGTAATTTGTTCCTATCAGTCCTGTTACTAAGCAATGTGCAATGAAGTCAGACCTCTGTATTTTTCATAGTGGGGACCAGAGGCAAATGTCAGCATAATTTGGATGTCTAACCAGGCCAGCATTTGATCAGGAAAAAAAGAAGAAGAAAAAAACGTACTGTATGCTGCAAGATTAATTCACCCTAAAATAAAACTTCTGACTTACTTTCTGATCTGAACACGAAAGCAGAACTGTTCAATACACTAGTCGCTCATTTCCATGCAATTATAATGAATGGTGCATGGAGCTTTCAAGCTTAAAAAAAAACCAAAAGTATCATAAAAGCTTTTTGGCTTGTGCACTATAATCCAAGTCTTCTCAAGCCATGTATGATGAATAAGCCATGTATAATCAATCCGGATCATTGCATCAATGAGCCGAACTTTAGAAGCAGATCATTTTGATTCATGAATAAACCATTCAGACCAGTTTTGTGAACTGGATCAACTGATTCACTGAAAAGATCCAACTCCAAAGAACAATGGATCCATCCTAAGTTGCATACTTCCCTACAGTATAATAGGAGATAAACATATACTGTATGTAAAAAACACTTTAGAATACCGTTCCTTCGTTAATGAATAACAACACAGGAACAAGTGACTAATGCACTATAAACACTGTAGTAACTACCATTACTGTTACAGATCTGCCAGGTTCTGCTACCCAATCACAGCGCTCACCCTCACCAGAATACTGATCACGCACACCTGCCACTCATTCCCTTCTCATTACCCACGCAGCATAAAGACACACACCGCCCAACACCAGTCGTCCAGTCTCGTTTGTACGAAGAGGACTAACTCACTACGCTCAGTCATAGTGCAGTACCTACCTAAGAAACTTACCTGTTGATTACTTACCTGTTCTGCTCGCTCCTAGGCAATCTCCAGACCCAGCTCCAGTGACATTTGTTCCGAGATCGTTTCCGGATAAGCCCTAAGTCTGCGGTGTGTGTCTGTCACAGCTTCCTCATCCCTCTCTTCTCCTGCAAGAAGGAAAACCTAGATCATCAGCCTGTTCGTTCAGCGACCCCAGATTCTGTCATTCACTTACCTGATACCATTACCACTGTTGATCATTAAACCTACCTTCACTTGTGATTCTGTCGTCCTGCCCTCTCATTATAACAGAAGACTGGACCCTTACATCAACGATCAACAACATGAGCAATCCAGACGCATTCCAGGACCTGGTTGACATCTTAAAGCAAACACTCACTCCAGCAGCGGTCTCTCCCAGCCCAGGTACTTCCGCAATCTCTTCTTCGCTGCCCACGAACCACTCGACAGTCCGACCAGCGCCCTACGCTGGTTCGGCGGAAGATTGCAATGGTTTCCTGCTACAATGCAACCTGGCGTTTGAGATGCAGCCCCACTTGTTTTCCACTGAGAAGGCCAAGATCGCGTTCATTATCCAGCATCTCCAGGGTAAAGCGCTGCAGTGGGCTAGCACCATATGGACACAAGGAGGCAGTGTTACCCAATCCTCCCAAGCCTTCGTCCAACACTTCAGAGATGTGTTCGGTAAACCTGCTTATGATTCCTCTGTCTGCGATCAACTTTATCAGTTACGCCAAGGCAAGAACGATATCCAAGATTACTCCCTACAGTTCAGAACCCTAGCCGCGGCCAGCGGATGGAACGAGCGAGCCCTGTTAACCGCCTACCGGCAAGGTTTGGCACCTCACCTCCGTCTACAACTTGCCGCCTTTGATGATGCCCTGGGGTTGGAGGGCTTAATTCAACACTCCATCCGATGTGCCACACGCATGAAGACGTGTCTGTCTGAAGTCAACCCGGGTCATAGCTCCTATCTCCCTGTCATACCGAACCCACCAGAATCCATCCCTGAGCCGATGAATGTTGATAATTCTCGTCTCTCCTCCCAAGAAAGGACACGCCGATATGCCCAAGGACTCTGCCTGTACTGTGGAGAGAAGGGGCACCTCCGAGTCACCTGCCCAGTAAGACCAACTCGCCTTTTGGTGAGTGCCTTGAATTCCGAGATCCCTAATCTCAAGCCTTTAACCACTGAGGCACTTCTTATGGGTCCCACGTTCTCCGTTCCAGTCGTTGCCCTCCTCGACTCAGGTTCGGCGGGGAACTTCATTTCGGGCAGTCTCTGCAGACAACTCGGCCTCACAACCTCCATCACCCCAAGGAACTACCAGATCCAATCGGTGACGGGCAAGGCGGTAAGCCGTAAGTTAGTTAACAGATGGTCTACTCCCGTATGCCTTAAATTAGGTTTACTCCATGTAGAAGATATAAGATTATTGGTGCTCGAAGATGCTACTACGGACATCATCTTAGGGCGACCCTGGCTAGTTCAGCACAATCCCATCATTTCATGGAGAACGGGCGAGATCATTAAGTGGGGTGAGTCATGTTTTCCCGAGTGTTTTCCACACCTACCTAGACCAACAAGACCAGCCGCAGAGATCCTGAAGCTACTTACCACCTCCGTAGAGAGTCCCCCAGAGAAACTATCCACCGAAATTCCTCCTGGTTATGATGAATTCAAGGATGTCTTCTGTCCCCAGAAAGCCGCACAGTTACCACCTCACCGACCCTGGGATTGCGCCATTGACCTCCTGCCGGGTGAACCAGTGCCTCGTGGTAAAATATATCCTCTATCCATCCCAGAGCAGAAGGCCATGGAGGAGTACATCGGGGAAGCCTTGAAGCAGGGATACATTCGCCCTTCCACCTCTCCTGCCTCCTCCAGTTTCTTCTTTGTCGCAAAGAAGGATGGAGGACTCAGACCTTGTATTGATTACCGAGCCTTGAACCGTATCACTGTCAAGTTCAGATATCCGCTTCCCCTCGTCCCAGCTGCTCTGGAACATCTGCGAGGTGCCACCGTGTTCACTAAGTTAGACCTCCGCAGCGCCTACAATCTTGTCAGAATACGTGAGGGGGACGAATGGAAGACCGCCTTCGTCACGCCCACAGGCCACTATGAATATCTTGTTATGCCCTATGGGCTCGTCAACGCCCCCTCCGTATTCCAAGATTTCATGCACGAGGTGCTCCGGGAGTTTCTCCATAAGTTTGTACTAGTGTACATTGATGATATTCTGATTTACTCCCGGAGTATGGCCGAACATCGTTGCCACGTTGCGGAGGTCCTACAACGCCTGAGGGAATTCAACCTGTTCCTTAAGGCGGAGAAGTGTCTGTTCCATCGACCCTCAGTGCAATTCCTCGGCTATAACATCAGCCACGGTGGTATTCAGATGGACGAGGGGAAGGTTACGGCAATCCGGGAATGGCCCACTCCTGACACGGTAAAGAGACTTCAACGCTTTCTAGGCTTCGCCAATTTCTATCGCCGGTTTATCCACAATTACAGTTCCATAGCCAGTCCCCTAACCAACCTGTTGAAGGGAAAGCCCAAATCCCTCTCCTGGACAGTAGCCGCTACCAAAGCCTTCCAAGAGTTGAAGGATGCTTTCACCCGAGCTCCCATCCTCGTACATCCAGACCCCGAGAAACAGTTTGTGGTTGAAGTCGATGCCTCCACGTCAGGAGTGGGCGCCATATTGTCCCAGAGACAGGGGACACCACCACGACTCCATCCATGTGCCTTCTTTTCCCGTAAACTCAGCCCGGCGGAGAGGAACTATGATGTTGGCAACCGAGAACTTCTAGCCATCAAGCTCGCTTTGGAGGAGTGGAGACATTGGTTGGAGGGAGCCCAACATCCGTTCCTAGTCCTCACCGATCATAAAAACCTCCAATATCTCAGAGAAGCCAAAAGATTAAACCCCCGGCAAGCCAGATGGGCTCTGTTTTTCACCCGTTTCAACTTTTCCATTTCCTATAGACCCGGTTCCAAGAATACAGCGGCAGACGCTCTTTCCCGACAATTCGAATCCCATGAAGAATACGATGAAGTTCCAGAATCAGTCCTCCCAGAATCCCTTTTTGTCTGTCCCATCCAGTGGACCTCGCCTAGCTTTACCTCCTCCAATGTCTCCTCCAACATTCCGCCGGGCTGCCCACCAGGTATACAATTTATTCCCAGAAACCAACGCTCACAGATCATTCAGTCAGTTCACTCCTCCCTTGGCACTGGTCACCCAGGGACCAACAACACCCTCTCGCTGCTACGAGAGCGCTTCTGGTGGCCCAACATGGCCAAGGATGTGAGTAGATTCGTCCAAGGATGTAAGGAATGTGCCATGTCCAAATCTCCCCGACATCTGCCAGCCGGTAAGCTACTTCCTCTGCCCGTTCCCAACCGACCGTGGTCACACCTAGGAGTTGACTTTGTCACGGACTTACCACCATCGGACGGGAACACCTGTATCCTGGTGATTGTAGACCGGTTCTCTAAGGCTTGTCGCTTACTCCCACTTAAGGCCCTTCCGACAGCCATGGAAACGGCAGAACTAATGTTTAATCATGTGTTCAGATATTTTGGAATCCCGGAAGATATAGTCTCAGACAGAGGTCCACAGTTCGTGTCCCGTGTATGGAGGACTTTCTTCAAGCTCCTGGGTGTGACCATCAGTCTGTCTTCCGGTTACCATCCACAGACGAACGGGCAGACAGAGAGGAAGATCCAGGAAGTAGCCCGGTTCCTCCGAACCTTCTGCCATGGCCACCAGAACTCCTGGAACCAGTTCATCGGTTGGGCTGAGTATGCCCAGAATTCCCTGCGCCAGCCTACTACAGGTATAACCCCATTTCAGTGCATACTTGGTTTCCAACCTCCCATGTTTCCCTGGTCAGGTGAACCTTCAGACTTACCTGCCGTGGATCACTGGTTCCGGGAGAGCGAGAGGGTCTGGGACAACGCTCATCACCACCTCCAGCGCGCAGTGAGTAGACGTAAGTTGACAGCCGACCTCCGCCGCTCCAAGGCTCCCGTGTATCATCCAGGGCAGAAGGTCTGGCTGTCAACTAGGGACATCAGGTTGCGTCTACCCTGCAAGAAACTCAGTCCCAGATTTGTTGGTCCCTTCCCCATAATCAGACAAATCAATCCAGTCACTTACCAGCTCCAGCTCCCCTCACAATATAGAATTCACCCCGTCTTCCACGTATCACTGCTAAAACCGTTTCACCCTCCTGTTTCTCCCCCTGCAGAACCTGGTCCCGAGGAAGAACCCCCTCTCCCGCTGGTATTGGAGGATGGAACGGTCTATCAGATCAAGGAGATCTTGAACTCCCGACGCCGAGGCGGCAGGTTAGAGTACCTCATAGACTGGGAAGGATATGGTCCTGAGGAGAGGTCCTGGATCCCCAGGGATGATGTGCTGGACCCAGTGCTACTCGAAGAGTTCCACTCTAACCACCCAGATCGCCCTGCCCCTAGGGGAAGAGGCAGACCGCCACGGCGTCGGGGTTTTCGGCCCTCGGGAGCGGGCCGTGGAGAGGGGGGTAATGTTACAGATCTGCCAGGTTCTGCTACCCAATCACAGCGCTCACCCTCACCAGAATACTGATCACGCACACCTGCCACTCATTCCCTTCTCATTACCCACGCAGCATAAAGACACACACCGCCCAACACCAGTCGTCCAGTCTCGTTTGTACGAAGAGGACTAACTCACTACGCTCAGTCATAGTGCAGTACCTACCTAAGAAACTTACCTGTTGATTACTTACCTGTTCTGCTCGCTCCTAGGCAATCTCCAGACCCAGCTCCAGTGACATCTGTTCCGAGATCGTTTCCGGATAAGCCCTAAGTCTTCGGTGTGTGTCTGTCACAGCTTCCTCATCCCTCTCTTCTCCTGCAAGAAGGAAAACCTAGATCATCAGCCTGTTCGTTCAGCGACCCCAGATTCTGTCATTCACTTACCTGATACCATTACCACTGTTGATCATTAAACCTACCTTCACTTGTGATTCTGTCGTCCTGCCCTCTCATTATAACAATTACCTAAAAAGAAACTCTGATTAATGATTTAGTAAGTAGTAGCGTTCAGTTGACAGTTCACTATTAGCTAATCAAAAACTACAATTTTTTTATATATATCCTGGAGACCTACTAAGAACTATTGTATACAGGTTCATAATTCATGTGAATTGTGCATAATGTGTAATTAATTCTAAAATGAAATCATGATAACTCAAGAATTACCAAATCCTTCTAAAGGAACCACTAATTACTTGGATCAGTATTCTGAAGTGAAAAGCATCATAACTCTCTAATATTGACTGATGTCCTTGTAAGCTTTTGAGATATATGTAAGGTTTTGGATAGCAATGACTCGTGTGTTACTTCATCCTTATGAAGAAATTATTAATTATTTGATCAGTATTCTGAAGTGAAAAGCATCATAACTCTCTAATATTGACTGATGTACTTTTGAGATATATGTAAGGTTTTGGATAGCAATGACTCGTGTGTTACTTCATCCTTATGAAGAAATTATTAATTATTTGATCAGTATTCTAAAGTGAAGGTCACGGTAATTAAATAGTAATGATTTAAGGGCCCCACTTTATATTCAATTTATATTTAAATTTGCAGAACAAAGACATTCATACAAGTTTGGAACTACTTGGGGGTGAGTGAATGATGACAGAATTGTCATTTTTGGGTGAACTATCCCTTTAAGTATAGAGAATAGCAAATGCAAGAATAACAAATGAATTTGAAATAGGCTATTGTATGGCTTCAGAAGACTTAGAATTAAGTGACAGACCACTTTTACATTGCCCCAGTCTTCATTCATGTTCATTTATATTGAAACGACTGACTATAGGATATTGTTCAGAAATGTTTCCTTTTATGATTTACTGAAGAAATATTGTCACACAGGTGACTGAATTTGCATTTTCATTTCCAGGTTCACAGGTGAGATTTCATCTCGTATGACATCAATGGTCCCCTCTATCTCAGAACACGGCGAGACTTCTGGAAAAGAACATTTCCTCTTTGAAGTTCTAATAGAACTTATGTGTTTAGCTGAATTCTAATGGATTGTGTTATCATCAGAGTGCTCTGTGATGTGAGGCAACTGTTCGTGTGTGTATGTGCGCGTTCATTAAAGTGAGCAGACAGGCTAGGGAGGAACAGAGAGCCGGTATAGTCCCTTGAGTCTAGCCAACATGCCTCCCTCAGCACTTTTCACTGTGCTGCACAATGGAGCAGCCAGAGGGGATTCAACCCAGTAAGTCTCGAACACTGTCCAAATGTGCTCACAACTTTCCTAGTTACGTCCCACTAGACGCATTTGCATACCGTGATGCACAAATGTGAATGTTGCCCTTGGTTGTTGTCAAAAACACGAATTGTGTGATACGTCTCATCATTTTCCGTGATGAGCTAATAATCCATCCCAAGCGACTCCAAAGAATGAGAAATGGCACGGATTTATGTTTTTATCTGAAAATGACTGACTGCACCCCTGTACAATATTTAACAGCGTCCCTGCATATTCAAATCTAATTAAACATTATCAGATGGAATTAACACGCTCTCATCAATTTGTAATTGTGCAAATGAATTCTAAACACATTCTTCCCCTTTGAGCCTCTTAATTCTAGGCTTTCTTCTCTGAATCGTCCCGGAGCGGCCACCCAGCTGCGCATTTGTATGTTTATTTAAAAATTTCTGCAGCGAAAGTGGCTTTAAAGTGAAAATGTCCTCTCTTTTTTTTAAAAAAAAGCACCCGATGGATGTGCCACTCACGAGAAATCGTGTAGCGCCGGCATGTAATTTCCTGCTAGAGCCACAGAGAAGTGTGTAACTCATCTCCTTCTGACATCTTTTAATGCCTTTCTCAGATGTTAATGAGTTTTGGTACTTTCTGCCAATATTGAAAAATACCACCCATGTCTCAAATATGTCAGGCCCCCTTCCTGCGTACCCGCATGCAAAAATCACTACACTTTAACTGGTTATGTAATGCCAAGTGACAGCTCGTCATTTTAGGAGACCTGGGTTCCTGTCAGACAGCCAATGTAGCGATAAAAACTCTCAGACGAGCGTGAAGATGCAACTTCAAACTTCACCATTTCATTTCACTGCTCATAACTTCTCACACGGTTCATTGGCGATGCTATAACTGTTAATTACATATTCTAAACGTGCTGTAGATTGAACGTTTCTTTTGTGTTTTATTAATTGCGAGCTCTGATGGAGTGTGAGTCTGGTGTTTCGGTGCATAAATGAGTGATGAACTAATCCAAAATGACACTTCAAAATGCTGCTGCAAAAACAGAGAGTAAATTGGACACCTGTGAAATGCTACAGAGCCATTCATCAAGATGTCTCACACGGGTTAATGAGAAAGGGCAGGAAGGAACAAAATAAATAAATAAACCTTTTATTTATCTCCTTGTTACGTCTCTTCAAAGATTCACCCAGGGTGTCTCCTGCATCAGATGACCTATTCACAGGTGCTGCATGTCAGGATGACAGGAGAGAGAGGTTAGATCTGTTACACAGAACCATTACTAATCCGGTTGGGGTTCAACATTTCCTTTCAGACTTTCATAACATGCCTACAACCTTTGGGGCACCAGGTGTGACTTGACTAAGTTTGTGCACTGACATGAATTGTGGTGTTTTATAACATAATGTCATTTTAATGCATTTTGTACACAGAAAAGCAAAAGCCAATTGGAATTCGTCAACAGAAGTGTAAAGTCAGCACTATATGTGGCCCTGGACCACAAAACCAGTCTTAAGTGTCAATTTTTTTAAATTGAGATGTATGCATCATCTGAAAGCTGAATAAATAATCTTTCCATTGATGTATGGTTTGTTATGATAGGACAATATTTGTCTGAGATACAACTATTTGAAAATCTGGAATCTGAGGGTGCAAAATAATCTAAATATTGAGAAAATCTCCTTTAAAGTTGTTCAAATGAAGTTCTTAGCAATGCATATTACTAATCAAAAATTAAGTTTTTGATATATTTATAGTAAGAAATGTACATAATATCTTCATGGAACATGATCTTTACTTAATATCCTAATGATTTTTGGCATAATTTTGACCCAAACAATGTATTGTTGGCTATTGCTACAAATATACCCCTGCAGCGACTTAAGACTGGTTTTGTGGTCCAGGGTTTATTTGCAAGAAAACAGATGACTTTCAAAAATTATGTTTTTTATTATGTTATGTTTTTATTGTGTACTTTTTAGTTATTTTTTAGCCTAATCAAAATAATCCAAATGCAGATTAATTGAAAAGCACAATGAAAAAACAAGATTTTTGAAAATGTCAAAATTATCTGTTTTTGCAAATGAACTCTTCATACGTTCTCCACAGAATGTACATTTTGTAACCGAAATGCGTTTACAGTACATAAAATGAAGTGCTGAGTTTACATTTTTGTTGATGAAATACAAATGGCTTTGTAGCGTTTCGTGTCATACACTGTAATTATAATTTTTTTTTCTCATTCAAAAGTTTGGGCTCAGCAAGACCTTTTAAGAAATTAATACTGTTATTCAGCAAGACTGCATTAAATTGATCAAAAGTGACAGTTAAGAAATTAATAATATTACAAAAGAAAATGCTCTTGTTTTGAACTGTTTATTCATTAAATTATTGTTAATTTAACACATTAAACACATTAAAATATTGTGGTTTCCGCAAAAATATTCAACATTGATTTTTTTACTTAAGCGCCAAATCAGCATATTCAAATTATTTCTAAAGGATCATATGAAGACTGAAAATTCAGCTTTGCCATCACAGCAATAAATTACACTATATATTATATTAAAATAGAAAACATTTTATTTATTTATTTATTTTTGTTTATTGTCAAATATTATTACAGTCTTTACTGTATTGTTGATCATATAAATGCAACCTTGGAGAGTATAATAGACTTCTTTCAAAAGCATTTAAAAAAATCTCAAACTTTTAAACGCTACTATATGTTTTAGCATTTTTCTTTTTTTTAGATAGAACAGTTTTAAGAAGAGGAGGAACAAGATCAGGACAGGACCATGAGACGGGCCGCTGTTGCGTAATTTGTCAAAGCGCTGTGCACAAGAATATGATCAACCCACAAAATTAGTTAGGGTTACACTTGATAACAAGAAACAAATGTGACCCTGGAGCACAAAAGCAGTCATAAGAAGCACAGGTATATTTGTAGCAATATCCAGCAATATATTGTATGGGTCAAAATGATAAATTTCTATTTTATGCCAAAAATCATTACGATATTAAGTAAAGATCATCTTCCATGAAGATATTTTGTTAATCTACCGTAAATATATCAAAACTTAATTTTGGTCCCACTTTATATTATGGCCCTAATACCTGTGTACTTACATAGTAACTAGATGTGTATGTAGTATGTAACCACAGTGTAAATACACATTGGTACATAGTATCTACAGCTGTAATATTTCTGTAAGTCACAACACTCAGAATGCTATGTGTAAGTACAAATGTGTAACAGGACATTGGTAACAACACTTTTTTTCACTTCACTAAATACTCGTGTAACAGGAATTATATAACTACATTTTGTAACAACAATATGTATAAGAGATTGGAACAATTTGATCCAGGGGGTGGAAACGGGTAGGTTTAGGGATATGTAAAGTGGCAGGAGTTGGATCTGGAGTTGGTGCACCACAGTAATACCAGTGTACTTACATTGTAACTCCTCAGGAACTGTCCACTTAATATAAAGTGTAACATTCTGGACACCAACCACAATTTATATGTAAAGCCTAACTTACTGGCCACTGCTGTGTAACATCAGAGTAATTACATGCTAAATCCATAGGAATTGTTTGCTTAATATAAAATGTAACACTTTCTTTACCAAAAAGTGCTGTTAGTCCTGTTACACATTTGTTCTTGCACATACCATTCAGTGCGTTGTTACATATGTGTAGTTACACAAACATTAGCGCTGTAGATATGTACCTATGTGTATTTACACTGTGGTTACATACTACATACACATCTAGTTACTATGTAAGCACACAGGTATTAAGGCCACTTAATATAAATTGGGACCTGAATTTTTTATTAATACTATGCATTGCTAAGAACTTCAATTGGACAACTTTAAATGTGATTTTCTCAATATTTTGTATTTATTTTTATTTTTTTGCACCCTCAGATTAATGATGTTCAAATAGTTGTATCTCAGCCAAATATTGTCCTATCATAACAAACCATACATCAATGGAAAGCTTATTTATTCAGATGTATAAATCTCAATTAAAAAAGAAAATTGACCCTTATGACTGGATTGGTTGTCACGAATGTCACCTCCTTGTAAATCTAAACTAGCACAGGTCGCCCTTTAACTATTGTTTTAAAATCCATCTCAGTAAATGTTTTGTTCTTTAGTAGTCTACTCACTGTCTTAGATGTTATTGCTGTCTGATCGACTATAGGTGATGTGTGTTCTGGATATTAAAATGCTTTGTCCTATCCCAGCTTAATATGCAGCGACAAGTATAAGCAATAAAGAGTAAACACTGAGGCGCTATCAAAATGTTGATGTGTTTGTTTTAGCATCCTGATGAGATTGGCGCGGGTTTGAGCTAAAACAATTGCGGGAGTGTCTGTTCGGGAGTGTCTGTTCGGAGATTGCGGGAGTGTCTGTTCGACCAACCAATGGCAGATGGTGGGAAATGAACCCGTCACTATTTTTGCAGTTCACTTTGCTAATGCCTGTGCCAAAAAAATGAGTCATTTCACCTTTAAGAGCTAAGATTGAGTAGTTTGTCCTTATTTGATCCAAGGACCTCATTAAAGGGTTTCGTAGCTCGGACATGATTAGATGCTGTTGGCTGGCGACTGTAGATGCTTTGCAATCCATCAAGTTATTTTTTCTGCACTCCTAACATCGCAGCAGCTCAGAGGAGGAGAAAAGAAGATGGCATATCGGATGGCATCTTGGGATATTAGCCCTTAGCTTCAGCTTTCAGTAAAAAGGCTTTTTTACGGGTGTTTTTAAGGTGTTAACTCAAATTTTTTCTTTTCTGTCACCCATGGAGTTTTGGTTCCTTGGGGACACTTCATTTCCAGCGATATCGTCGACTTGATTGCACAGATACTATTTAAACTGAACTGAGCTGGATGATTCAATTCAATGCAAGTTTATTTGTATAGCGCTTTTCACGATACAAATTGTTGCAAAGCAGCTTTACAGAAAATGTTAAGTTTCTACATTATATTTAGGAGTAAGTTATTAGTGGTGACAATGACATAAATGTACAGTAAAAATCATGCAGTTTGTTACAAATTGCATGTAATCAAACTGCATGAATACTATAAACAAACTGCATGAATACTATAAACTGCAATGATTATATGTTGCGATTAAACATGATAACATCGCTGAATTCAATGATGAACTGCCTTTAACTGAAAATTGAGTGTTTACTATTGTTAAAAGCGCTATATAAATAAAGACTTGACTTGAGAACAAGCTGTTATTGTGAAACAGAATCTGTCCTCTCCCTTCTGTTGTCATTGTCGATTATCATTTGTTGAAGGTGTTTGAGGTTATTTGAACTCTCTCTTGTTCTGCTATCGCGCTTGATTTTAAATTACCCTTCTGAACGGCCGTATCTCAGCATGGGGTGTGGAGATTTGTCTTTCTTGGAAAGCCCTCACAGCGTTCTCCGTCCCGAGATTACGGACGAAGTTGTGCCAGTGCACTTTGTGCATGAATCTTCAAAAGTTGGGCAGGGTTCCACACGAACTGAAAGATCTGAGCTGGTTTTCGGCGCAGGATGAAAAGTTGCCAGAACTTCTAAGGCGGTTCCTTTCATATCTGAACTTATTCAAGCATTCAATGAATTCATCCCCGCTTTGGCAGCAAGTTTAGTGCCAGACAGAAGGAATTATTACCACAGCTGTCCAAAGCATCCGTATCCTGTGAAACCTCCCGGCTTTCAGATGATGCATTAGTGATAGCGAAATTCTCTTTGCAACTCGCTCTGTCTTAGATGCTTTGCATGCGAAATGAGTGGCTTGGTGATTTCAGCGTTGGCCACAGTTGTGTGAATAAGCAAGGCTTAATTAGGCCTCTACATGCTGTGCCAGATACTTGCTGTTTACCTAAACCCGACGACTAAAACAAGTTCTCATCAGCATTCATTCCCTTTGAAAGTGTCTCTCTGCATCAGTAAGATGCCAAAAATCTGCAGCAACCCTTCAGCGACGGTACCATACTGTATTAAAGCCACGATAGGATTCAGCTTCCTTCTATCCTGCAGTGGTGTGTGGTGCTTGATCTTCTTGTGTTTCCTCATTTCCATTTAATTCTGCAGCACTGAGCAACTATATATATATATTGAAGCTGGCTTGTGTGTTATTTTCTCATTGTTTTCATTTAATTGCTCTAGATTATCTTATAGCAAGGCTTGCAATAGCTCTGCTATCATCTTCCCGCTGTGCACTAGTGCAAGTCAATTCCAGGCCTGTCATCCAGAACTGAGCATGTTGGCTCTCTCCCTGAACTGTAGCTGAACCTGGCAGCGTTTCACTTTGGGCTGCAGGTAAATAGAGTTAGACGACAGACACGGCTAGCCTATCCACATCACTCCTGGGAGTCAGGCTGCTATGGAAATGCTCTAGTCGCTCTTGATTTATTTGGCTGTTGGGATCAAGTTAAGACTTGAAGTAAAAAAATACACTTTTAAGGTAATGTGCATCCACGATAAATGATGGTGATGCATTTATGATGAATGCAGACATATGGGACTTTTGGTAGATTGCAATAGATGATAAATCAATTATTTACATTTTTTTAATGCTATGGCTGAAAAACCCATATGAGGTTGATAATATAAATGTACAATGTTTTTATTTATTTATTTATTAAATTTTTATAAGCCTATAAGCCTTTTATAAGCCTGTAATAAACCTCGATTTTTTTAAAGCCCTATTCTACATTTTATTATTATTATTAAAATTTTAATTCATAACTCACAGACTACTACAAACCTACTTGACATCTCTTGGTATAAAAAACATATATGTGTCAAAAGTAACTGATATTAAGCTACTTTACCTCACATTAGAGTGCACCTCATTACAAAAAAACTATGTTTTTACATTTATATGGTACTAATTCTATTAGATGTCAGGAATAATATGTTTTTAAAGTCTAAAGACTAAATGGGACTTATGATATTTGAAAATGTTTTTGCTAAAATATATTGATTAGTGGATGTATTGAACACAGCACTTGATTAGATACATTGATTAAATAATGCTGATGTATATTAAATGAAATCTAAATTAAGTTTTAATTTTTCTATTGCCATAGAGTCTATTTTTATTTTTTGTTTTAATGCTACATTTGCCTATAGTTTTATAGCCAAGGCAAAACTTGCATTATTTTTGATCTGATGTATATTGTAATATTATATTTTTGGATAATTGTTTTTTTTTTTTTTAATCCTAATCCTAAATCTATCTACAAAGATTCTATTTTTCTGTAAATGTTTTTACTGTAGAATTTTTAGAACAAAGTGTAACTCAAGGTTCTTCATTGATTCATAGATCTTAGTATTGATTTTGCATATGCATATTTATAAGCATTCATCAAAAGAATGAGTAACCTTGTTAGTGCAGTCATACAGTATTTTCACTATCATGACTGTGCATGTTTTCGACACTGTGTTTTGGGCTTAAATTAGAGCACACGAGCAGTAGTAATATATCTATACTTGTAGCTTTGGGGATTGGACCTCTGGACCCCATCCTAATGAGTGTACACCTTACCTCTTTGTCCTGGCCTAGTTTCCACATTTGTCTGCTTTGTGTGCTATATTCCAAGCTGTGCTTGTTCCACATGACTAATACAACCTTGCTGAAGCAGGAACTGTGAATAGAGACAAAGTCGACTCTCACTCAAAAAGTGATTCTGCATTTCAGTGGAGTGCTGCAAGGTGTTTCACTCAAAAGGCAGCATCTGCTCAAGGTTCAGCATGTATCAATAAGACTCACCCTCTTCCATGTCTTCATCTGAATTGAGAATAACCCCTGATAAACCTTCCATCAAGGGCAGGATCTTAACAAATAAAACCAGGCAAGGTTTATAAATGATGCAAGCAACAAGGTTGTTTTTTCTATAGTATGTCATGTTAAATGCTATTTATTTAATCATTTAATAAAAAGAGTGCAGCACTATAGCAATCAGAGGATATTTTTCCCATATTCCTTTTTTTTCTGGATTTTATGTGTGTTTTCTGTTTTGTTAGAATTTTCCTGGATTCTGTTTTCAGAATCAGAATCAGAAAGAGCTTTATTGCCAAGTATGTTTGCACATACAAGGAATTAGTTTTAGTGTCACAAGCTTCCAGTACACAGAGAAAACACACAAAGACAATAAAAAATAGGATGAGTGTAAAAATACACACACATGTAAATAAAAATAGAAAAAAAATAATTAGAAAAATAAAATAAATTGTATGTACAGTTGTGCTATAGATGAGGGAATAGAGTGTGAATGGTTAAATTAAATTTTAGAGATTATAAATTTGTAATTTATACAAATTTATAATTTATAATACCCCCCCAATTCCATGTTTAACACTTTTTAAACAATTTAACTTATTGCAATTGTTATAATAGCAGGGCCTTTTAAAAAAATTTATATTTAGGATATACTGTGTTGTCTTCTAATATTTCTGGATTTATGATTCGGTGGCAATCAAACGAAGACATAAAACATTAACAATTTGTCATTTTAAGAACATGCAGACTTCATATTTCAATAGCAGTTTGTTTGTGCTTTAATATTCACAGGCATTATTCCATGTTGCAATTTGATAAAAAGTACAGCCCTACTTTTGATTTCCAAAATTGTCAAAATTCAGTGATTATGTCCTGCTCTTCAACATCGTGGCAATCATAGGGCTCTACTACTGGTACACTATCTCCATAAATACTCAGTATTCCCAGCCAATAATCGATTGAAACATGTCACAGTGCAGAAATGCAAATCGAAACCTTCTTATTGAGTCAAATTAACCTTTAAAATGCCATGGCAGTTGTATGTTTCACCATGCAGCTTGGCATGATGGAGATTGTTTTTGTTATGATGTGAAAGGTTTTGTAGATTCGTCTCTATGTGGTCTCCTGGGTCCCACTGTGGACTGGTGTCCATTATCCATTTGATTCGCCTCCCAGAGTAAATCCTCATCCAAACAGATTCTAAATGATATCTATGCTTCCTCCGTTCCCAGCGCCCGCACTTAAGGCTTTTATTCGTGAATCTGAGGGGCCTCTGGGGCAAGAGGCTTTTATTTAAGTAGCCTGTGCCACTCAGAAATATAATGAAGATTTCCATTATGATTACACTAGAGGAACACTGCCCATAACTGAGTGTCACAACTGCAGTTATACATGTTTAGTTTGAGAGGTATGAAAGGCTCCTTGACTATTCCATAAGCACCACCAGTACTGTTTAAAATGAAGGATAGTTGCTTATTCTAAAGAAATATGAAGAAAAGAGATGCCACAAAAAGGTTTAGATACACTTTGAAATACCCTTTTCTTTTAATTTAGGTTAATCCTTTGGCAAGATGCTTATGTCTAAATAGTACTGTATATATTACGTGATTGAGTGTTTTAAGCTGAGGATGCAGACAGAGAGATTCATTCAAGTGTTAAAATGCAGAGACGGCCGTAATCCATTGAATCTACTGAAATCAGAATATACAGGATTATCTGGTCGTTGTTTTGCTTCCTGCTGCTTCAACTCTACTGTTTTAATCATAACCCCAGGCACACATATCCATCCATCCATCCATCCATCAGGCATTTTAGTGCATGCAAATTTCAATGCATAACTTTATATTTCTTAATAAACCACTTATTTTACATACATTTCAACTGATAGCAAAAATGAAAAGAAATTATTTAAATAAAATTATTTATTATTATTATTATATATGTCACCATTTTAAGTATGTTTCAGTTCATAACTTTTTCATAAACTTTTTTCTGGGGTTTTTCTTCATTAACCCTTTATTTCACATATAAAACCGTGTATTTTAACTGATAACAGAAAAGAAACAAACATGTTATGTATTACCATTATGTGATGCTGATACAATATTTTACTTATAAATTATTGATTTTTCTTTTATGCCAAAAATCATTAGGATATTAAGCAAAGATTGTGCTCCATGAAGATATTTTGTCAATTTCCTACCGTAAATATATTAAAACTTAATTTTTGATTAGTAATATGCATTGCTAAGAACTTCATTTGAACAACTTTAAAGGTGATTTTCTCAATATTTTGATTTTTTTTGTACCCTATATATATATAATTTGTTTTTAGTTTTTGTTTTTCACATTAACTGTGCAACAGCCTTTATGACTGGTAACAGCCTGGGTGCTCTGTGTCATACACTTTAATACTGTAAAGTGTTAGAAAAAGTCATTACAATAATGTAGGTGTCTACAGCACAGAAGTCCATTAGAGAATGACAAACGCTTCACTCCGTCTGATTATGATGATGTTCCGGTGTTCCGGCCCCGTTCCCGTACAGGACAGGGGTGTTTGGGGCGGAGACCTGTGTTTGTACTGCTTTTGTGAGCCACCGACCCGCCTCATCGCTTTAGTGATACCCATCAGGAGGCAGTATATCTCCGGCGCAGTGTGTGTGGCGAGTCGGAGCTGCGCAGAACACCTTTGTCTCTCTCGCAGAGCTTCGCTTTAACAGGGCGCGGGGTTCAAGTTGTTGAGACGGAGGGGACCCGCTTTGAAGAAGTGGATCTGGACGGGTTTAATACACCCTCCCTCTCTAGAACTACTACAAAGGGAGTGAACGGAGAGAGTTCCGCTGCGTAAACCGACACCGACCATCGCGCCGCTCGCTCTCCTAGGCGTCAAGAAAGAAAGCATGCGGGAAAACACAAGGAGCCGAGTCTTTCTTTGGAAAATGTGGGATTTGTTGGCCTCGTTTTGAAATGGTGCTCTTGTAAGACCAAGCGCTGTGTGCGTTTGCATGCGTTTTTGGACGCGCTGACCGCCGCGAGCGTTACGCACTGACTAGCCAGAGGTAAGTTTGACGCCTCCAATACAAATGCATCTGGATTATTGCGGTGTGTTGTGTTATTGCTGTGTTTTGTTCTGTTATAAATTGACGTCACAACTTAACATATTTTGTGTGTTTTTTAAAAAAAAAGAAATGCGTTTATTGTAAAAGCGTTGGGGGTGGAAAGGATATTTGATACCGTAATTAAGTCAGTCAGTCTTTCAGTCGGCGGAGCTCCAACTGTTGCCGTATTGTTTAGATAAGTTTAAAATCCGAACAAAAGAGGATTGGCATTAATATCGATGGCAGTTTGTGTCACTTTGGCGAATGTAACTCGCACACACATCGCGACGCGCAAACAAATAAAACACTAAAATCTTCAAGCGCCAGATTGAGTGAGTGAAGAACGCGGACGCTTTATTGTGTATGTAATGCGATTTATATATTTGAAGCACAACATCAGCACTTTTTTTCTTAGTGCAATTGCATCGTTCCTGCCACGTTCACAGGACAATAAAACGATTATCTCTGAGGGAATATTGACTGAAAATAAATGTCTTTATAGTGACACAGGCACTATGTGATGCGCTATTGAAATTATACGTGAGAGTGATGTTGAAAATCAGACGATCATGCTGGAGATTGACCAGCAGCAGATGTTTTTGTGCTGAGACCAGCGCGTTTTCCTCATTTTCTTGTGACTGTTCGTCTATAATAAAATAAGTGCGCGCTGTATACTGGAGATTACAGTAATTACAGCATGGAGTGGACACTGGTGTTTATAGGCTGGGCGCTCAGAGAAATGGTCAAAGGGACTGTCAACCTAAGAATAAAAAAATACTGTATTTTCTTCGCACCTTCATGATCCAAGCACTTAAGGTTTACTTTCCACTGTGGAACACAAACGAGACATTTTAGAGAATGCCCTGATTACTGGTTTCCATGTAGTTACAATAAATAGTGATTTCCATGCAATAAATAGTGACAAATCCAAAGTATGATCTAAAGTTGCCTAAAAATGGTACGATATCTTAAGTTTTAGCAGTTCTGTGAATAGAGATAGAAATTTAAGTTGTCATTCAGTGATCTTCCACTCTATTGATCTGATAACAGCAAGTTAAGTGGAGAATCAGACATAGATTAGCTTTCTTGTACTTGTACTTGAGCACCAGGATGGATGTAAGAACTTTTTTAAACTTAAAATGTGGCCTGTTGGTCAGATAAAGCTTCTGGTTTGTTCAGAGGACTTTGAAAGGACAATTTCTGTGATACTTTTTGGATGCCTGACCCTTTCATTTACCATTCATTGTTATTGCATGGACCAATCATTTGTAGAGGTTTGGACTGATGGTGAGTAAATGACTGCTCGGGTGAATTTTTTGAGTTCTGAAGCACCAGGGGCCCCCTTCCTCTCAAAGATGATTTAATTTCAATTTCATTTTTGATTTTGGCCAGTGGTTATGAAAACATAATGCTCCTTTAATGCAGTGCGCTGTTGCCCTTTCTACATAACATCCAAATCAGTCAAATCATGTAACATCGTATACAGTCTCCATGCCGTTTTTGCTCGATACTAAACAAAAACACGTTAAAAGCGCACCGAGCTGTGGTTTCTTGGGGGCTTAGGGCCCCCAGAAGTCTGCACTAAATATACACTCTAAAAAAAATGGTGCTATATAGCACTATAAGTGGTTCGTTGGCTCGTAATCATAGGGGAACCACTTTTGGTGCTGTATAGCACCAAATATTGGTGCTTCAGTGGTTCTTCACCGGTTCTTTGGCATGACTAAGGGGCTATATAGCACCACTACCATATACAGAACCTGTTAAGCCCCTTTAAAGGTTCTTTACGAGCCAAAGAACCACTGTTGGTGCTGTTTAGCACCGTTTTTGTTGAAGAAATTCAATGCAATATAGCACCTCTTATGGTTCTACATATACACCATTTGACAAAGGTGCTGTATAGATATGATGCTATATAGCACCAAAAGTGGTTCCCCTATGATTACGACCCAAGAAACACTTTTAGGGCTATATAGCACCTTCTTTTCCAAATCCTGTCTTAATGAAAACCCTAAAATGACAAAAAATCATATATACAGGTTGAAAACAGTGTATGTGAATGGGATTTTAAAGCTTGTGTATGTGAAATAGTAAGTGCAGTATGTATCATCATATCCAAGAACAATCGATTGTCCATTATAATGTAGAGATTCATGCAGTGTCTGTAAGCATAGAGGAGACTGGAAGCCTCTAACAAAGCTCTTTATTATTGGGACGTGGGGCTGTCATACGCTCTCGTCATTGTCTGTTAATGAACAGTGGAGGGAGAAGAGAGCGGTAACTGTATAATTGTGCTCCATTCATGTTTGTTTCCAGCCTGTCCTGGACAGTGTTCCCGTATTAAATGCACTTGGCAGGGAATAGCTTGCTGGGGGCCCATACACTGTCACCCCTTCAGCCCAGATGTTCCTCAAACCTATTGAGAGTCAAATTGGGCTCCTGGAGGGAAGGTCTTCTCATTGTTGTCCCACAATGGACTCGCATCCTTCTTCAGTCAATAGTACCTAAAACTCAATCACACACACACACACACACACACACAGATTCCCATACAAGGTTTAGTATATCACCATGAGGGATTCATAAAGCTGTTGATAGTCTGATCATCCAGTGTTTAAGCTGAAATGTTGAAAACAAACTCTTGAAATCAGGATTCTTTAAAGAGAGATCACTGAACGTAAAAATGTTCTTTGTGGGGTAACAAATTAACTTGTTTGATTCAGTTCAAAGAAACTGGATAAAAACGCTGGTTACTCAAATGTAAGAATTTAAAGGCTCAAATCAGGTAGAAAAATGTCTTTTCAGCTTCATATGTTCAATTTTATAGTGTTTTATTCCAAAATAAGTGCTGTCCTTGAGCTTAAAAATCTGTTTGACTAGATCCAAGCTGCAATTTGACCTTTTATGCAACTGTAAATATACATTCATGATAAAAAAGTCAGGTATAAACCATCCGTATTAATTGGATCATTGAAACCACGCTCATAATTCCCAATTCATGCACTATAAAATGCACTATAATGTCAACAACATGTGCACAGAGCAATCAGAAATACCTGTACGGAATTCGAAAGCTGTCACTATCAACCTCTGCAGGAGCTCATATCACATGAATGAATTATTGGATTACATCCCTGACATCACGAAGCAAATGTTCTGGCCTTGGGTCTTGCTATGATCGTGTGGTTTTGTGGATACTGTCGTGCAATTAGCGCATGCATCTGACCAACGTGATGCATCCCTGAACTGCTTTTACGCCAAATTAATAGAAATCAATTGGTGAGCGCAATGCCTCGCCTTGCGTAACACCTTCCGTCCTCTGGCTTATTGTAAAGTTGTTCCCTATTCAAGCCTGTACAAGAGTTGTTTGTCCCTCTTTCTCTGCTGTGTGTATTGACAGTGACCCCTTCGACTAGAACCCTCATTATTCTCTATCAGCGTGCGCTCCTATATGCCATTTCCTCTCTGTCTCTAGTTAGACTCTCTGTTTCCACCTGTATTAGTAATGAGCGCAATGGTACTCCAAGAGTGTGTAAAAGTGGAGGGAGGTCATGCAGTCAAGGCAAGTCCGTGATCTGGAGTGGACGCAAGCGGACGGCTCGTCTGCTGAGACGGGTGAGTAAAAACAGCAGGGGCCAGGGATGGACATGGGTGATGTTTAGAAAAGGGGATGGGGAAGAGTGTTTTAAGAGCAGCGCTGCAAATAGAGAAGAGATTGCATGTGTGTGTGGATGGAAGGGCAGCTTGTGTGCATTTGCGTTAAGGGTAGTGCTTTTTTCTACCATCCCCCAGTGTGTTTACACATATTGGAATGATGTGATGCCGCTTGAGAGTGTGTGTGCGTGTGTGTGTGTGTGTGTGTGTGTGTGTGTGTGTGTGTGTGTGAGTGTGTGTGTGTGTGCAATAATGAAATGCCTTTAACTGAAAATATATATCTTTTTTTTAATCTTTTCATTTACATTTTTGACACACTATTTTTATTTTATGATATTGTGCAGTTGCTTTGACACAATTTACATTGTTAAAAGCGCTATATAAATAAAGGTGGCTTGACTTGACTTGTGTCTGCGTGTGTGTGTGTGTGTGCGTGTGTGTATGTGTATGTGTGTGCGTGTGTGTGTGCATTTGTCTGTGTGTGCGCAGCTGTGAAGAAACCCGTCCACACAGACCCGTAAAAATGATACAGACTTGAAAAATCAAGTTTCGAAAGACATTTAAAGGGATAGTTCAGCCAAAAATTTAAATTCTATTTAATATCATTAATATCTATTAAAATATCAAATTAATACTTTAGTACTTTACATATTTTATTTTTATATTTTCAGTTTTCTTTTCAATTTTTGTTTTAGTCATTTTTAGTCATTTTTATAATTTAAGTATTTCTATATCTTTAATTTCTTTTCTTTTTTATTACACTTTTCGTTTTCTACTTTTTAGTATTTCAACTTATTTTATTTTATTTTAGTTGCCAAGGCAAAATTTCAAATTTTCTTTTTATTTCAGCTTTATTTCAATTGCCGCAAACAACTTTTAATAGTTTTAGTTTTAGTTATCAAAACTGCTGCAGACCAGAAAATAAGTGTTTTGTATCCATACAATGAAAGATATTTGAAAGACCGTTGTCTGTACAATGAAAGTCAATGGGGTGCAAAACAACACTGGACAGACAACACTTTCAGTTATCTTGTTAAGTCTTCATACAGGTTTGGACTGATATTTGAATGAGTAAATAATGACAGAATTTTTTTTTTTTGTCAACTGTCCCTTTAAAATTCATTCAGTGTAGCTCATTAGACCATGAATGCCGTTTTCAGTAGCGTTCCCTCACCTCGTTTTGCTACCTCCGCCCCGGGGCTCGTTTTCCCGGTGCTGAGGTGGATCCATCAGGCCAGTTTTGCATGTCTTTTACGAGCTGCATATGGAGACCTCGCAGAGGGGAAAGGTGGAGAGCGTAGGCCCTCTCGTTTGCTAGCAAATGACCAGTATCGACCATCTGCTATTTTAGTGTCCTTCCCCACAGGCTCTGCCAGTGATTTTTTCAAGCTGTGCATTTGTTGTATATGTATGAGTGCAACTATATGCATTTGCGTTTGCATGACTTTTCTTCTAGTCCACTCTAAAATTAGGATCAGACTTTTGTTTTTCGCCATTCAAAGCTTGGCAGCCACAGGTAGGAGCTGGATTGCATCAATGAGTTCCTTTTGTGCGAGCCATTTCCAAATGTCCTTTTGGAAATTGTGTTTACAGAAATGTTATTTAGAAGCATCACATGTCTGTGCTTTTGCTTTGAGCAAGTGCAGCTTTT
The DNA here is from genome assembly GCF_936440315.1 of Barbus barbus. Taxonomy (NCBI): domain Eukaryota; kingdom Metazoa; phylum Chordata; class Actinopteri; order Cypriniformes; family Cyprinidae; genus Barbus; species Barbus barbus. The sequence continues at coordinate 39,904,869 of NC_136734.1, forward strand.
CTTCTCCCTCGCTCTCTTCTGCTCACGCGTTCCTAACAGATGTTTGCCCTAATGCATCTCGGGCTCAGGTTGTTTACTGAGCTCACATCTGGTTTGGGTGCCTCATGTCCCCCTTTGCCTGGAATTAATGGGTGTTTTTTCTCCCCAAAAGCCAAATGTATTTGCTTAAGTGTATTGTTGCACACAATGGAGTTGGAACGGTGAAATCTCAGGCCTATTTGAGGGAGTGTTTGGCGCTGAATTCAGCTCAGGCTGTAATGTGAACGTTGCCATGTTTAAAGCCCATCTGCACTGATAAGCGGTTGAGGAGTGTTCAAGCTTTAGGGTTTGTATTATGAGTGATTCTAGGATTTGAACAAACCTGTAAGCCTAAGAATTAAACGCAAGTGTCTAATTTGTTCCACAACATTTGTGCGGATATTAGGGCTGCATGATTAATCAATATAAAACCAACCAAAATCGTGATACGGCTTAGTGCGACTATCAAAGCGGAGGCTGTGATTATAAAATATATGTGCTGAGTCTTACACAAGCAGCTCATTATCCGCCGGTGTTTGCAGCATCTCAGAGTGGCTCGATATGCAGTAAATGCTGCTCCACACAAACTCCATCTCTGAGTTTGAGTCGCTTAAACATTGTTTTTGGTCCCATTTTAAATCACAGTCGCAATTCTAATCTTAAAAATTGCATTTTGATTTTTCCTCCATATTGTGTAGCTCTAATAGACATGAATGATGTGCCTTGTTGAGATGTGCATTACTTTGTAAAGGGATAGTTTCTCAAAAAAATGATTATTTACTCACCCTAATGTCATTCAGTGACATATGTGACCCTGGAGCACAAAAGCAGTCATAAGTTATATTTGTAGCAATATCCAACAATACATTGTATGGGTCAAACACCCTAGCAACCTATCAGAACGTCTTAGCAATTGCAACCTTCATCCACACACACAAACAATGCATGTTGCATCGCAGATAATGTTTTGGGCAAGGGACACTTGCTTTCGTGAATTAGTGGCGTAATAACTCATTTTGGCATTGCTTTGCCTTTTAACGTAATTCCTTCCCGTGTGACTTAAAGATTGAACCGTTTAGCAGCAGGAAACACCAGAGGAACAAACACTCAAGCGCTCCAGCTTTCACACACACAATAAAAGTGGCTGTGTGTTGCCGTCGGGGCAGAAACACAGCCAGAGAAACGGCTCCACAGCTGGGCTCAGCCCTCTTCCCTTAACCATCCCCTCTTCCCTTGGGAGAAACGTCCACAAAAAACCTCAGCGCACAGGCCCAGACCACCCCAACACCGCTGCCTCCTGGTGCAAGGCAGGTTTCTGTGCCAATTTCTACAGCTTGATCCCCAAAGCAGATCCCCCCAGATGTGCAAGACCCACAGGACGGAGAAACAATTGCTCTTATAATACAGACATTTCTATAAACTATGAAAAGATAGAGATAGCTACAGAGTTTAATTATCTTGGTTTAAAACGGGAAAAATATAAAAAAATATAACTTGGTAAACTTCAGACAAATTAGACAATGTCTTCCTTCTGATGTAGCTAAGACTTTCATGCATGCTGCAATCCTTTTTACCTGGTTATCAAACCTCTAAAATCTTTATATAGACAGACTTTAACATCCAACTAACATCACCACTGTTGAGTTTTCATCATTTTAGACTTTATTTCAAATTTGTGTATGGTATATCAAATTTTAAATGGTTTGGCCCCTTACATTTACGTGTCCCTTTTCAAATAAATTGTAATAAATAAATAATAGCGAGGCTGTTGAAGCATTAGACCGTGGTGTGCAAACGCTTAGCCCCTCACCCTCCCTCATCTTCTGCTGAATGACCTTTAACCCTGGTTTGCTACACGCTGCACACCTCCTGCTGCTCTGTCGCTCAGAAGAGAGAGACTAGTGCAGATAGAGAGGGCAGAGAGCTGACAGAAAATGGCAACAAAGAGAGAGATCAAATGCAAATGCTACTGGGGGAGGATAGTTATGCATCTGCAAAATTCATATTTCAGCCGCACTCCCTCAGAAACCACTTCGATCATCATATTCAAGTTGTCTGTGCAGTGGAGGACTCTTAAAGCAGTAGTTCAGCCAGAAATGAACAAAATCTGTCATTATTTATTCACCCTGTCAAATCTGTATGACTTTATTCTTCCATGGAACGGGGTACTTTTATGGTGCTTTCTGTCATTTTGGATTTTGACAGCCCTAGTCCTTATTCACAGTCACTGTATGGAAAAGAGTGGCCTGGATATTCCTCATAAAGTCATATGTTGTGTTTGGAATGACATGAGGGTGTGTAAATAATGACAGAATTATCTTTTCTTTTTTTGCGTGAACTGTTCCTTTATTATGAGTCCATTCTGTCTTTCTTTATTTTTTGTTTTATTTTATTTTAATCTTATTTTAATATTTTATTATTTGTCTAATATTATTTTATTATTCTAACTTTTCTCCGTCTTTTTTATATTCATGCTTTGGCAATATACTATGTAAAGTACTTTCAATTTTATTTTATTTTTTTATGTTTATTGTGTCATCCTAAATGTTCTCTATGATGCTTTAGAAATATAGTATGTAAAGTACTTTTTTTAATGTTTTATTTTATTATTATAATTTGGCTCCCTCTTTTTCATGTTGATGTTTGGCAATATGTAAAATATTTAAAATGTTATTGTATTTTTTAATTTATATTTATTTTTTGGTGGACTATTCATATAATGTTCACTTAGTCTTTCTTTATTTATTTTTGTTTATTTAAATGTAATTTATGAATATTTTATTAAATATTTCTAATGTTTTACTTTATTCAAATTTTCTCCCTCTTTTTCAAATTGATGCTTTGACAATATAGTATGTAAAATATTTTAAATTTTATTGTATTTTTTATCAGAATTTATATTTTTAGGTGAACTATTCATATAATGTTCACTTAGTCTTTCTTTATTTCTTTTTGTTTATTTAAATTTAATACATTTTTTGAATGTTTCATTTAGTATTTTCTCTATTTTATTTTAATGTTTTATTTTATTAAAATTTTTCTCCCTCTTTTTCAAATTGATGCTTTGGCAATATAGTATGTAAAGTACTTTAAATGGAAATTGAGAAAGAGAGTGAATTTCTTTCCAGAAGAGGCAAGAAAGAGTGGAAGATAGAGGAGCAAAGCATGGGAGCACCCATAAACGCCGGACCTGAGAAACAGAGATAACGGCGAACCAGCAGACAGCAAATACAGCATCAATCTCCTCAGCCTCTCCTTCTCTTTCTGCTCCTCTCTCCATCTCTTTTCCCTCCAGTGAGTCTTTTTTCTCCTGGATCCTCATGCCGAGTGCTTCTGTGTGTTTGTAATAGACCCTATCCACGTGCTGCCTTCTCTCTTTTCCTTTGCCTTGCTCTCTCTCTCACACCTCTCCAGCACACATGGAACAGTTTATCTAGGAGCTTATTTTTTGCGCCTATTAAGCAAAGTTCCTTCTCACCAAAAAAAAAAAAACCGGCAGCCGTAGAGAGAAAAACTCTTTTTATTATGATTGTATAGCAGCACTGTGAAACAGACGGGGAGCTCGAGGGAGGCAAAGAGAGACAGAGAAAACCCCCTGGTAAGCTGTGGCTCTACCACGTATGAGAAAATCAATAAAGCATCGCTTTAAAAGAGGTTGACGGATAATGGAGAAAGACGGGTGGGAGAAACAGACCTGGTCCCACGGATACCTTTCTGCCCTTTCTCTTTTCCCTCTATCCCACAAATACACCAGCCACGTTGTGAACGAGCAACAAAACTGCATCGCTGCCATTGCTACATCACAAATGCATGTTTGCGGAGCAGGTTCTCTTGTTAATCATAATGGGAGCAATATAGCTGCAGTGTCACAACACTATGAGCGGTGTCAAGAACATCTGTAATTCCTGGAGAGACCTATCCGTTCCCATTCATCTCAATAGCAGTTGCTCACCTGGTATCCGACCGGAAACTTGGCAGGATGTCTAAATGATGCTGTGAGAATTGGAATGAATGAATACATGTAGATTTTTTTTTTTTTTACTTTTAAGGAACCTTATTGGCCAGAATGTAAATCCTTCATCTGAATCTACGATTATTACGATTTCCACTTTTTGTAATTTTTCCTACTCCTGACCATTTGACCAATTCACTTGAAATTTGGCCTACAAACTGACCTGGTCAAAGCTATATAAAAACAATGACAGCACTACCTAAAATACTTTTCGATGTTGTAAATAAAACATTATTAATAAGATATTGAAGTACGTTTTACAAAAAAATACTATTTCAGTTATTCTACTTCAAAATGTCATGTTTCATTCAATATGCTGCTTGCCATTTCATTTTAATTATTCATTTTACAAAATACACAAAATTGGTTATTTATATACAGTATATATATATATATATATATATATATATATAGTATGTATACATACAGTGGCAACAAATTACTAATTCATTCCCATGACTTATTTAATAAATATTGTTTATAGACAATTTTTTTTTATTGTACATTATAATGGTGTGATGCTGAAATTTACTGGCTTTTAACAAAAGATTGATTTTAGTTTCTTTGTAATTTGGTTTTAATTTAATCAACCCTCAGATGCCGTATAGATTGCTTTAATTATAATGGATGCAGTCTAGTTTTGTTGCATTGCTTAGCTTGCTTGACTGCGTCATTTATTATAATGCAGTCTAGTTTTCCCCACTCACTTGAATATAATATGATCTAGTTTGGTTGCGTTGCATCATGCCACACGCTTAAAGAGTGCAGCGCGACATTACCTCTCTGTCTCTCTCTCTCTCTGTCTGTCTGCCTATCCAGCTTTCTGATGCCGTTATTGAATGTGTGCCGATTAAATTCACACGATCCACACACCCCCTCCTCTCCCTCCGGGAGCTTTTATTTAATTAATAACGCAGGCTTACCATTAAAACACTTGCTGTGTATGTAGGTGTTTGTCTGACAGAGTGAGTCTCATGGCTGTTGTGCTTGTATTGTTGTGCTAGTGGGGTTCCCCTCCCAGCATTAACAAAGCAGTATTGTGTGTGTGGTTATTATGGTGGGCTAAGCTGTGCTCAGGGCTGTCATGGTTAATCTGGAGCGCTGCACTCCATTAGTCTGAACCTGGAGATTCAGGTATGGTTTACGCACCGGTGCTGGATTGTATATCACATATCTGATGTGCATTGATTGAATAGATCATGTGTCCTGGAGTATTGATGGAAGGGAACTGCCACTGTTTCTGTAGAAATGCTGCTATTTTTAGGGATGCACAATATATCGGTTAACCTATTGATGTTGGTCGATATCTGTGTAGCGAGTGAGAGATACTGTTGCATGCGAATCTTGCCGAATCTGTGAAAATGTTAATAATTTTAAAAAAATAAGAGAGATCATGCCAAATGCATGTTATTTTTTATGTAGTAATGTCCTAAGTAAGATATTTTACATAAAAGATGTTTACATATAGTCCACAAGACAAAACAAAATAGCTGAAATTATTAAAATAACCCCATTGAAAAGTGATTCTTAATACTGTGTGTGGTTACCTGGATGATCTACGACTGTGTTTTTGTTTTGTGATGGTTGTTCATGAGTCCCTTGTTTGTTCTGAACAGTTCAACTGAACTGTTCTTCAGAAAAATCCTCCAGGTCCTGCAGATTCTTCAGTTTTCCAGCATCTTTTGCATATTTGAACCCTTTCCAGCAGTGACTGATTGATTTTGAGATCCATCTTTTCACGCTGAGGATGATTGAGGGACTCAAACACAACAATTAAAAAAGGTTCAAACATTCACTGATGCTCCAGAAGGAAACACGATGCATTAAGAGCCTTGGGGGGTGAAAACTTTTGAACAGGATGAAGATATCAAAATCTTTCTTATTTTGGTGAATTATCTTTTTTTTTTTTATCATTTAGTACTTCCCTTTGGAAGCAACAGAAGACACTTGCATGTTTCCCAGAAGACAAATTAAGAACAATTTACCTTAATCTTCAAGTTTTCACCCCTCAGCATCAGTGAATAAGCTTCTGGTCAGAAGTTTCTTATGCTCATCAAGGCTGCATTAATTTGATCAAAAATACAGTAATATTGTGGGATATTAAAATATCTTAATAATAGGCTAAATATATATACAGTATATATTTGTTTTGCAGAAACCGTGATACATTTCTTTAAAATAGAATTTTATTGTAACATTATAAATGTATTTCCTGTCATTTCTGATCAGTTTAATGTGTCTTTGCTGAAGTGAAGTATCCAGTTCTTTCAAACATAACTATTACATTGGGTTATTTGTGTTATGTTGTTTTAAATGGTTAATGTTTCTAATAATGGCTGGCTGATTGTTATCTCATTAATAAAATGTGCATTGATTTAAATATGTAAAATTTTATTTGTTATATGAAAATAAACAGATTGTGGACAGCTTTGTACACTATAAAACATGATTTTTCATTCATGATCATTGGAGTATGTTGTCTAAGAAAATACAATTTCTATTCTACTTAAAAATTTAATTAATTGATGTTACTTGACATAACACATTGAATTTTTTAAATGACTTTTTTTTTTTAGTGTAGGAAATTGGTATCCTGGGACAAATTTGAAGTTTACAGCTAAATATACAGTATATACAGTATTCTATATACAGTTGAACCTTGAACATCCATGGAACCTTTCAAATGCAGAAAAGGTTGAAAATAGTTGAAAAAGGTTCTTTAGATGTTTAAAATGGTTCTATTAGGAACTGTTTACTGAAAGGTTCTTTTGGTTCTTCTATGGCATCGCTGTGAAAACACCCTTTTGGAACCTTTATTTTTAAGAGTGTTCAGGTAGAATATTTGATGACAACTAGTCAGAATTGACCATTTCCAGAGTTCTGGAATAATAATAATACACATTTTTCATCATCAGTTTGAGAATGACTCATTTGGATTGGTATCAGAGTGTTGTTTGACTCAGAGCTTGTGTGTGAGTTTCTGGTTTCCCGTATTTCCCGTATTAATCTAGGATGCTACACAGGTGGCCTGATCCTCTCAGAAGGAGACCTGAAGGGCTCTCCACCTCTCTGCTGCTTTTTCCATTTCTCTTGTTATTCACTACAAGGCACTGACCCCAGGCCAGCCCGGTGGTGTACTCTTCCCCATCTTTCCTTTCTCTCTCATCTCTCTTTGTGTCTTCATGCCTGTCTGAAATTTTATTTTCATTTCGCCTCTTAACGGAAAACATATTCTCATTTGAAAGGTCTGACTCACCTGCAACCGAATCACTTCGGACCCTGAACATATCAATTTAAAGAGACGTGAGCGAGCTGCACTGAAAGATTTCACAGTCATTGATTGGCTCTGGGTCCGAGGTGGATTTTAATAGGGCTTTTAAACTTAGCAACATTTACCAGCAGTTTATTAGCTGGCCGTTGACCGAAAGTAGTTCTAAATGAATTTAGACCGAGGCCGGAGAGGGTTTGAGAGCGTCTGTATGGGATCCGCTGATTAAAACAGGAACGGGGTTTCTGCTTCCTCTTTCTCAGCTCTTTACCTATTAGAGATCCATTACCACAGAGAAGGCAGGACCAGCGGCCCTATAGAACAGAGAGATAGAGTTTCAATCCTTATCTACTGAGAGTCTCTTGAAAAGAATGAGAGAGTGAGACACAGCTTTAGCTGTAGGTTATTTTGGTTTAGTGGTCAGTCTGATGACTTTGAGCAGCTCAACTTGAAATGACTTGCTGGAAATCTGGTGTACTTTTGGTTGTAATGATACCAAAATTTCGGTACTAGAGAAAGTACACTTTGCATGGACATTGTGTTCTTGTGGACTTCATGCACACATTAGCCAAGTCAAGTCACCTTTATTTATATAGCGCTTTTAACAATACAGAGTGTGTCAAAGCAGCTTTACAGTGTTAAATAGGAAAATAGTGTGTCGATAATGCAAAAGCACAATAATAAACACTTATCAAATGTACTGTTCTGGACAGAGCCATTAGTGATTTTTGAGCTGTGATGTAAAATCTGTAATTGCAAATGATAATAAAATAATACTGGACAAAAGTATAATAGAATATATTTTATTTATTCATTGTATGCAAAAAAGTAATTTCACTTCATTAAATAATTATGTATTTTACATTAAGTTCCAACATTACATCATACAACATTAAATGGCCCAAATATATTGCTAATATAGATGTTAAAATATATTTGCATTAATATATTTTCAATAAGTTTTAGCTATTTGATTTATAATTCCACATATGTTTTTTAAATGCATGGTTTATCTTATTCAGCTTCAGTTTGTATTATTGGCCAAAACAAATTTCCCTTGAAAGGGACAATAAAGTATCATCATCGTTTGTACATATTATATTTTATTTACAATTTTGAGTTATTTAATTATGGAAATACATTTCTCAAATTGAAGGTGTACTTACATATTTTGTAATGGGCAAAATATAGGCCTATTACTAAATGTACTTAAAGAGGCAACAAAAATGTTTTTTTAAAATATTTACTGGGCAATAGTTTTAATATTTTGTGCAATATATTGTTTTTGTTGCCCCCTTGAATAACATTTTGTAATATATTGGGGCCTTTCGAGGTTTGAACAAAATAAAATGCATGCTGTTTACAGTAAATACTTCATACTGTATATATTTAAAAACAATATTCCCCAGCTCCAACTGTATAGAGCTGCTATGGGTCATTTTATGTACTGTATGTTATATGTGCTGCAGTATGTACTATATATGCATATATATGTGCTATATATATATATATATTAACACACAAATATATGTGATATGGGTCGAGTGATTTCCCAGAGTGTGCATGCAAGTGAATATTTGAAATCGTTATGTGGTAAAAAGTGATGTTTTGTTTTATTTTAGTATCGACTTTGTACTGAAGAACCGTTACAGTACTTTTGACATCTTTAATCACAGCAGTAAAATGTGCAGTTGGCAGTAAGACCGCAGTATATGAGTTACTCTCTCTCTCTCTGTCTCTCTCTCTCTGTTTCTGTTAGCTTTTGACAGATGTGCCTCTAATCCATCCAAGCTCCCAACCACCACCACGGCCCTGAGTAACCTCTATTTTTCTGTGTCTCTCTCTCTCTGTCTTTCTTTCGTTCTGTTCTCTATGCAGTGTTCTCTGACACATCAGCCCTGCTGAGTTATAGCAGGGCCAACGTGTCCTACTAAACAAACTTCGACACACACACAGAGGAACATAGTCACGCACACACATGCTTGCATGTGCATATTGTCCCATTAAAATCCCCGTCCCAGTCTGTTCACACTTCGTCCTGCCTTTTTGTATTAGTAAGGGTGTTATTAATAAATATGACCTCATCTGTGTCCACAGAGAACTTCCTCTCCCTTTGTGGACTTAATTTGCTTTCGTTGCACTGTTTACAACCTTCTCTCTCTCTCTTTCACTCTCTTTCAATGCAATACATCTTTCTGAGTCTCTTGTATATCTTGCCTTCCCCTCACCCTCTGTCTCTCACCTTTTCTCTGTCTTGTTCTGTTTTCTCTGCTGTTTTTTTCAGTGTGTCATCCATCTGCCCTCCCTCTGTTTTTTCTTTACTCTAGTAGTCTGTCTGTCTTTCATGTCTGCTCCTTGTCACTCTCTGGCTCTCACATCCTCAGCTGTACTCTTATATTCTCTGTGTGTGTGTGTGTGTGTGTGTGTGTGTGTGTGTGTGTGTGTGTGTGTGTGTGTGTGTGTGTGTGTGTGTGTTTATGTGTGTTTATGTGTGTATATATATATATATATATATATTTGAATAGTTTGAATAAGTAACTATTTGAATAGTTTTAGTATTATAATTTTATTTATATAATTATTTAGTAATATATTTAGTTATATATTTATATAGATTAATTTTGTGAGATTCACTCACCATCATTGTCAGCCTATAAATCTTTTATCCACATGAATGATTCGCTCTGCTTGTTTAGTTATGTTTTTGGGTTTTTGACAATTCCAGCTGCGTATCTGCATGAACGTTTCAGATCGAGATGCATCCTAATTAACCTTAAGATAGCATGTACCTCATTTATTTTAACGATAAACAACTGGCAGCTGGTTTACTGTAAATTAACATTCACTGAATGCATTAACTAATTTATGCTGACAGACTGCCATCAAACTATTTACCTGATGTTTAAATAGAAACATTGATTCATTGTAGAGCACCAGCCATATGTGAGAATCACTGCAATTAGAACCAGCATGCGAGGCTTATCCCAAAGGCTTGATGTCATCACGTCGTAATTAGAGCCAATGATGTTTCTTTTATGATGTGATGTTTTATACAGTGTGAAAAGGTGTATTAGGATGCATTAGAGACTGCAGTAATCAGCTGGATACCATAGTATTTCCTCATTATAAGGTGTAGCAGCTCTGCTGTTTTCCTTTGGGATGGAGTCTGGGGTAAACATATGAGCTCACCTCAACCTTACCTCACCTCTGTGCGTGCATGTGCTCAAAGGTGAGCCATCGTAATCTTAACAGTCAATAAAGCATGTCAGAATGCACTTATTTGAAATTGATATGTGCATTTTTCTAGTATTAATATCTCATGAATAAATCTCAGCTAAAATATTCTGGCTTCTCCAGTCTCGTGGAACACAGCTGCGATATCAGTAACCTTTGGAAAACTGACCCACACGTTCTCCTTTCTCGCCCCGAATGGACTCACAAACACTTGCTGTTGAAAACTGAAGCATCATTAAGAGATTGTTATTTATTCTACTGTCAAAAACAGAAAAAAAGATGAGCGAGCAGATTGTTTTATAGCAGAGCTGAACTAATGCAGAAAGCAAGACCAGCTGATTTTTAAACAATTGAAAAGAAACCAAATGATCAAATGTTGTTTTCCATGCACCATACAAAGTCACCATCTGTCGCTTTCCTTCTCTTTGCGTTATGCAGCACAATATAATTACGGTTATTGTGAGAAAGGTCTTTTAGAATAATGTGGTAATTTTGAGTGGCAAAGTTTATCCCCGTGAATTGTCCACTTACGAGACAACTAGTTTTATATTGTGATAATACAATATTTGCTTCATCCTCAGCAGAACGAGATGCACTTAATTCTATACCCAGTAGACATAAAAAAGCAAGAAAGTTTGTTTGGTGGGGGCAGGTTTGAATCCAGGGCTTGAGAGCATCGGTTTATATCAGTGGGCGTCTCCTAACATGGGATTTGTTTGGTTTGTAATTTTTATGAGAAAATTTTCAGATAAATCTGACACAGCCCTGGGGTTTGTTGTGAAAAGGCTTGAAATGAAGCCAGAGCATTACTTTGTGATCCTCCCACTTATATAAACACAACACACACACTAAGCAAAGGCACCCAAAATCTCTCTACCCACTCTCATATACCACACAGATCCTACTTTATAAAGTAGCAGCATCAATTATAAAGACACTAAACACTTATTGGTGTATACAGTTTGATTAAAACACACTCCATAAAATATTTCAGTGCTGTCAAATGATTAATCGCGATCCAAAATAAAAAATAAAAGTTTTTGTTTACATAATATATGAGTGTATTTATTATGTATATATGTATTATATGTATTTGCATTTATATATTTATATTCACATAATGTATATTATATATAAATATATGTAAAATATAAACATAACTTATTTTTCTTAAATATATACATGCATATGTGTATTTATATATACACACACACACACACACACATATTATGTAAACAATTTTAACTTTTATTTTGGATGCGTTTGGATTAATTGTTTAACAGCACTAAAATATTTTAAAATATATATTTTATGTATTAACCTAATTGTTTTTAGAGATATATATATAAAAAAAATATTTCTAAGCATATATTGCTAATAAAATAAAAATATTTTCTATATTATTATATTTTATGTAATGGTATTATAATTTTAATTTAAATTTTTCATTTTATATTTTGTTAAATACATTTTAAATCTAAATATATTTACATTGTCCAAAATATTTTCTATAAAGAAATATATTAAAATAAATATTATATTTAAAATATTATATATGTATGTATTAGTGCTGTCAAACAATTAATCGCGATTAATCGCATCCAAAAAAAACAAAAAATATTTGTTTACATAATATAGTATGTGTACTGTGTATATTTATTATGTGTATATATAAATACACACACATGCATAAATATATTTAAGAAAATATGTTGTTTATATTTTAAATATATTTATATAGAATATATAGATGCATAAATTAATAAATATGCAAATATTTAAAAAAAATATACTTAATGTATGTGTGTGTGTGTGTGTGTGTGTGTGTGTGTGTTTATATACACATAATAAATAAACACAGTACACATACATATATTATGTAAACAAAAACTTATATTTTGGATGTGATTAATTGTTTGACAGCACTAATATGTATATATATATATATATACATATATATATATATACACACACACACACACACATATAATTATTATTTAATTGAATTTAATTTATTTATTTTTTTACATTGTTTTCAGCACACGCGTAAAACATATTTTGGACATATATATTTTTATATTTTTATTTTTCTCCACATGGGATACTGTTTAGGCTGTTTAAAGCTTGAATAAAACACATTTGCACCAAACACTATGTGCTTCAGTGAACTTATTAGACAGTTCACTATCTCGGGACAGAAAAGTTGCACAAGTTCTTCCAAGGTCATGGAGCTCTTAAAAGGTGCCGCATGAGTGAAACTATTTTAGCACAGAAGATTCTCTAGACTGTTTCTCAACCGTCTCAGAAAGGCTGTCCTCCCACGCACTGTCTAGTCATAGAGTGTGTGTGTGTGTGTGTGCGCGTGTGTGTGTGTGTGTGTGTGTGTGTGTGTGTGTTTGAGCGTCTCCACGCTGGCCTTGTTGGCAGGTTGCTAATTTCTTGCCAGGCCCAGCAGCAGGTGGAGGGTATTACATGGTTATTTCCCCACACATGGGCATAGTTTAAGAAATAACAAAAGCAACCTACGGCATTTTCTCAGACAAGCTTTTATCGGCTCAAACACACCACAGCAAAAGCCCACTCTAATGAATGCGACTCTAGCTGTGTGACTCTGCCACTAAATATTCATATTTGTCACAACCACTGCTTCTTTCCTTCTTTTTCTTCCTTTCTTCCTATTTTTAGTGGACAGAGGGTGAGGGTCAGCGTGACAGCAGGCTAATTTAAAGCGAAGGTCGGCCATCATGACCCATGAATAATTGTCTTCAGAGGGTCAAAGGTCAATGGAAAAGTGCAGTTGCTCAACAAAGAGGGCACACACTTCTGCCTCACTGACCCACACTGCTCCTCTTATGTGTGGACAGACTTTAATGACCTGACGAATGACCTTGCAAATGGACACTGGTAGAAACGAAGGACACAATACGACACTTTGATCAATGCTGGTGCTTACATGCATGCTAATGTCTTGATGCTGTTTATATGATAAGCTAGTTTCACTAAATTCCACAAATGGTACTATCAAATGGTTGGGCAATAGGGCAAAAAATTACACAATTATACAGAGTATAACCAGCAGTGAAATGTAGGTCAGGTCCGCTCCAAGAACAGTGCAATTATAAAGTATACAAATATTAAGAAAAAGAAAAGTAGAAAAAATAAAATAATAAAATAAAAGATAAAAAATATAAATATAAATGTGCAGGTCAGTATGTTGTTGACTTAGTAATAAAGAGGAATGTGCAAAAAGAATGTGCAAAAAAGTTGTACAAGGTATTTAAATAGCAGCAATATGAGGTAGAGAAAATTATGAATAGCTTATTGATATGGTGATATTTACATGGAGTCAAGTGATGTTATGACACAGAGTTAGAGTTTAGGAGCCTGATGGCCTGGGGGAAGAAGCTCCTCCTAAGTCTCTCAGTTTTTGCCATCAGGCTACGGAAGCGCTTACCAGATGGAAGCAAAGTGAATAGACGGTTACCAGGGTGATTAGAGTCCTTGATGATTTTAACAGCTCTATTTTTGCAGCGTTTGAGGTAGATGTCCTGCAGAGAGGGGAGAGCAGACCCTGAGATGCGCTCAGCTAAGCGCACAACTCTCTGTAGAGCTTTGCAGTCCTGATTGGAGCTGTTTCCATACCACACTGAGATGCACTGAGTCAATACACTTTCTATGGTCCCTGAATAGAAAGTTTTCAGGATTGCTGGTGAGACCCTGAATTTCCTCAGCTGTCGCAGATGGTACAGTCTTTGCCTGGCTTTCTTAACCTGTGTTTGGATGTGTGTAGTCCAAGTCAGGTTCTCAGAGATGTTTACACTGAGGTACTTGAAGCTACTCACCCTCTCCACAGGGGTCCCACTGATCATAAGAGGAGTGTGGGGCTGCTGCTGTCTCTTCCTAAAGTCCATGATCAGCTCTTTAGTTTTGCTCACGTTCAGAGAGAGACAGTTGTCCTGGCACCATGATGTGAGTCTCTACACCTCGTCCAAGTATGCGGTCTCATCGTTGTTGGAAATGAGGCCCAGAACCACAGTATCATCAGCGAATTTGATAATAGATGTGGAGCTGTGAGAGGACAGAGCAGGGGACTCAGGACACAGCCCTGTGGGGCTCCTACGTTCAGAGTGATGGAGTTTGAGGTGAACTGGCCAACTTTCAGCACTTGAGGTCTGCCGGTGAGGAAGTCTTGAATCCAGTCACAGAGTGAGGAGTTTAGGCCGAGGTCTGTGAGTTTAGAAGCCAGCTTGATAGGGACTATAGTGTTGAAAGCTGAGCTATAGTCAATGAATAGCAGCCTTACATAATTCCCATTGTTGCTGTCCATGTGTGTGAGGGAAGAGTGGAGGACGTGAGAGATGGCATCGTCCGTAGATCTGTTTGGGCGATAGGCAAACTGAAGAGGGTCCAAAGTGCGAACGGCCGTTCGTAAAGCGTAGAGATCGAGGTTTCCCTGGTAACGCTGTACATAAAGCAGAGCTCCGCTCACAAACGCTACTTTATCAGACATTACATGCAAGATGAAATGAAAATGACAAAATAAAGTGATATAAAAACACCCGCACCGGGTTTTGATTTTGAAACGTACAGTGCTCAACCAAGCGTTCTCCCCACCCGCCAACCACTTGAATTTCCGTAGCCGGGATGTATTTTAATGATACTCTAATGGGCCGCTTTGTGATATCACAAACACCGGAAAACAGCGCTGTAGTCCAAATGAGCCGTTCGTTGTAGTTCTTGAAATGGGATTTTTTTTTTTAAACTAAATATCTACCTTTGGGGTGGACTTTGAGATTTATAACTTTGCAGATATTTTTATGCCCAAACATACACACTACATACTGACTTAAATTCAAAAAGTGAAAAAGCATAATAGGACCCCTTTAAGAGCAGCATTTTTCCTGCATGACTTAGTAACCACAAACAACCTGGATTTTATGTTTCTAAATGAAACATGGCTAGAAGACAGCTGCAATGGAACAGTCCTCAATGAAACAGCCCCTCCTAACTAATAGGACCCCTTTACTTAATCTTTGTACTTTTAGCATCATATCCCTCTCAGTTTTGGCCGTATGTTGCTATACAATGCATACTTCGCACAGCATTTGCGAGATTCTGTCTTCTGTTTCGCACAGGATTTTGGGCAAGTGCACCATTCAGAGACTTTTTCAACATGGAACGATTTGAGACATGCTAATTAGGACTATGCAAATTGGGACACAAAACAAGACTTTTACACCTAGATGAGTGTTCCAGTGAAGCCGAAGCCAGAACCACAGTTGCACGAATGACGTCCAATACCAAACGAATGCAGTAAACGCTAAGCCAATACTCTCGCAATTAGCACTGCTAGCACCAGCGTCTTCACCAAACCCAAGCCAAAAGCGTCCTCAGATAAGCATCACAGAGCATGTGACTCAGCAGTGTCTCCTTTCCGCTCTGCATGGCTGTGATTAGTGTACGCAACGAACGTCAGCTAATGAATCATCTGTATTATGCCGCTGTCACGCTTGATTTCAGAGTTTAATAAAGGGATGTTTTAATTTAGCTCTCTGTGCGTTTCTCCATAGGTGAGAAGGTGGTCAGATTGGTGTGAATTTATTCATGGCCAAGGCTTTTACACCAGCACTGTTTCAGAAACTCATTTACTGTGGCCCATGGTCGATTTGCTATTAACCGAGAGGTTTTAAACAGCGTGCTGGACTGCACATGTCTAATTCATGAGGGTGTTGAAAGGCTTTCTGAGTGACAGAATTTGCTGAAAATTGTTACGAGAAGTTAGCTGAGTTTAATCAACTGAGTGTTTTATCAAGGGAAAACTGGGTCATGAATAAAGTAAATATGTTTAGAGTTTTTAGTGGTAAAGTAACTTTATATCCAGCTGGCAGCTTTAGATGTTTGTGTGTTCTGAGAATCTTAAAACTCAGGAGTACAACATTAATGCAATAGTTTCAATAAGTTAAAGTTAGCTTTTAGTAATTAATAAACTTTGTATCAAGGTAGCATTAAGATAACATTTAGATGGCTGTAGAATGTAAATGCTTTTGTGTTTGAGAACCTTAAAACTCAGCAGTTCAATGTCAGATTAGATTCAATAAATTAAGATTAGTTTTAGTAGTTATCATTAACTTTGTATCAAGCTAGAATTTAGAAAGCTTCGGTATGTAAATGTTTTGTTTTTTGAGATGCTTGAAACTTGTAAAAGGAATACAACCTTTGGTGCAATAGTTAGATTAGTTTCAGTAAGTTTAGGTTAGTTTTTAATAGTTTATCTTTGTATCAAGCTAGTGTTAAGATAGCATTTAGATGTAAATGTTTGTGTGTTCTGAAAAGTTTGAAACTCACGAGTTTCAGTTTTAGTGCGCAGGTGTTTTTGAAATCCCACATTCTCCAGCAGAAATACACCACCGGATCCGTTTGAAGTGTTTATATCTTGAGCGCGCGCGCGCTTGTGTGTGTGTGTGTGTGTGTTGTAGCTCTTTCTACACAGGATAAGGTGAGGAAGCAATGGAAATTAAGTTTTTCTGATGGCCTGTTTATTTTGGAAAATCAACATTGAGCACGGTAGCAAATTGTGTCGGCAGACATTTAGTTCACTTGTGTGTCTGTGGATTTTCCATACACTTAACCACCATTCGTTTGACATTTCATTGCCTCTAAGACGTGTGCATTCGTTCCCGATGTGTCCTAGATTTTTCCAAACAGATCGTAAAGCCATTGGGATATATTTTTTTGACTGGTGCAGAAGGTTCAACTCCAAGCAGAGGGACTCTCCTTGAGGGGTTAAATGTTTTAACAGCCATGCTTCTGCAGAAACACACACACACAATAGGTCTCCCAGATGGGTCGTGCTTCTAATTATGGCCCAAATTGAGTTTGCAGGTCATTTGATTAAAGTAATCTGATATGAGATATTCGCAGAACTTAATTTTATGTGCGTGGGTGTGCAACTTTTAACGTACTCAAATGGACAGCGTCCCCTTTTTTCTTAGTGATTCAATGTGACTGTGCTTTATTATAGCATATGTAACTATATCTTTTAATCGATCGCAGGAGGAAAGGGTGAAGTCTTCAGAAACCTAATCTGTTTAAACATCCCCTCCTGTCTTCTTCGTTACTCCGTCTCTAATACGTCTCATCTTTTTGTGCTGTATTCTCATTACAGTATGGATTATTTCATGTGTTGTATGCATCTGTGTGACAGCTGACTGTCTATTCCATGAGAGAGTTGTTCAGACACACTGGCTTCATCTCTTCATCCCCTTTCATGGAGCTGTGTCTCTATCTCAGATAGAGAGAGAGAGAGAGAGAGAGAGATCACACTCTAGAGAAGGACATTAACCTGATTGAAAGCGCCCACCCCTCACCCCCTCGAGCGAGCGTGACCTTCAGTCACTTGTCTGTGTGTGTATCTTATGCTCCCATAGGAGCTTGAGTGAAAAAGGCTCCTCTGGTACTTCCAGTGAGAAACAGAAGAAAGACTCGAGATAAGGGAGAGCCAGAGAAAAGATGGCTGTGCATTTTGAGGCCAGCAGATGAGAGCAAGGGAGTGATCGTGAGAAGCAGGGGATGAACGGTATGATGATATACTCTATACTGTGTGATGCACCGTTGAGATTGTGCTATTCCTTTCCTTCCTTTTGCTATTCTGCAAACTGTTTCACAGGCACTTTGGACAGTGTTGTTGATTATAAAAAGAGTGGTTTAGATTTTGGTGCGTCTAGTCTTTTGTGCATTTGGAAGGCGCTTTTATCCAAAGTGCAATGCATTTAAGGTAATCATTTTTTTCAGTGGCTCGTGCATTTCCTGGGAATCGAACCCATGATCTTGCTGTTACTTGCGGCATGGCCTGTTGTTGTAGCTACAGGAATGCTACTTGCATCCAAATATTGTGTTTTGGTGCAAAGCCAACTTAATGCATTAATTTATTGTATAAACATTTATTGTATATTGGCTTTTACAATCATTTAACTCATGTTATATAATATATATAATATATGATTTTTGATGTTTTGATGTCAGACCTAATAATCTTTTATTTTCCAAAAAAGTCAATTAAATTAAATTAAATCCAAAAAAAAAAAAAAAAAAAAAAAATTTATATATATATATATATATATATATATATATATATATATACACAGTTATTAAATATTGAGGACCTTTAATCTATTAAAAGTAACTCATTTACCAAAAAATATGCATTATTCTTTGGTTATGTAATTTATGCATCATATTTATGCATTATCTTTGTTTTGAAATGAATAATCTTACATTTTAGTTTCCAATAAAGAAATAAAAAATAATCAATGAAATCCTATATAATATTAAATATATAGAGATCTTTAATGTATAAAATAAGTAACTCAGTTGTCACATTTGTAACATTTTTGGTTGAATTCTGTTAAAAATAATATCAATATATTTTTATTATATGTTGTTTTTTTAAATATTGATTATATATATATTGTAATATACACCCTCCAAAAGTTTGGAAACACCCCTGGCAAAGTGTGGGTTTGGACGATATCAGCATAAATCCTTATAATTTTTTGGTGCAAATACATTCAAGTAACTTGACATTATCATTGAAGACCAGCAATAAAACATAATAATGGCAATATATAGATGTCAAAGTCAGACATGCCCCTTTGCCAGCTGTGATGCCTGGTTACTGGTTTAAACTTGGCCCAGGTTTTTTGGGTCAGCACACCTTTATAGTTTCAACAATTGATTGCCAATTCAACGTCAATGTTTGAATAAACTGACAGCTCGGACGCCCAGATTATGCAGAGCTGTGATAGCTGCTAATGGGGGATATTTTGATGAATCGAAAATTTAAGTTTTTTCTATGTATAAACTGTTTATGTAATAAAATATGTTTTCATAGTTTGTGTTGTCGCTTGTCAGTGCAAAATTATTGCAAATCAAAAAGGATTCATGCCAATATTGTCCAAAACCCCACTTTTTTAGGGTATTTATTATAAATGCACTATAATTAGAGTTCATACATTTTTTTTTTTTTTTTAAAGAGACAGTTCACCCAGAAATGAAAATTCTGTGATCATTCAGTTCCAAACTGCATGACTTTCTTTCATCTGTGGCACACAAAAGAAGATATTTTGAGAAGGTTTTTTTGTCTGTACAATGGAAGTCAGTGTCACCAAAACTGTTTGGTTAGCAGCAGCCTTCAAAATATCTTGCTTTGTGTTCCACAGAAGAAAAAGTCATTCAGGTTTGGGACAACATAAGGCTGAGTAAAGGATTTTTTAATTGAACGATCCCTCTAATATTGATAAACAGTTTCTAATATTTGTGTGTGCTGTGCTTTTTAAACTTAGCAACATTATACTCCATTGGAATCTATTGTCTCCTGCTCACTTCACGTCTAGTTGCTGCCTGAAGAGTGTTTCAATTCAGTCATTTTTGAGATTGTTCTTTTCTTATATAGTTGCATGCTGCGTTAAATGGAGGAAGTACTGTACATTTGTAGTATTTGTGAGAGCTTTTGTTCTCTTGCTTCCATGTTTTTGAAATATAATCAGCATCATGTTGGAATTATGTTTTAAAAGACCCTTTGAAATACGCCATGGACATTGTTAAGACCGACAGCTGAATTTGATTGAACCTGTGGATTTTTGTCGAACAAACTGCATTAGGTAGTTTTCTGAAATGGCAATCATGAAAAAGGACTTTTATAGCTAGAAATCTAGCTAGATATTCCTTGAGTAAAATAAGATCTGAGAAGAAAGATGTGAATATAAGCATTTCAGAATAGAGCAGGGAGGGGGTCGCAAATGAGACGAAAATTACAGGCATTTGAGAAACTAGTCACAGAGAAGAAGTGATTTATTCCACAGATAGCTTCCTCTCTTCTGACCGCAGCATGGTGGTGAATCAAATAGGTCTGTGGGGCGAGGAACAAAACAGATAGATAGAGAGACGGAGGGATGATTTGGGTGAGATTGGGGTGTGCGGGGGAAATCAGAGACAAATTATTGTTGTGAGGCAATTGCTGCGATAGAATAAGCATTCAGTTAAATTGAAGACCTCAGACTTTTGCAAATTGCCTGAGATAAGTGTCGCGAAAACAAGGCGAGTCGTTTGTATTCCCACCGTCTCCCGAATTCACACACAAAAGAGGGGCTCGCACTCAATCAACAGAAAGAGTAAAAATAACCCCTCCTTTAACCCGTCTGTTTCTGCTTATCTCACCTTATCTCTCAAGCGCTCATTTGCGTACAGGAAGTGAATGGATTGAATCTGGCCATTGGTTGATTATCATAAATAGCTTTGTGCCGTCTAAATCCCCCTCTCTCGTGCTGGGAAGGAGGAGACCAGGGGAAGGAAGATGATAAAAGCAGGATGCTTTTAGGGAGGAGAGAAGAAGGGAAGCTGGACGATAAAGAGGGAAGTCTGAGGTGAAGTGGCTGGGGAGGGATTTGAAAAGAAGCGAAAATGCATATGTGACCTGTGCTGGCAAAATGAGTCAGATTTTCAAAAATTAGTTATTTTTGTTTTCACATTGTCCATTAAAAGCCCTTCAAAATGATGCATGATTTGTTGGAATCAAGTCAATAAGAGTCAGCCGTTTTCAACGCAAAATCACAGAGCAACGTTGCATCTTTGGTTACACATTACTTTGATAGTCCACTTTAGACATTTTACTAACTATAAGTAACTTTGTATGTCAGCTAATTCTCATTAATTTGCAACTACATGTCTACTAACTCTCCGAGTAGACTGTTAGGGTAGGTTAAGGTTTGTAGAGTAAGTTGACATATACTTGCAAAGTTTCTGATACTCAGTATGTTGTGAACCCATTAAAATAAAGTGTTAGAAGATATTAAGCACACAGTCTACTAATACTCTAATAACTGCTAGTTGACATGGAGTTGCAAAGTTACTTACTGTTAGTAGAATGTCTAAATAAGAACAGATGCAAAAAAACAGAACAGTAGAACAAATAGACCTATATGAAACAAATAATGCATTACGTTTTTCATTTTACATAAAAAAAAGAAAAACAAATAATCAAATGTAAAAAAAAAATCCCTTTAGTCTATTCATTACAATTAAATTGCTTATTAAAACTACAAAAGCAGTTCAATCAGTATGATCTAATGTACTGTTACTGTACTGTTTTTCCTCAACAGCTCCCCAAACATTCACATTCAGACATAACAGATCGTGTTTTTTGTGTGAATACTTAAATACTGTAAATCTGTGTATTGTCACGTGTTGGTTTCTTTTTAGTTCTGTTTTGCCCTTATTTGGTTTTTCCTGTCATTAGTTTAATCACTGTTCATTCAGTTCACCTGTGTTATATTAATTATCTTGTTTCCTCGTTTGGTTGGTCCCAATAAAAGTCCTGAGTTCTCCCCTAGTCTTTGTCTCAGCTTAATGTTGTCTAATGGTGTTAAAGCTTATTAAAAGAGTCCTGTTTAATTACGCCTTCGTCGAGCGCTCTTTGTCTACAACCACAGAACCGTAACATGTATGTGTATCAGGATTGTGCGCTGCCAGAAGCGTCTTTATGTGCGTGAGAAGCGAGCAGAGAAAAGTTACTCCTCTTAGAAAACATACAAATAAAGATCCTTTCAGATGTTTAACCCTTTCCCTGCCAGCATTTTGAAAAAATTTAACAGTCACCGCCAGTGTTTTTCCTGATTTTCACTAAAATTTCATGGCCCCCAGAATGTTTTGTTGTATGAATATCTGAACATGCTGTTGTGACGTGTCAGAGAGATTTGGATCCATTTGCAGCTATATTGAGAATAGTCAGGCAGTACAGGGTCAAACACCAGCGGGCAGAACAGCAGAGGCTAAACAGAGACAGAGTCGAGAATCAGGCGGGAGATCAGGGCAGGCGGCAAACAAACACAGTCCAGTGGAAACAATCCGGGTCGGGGCAGGCAGCAAAACAATCAGAGTAACAAGAGAACAGTCCAAGATCAAACCAAGAAAACAAACATGGGTAGACCGCTCAGAAATGACGGCCGGGGCAAATCAAGACTTCACAAAGAGTCTGAGTGAGTGTGTGGCTTATATTACTTTTACTTTACTTTACTTTTGTCATTTAGCAGACGCTTTTGTCCAAAGCGACTTACAAATAAGAAAAAGTAACTAAAACTAAAAAGTTACAACTCTATAAATACTATCTACCCACATATTTAAGAAAATAAAGAAATTAAATCAAATTAACACATGCATATAACAACAACATTTCAATAATAAACATATCAATGAAAAAATTAAATAAAAAGCTACTACTATCCCTTGCCGGTGTCCCTGCCCGGTGGAGTCGCACGGTAGAGTCGATGGTCTTTACACTCTTTACTTTTTTACTTTTGTCATTTAGCAGACGCTTTTGTCCAAAGCGACTTACAAATAAGAAAAAGTAACTAAAACTAAAAAGTTACAACTCTATAAATACTATCTACCCACATATTTAAGAAAATAAAGAAATTAAATCAAATTAACACATGCATATAACAACAACATTTCAATAATAAACATATCAATGAAAAAATTAAATAAAAAGCTACTACTATCCCTTGCCGGTGTCCCTGCCCGGTGGAGTCGCACGGTAGACTAATAATATATAATAATATCAAGACTGACTAATATTCGGGTGACGGTTCCGTCTGGTGGAGTGGAGGAGGTGGTACAGGAGCCTCCTCTGTAACACATGCAATGCATCAACATAAAATCAGACCCTTTACTTTCAAGCTAAAAAAATCTGTTTTAAACTAGCCTCGAGAATTGTTTTTTATCAACACTTGAATGTAGGTAGGTTTCATAAAAAAGCAACATTTTGAGCAGAATCACATTTTTTATCAAATACAACATCTGGATCATATTCAGTAATATTATCAAAGCAAAGAGCAGTAGATGGCTTCCATCAGTCCTCCCAAAGCTTGCACAGGCCTTGAACACTTTCTGGATCCACATTTCACTCTGTAACATGAAGTTTTCATTTATATGCGGTTAGTGTTGATGATCCCATTATTTTTCATGTGCATATGCTTACATATGGGATTGCTCATTTATGCGTCTTCCTGGTCTGTGTTTTTGATCGGCACTATCTAGACTCATTCAGGAGATGCGTAACAGCGCCCCCTAGCGTATAATAGCGAGAACATGGAAACCCAGAAAATTCTGTGTGAAAGAGTTAATTACTATTTGGAGCATTGGGATTACTAGAACAAATTTTTTGAGAAAACCTCAAATTCGACTAAAATCTGCATTTTTCACTCTTTTTGTCTGTAGCGCAAAATTAGCCCGTGCACATTCTGACTCATTTTCCCATCAGGGGACACATATCATGACAGTAAAGACATTTTAGAGTTTCAAAGCCTCAAACGCTACAGATATCCGGATACGAGTGCAGAGACGGATGGATTAGTGTGTTTCAGAATAGATGCCAAGGCGCCTTCTCAGCGCAATAAAAGAAAAACAAAACCAGCGATATGAAAAACCAAATTCGTCTCAACATGACATGCGAGTACATCACAGATACTTGCGAATCAGCATAAATACAACCCAGCGTTCCTACAGACGCACACTGGATGTTGATTAAACCCGATCTGTCCTCCTTCCGTCACTGAGATCCTTCCTGTTTACATCCCAGCAGATCTCCCATTGATCTGGCATCTTATCGTCTGCTAAAACGCTCTTCCTCTTGCTCTCTGTTTCTCTCTCTCGCTCAGTATTGAACAGAGGGATGTGTGTCATGTGGAATGAACAGTGCTAGGAAGGTTACTTTGGAAATGGTTACAGATTACAAGTTACACTATTTAAAATGTAGTAGTGTAACTGATTTAATTACTTTATTAAAGTAGTGTAACTGTATATACATAAACCCAAATAGGAAATAAAACAGTTATCAAATAAGCATGTGTCCTAAACTCCTGAAACATTGGTGTCTCATATTTTAAAGCAGTCAATGTAATTTTGGAAAGAAATCAATTAAATCCTTATGTGTGTGAAAATATTCAGATGTAACCCCCTTTGTAATCTTTAACATTTTCATAAGTACCTGTAATTTAACTACACCGTTTTTTTTTCTCAGTGACTGTAACAGATTACAGTTACATTTATTCTGTAATTAAATTTCGTAATTGCGTTACATGTAGCTAGTTACTCCCCAACACTGGGAATGAAGGTGTCAGTTTAGTATCAGACAGACAATTGCAGAGCACTGCATGACTTTCCATTAACTCTGCTAAAAGGAAACACCAGAGAGGAGTGCAGAGGTGCGTCGTGGACTTCTCTCTCGGCTTTCACTTATTCTAGCTGAAAGACGTAGACGTCAATGAGAGAGGACACAAATAGCCTCTCCACCTCTGCACACCTCTGGCCCCAGGAGCTCCGGCTGTCAGGAACTGCAGAATGGGTGGAGGCCTGCAGGACAATTAACCTCTGAGGGAGAGCAGTGGGCATCCTGCACTTACAGACTATTAGCATACAGAAGTGATCAAGCTGAGTAAAACACAGCTGTAGCAATGGACCCACACACACACACACACACAAACACACACACACAGATGTACAGATACACTCTAGACCAGCTTATTGATTTGCATCTATCTATCCACCATTTAAAAAATTGTTAAAATTGGCCAAAATACCGTAGTAAATCAGTATGACTTCTCTTCACGCTCACTAGTTGCGTTGTCATGTTTGCGGGTCGCGTTGTGACTAATGTGGTGGTGTGGATTTGTGCATATTTAAATATGTATAGAAATATTACAGCCCTGCACAATAACAGGAACTAATGCAAGTGTGTCCCTGTAAGATATTGTACACAAAATACTGAATTTTCCTTCCAGGCTCCCAGCCAGCTCTCCAAACATGCTACAGTTCTATGCTGAAATTATTATGCGCTCCAGCAGTCATTGCTGAAATCATAAAAGTAGAACATCACCATAACCGTTATTGCATAATGTTAAAGCCAATCCTGTCGCGTAGCTATTTCCTTTGCTGATCGCCGGTGTCTTTAAGAGAAATGCAGCAGCTTCTAAAGACCCCTGAGGGACAGTATGCACACAATGTGGTTACCCTTGCATTGTCTTAATTGCTGTTGTTCTGTTGTATCCAACCTATGGATGCACGCACACACACACACACACACACACACACACGTGAAAGCAGCTGGGTAATAAGGTTGTCGCAGTTGTTGTTAATGAAGCTGATTGAATTGGGAGCACATGCAGCATTAAGGACAGGTCAGAGAGGGTATCCCAGTATCCTCTTCTCCGGAGGGCATGGAGCAAAGCACAGGAGGCATGGAAACACGTGAGTGTTTGCCAATGTCTGTCTCTCCCTCACATACACCCCAAACACACACTCACTCAACAGTTTGTGCTTAAACCTCATCATTAGAGAAACTGACAGAGCAAGGTCAGAGAGAGATGGAGCGTATTCAAAGAGAGGTTTATAGAGAGATGATGAAAGAGAGAGAGAGATGGTGTTAAAGAGAGGAGAAAAGAGATGGTTTATAGTATATGGGTGTTTCTTCCATTATAGGCACTTTTGTCATGGTAGACTTTTTTTTAAAACACACTCCTTTAAGCAAACTCTATTTAATTTGTCTACTAAGAATGGCTTACAGTGTATATACTGTACAGACATAAGGATTATGTCAAGTCATGTACAGATTACATTTGTGTTTATTAGTATTCTGCACTGAAAATAATAGTTATGTACATTTTGCTTTATTAGGGGAATAATGCTGCCACAGCTATAATGTTACTGTCGTAATTTGTGTTTTAAAAAAACATGTATATAAATCATTTTCACACAGTAATATTGAAATCATTTTTCATAGACTACAATTGTAAATTCATATTTTTATGAGGTGTTTTTATAATTTAAGATTTAAGCACATCAGGGAAAAACACCCATGAATGAAAACAAAAAAGGTGAGATTTAGATAATTGTAGAAACAAATTGTGATAAAGTAAGAGAACACATGATGCTGAAGGGCATCTTAACACTCCTTCTTTCCGTTCTTCTCTTGGGTTGATAATTAAGCGGTTTAAACTGTAATTGAGCTGTAATTTTTCCAGATTCAAAGATGGCCTTGATCAAGGAGCTCTTGCTCTGTGGGCCGAGGGCCGTTGGGATCCCGGTGACAGGAAGGGATGGGAAGGGAACAGGAAGTGGGATGCGCCCGCAGCTGGTCAAACTCCATTTGATGATTAAGATTTCATCTATGGTCATTCACTAATGAAACATCACGTGGCTTGTTGATGTCCGAGAACAGACACACACGCTCAATCACTCAACACACACAGGAGCTGTCAGCCTCCCACTCGTTCACACACTCCCACTTCTAACATCATCAGTCACACTTACAGCACACATGCAGTCCGACCCAAACAACATTCACACTTTCTTCTACGAAAAAGCACACATAATGCATGAATGCCAGGCTGCAGGCGCCGTCTCGAAGGCATAAACAAAGAACAAACGGCATTGAACCTTCAGCCCAACACTTTCATCAGCACAAGACTGCAGTCTCTCTGAAGTCTTGAGACTCTTTCTGAAAGTCTGAGAGGGGAGTTCACTAAAGCGTCGCACCAGTTTTGCATTTTAGTGCAAAATGTCTTATTAATTTCACATATGCAGTACAATTTAACCAGGTGAAATGCAGTTGCTCTGCCGTGTTATTTAAATGAAGTCATTGTCATTCTTTTCAGTGCAAACACACCTCTCTTCTATGTAAATTATAGGCTTATTATAGATTGTGCCTAATTCACAAAACTCTTTGCCTGGCGCAATTAACATTGTGCTGTTATCACCTGCAGAAAGCAGACTGTGAATGGAAGTTCATTTAATAGAGGAGTTTGTTTCAAGGTGTTGTGCCACTCAGAATTGAATTTAGTGCCATTTGAGTTTGATATATGAATGTGTGTGTATGGGTATATACATACATCTACATTGCGTATGTAGTCAGTTGATTAGTTGAAAGTTAATTAGCTGATCACTTTGTATACTATACTCTCAAACGAAGGCTGTGTAAACCTACACTTACAACTGCAGTATATAATGTACAGGCTATTAATGGTCCCTGTTTGTTTAAAGCAGAAAAAAAAAAAGAGTTTTAACTAGAAAATCAGAAAAGTCATGTATACAGTCAGATAACAAAGCACTTACATTTTAGTCTTAAGATGTCAACTATATTTGAAGTGTTTTTATTGTATATCTATCAACCTTCGAGCCTTTTTATTTATTTATTTTAAAACATTCAGAAAAGTGTTTTTCAGGCAACATTTTAACTGTCTTTACTTGAGTGGGTTAACTATAAACTAGTCCTGCTTACGTATGCTTCACCTGATATTTTCTCTACATCATTGCCTGTAGTTTTGGAAAATAATACAAGGGAAAATGTATAGAGTAAACATCTCTCAGTGCCGCTGAGATGCTTCATGCCAGACTGAATGCGTCAAGCATAAACAAGTCTTAAGGGGCAGGACAGAGGCCTTGAGAGGCTTGCTGGCTCCTCTTGCCACCTACTGCCCTGCTTCTGTGGCTATAAGAGATCCGGTCTGTGACTCTGGGGGATGAAAGCATGCTGCCGTGTTTTGACTGGTGCCATCTGATCTTATACTGAAATAAATAGATCATATGCTGAAGGCAGATTTCCGTTCTGTTATGCTGTGTACTTTTAGAGACGGTCTGGGTGCTTTTCTGAGGATCTGTTGATAGTGTTGAGCAGCTGGTGTTGAGTGGTCAGTTTCTGGAAGAGTTGGTGTAAAGATAATGGCAGGATGTTGGGAAATCACCGGCCAGTGACATGCAAAGGCCTTTGTTTAACTTGCATTAAAGGAGAGTCGATGGGGGAACGAGGGATGGAAGGAAGCTCTTGACACTGGAAAGATGTGTTTATGTTGAGGGGTGGAGTTGTTTCGTTCACAGCCCACCTTCATCTCACGGTTGTGCTGTTGCCTTGACCTCTGCTGTCTCTCGGGGGTCAGGAGGTCAGAGTTCAAAGGGTCTTATTTTAGTTTAGATGATGAATATGGGGATTGGCTGTTAGTTCTGGAGAAGAGCTTATTATTGACAGGAAGACAAGAGCAGATTGGAAGGAGATGGGAAACGCTTTAGACACTCAACCTTTGGCCTTTTTCCGGGCAGGAATGAAAAACGGCGGAAAAAAAGCAGTTTGTTTTCTTTAAGGAGGAGTTCATTTCTAAACATACTCTTTGAGCATGCATTCATCTTCACATGGTTCACTTCCTTTGAACGACGGACACTATTTATTGCTTGATTAGTTTTACTTTGTTCTGTAATTTAAATTTCTTGTACTTTCATTATAATATTTTAAATAATAAATTTTTGGTAACACTTTACCATAAGGTGTCATTAAATGCATTAACTAACAAACAATGAATAATGCATTGATTACACTACTTATTAATCTTTGTTAATGTTAGTTAATGAAAATACATTTGTTCATTGTTTACTCATGTTAGTTCACAGTGCATTAACTAATGTTATTTTGTGATTTTTATAATGCATTAGTAAATGCTGAAATGAACATTAACTAAGATTAATAAATGCTGTAGAAGTAATGTTTTACATTTATGAAATGGTCCGCCAACAGCAATGCTCCTTCGCACATGACAAGTGAGATTTACTCTCTGTTCTTGGGGGTTGAAATGGTAGTTTTCCGGAGATTTAGCACAAGGTCTGCTTTGCTCCGCTGCTGTTGGAGCTCTACCCATAATCCCTCTGCAGGTCAAACATGATCATATGAGCCTTTAGTGTAACAGTCAGATATCTGTTAGTGAGCAGCAACACAGGGCTTATTATGTGGCAAAGGAATAATATTTATTACTATTAATTTTTACTATTTATTCTAAAATAAATATATCTAATTCAATAATTTAAAAAATGGCTACTAATTATGTGTGTGTGTATAGATATGCATCTCTTATGCTCATCAAGGCTGTATTTATTTGATCAAAAATACAGAAAAAACACTAATATTGTGAAATATTATTGCAATTTCTAATATTGGCTTCTTATTTCAATATAATTTAAAATATCATTTATTTCTGTGATCAAAGCTGCATTTTCAGCATCATTACTCCAGTCTTCAGTGTCACATGATCCTTCAGAAATCATAATAATATACTGATTTATTATGAGTGTGGAAACTGTTGTGTGTATATATATATATTATTATTTTTAATTTTAACGTGATACTTTTTCTTAGATTCTTTGATGAATAAAAAGTTAAAAAGAACATAATTTATTCAAAATATAAGTCTTTACTATTACTTTTTATCCATTTAACACATCCTTGTGGAATAAAAGTGTTAATTTCTTTAAAAAAAAAAAAAAAATTACTGACCTCAAACTTTTGAATAGTAGTGTATATTGTAACACTTTTTTTTTTTTTGGAATAAACACTGTTATTTTTTTAAGTTTTATTCATTAAAAAATCCTGAAATAAAAACATCACGGGTCCCAAAAAATAAATAAATAAAAATTAAGCAGCAAAAACTGTTTCCAACATTGATTATAAATCAGTATATAATTATGATTTCTGAAGGATCACGTGACTCTGAAAGCAGTAATGATGCTGAAAATACAGCGCTGCATCACAGAAATAAATTATATATTAAAATAGAAAACTGTTATTTTAAATTGCAATAATATTTCACAATTTTCTCTGTATTTTTGGATCAAATAAATACAGCCTTGATTAGCATAAGAGACTCCATTAAAAACCTTACAGATCCCAAACTTTTGAACGGGAGTAAAAAAGAGCATATATTTAGCTTGGAAGTGCCGTGCAAGAAAAAGTGCGGAGAACACAACCACCTGTTTTTATAAAGTCGAGCAGACAGCACCTGTCACAACAGTCTGACGCGCTCCAGTCCCTCCCCACAGCACAGATATAAGCAACGGTGCATCGATCCAATAAAACCTGCCATGCAAGTGGAGATGTGAGTCAGCGAATTGCTATATTGCAAGCCCTCTATTATGGACAACTCATTTGGAGCAAATCACCACCATCTCTGACTTCTCTTATCTGTCTCTCTCTCTCTCTGGCTCTCTCTTTCATGCTAATGAAAAAAGAAAAACAGAAATCAATGGTTGTGAGATTGGTCCGCATCTCAATCCAGCTCCTCCACGCTTGCTTATCATTGAGAACTTTTAAATTCACACAACCTTTTCAGACTGAATGATAAAACACGGGCAGGCAGAAAGAGGACTTTACATTGTTATCTGTGCCGCTAAACACTATTTGACATTTGACGCACATTTAAAAGTCAATGGGTTTGCTCTCAAATCAGCAAATATTATCAAGGCCCTAATTTCCCTTTTTAATGGAGAGAAACAGGTGCGAGTTGATGATTAGAGCAAATGTGTGAAAACTGCATTTACTGAACAGACTGGACCGTTCAGGCCTTTTTTTCCCCCTCCGCTCTTTCCCTTAAAACCTTGCATCATAATGCATTCACGAGAACGCAGACTCCAATTATAATTACAAACGCATCTCTCATTTGTCCATGCCTGTCAAAAACAGGCCTTCCTCCGCATATGACATGTTCTTCGTAAACGTTGTCGAGTTGTGTCGATGCTGTCAAGCTCTGACAAGCATCCGCAATTTGACTTTTGGTCTGCCAACACTATAAAACATTTTCCAGTTTACGAAACCTTTTGAAGCTCAAATACTAAAAAAGGCTATTTTCTTGAAACCACGTTTATAAAAACTCCTGCCAGACCAACAAAATTACCCTAAATGTTGTCCCAACTAGTCAAACACAGTTGTCTGAACAAAGAATTTTATATTTTTGAAATGTTAAGGCTTTGTGAGTTCCCAGCATGCATTGCAGCATGAATAAATGATGCAGTTACTGATATAGGATATATATACTGATATATACTGATATATTTTTGTTGTTGTTTTGTCATTATTGTTAGTTATTTGTTGTACTGTGATGTAAAGAGCTCATCTTTTTAACATTTGTTGAGGTTTGTGTCTAGTTTTGAGTGCTAGAGTTTATTCAACGGCTTTCCTGGATATCTTAGTCTTAAGTTGTTTTACAAACAAAGACAATGTTGTTTGCGTTATTAGACTAAGTTATCCATTAAGGTTTGTACGGAAGAGGATTAGGCCCAAGCAATATAAAAAATAAGAGATTAAAGTCATTGTAATACAAGATTAAACTCGTTCAATTTTAATAAAAATGTCTCAATAAAATGTTGAGACCAAAGTCATTAAATTTTGAGAAACGAGTCCTTAGATTTCAAAAAACAATTCGAGATAAAATGTTGAGGATAAACTCATTAAATTAAGAGGAAAAAGTCTAAATACATTTTTTTTTAATAGAATTTTTCTATTAGCAAAATAAGACAATCAGCATTGCATGAACAAATAAATGTACATTGGCTAAACAAAGAACTAAAAACTATTGTTGAAAGAACTCAAACGTCTTGCATCAAGTTGCTTTATTTTTTTTATGTTTTCGCAGCTATTTATGTTTTTACAGCGAAGATGCATTTATCATTGTACCTTCTGAAAGAGTGTGATTAAATTGTCCTGTGTTTTGTCACTCCATAAACAGTTACGGCTGTATTGGGATAGCGAGAGGAAGGCTTTCGGGACGTCTCCTAATCACTTTTGTTTATGTTTTTTGTTTTCCCTGACAGGAGCTGTTGTGTGCATCTGGAGCCTCGTTGTCCAATCAGAACCCTCGCTTCTCGTCCAATCAGAATCTGCGCTATAAAAGGAGTGTGAGCAGGGAAATGGGGTGTGCGAAAGTTTTTCTCGTGATGTTCGTGATCGGCTTTGAAAAGGGGATTTGCGTCAACTGGAACCCCGTCCCACGAAAGACCGTGAAATATAATGGTGAGTATCTAGTGACCAAACAAAACTCCCTTTTTTCTCACAGTTTTTATGGTACTCCTCCTTTCTTTATCTGTCCGTCTCTTTCTTCTTTTCTTTAGTCAACCCCTCCCTTCATTCTCCATGCAGATTTCAGATAATAGGTGTGATTTCTGCTTTGAATTTACTGAGATATCACATTACTGCGTGGTTTTATAGGTCTGTATGGTAAAGAGCTTTCATCCATATTAATTTGCACTCGCTCCATTTGTGTCCGTTCTTCCTTTCTCACGATGTTTTCGCTCTTTACTTCTCTTTTTCTCTTATGCTTTCTCTGAGGGGAATTCACTAAAGAACAAGTTGTGCAACAGTGCTGTTACTCTTCATCAGTATTTGTGTCTTTCCCAAGAAGCATCCATAAAAATGCATTTACTTGAGAAGCAAAATTGCTTAATATTATAAGACTTGTTTACAGATAACATCATTTGAATTTTGTGTACTTTCCTTTCCTCACTGGAAAAATATTTTTTAGCATGCATGTAACAACATTATTGAGGTTTATACTTAAAATAGGAGAAAAGCAATTTGACAGTTGGGTAAGAAAACTTTTGGACTTGCAGTAAAACACTCTGGTCTAAGATACTGATTCTTGTGGTGTATTTGCACTATAGTCAGGTTAATGATGCAAACACATTCTCAAAATTAACATTGATTGCAATTTGTACTCCAGTTGCAGGCCAGTTCAGAATAAAAGGTTGTTAAGAATGCAGCAGACTACCGTGATCTGGCATACTCTGCTGAGATTGTAAAACATCACTTCACTACTGTAGTCCAGACATCTGAATCGGCTCTTTAAGATGCAGAAAGTGCTCTAGTCTACACCACATGTCTGCATGCATGCCCTGTTATAACACTCTTCTCCATCATTTGATGAATTACTTCTGTAAAGATCAATAGAAAATGTACACATATATATATATATTTTTAATTTAGTTCAATTTATTGTACCAGGTAAATAGCAATAACTATTTACTATTTATTGACTATTTAAATAAGCATAATTCACACTGGGGTCTGTAAGATTTTGTAATGTTTTTGAAGTGTCTTGCATTAATTTGATAAAAAATACAATAAAAACAGTAATTTTATGAATTTATTTAAATTAACGATTTTCTATTTAAATATATTTTAAATTGTAATTTATTCTTGTCATTTTTTTAGGACATTTTAATGAATAAAAGTTCATTAAACAACGTTTCTAAAACTGTTAAGAACTAAAAATCTGTTGTAGCATTATACATGTCTTTACTGTCACTTTTGATCAATTTAATGTGTCCTTGTTGAATAAACATATCAATTTCTTTCAGATAAAAAATCTTACTGACCCTAAACTTTTGAACAGTAGTTTACATTTAAAGGAGATGCATAACATGAATTGCATGGCTTAGTTTTTTTCAACTGCTTACACACATTTTCTGACTCTTTTTTCAAAACTTTACACATAAATCCAAGAATTGCACACAAAATGCAAAATGTCTCACATCTCTTGCAAAACGAAGCAATGCACTCAAAATATCACAAACACATCTCAAAAGTAAACATTTGCCATAATATTAATTCCTGTTAGATTTTTGTGTCTTACATAAAGAATTGTGTGTTGTGTTTTGCAAAAAGTGTTTTATAAAATTGAAAACTGAGTCAAAGGCTGAGAGGTTTTGCAGATTTGGTGTGTGCTTCTGCTGTTTGAGTGTCAGCTTTCAGAAATTGTGTGACAAGGAAAGATTTTGTCTGTAAGCAGTTGAAAAAAAACTGTAAAATAAAGCTTAACGACTAGATTACTGGTGGTTAATGATAAGCTGCATGCAAAAGTGGCACAACTGTTTAGTAAATTTACCCCTAAGTCTTTTCCTGTTTTAATCCAAATCACAGCTGATAATCAAACAAACAACTACAGTAAACATCAAGCAGTAGGCATGATTTTATATGTACACACATGAACTGATAGCATCTCCTTTTAAGCCCTCAGTAGGGAGCACAGCGGCTGGGAACACAGCCTTAAATGGACAGGAAATGGCTTTAGAGAGAGAGAGAGAGAGAGAGAGAGAAAGACGTCAAAGAAAGTCCAGAAAGAACAGAAAAGTACACAGTGTGTGTTTAACTGTTTCAGGTCATGTGTGACTATGGTTGAACCCTAAACCATGAAAGCAGTAGGCCTGAGCGGCACACATGCACTTTTCAGGGAGGATGAAAGACTGAAAAGCAGGTAAAGCATCAGAGTGCAGTTTAAAGTTTAAGTGTGTGAGCGTGCAGACTGCTTAGACTGGCAGTCTGAGGGATTTAGAGTGTGTGTGTGTGTGTGTGTGTGTGTGTGTGTGTGGTTGGAGGAGGAGAGCTGGATCGCAGCAGAGATAATATTTACCCACTGCTTTCCACACCCACAGCCCCTAAAGACCCCTCCTCCACAATTATCTCCATCTTAAAGACACCGGGGATTCACAAGTAAACACGTGTCTTTCTTGCAACTAAATGTCTTTCATTCCCATTTCTCCCCCTCTGTTCATTATCAAAGTGCTGTGACTTATATTGGCAGACGTTATACTGTTGTCTTCACCCTGAAAATCAGCTCTGAGTTCAAAGGGGAGTCACAGGCCCCACCCGTAGCTTTCCACAGCAGAGCAATCGAGAAAGAGAACCAGAGCAGGTCAAACTGAACATTAAAGACTTGAGGAAACTCCTGCAGACTTAGTAGATGTATGCTATGAGTGCACAAACTAAAACTATTCAAAATCACTTTCAGTAATCGAAATATGGGGGGAGGAAAATAAAATGTAAATATAAGATGATAAACTTAACTTAAAAAACTTAAATTATAATTAACTGAACATACAACATGAACGAGCTAAATGTGAAATAAAAATAGTAACATTACTATAACAAAAACTAAATATAAATAAATGTAAGCTTAATAGAATTATTAAGCATGGGAAAAAATACCAAAACTTTTAACTAAAACTAAAATGAAGAATAAAAATATAAAGTGCAGATCAAACAGAAAATTAAAGCTGAATTTGATCAGAGGCCAAATGAAAGTTCAGCTGACTTAGAGGGTTTGTGCATTTATATGTGAATAAGTCCAATGCGCTGAGGATGGCAAAGCTACAGAGAGAGAGAGAAAGGGACTGCCTGCCTAGCACATCTCTCTACCCTCCAATTACTATAATGACGGCCTCCGCTGAAAAGGACAGGCCCACTGCGTGTGTATGTGTGCGTGTTTATATCAGTCTATCTGTGCCCGACTCCTCCTCTCACACAGATATACAGGACGGCTGTGATTTATCCTCTCTAACAGACTCTTACGTCTCATTGTCTGTAAAAGTGTGTTTCTTTTTTCATTCAATAAATCTGTCTCCTGTACCCTTTGTGGACCTGTTCGCTCCAGAAGGAGGCTGTTTGTTAAAGGGGACAGAATAAAGAAAGTCTTTCTATTTTTTGTGTGCTCTCCACTTTCACGAAAAGGTCAAACTCGGTACAAGCTGTGAGTTCAATTCTCGACTGCAGTCTCCCCCCCGGTCTGTCAAACGCCGGCATATTTCCAACAACCTTTCACACATCTCTCCCTTTTACTATCATCCTGTCTCTTCCGTTCTCTCTTTCATTCTCTTTCAATCTTGCACCCCCCCCCCCCCCCCCCCCCCCCCACACACACACACACACACACACACACACACACACACACATTTCCGCCTCGCTCTTTTACTCCTATACGGCTTCTGTCACTTTCTCAGCACCCACACCTTCTCACTCTCTCTTCATTCCCTCATTCGCTCTTGTTGGGCCCCGAGGACAGTTTCATTGCTCTGACGTTGCTGTTTCATAGCTCGGGAGACTTCAAGTCAACGTGAAATCAAAATTGACCATATTGACTTTCCTAGTGCATGTTTTTGGTCTTATTGCATGCATCTCTTTCATTAAAATGATCATAATCTAGCTCCACCTATGAAGTGACGTTCCTTTTTCATTTATAATCTGATGGCAGTGCATACATTCTGTGTTGTTTCCTCTGAAATACGTCACATGAACGCTTGTGAATGTCTGATGTTGATTTAATGTGTGAGATTTTATTAAATTAAGTTTTTTTAAAACTGTTTGAGATCTCTTCTGAAATTTTCCACGGTAGCTGTTTTGAAATAGCAACTGATTTCTTAGCTAGTCTGTTATTTTAGTATTATTTATATACTATCATATATATTATATAGCATATTTTTACCTTTACCAAAACTAACCATGGTTTTATTGTAGTAAAAGTGTGGTGACCATGGTTTTATGGCATTTTGTTTGTTTTGTAATGGTTTTATTATAAATACTATATGGTTTAACTATAGTACCCATGTTTTTGTGTTTTATTTGTAGTAAAGCCATGGTAAATGTTCACAAGTGCATGACTCATTAATAATTTGAATTAGCTTTTATTTATATATTTTCAATTTTAATTTTAGTTTTAATAAATGTGTATTTTTACACTTTTTTTTTATTTTTATTAGCTTTAATTTTTATTTCAGTTTTCGCTTTGGTAAACAGATTTAAGGCAACTTTCTTTAAGTTTTCATCTAATATTTATGTGATTTAAAAGCTTTTTTTTTTATTGATGGCTGTCAAACCCTCAGAGTGAGATATTACACATAATGTAGAACATGTTAGATATTATACATGCCAGATAACTGAGAGGTTTTACAGTACATAGTACTAAAATATCATTCCTGCTAGGTGTAACAAATAATGATATATGAAGCTTTTTCTCAGTAATAATAACTGCTAAATAACCATACAGAAACTAAAACTTGTCTTAAAAGACAACATGAAACATGATGTATTTCTGAGTGAAATAGGATGTTTAACAAGAAACAAAAGTAGGATGAGATGTGATTTTATTCATTACCAATGCATTGGACTGTAAAAAAAATTGTCTCCATATAGTTGAGTTTGTAGTAAACTGTGAAAATGCATCAAAGGGGCTTTGATTGTCTTCAGCCGTAAAGGAAAGTCATTTCAGAGGTACAAATTATAACATTTTGATCAAAGATTCCGAAAACAAACCTTTTTGTCTTTAGAATAACTTAAAAGCTATTTAACATAACATATAACAAACTGGCAAACGTCTAAACCGTCTTGGACCAGCAACAAACCAGGTAGAAGCTCGTCTTAATGTTGGGTTACAGTGGTTTCTGAAACATGTAGCTGGTGCCATTAACTAATGACCTGCTATTTTACAAAACCCAGCAACTAGCACAAGATTTTATAGAGAATACTCAGAAGAAAACAGACTTATGTGGCGCTGTGAGTCATTTCTCTTAGCTGTTTAGCTAACTCCCACCATTTTGCTAAATTCAACCACATGTCCTCCTCTCAAAGGCCCTCTAACACATGTTGGCAAGCCAGATGTCAGCAATCATGAACACGCACAATGAGTCACATGCAGAGAGCGTTCCTGATTGGCCGGTTTGGGGCTAGGCGTGGGCCGCTCCCCTGACTCTTTCCTGCTGTTCACACAGTCAGCGAGACAGGTAGGGCACGTATTCCAGTGACATCTGTCAGGAGCTTGAGATGTCTGTCAGAGATGTCTGTGTGGTATTCCACAGCACCTTTAAGCACCTCTGTTTGCTAACTAGAGAAAGAGTTGAGTGTGATTTTCCTCTGCAACAACATGATTATTTTGATAATCGATTAATCTAACGATTATGTGAATGATTAATCAGCTAATCAGAAGCACTTTTATATTATGTTGTGTTTATTATTGTCTTTGTTTGGTTTTCTTGAATGCATTGTACCTTTTTTAATTCATATGGATTAGAAACAAAATAAAGGTGATAAGACGTTTTATTTTTGGTTAAACTATTTTATTCACAACATAATCTCTCATAAGATACCTTATAGGGTTATGATAATCAAAACAGTCCCTAGCTAGACCAAGCTTTGATCTTTGAAAACCAAACTATCACTATAATGAAATAATACAATTTTTATTTTCCCCACTAATAAAAATATTTTATCGTTATCTAGCTCCACACTGGAGAGCTGCTCTATGACAGAAAATCAAGTTGTGATTCTAACTGAAAGCGTCACTGACTCTGGTTTTTCATGTTTAATACTGTAAAGATGTAAATCTATTGCATAAAGTACTATATAACTAAACATGACGTGACTGGACTTCACTAGAGTACTGAACTGCAGAGCTGGTGCAAATATACACATCGCTGTAATCAGATGCTTTCTTAACTGCTGCTTTCTCACCGCTGTCAGTTTTTGTCGTGTTTATTTCATTATTGAGAGGAAAGCAGGCAGCATATATTTACATATTCATCCAAACGCTGCTCAGCAGCTTCAGGTTGTGTCTTATTCTCATGAATTGCATCCAGGAGAGCTGAATTACAGACTTGTGCTACAGCGCCACACTGGTCAAACCGCATTATTGCAGGCACTTACATTCGCTCATATGAGATCAAACGACTAATCGACAACAAAAATATTTTTTTATTGTCGACAATTGTTTCAGCCCCACTGTGGAGAGAGAAATCTACCGTGAACAGTGTTGGCCAAAATGATTAGAACATTAGTATTTCCAGCAGCTAAAAAATGGTTTTAAGTCAGTTATTTCTATGTTTTGCTGTAGTGTGTCAGTAGGACATATCAGTTTACATTTCCAATCATTAATTTAGCCATTAATTGTAATAATCCAGTGAGATGTTAGAGATCTGATCTGATCATCATCAGTCTGTCTGGAGT
This sequence comes from Barbus barbus, assembly GCF_936440315.1. NCBI lineage: Eukaryota > Metazoa > Chordata > Actinopteri > Cypriniformes > Cyprinidae > Barbus > Barbus barbus. The sequence goes on from NC_136734.1 coordinate 39,944,031, forward strand.
GACATGAAGAAACAGAACAAACTGAGACTAAATCCAGAAGAACTGTGTCTCCAAGACGCTTCAAGAAACCTCCTGCAAAGCTACAGTACTGTTAAAAGATTTAGGCTCTTGTGTAAAAATGCTGTAAAATGAAGATGCTGTCAAAAATAGATTTTCTTTATAAATTAACTTCTATTAACTAAACTAAATTACATTTGCTGTGAGCATGCTTTGTGTTTAAAGCAGCTTTTGTCCTCGGTGCACTCGAGCAGAGTTTCTCAGGAGCTTTGCAGGAGGTTTCTTGAAGCTTGGAGACACAGTTCTTCTGGATTTAGTCTCAGTTTGTTCTGTTTCTTCATGTCATTCCAGACAGACTGATGATGATCAGATCACATCTCTGTGTGGAGCAGAGACAGGGTGTTTTTAATATGTAGCTCTGTCTAATAAAAGATGTTGTACTTCGCTTGCTATGTGAATGCCTGGATGTGGGTTTTTTGTTTTTCAGTGGAATCCACTTTTTGTTTTTGATATAGAATTTTCCATTTTTTATCTGGTGAAAATACTAATGTTGGCCACCATGTATATTCCCATACTGTGTCGTTTTCTCCACACCACACCTCTTTGCATTCCTGTCGCCGTTCCCTCGCTCGCTCTGTGCACTTTGTGGCATTTGAGAGTGTTTGGGCCTATTGTTGTGGTGCTCTGTTCGTTCTGACCGTTTCCTGAAGCTGAGCCGTGTTCTCCTCTCTTCTCTTCCCTTCAGCTAATCTACTGCAATTACAGCACTTCCCCTCGTCCCCCGCTCTCCAGCGCACCGCTTGTGTTCGTGTGTCAGCGTAAACACGCCACCTGCGTCTTTCTTAATGTGTTTCTTTCCCTCTCTTCTCTTTTAATTGTGCCGTTATGTGTCAGCCTCAGACGGTGGCTCCTCTCGTCTTTGTCCTAGCAAACGTGGGTGTGTTTTTATAGCCAGTATATGCGCTTTTCTCTTCCTAATTAGCGTGTGTGTGTCCATTTTTTGTGTTTCTAAGTCATTCTTTGGTATCCATGTCAAAGCTTCAAAGGCCTTAAAATAGGTCTTTAATAGCAGAGTGTGTGTTTGGAGCGCTGCGGTTATGAGCTATAAGCAGGGCAGGACTGTATTTATAGCAAAGCTGCTTTGTAAGGAGCCATGGAGGAACATCAGAAGAAAACAGCAGCCTTCAACTCGACTCGTTTCAGTTCTGCGGCTCGTTTCCCTCCACCGGAGATCACTGGCCTCTCGTTCGGCCCAGCTGAGAACTCATGAAGGACAAAGACACACACACAGAGAGTTCACCTCTGTTCCCTTTATGTTGCTCACATCTGGATTCCATTCAAAGTGACATCTATTTTTAGCTCGTTCCTTTTTTAGGCCCTACACTCCATCTCTCCCCATTAGATACACTCCTGTTGGTTTTGGACGACTTGTTCTTTGTGCATTCCTTGTTTTTGATCATCTTCTGTTTGCTTTTTTAATTAAATTCTGCTAGCCATCCAAAACCAAGTGGGAAAGTTTTGCAAGGTTAGCTTTGGCAGTCAGCCCCTGCTGGTAGATGCTGAAACTGCACCATCTGGCATCTTTCTCCACTGACAGCCATTCAAATGGATCCATGTATCTACTTTATTTTATTTATTTATTTATTTATTTATTTTAACCAGCATATGAAATGCAATAGCAGATGTTTTACCAGTGCGAAATTCGTTTTTGGAAGTATCACATTTTCAATGGAATGAACAATATTTACTACATAATTATTATATGAATATAAGACTTGTATAATTTTAACATTGTTTAATGCAATATTATAAATGTACATTATATTGCTGTGATGCCTACATATATTTTCCATGTGATGCACAATATTAATATTTATAAATTAGACTTAAGTCTTTGTATAAATTTCAAAACATTAATAAACTAATTACACTGTTAAATGTAATATTGTAAATATACATTATTATGTTGTGATGCCTACTTATATTTTCCATGGGATGCGCAATATTTATTGTATATTTGTTATGAATGTAAAACATTTAATATATATCAAAACACTAATCATAAACATTGTTAAATGTAATATTATAAATATATTCTATACATTTATACAGTTTGCATGGAATGCATAATATTTATTGAATAATTAGTATTGATTTGAGGCTTAATTCTGTTTAATTCTTTAAATAAAACTAAAATTCTATAACTGTTAAAATATAGATTGTCTTGCTTTTGTCAATTTCAATTTGAGTAAATTTAGTGTCAACACATGTAATATTGTTACAATGTTGCGATGCCTAAATTCACATGTAGCATTCAGAAGGATTGATTTTATTTTCAGTTTATTTAAGATACAGTAGTCAGCATTTGAAGTGGATCAAAACCTTTCATCAAAGTTGTCCTAAAAACCTAAAACCAAACATGCATTCTTGTCTTAGGACAACTTTGATGAGCTTTTCTCATCCACTTCGAATGTGTGCATTTTTAAGCTGCCATTTATCATTTTCAACCAAAACGTGAAAACAATTATCAGCTTATCAGAATTTTGACGTTGATTTATCCCTAACTTTTCTCCTGTCAGCTATTGTTCATGTCACAGCTCAGCACAGTTACTAGTGAAGGGTTTGGGACTAGATATTTTCTTTTCCCTGTACAAAACAGACAAAGAACCCCCTCAGTGGACAGTTTGCTCAGCATTGCCTCTGTCTGGTCAGGATCCGTAAGTGCGTCCTGCCCACGGCATCTCCTCAGAATAATAATTAGAAATGGCACTCTGTGCTCGGCTCAGCACAAAGCTCACTGAACTCAAAGCACTGTGACTGTCTGAGAGGCACTGAGTCATTATGCAGGTATTTAGAAGTGTGAGCATGTGTGTGAGCATCTCCCTGGCTGTTTGCAGCCCAGCAGATGTTCTCTGTCCTCTCTGGGGGAAGTCTGTTTCCCCTCTCCTCTTAGATCTTCCAGCCCTCTTATACGTTAACAAGCTGCCGCTCTCCAGCTAATAACCACACGCTCTCCTGACTTCCATCACCAGCACTCGCCGTGTCTCTCCAAGATGCCTTTTCTCCTCTCTTCTCCTGGAGCACTTGAATTAGCCAGTGCACTTGCTCCTGAAGCACTTGCTCATCATAACCTTCTCTCCTCTCTGCACTCATCTCCCATGGTAGCGTTAAATCAGATCAGGCATGGTGTTCTCGTGTGTTCAGGGATGCATGGATTCTGGTGTCCCCTCCTGGCTTCTTCACTGGCTTAAACCAAGATTGAAGATGTCGCCCTTTGTTTTAAGTCTGCGACAGATAACCCAAGATCACAGCCAACTTTTATATATATATATGTGTGTGTGTGTGTGTGTGTAGTGTTATGTTAATATATGTAGAAGTATATATTTTATGAAAAAAATGTGTGTATAATATAATTTTATTTGTAGATGGATGGTTATTTTTTGGTTTGTTTATATATAATTAAAACATACATGATTCTAAAATATGAACACAATATCTATGAATGTTAAAATACATTTACGTATAAATGTAATTTATATAACATTAACAAAGAACAATTTTTTTTATCTAGGTTTATGTTAAATCATAAATATATAATGATTTCATTCATGTCACTGACAATTATCTGATGCAAATTTAGCCAACTTCAAATGTTAAAACCTCCTTACTAAAAGCCAGCACTAACGAGCATAGACCGTCATGGATCACTCATATTTGCCTAAATTAATCTTTTTAACACATTGCCAACCGATTTAAGCAAAGGTTATGAGTATCCATGGAAATTCATGCTTGCCTAAGTTGGCATTTTCAGCAGAAGCGTCGGAGAAGATGATAAATGTGAGAGATTTCTTTTAAAGCCCAAGAGTCATATTGGATCAGTGACATTTGGATCACATTTAATACCGGCACAAAACCACACTTTTACTCTCTCTTTTCAGACGTGCAGGACAGTATGGCGAGGTTTCGTGCCGTTGGGGTGTGGAACTACACCATGTTGACCCTGGCGGAGCATGAGAGGGTTTTGTACGTTGGCGCCAGAGAGCACATCTTTGCCCTGGATCCCAACGACATCAGCAGACAGCTCCGACCACAGGTATGCCTTATATCTCAATCAGAAAACCCCTAATGCACCCAATAAATACTCATGCACAAGCCATCAAGCAAAAAGGGCATTAGCATTTTATCATTCAAAAATATCTGCATTTAAAAATGACTCACTCTTTCAATGCCACGGCCATTTGTAGTAAATTGCCAGTTGCGGCAGTCAATAGCGAATGCAGGTTTTACATGCAGAGTGCCATTTGCTCGTAAAAGTCACGTCTCTTTCTCTCTCAGATTGAGTGGTCTGCTCCGGTGGAAAAGAAAAGAGAGTGTGCAGCGAAGGGGAAGAATAACCAGGTAGCGGCTGATGTTGCATCCTTTATGTTTTAACAGCTTTACTTTGTCTGAAATGCATTCACTCGCCCTCCCTCTCACCTCTTTTCTCTTTGTGTCTTTCTCTCTGTCATCGCCGTCTTTGCAGACTGAGTGCTTCAACTACATTCGATTCCTGCAGAGCTACAACCACACACACCTGTACACATGCGGCACATACGCCTTCCAGCCCAAGTGCACCTATATCGTGAGTGTGTGCTTTTATCTTGGACCCAGAAATCCATCTGAGCCACGTGATCGAGCGATATGATGGAGGAACTACATTAGCTGAGGATTTTTTAAATAGTTTTCATGCTTTTATGATGAAAAACAGTAGATTGAAATATTCTTGAAATTTTTGAAAGAGTTTAAATTTGAGTATATCTTAAAAACTAATTTATTCCTATGATGGCAAATCTGAATTTTTTTAGCAGAGATTAATTACAGTTTTCAGTGTCACATTCAGTGCTTAGTTATTAGTAATCAATGTTGAGAACACTTTTTACAGCTTAATATTTTTGTAAAAACAGTGATGTTTTTTTCAAGATTCCTTGATGAATAGAAAGAACATCGAATGGAAATCATTTGTAACATTATGTATTAATAATAATCAGAAATGTTTGTTGAGCAGTAAATCAGTATATTATTATGATTTCTGAAGATCATGTGACACTGAAGACTGGAGTAATGATGATGAAAATACAGCTTTGTATCGCAGGAATAAATTTAATTTTAAAATATATTCAGATAGAAAACAGCTCTTTTAAATTGTAATAATATTTCTCAATGTTACTGTTTTGACTTACTTTTTTTTTCAAAATAAATACAGCCTCGGTGAGCATAAGAGACTTCTTTAAAAAACATTATTCCAATCTTTTGACCGGTAATGTGTGTGTGTGTATGTGTGTGTGTGTGTGTGTGTGTGTGTGTGTGTGTGTGTGTGTGTGTGACTCAGCGAGTGGCTTCCAGTGTGTCAAAGTGAAATATATCAAATGTAAATGAGGTTGTGTTATCACAATGTTGAGTGTGTATTGTCGTTGTGTGTGCGCACTTATTTGTTTGTGGGCAGGAGGACAAGAAGGCTCAGCTGCTGCTTACACTCTATTGGCAAACATGGCCGGTGGTGCAGTGTGTTCATCAGGTCGTGTGTGTGTGTGTGTTTGCGCTCGATCCATATCTGGCCATTTCTGTCTTTGATAGAATGCAGATCATTTCACTCTGGATAGCGCCGCCCTGGAGGACGGCAAGGGAAAGTGCCCTTACGACCCCGCCAAGGGTCACACAGGCCTCATTGTGGGTGAGTCACACATGCAAAATGCTGCATTATTATTCTTGTGTCTTGTGTGTGGGTGTCCTTTTGTGTTCGGTGCGGCCGGTGGATGCGTTTATGCTTCCTCTCTTCCTACACTCGGGAGAGCATGGAGTCCCTCTTTAATATCTCATAACCGTGAGGCTGTAGACAGAAGTGCGTGCGTGTGCTCCTGTTCCCGCTCTAAGCGTTCTTCTCCTTTCCTAGACAAAGAGTTGTACTCCGCCACCCTCAATAACTTTCTGGGCACAGAGCCCGTAATCCTGAGGAACCTGGGACAGCAGCATTACAGCATGAAGAGTGAATACCTGCCGGCGTGGCTCAACGGTAAGCCTCATAACACACGTACACAAAATATATATGTGACCCTGCAGCACAAAAGCAGTCATGAGTAACACAGGTATATTTGTAGCAATAGCCAACAATACATTGTATGGATCAAAATTATACATTTTTCTTTTATGACAAATATTTAGGATATTAAGTAAAGATCATGTTCCATGAAGATATTTTGTAAATTTGCTACCGTAAATATATCAAAACTTCATTTTTGTTTAGTAATATGCATTGCTAAGAACTTCATTTGAACAACTTTAAAGGAGATTTTCTCAATATTTAGATTTTTTTGCACCCTCAGATTCCAGATTTTCAAATAGTTGTATCTCAGACAAATATTGTCCGATCATAACAAACCATACATCAATGGAAAGATTATTTATTTAGCTTTCAGATTTCAAAACATTGACCCTTATGACTGGTTTTGTTGTCCAGGGTCACAAATATCATGCCTCTGCTGAACAGACAAGCTTATGTTGTTCTGGTAAACACGGATGATCAGTTTGACCAGCACCAGAACAGTCAATAAACCATGTTGCTTCTTCGGACATGGAGTTTTTTGGATTCAATTGTCGGCAACTTAAAGTGCCCCTATTATGGATTTTTGAAAATGATCTTTCATGCAGTGTGTAACACAGCTGTAAATGAATGAAAACATCCTGCAAAGTTTTAAATCTGAAAGTGCACCGTGTATAAAGTTATTGTCTCTCAAAAAAAAAAGAGTCGACTCTGAATCATTGAAACGAGTCGTTTTTAAAACGAATCCCAAGCCGTTTCATGTTGACGTCAACATGACACATTAGCATATTACCTGCCCACTTGACCTGGGAAAACTTTGCGTTGGTCTGAATGAAAATGCTAATTCATTCTTTGCCACTAGGTGTCGCTTTTGGAACGTTAAAAGCTCACAAACACTGCTTTAAATTAAATTGACCAATCACCGCAGATTAGCCTCACACAAAGGAGGGGTTTGGAAAAATTAATCGTTGAGCGAATCGTTTGGGAGTCGTTGAGCAAATAAGATAAAAATAAATGCATATTATAAGAAAATGAAAGTGTTTTTTGACCTTGCATGCATGTCAACTTGATGCTGGGGACCCCCTAAAACCAAAATATGAACCTTTCATAACTTTTCATAATAGGGGCACTTTAATACGATCCTACATTACTCTCGTAATCCTCATATTAGACACATAGATATTATACATAGATATAACATTTCTTGGATTTTATTTGCAGTTAAATGGCTGGTTTTAACAATTAATAATGAACAGTGTTTCAAAAATAATAACATATATATATATCATTTAACAATTGTTACATTTTTATAAAAAAAATGATGTTGCTTCTTTGAACATGGATTACTGAATTGTTTGGATTCAGCTGAAATTGAACATAATCCTACATTGCTCTCATAATATACATCATATTATACATATAAATATTAGACATGGTTTTGCCTTTCATTCTTAGTAAATGTCTGATTTTAACAATTAACATTTTTACAGCATTTAACACATTTAAAATACAGTATATATAAAAATATAAAAATATATTATTTAAAAAGTAACATTTTGCAGCATTTGTTAGCAGAAAATTTTTTATTACTATTATGGATTGTGTGTGTGTGTGTGTGTGTGTGTGTGTGTGTACACATTATTTAACAATTAACAAAAATATATAAAAAATATAATAATAATATAACAAATTAATAGCATTTATTAACTGAGAATAGACCTTGTTGCTTCTTCGGATATGGATTTGATACAATCCTGTATTGTTACATTCTCCAAAACTCATCTCAGAGTCGTTGTCATAGCAACAGGTCCATAAGCTCAGACCTGGTTTGTTTAATGGAAACTGGATTATATTTCGTCTGTTTAAGTCTGTCCCAGCCTCATTCCTGTCGGTCTTTGTGTTCTCATCAGCTCAGGAGAGGCTGTCTGTCGTGCCATTAGAGAAAAGTACCTGGTGTTCTTACATAATCAGGAATCATTTATGATTTTCGTTGTTTCCTGGATGCATTTCCGGCTTTTAAAAAAAGAGCTTTTATGCCATTAAGTGAATCTGTGTGCATTAGTAACTGGCATAGATAAAAAAACACATGAAACCTGTTGAAATGCAAGGGAATGGAAAATGTAAATATAATGTAATATGTAATGAATTAATTAAATATAATATTTACTCAGTTAAATTATCCAGCTCGTTCTCCTTGTAGTTGCCTCCGCAGTGTGTTGTTGCTCTTTAAAGTCAAGAAATTCCTGGTAAATGTTAAAAAATAATTGTTGCTTGGCAGAACAATTTGAAGAATTGCATTTTCAAGTAACATGTCTTTAATATAATATAATATAATGGTAACACTTGTCACAAATTCTCACTATTAACTAGTTGCTTATTATAATGCATATTACTAGCATATTGGTTGTTTATTAGTACTTATAAACCACGTATTAATACCTTATTCTGCATATTAATTCATAAACACCAAAGCAAAACTAACAACTACCTCACTAACTATTAAAAAAGAGAAAATTGGGAGTTTATTGAAGCAAAAGGTGTAGTTAATTGTGAGAATTGGACCCTAAACTAAAGTGTGACCAATATAATATAATATAACCCTATATACTAGCTACTCATCAAAAGTTTGGGGTCAGTAAGGAATATTTTAAAGAAATGACTAGCTACTCTTATTTAGGAAGAACACATTAAAATTGGTCAAAAGTGACAGCAAAGACGTTAGCATTGTTACAAAAGGTTTCTTTTTTAAATAAACAAAACAGCATCATGTTTCACACAAAAATATAAGCAGCTCAACTGTTTCAGCATAATAATAAATGCTTCTTGAGCATTAAATCAGTATATTAGAGTGATTTCTGAAGGATCATGTGACACTGAAGACTGCAGTAATGATGCTGATGAAGATTGAGCTTTGCATCATAACCATGTGTTTGAAGAACTGAATCAGCCAGAGAGGAATGATCACAATTAAAAGATCTGGTCTACAGCGTATTATCTCAGATGTATTATCTCAGGAGCTCTTCTAGCAGGGTTCATCCAATCGGCTCAATAAACAATGTCCCAAGGTGGAAACTTAAGATCTTTTATCTGTTCATCGAGTAACCACCAGCCACTTATCTGTGAAGCGCTGTGTCTAACACGTCCTTCCATATCTTTCCCTGCTGTCTGGTGCAGAGCCAAACTTTGTGGGTTCGGCGCTGGTCCGGGAGAGCCGCAGCAGTAAAGATGGAGACGACGATAAGATCTACTTCTTCTTTAGCGAGAGAGCAGTGGAGCTGGACTGCGACAGCGATCTGACTGTGGCGCGGGTGGCACGTGTGTGTAAGGTGAGAATAAAGCACACACACCTCAACTCTACGACCAGAAGTCTGAATATGGAAAAATATTCATGCTTTAAAATATACTTTTATACTTTTTAAAATGTGTTTGCTATTGCAGGACAATGTAAAATTAGTAAAAGGGACTTTGTCTCATTAATTGAGAGACTATATTATTATATTGTTATAAAATTATTTATATAAATATTTTGTAATAAAATATACATTTTTAAATATATTTTTATATTTTAAAAAAATGCATTTGTTATACGACTATATAAAATTACTAGTGAAGGCAAGTTTTATGATATCATGTTAACTGAAAGTTTACATGACTATTATTATAAAATATATTTTTATAATGCAATATATGTTATTTATTGTCACTTGTTTTTGCCACGGAATAATACAATAAAAAAGGGAACTCCATTTTTTTCCCCCACAGCTCTGCATTTAAAAATCACAATTTGGACTGTTTTTCAGACAGTTTGGATGATTCTGAATTGCGAGATGTTGACTGAGAAAAAAAAGTCAGAATTATGAGTTAAAATGACCAATTAGATTTTTTTATTTTTTCATCCTGTGGCAGAAACATACGGAAGCGTATTGCATTCACTTGAGGAAAAAAAAATCTACTCTGTTTTTCTGAATTAACGACTTAATTATCTCAGAATTACGAGATAATTTTTAAAGAAAAAAAAAGTTTTTGCTCTGTTTTTCTGAATTAATGACTTAATTATCTCGTCATTCTGAGATAATTAAGTCATTAATTCAGAAAAACAGAGCAAAACTTTTTTTTTCTTTAAAAATTATCTCGTAATTCTGAGATAATTAAGTCATTAATTCAGAAAAACAGAGCAAAACTTTTTTTTTCTTTAAAAATTATCTCGTAATTCTGAGATAATTAAGTCATTAATTCAGAAAAACAGAGCAAAACTTTTTTTTTCTTTAAAAATTATCTCGTAATTCTGAGATAATTAAGTCGTTAATTCAGAAAAACAGAGTAGATTTTTTTTTCCTCAAGTGAATGCAATACGCTTCCGTAGAAACAAGCTTCCATAATGACTAAATGTAAAAAAAAAAAAAAAAAAAAAAGTTTTATTATGTCATATTAATTGAGAGACTACATGAATATTCTTATAAAATATATATTTTTAATCAAATTATAAATTTTCTATATTTTTATATTGTTAAAAATAAGTGCGCTCACTCAGGGATTTGTTTAGTAATATTTTACCTTAAAAAGAGATTTTAGATTTTTTTATCATATGTTAATTTAAAAAACCTTGTATAATTTTATCTGCTTATCTTTTTGTATTTATCTGGTTTTATTTTGTGTTTGTAACTCTTGCCATGAAGATAGCCTTATGCTGACATAACAATAAAAATAAATAACTACTATATTTTTAAAGATGCATTTGTCATACCACATGACTGTTGAGAATTCCTGTTAAAGGCAAAAAAAAAATTCATGTTTACTGAAAGATTAGATGAATATTATTAACAAAAGTTGTTATCAATCAAATATATTATTAAATGTATTTGTTTTTCTACTCTTAGAAAAGTATAGGGATTGAGAAATCTGTTTCGCGTGTGATGAGATGAGCACATAACCTCTGAACTCATATTCTTTTCAGGGAGACCTGGGAGGCACACGGACCCTGCAGAAGAAGTGGACCACCTTCCAGAAAGCTCGGCTGATGTGTTCTTTCCCCGAGCGCCACATCACCTTCAATAACCTGCGTGCCGTCTTCACCTTGCCCGGGGCGGACTGGAGGAGCACCAGCTTCTACGGCATCTTCCACTCGCAGTGGTGAGCGAACCCTCCTGTCATACAGACGCTATACCGCCAAAAGTATTGGCACCCTCTTCTAATGAACAGGTTTGATTACTTTAGTCATTTCTATGAGTACAAATCTTAATGTATAAGCATATTTTAGGGAATTGTGTGCTTCTAATTTTATAGCAACAGTTTGGACAGGACCCTTTTCTATTCTAACATGACAGTGTCTCTGTGTATAAGACAAAGTCCTAAACCTAGCTGAAGACTTTGACATACTTTTAATTTTTTTTTTTTCATTTAAATGCTGATTTTTTTTTTTTTATCAAATAACCCAGAAAAAAAAAACGCATTACCGTTTCTACAAATAATAAGCAGCACAACTGTTTCCAACATGTATGATGAGAAGAAAAATGTATTGAGCTGCAAATCAGCAAATCAGAATAATTTCTGAAGGATCATGTGACACTGAAGAGTAATGATGCTGAAAATACAGCTTTGCTATTTCTTGAATAAATGATGTCTATAACTATATATTAAAAGAGAAAATAGTTATTTTAAACTGTAATCATATCTTACAATATGACTGTTTTTGCTGTATTTTTTATCAAATAAATGAAGCCTTGGTGAACAAGAGAAAAAAATCTTGTGATTGCTGTCAGGATGCTTTGTAGAATTTAAATGAATTGAAAATGAAAGGCAGAAATTTATGTTGCTTTTTTTTTTTACTGAATATATATATATATATATATATATATATATATATATATATACATAAAACTTTGCTTTTCTAGTTTATATATCTGATCACATTAACTTTTATGGACCAAGGTAGAAGAACGCTTAATTTCCTGTAATGCTTTCTTATTAGTCCAAGTCAAGCGGGGTGTATTTTAAATTGGCATGTCATTGCTCTTTTGTTGATTTTGATTGCCTCGATTGTCCACAAGTCGCTTTGGATAAAAGTGTTTGCAAAATGACGAAATGTAAATGTAAAGGTTCAGAAAGAAAGTCCTGATCCCAGCTGAACACCTCTGGTGTGACTTTATATGCAGACCTTGAGCCAGAAACTCATCACCAAACACCAACGACTTGTGCAGACACTATAAGGACAAACGTGTTGGGACACCCCCTTCTTTAGAACAGAATAAGGCACTTCCATAAAATAAAATCATGTTTTTAAAATTGTATTTCCATCTCTGTTGCAACAGTTTTGGACGTGTCTAAAATGACTGTACCCTTGTGACCCTGCAGCACAAAAGCAGTCATGAGTAACACAGGTATATCTGTAGCAATAGCCAACAATACATTGTATGGATCAAAATTATACATTTTTCTTTTATGCCAAAAATCATTAGGATATTAAGTAAAGATCATGTTCCATGAAGATATTTTGTAAATTTCCTTCCGTAAATATATCAAAACTTAATTTTCAATTAGTAATATGCATTGCTAAGAACTTCATTTGAACATCTTTAAAGGTGTTTTATTCCAGATTTTCAAATAGTTGTATCTCAGCCAAATGTTGTCCTATCATAACAAACCATATCCAAAATCAAAATCAATTGAAAGCTTATTTATTCAGTTTTCAAATGATGTATAAATCTAAATTTAAAAAAAAATTGACCCTTATGACTGGTTTTGTGATCCAGGATCACAAATGTACAAGTCGTTGGTGTTTGGTGATGAGTTTTTGGCTCAAGGTCTGCATATAAAGTCACACCAGAGGAGTTCAGCTGGGATCAGGACTTTCTTTCTGCAGACCAGTCAAGTTCTTCCACACTGACTCAATCAATCATGTCTTTTTGAACCGTGTCTTATACACAGAGACACTGTCATGTTAGAATAGAAAAGGCTCCTGTCCAAACTGTTGCTATAAAATTAGAAGCACACAATTCCCTAGAATATCATTATATGCTTAAACATTAAGATTTGTACTCATAGAAATTACTAAAGTAGTCAAACATGTTCATTAGAAGGGGGTGCGAATACTTTTGGCAATATAGTGTATTTCTCTGTAGTTGTGAAAGTCGCTCTGTCCTCTGCTTGTGTAAAAGTGTCACGGTGCCAAACATCCAGCCGTGTTCCTCGAGTGTAGAAAATGCTGCGCTGTCATTATGTTGACAGTAAGGCTATTACAGTAATAAAGCAGCCAATGTAGCGCAGTCGTTTAATTCAGACTGACTCTTTCTCTTCATCCTTTGCTCTCTCTCTCAGGGGGGATGTGGACGTGTCTGCTGTGTGTCAGTACCAGATCGGAGAGGTGAAAAACGTGTTCGACGGGCCGTATAAGGAATACAGGGAGTCGTCTCAGCGCTGGGGCCGATACACTGGCCCAGTTCCCAGCCCTCGACCCGGAGCGGTGAGCTCAGCAGACACCGGCCGTGACTAAGCAGTCGCCTAAAAATAGATTTCTGTGCATACAGTCATTTTTCAGCCAGTGAATCAGAACTTAATAAGTGTCCTGTTGGATTACAATGGTTAAAAAAGATTTTGAGTGAGAGTATGTCCAAAAAAAAGATCAGAAAAGGCGATTTGGAAAACCAGGTAATATAAATATAATATAAATATTTGAGATGAAGCAGAGGAGTATAGTGATGTTTAGCAGGGCCATTCAGAACTTAACTCAACAATACAAAACTACCACATTTTCTGTAAAGCTGCTTTGCAATGATTTGCATCGTGAAAAGCGCTATACAAATAAACTTGAATTTAAAAAAACTAAATACATTTAGTAATTTAGCAGATGCTTTTATCCAAAGCGACTTACAAATGAGGACAATAGAAGCAATCAAAACCAACAAAAGAGCAATGATATGCAAGTCTCAGTTAGCTTAACACACTACACAAGGACTTTTTATAACAGATCAAAAGAAAACAAGTAGATAGAATAAAAAAAGAATAAGGAATGCTAGTGTTAGAGGGTCTTTTTTAAATGAAAAGAAAACAAGTAGATAGGATAGAAATAGAATAGAGAGTGCTAGAAGGGTCAAGTGTTGTGTTTTATTATTATTAAAAAAGAAAACAAATAGATAAAAAAGAGTTAGAATGGAAGAGATGCTTCTTGAAGATGGATAAGACTCAGCTGCTATTTGTTCTTTGTTTGTTTTATTTTTATTTTATTCAGCAGGAACACATCAAATCAATCAAAAGAGAAAGTAAAGACTTTGACAGACCTTTACAAATATATATATATATATATATACAGTATGTTTTAGTATGATTTCTGAAGGATCATGTGGCACTGAAGACTGGAGTAATGATGCTGAAAATACAGCTTTGATATTACTTGAATAAATGGTATCTACATTGTAAAAAAAAAAAAAAAAGTTGAGCTAACTTAAAAGTTTAAGGCAACCAGCTTCAGCAGATTTTTGAGTTTTCTCAACTTATTTTTTATTTTTTTGTTGTTAAAAAATCTGCTGAAGCTGGTTGCCTTAAACTTTTAAGTTTGCCCAATTTTTTTTTTTTACAGTGTATAACTATACTGTATATTACAATAGAAACTGTTATTTTAAATTGTAATCACATCTTACAATATGACTGTTTTTGCTGTATTCTTGATCAAATAAATGAAACCTTGGTGAGCAAGAGAAAAAAAAATCTTGAGATTGCTGTCAGGATGCTTTGTAGAATTTAAATGAATTGAAAATGAAAGGCTTCGCTTTTCTAGTTTATATATCCGATTACATTAACTTTTATGGACCAAGTTAGAAGAACGCTTAATTTCCCGTAAATACCTTCTTCTTATTTCAATTCAAGTGGGGTGTATTTTAAATTGTATGAATGCTCATCATATATGACATACTAAATTAAGTTAAGTTAAAATCCCTTATCAAGTTAAAAGACATTCCTTTCTTGTTCTTTCCACAGTGCATCACAAACTTTGACAGGGACAACGGCTACAACAGTTCTCTGCAGCTGCCTGATGCCACGCTAAACTTTGCCAAGAAGCATCCGCTGATGGAGGACCGGGCAGAAGCTCGCCCCCTGCTGCTTACTAAAGGGATCAACTTCACCCGGCTAGCTGTGGACAGAGTGAGCTCGCTGGACCAGAGACCCTACAACATGCTCTTCATAGGCACAGGTATGCTGAAACACATAAATGGATTCATGTATGAAAAATGACAGCAGTATTTCTTTGTCTAGAGGGTTATTTGACAGTTTTCTGCATCGTCTTCATTGTTCCTTTGTCTTTTCTTGCACAAGTGTGAATAGAGCAGCCAAAGAAACCATTTTATTAGCCATAATATTGTATCTAAGTGGGAAAGTCACCTCCGCCAGTTAATTCCTGTCATGCGGGAAGGTCAGTCCTTCAAATAAAAATTGAAAAGATGTATTTGGCCGTGGCAATCTCACATAAACACACTCACACTCAAGGCTCAACCATGTGTGTGTGTCTCTTTAAAGCATCCAATGACTCCAGTTTTGCACCAAATGCACACAAAAGACAAATACAGTACAACTAGCCTTAACCTAGTTAGTTAACATAAGATTTTCAGAAAAGTAAGCTGTGTAACATTTTAAACAATTTTGCCTTTTTAAAATAATTATTACTCAGTTGTAATGAAACATTAAATTAAACATCATATTCATTAAGAGACTACATGAATGTTATTATAAAATATATTTTTATTATAAAATACACTGACCAAAATTATAAACTCCGAAAACCAGTCAGTATCTGGTGTAACCACCATTTTCCTCACGCAGTGCAACACATCTCCTTTGCATAGAGTTGATCAGGTTGGCCACTCCTCTTCAATGGCTGTGTGAAGTTGCTGGATATTGGCAGGAGCTGGAACACGCTGTCGTATACGCCGATCCAGAGCATCCCAAACATGCTCAATGGGTGACGTGTCCGGTGAGTGTGCTGGCCATGCAGGAACTGGGATGTTTCCGGGGATGGGATGTTTCCAACTGGGATGTTTCCAACATGGGGCCGTGCATTATCATGCTGCAACATGAGGTGATGGTCGTGGATGAATGGCACAACAATGGGCCTCAGGATCTCGTCACGGTATCTCTGTGCATTCAACATGCCATCAATAAAATGCACCTGTGTTCGTTGTCCATAACATACGCCTGCCCATACCATAACCCCACCGCCACCATGGGCCACTCGATCCACAACGTGTCTGCCATCTGCCCTGTACAGTGAAAACCGTGATTCATCCGTGAAGAGAACACCTCTCCAAAGTGCCAGACGCCATCGAATGTGAGCATTTGCCCACTCAAATCGGTTACGTCGACGAACTGCAGTCAGGTCGAGACCCCGATGAGGATGACGAGCATGCAGATGAGCTTCCCTGAGACGGTTTCTGACAGTTTGTGCAGAAATTCTTTGGTTATGCAAACCGATTGTTGCAGCAGCTGTCCGGGTGGCTGGTCTCAGACGATCTTGGAGGTGAAGATGCTGGATGTGGAGGTCCTGGACTGGTGTGGTTACACGTGGTCTGCGGTTATGAGGCCGGTTGGATGTACTGCCAAATTCTCTGGAACGCCTTTGGAGACGGCTTATGGTAGAGAAATGAACATTCAATTAACGGGCAACAGCTCTGGTGGACATTCCTGCAGTCAGCATGCCAATTGCACGCTCCCTCAAAACTTGCAACATCTGTGGCTTTGTGCTGTGTGATAAAACTGCACATTTTATAGTGGCCTTTTATTGTGGCCAGCCTAAGGCACACCTGTGCACTAATCATGCTGTCTAATCATCATCTTATGCCACACCTGTGAGGTGGATGGATTATCTCGGCAAAGGAGAAGTGCTCACTAACACAGATTTAGACAGATTTGTGAACAATATTTGAGAGAAATAGGCCTTTTGTGTACATAGAAAAAGTCTTAGATCTTTGAGTTCAGCTCATGAAAAATGGGGGCAAAAACAAAAGTGTTGTGTTTATAATTTTGGTCAGTGTATATGCTTTAAAATATATTTTTATACATAAAAAAAATATTTTTCATGTCTTAAGACTATTTAAAATTACTAGGGATGGCAACAAGGGTTTAATGACATGAATTTAGACACTGCATGAATATAATATACAACGTGTGTGTGTGTGTGTGTGTGTGTGTGTGTGTGTGTGTGTGTGTGTGTGTGTGGCGGAGAGAATCAGAGTCTTGGATTGAGGATTAAGAGTGAACATAGATAGTCTGACATGAGCAAAAGTAGCAGGGTGGATTTGTAAAGCACACCCTGTAGCTCTGCCGCTCTCCTCCGTTATCCCTTTTCCGCACTCTCCCTTTTTTCTCCTGACGGAGAGAGGGGTCAGTGGCACATTATCTGTGACAAGCACTGTGTGAGAGGACGGGATAAAGTACACACACACATACAGAGTTATGATAGGTCACGGCACCAGCTGGGGTGTATTCAATTTTCCTGCTGTAATCGGCGTAACCTTGTTCCTAAAATCCAATGACGGAGAAATATGCCATGTGTTGATGATGCATTAATGGCCTATTTGTCTCTCCTCTCTCGCCTTTTCTCCTCTCCTTCCCCATTCCGTTATTTCTCTCCCTATGAATATAATCTATCCCTATCTTTCCTCACTGTTTGTCGTTCAGCGGATGGATGGCTCCAGCGTGTGGTGATTCTGGGTTCAGAAGCTCATGTGATAGAAGAGATCCAGCTGTTTGATCGGCAGCAACCGGTGGACAGCCTCACCATCTCACACAGCAAAGTAATTTCTCATCTCTTTGAGCGCAGATCTCCCGCCTGACTTGCATGAACCGCTTTTGATCAAACTGAGTCGAAAAACAGGATGCACTGATAACTGAAAATAATTGACTTGCTTGTATTGTTTTACTTATTCATTCCCAGTGTTGGGGAGTAAGTAGTTACATGTAACGCAATTACATAATTTAATTACAAAACAAGGTTACACTTTATTTTAAGGTGTCCTTGTTACAGAGTAGTTATGCATTTAAGTAC
Organism: Barbus barbus; assembly: GCF_936440315.1. Classification (NCBI taxonomy): domain Eukaryota; kingdom Metazoa; phylum Chordata; class Actinopteri; order Cypriniformes; family Cyprinidae; genus Barbus; species Barbus barbus. The sequence continues at coordinate 39,962,135 of NC_136734.1, forward strand.
TGAGTAATATTAACTACATGTACTTACTATGTGGTTAGGGTTTGGCTTAGAGTTACTTGCATGTAATTATGCATGATTTATTGTTATTATAATAGTAAGTACATGTAACATGTGTAACAAGGACAGCTTAAAATAAAGTGTTACCCAAAATAAATGTAACTGTAATATGTTTTTTCTCAGTAGTTACTGAGAAAAAAATGTGTAATTAAATTACAGGCATTTATGAAAATGTTAATGAGTGCAAAGAGGGTTACATCTGAATATTTTCACACACATACAGATTTAATTGAGTTCTTTCCAAAATTACATTGACTGCTCTAAAATATGAGACACTAGTGTTTCAGGAGTTTAGGACACATGCTTATTTGATAACTGTTTTATTTCCTATTTGGGTTTATGTATATGCTTTATTTTTTAAGATTGACTGCTTTTTTCCAATGCATTGTTAGATGCCAGTGTTTCCTGTCATAGTTATGCAAAGATTGTATTTCAAAAACAGTTTCATAGCTAATAAACTATATCTTATTATTTTAAATCTGTATTTAACCTCAGAATGATCTCAAAGTGAAGAGAGCTGCTAAAAATTTGATTTTTATAATCTCGACTCAAATGATGAAGGATTCTGAAAGTCTGACAGAAATCAGTGTTGAGTTCTACTGTAAGGTTAACCCTGCTTGGATTAAATGTTTGAAAATGAATAATAGTTGAAAACATTCATTAGAAATTTTAAAAAGTAATGTCAAAGAAATCAAATGTAATCAGTTACATAATTGAAATGGTTACACTACTTATTACATTTTAAATAGTGTAATCTGTAACCTTTTACATTTCCACAGTAACCTTCCCAACACTGTTCAAATCTTCCCATTCGTTCTCCATAGAAGTATTTGTACATTGGCTCCCGCTCTGAGGTTCTTCAGCTGCCCTTGGCAAACTGCAGCCGCTACCATTCACAGCCAGACTGCCTTCTGTCCCGAGATCCATACTGCGCCTGGGACAGCGAGGGACGCGCCTGTGTCCGCATCGACCTCCACCGCGGGTACGTTCATCTATCTTTCAGTTGCTTCTGCATCCGCTAACATCCTTTCAGTGTTGGGGAGGAACTAGTTATATGTAAAATTTAAATACAAAATAAGGTAACACTTTGTCCTTGTTACACGTTACATGTACCGAATATAAGACGACCCCCCTTTTCAAGTAATTGAAATAGTTACACTACTTATTACATTTTAAATCGGGTAACTTGTAATCTGTAAGCAATTACATTTCCAAAGTAACCTTCCCAACACTGCATCCTTTCACCATCTTCTGTCCGCTGCTTTGCTCACGTCTGTTGTGCTCTGCTCTTTATTTTCCTTCTGTCTCTCTGCTGCTCGCTCCTCATCATTTTGCAAAGGCTTTCCCTTTCCACCCACTCTGTTCTCCTCCACAGGACCCTCTTTGTACTTTTAAGCTGCATCGCTATAGCAGTGTATCTAACAGCCTTCTGACACATCGTCAATATTTGTGCTCCCCCCCACAGCTCCACATCCACACTCTCACAGGACCTCATGCTGGAGAGGTTCAGCCGAGGAAAAGCCAAGTTTGACAAGCCTTTCTCCATCCCCAGTCCAGGTACGTCAGACTCACGCTGCCCCCTGCAGGCCGGTGCCCCTGTAGTGAGCTCTTTTCCATCAGAGGTCCCATACTCTTCACTGAGTCATCGAGATTACTGACAAACAGCAATAGTGTCCGATATATAGTGCTTAACACATTTATTAGACCACCTGTCATAAGAGAAAACACTAATATTTTAGGAATCTGTCTTGTCTAAAAATTTAAAATTGTATTGTCATTTATTTGTGTTTTAATACACAAATTTGAGCTGGCACATTTAACGTCTCTCAGATGTCAGATATTAATCAAGCGTAACATTCTACAATTAAATCTTATTTTTCTATTACAGTTTTTTTCAGCTGCTTACACACTTACTCATTACTTGTCACACAGTTTGTGAAAGCTGACGCTCAAACAGCAGAAGCACACACCAAATCTGCAAAACCAGACACTAATTCTCAGCCTTTGACTCAGTTTTCAATTTCATAAAACACTTTTTGCAACACACAATTCTCTATGTAACACAAAAATCTAACAGGAGTTAATATTATGGCAAAGGTGTTTGCAAATGTTTGCTTTTGAGATGTGTTTAGGATATTTTGAATGCAGGGCTTCATTTTGCAAGAGATGTGAGATATTTTGTATTTTGTGTGCAATTCTTGGATTTGTGTGTCAAATTTTGAAGAACAAAAAAGAGGCAAGTTTTGAAAATGTGTGCATGTAAGCAGTTGAAAAAAACTGTAAGGACTGCAGGTAAATAACTGTAATTTGGCATCTTAATAAAAAAATAATAAAGTGCTTTATTTTTTTCTGCCTTTCATGTAAAACAACAATAATGATAGTTTGGCATTGGAAATACTACTGTGGATACTGGTGGTCTAATACATTTAAGCACTGTATGAACCAACATATTTATATTGATATTAATGAAAATGAATTACATTTTAAAATGTACAATTTTACATTGTTGTTGTTTTGTTTGTTTTTTTTTGTAATGACAATGAAGGTGAGACATATATAACGTATATATAATTGTATTATTATTATTATTATTATTATTATTATTATTATTATTTAAAACTCATTTAATTTTAAAATTACCTTTAAGTTTTTTTTTTTATTAAAAAATATAACACAAAAAATAATACCAGACAAATATTAACAATGCAGAAAAAAGAACAAAGAAAAGAATCTAAAAAGAATATAATTTTGTTTCAATTTAATCATTGTTAATAGCTGAAGAGAAACAGTACATTTTTAGCAGAAACCATTACTAAAAATGCAAAATGTACAAAAATAAGGCCCTATTATTATATTTATTTAATTGTATTTATTTTTATTATTATTTAAAAAATTAAATATTATATATTAATGTTGTTGTTGTTTTTCTCCCCAGAACATTCTAATTTTTAGCAGAAACTGTTATTATAACAAAATGCAAAATGTAAAAAAATGAATAATAATAATAAGACTATATTATTAAATTTATTTAATTTTTTTTTTTTTTTTTATTATTAGTTAAAAAATAAAAAAAAACATATATTAATGTTGTTATTGTTTTTCTCCCCAGAACATTCTAATTTTAAGCAGAAACTGTTATTATAACAAAATGCAAAATGTAAAAAAAAAAGACTATATTATTACATTTATTTAATTGTATTTATTTGTGTTATTATTTAAAAAATAAAATATCATATATTAATGTTGTTTTTGTTTTTCTCCCCAGAACATTCTCAAATTTATCAGAAACTATTACTAAAACAAAATGCAAAATGTAAAAAAAAAAGACTATATTACTACATTTATTTAATTGTATTTATTTTTATTATTATTTAAAAAATAAAATATCTTATATTAATGTTGTTGTTGTTTTCCCCCAGATCATTCTAGGTTGCGAAATGTGACTGTGGTTGTTGGGTCGGATCTGGTTTTGCCCTGCCATCTGGTTTCCAACTTGGCCCAGCCTTTCTGGGAGCTCAACGAACGTGAGCTCGTCCTGGTGGACAGTGAGGCCCCGGGGCCCCGATTCGACCGAGCCCTCCGCGCTCTCGTCATTCCCCAAGCTGGGCCCCTTCAAGCGGGCCGCTACATCTGCTACTCTGAGGAGCAAGGCGTGAAGTTCCAGACGGAAAGGTACCAGGTGGCGGTGGTAGCCAGCGCACCTGTCTTCATGGAGGCCCGCGCTCCGGATGGAAGCATGGGTTTGTTCTGGGTCCTGGTGATCACTTTGGGAGCCGCTTGTCTGTTGCTGCTCATTGCATCTTTGTATCTTCGTAGAAGATTGAAGTTGGCGCTGGGAAAAGGTGCGGAAATGAAGCCGCTGGAGAGCACTTTGGTGTACCCCATTACTTTACCCAAAGAGCCTCCGAGTCGCCCGTCATTCGTGCCGAGCAAGATGGCAAACGACGAAGATCGCTTTTGGGAAACGGGTGCGAATTATTACTACTCAGACGGCTCCCTAAAAATCGTGCCTGGGCATGCATTGTGCTCCACCGGAAGCTCGGCATCCCCGAGTACGATTCCCGGTCAGCCTATTCACTCGCCGAGCAGGTTAAGCCTCACCAACATCCGGAGCTCAAGCGCCAACGGATACATCCGGCTCAATCTGAGCACGGCCGGAGACGAGAGATCCAGCATCCAGGGAATCGGGATGGGCGGCCGAGACAGCGACTACTCCAGTCCGTTCAAAGAGGAGCTCCGGAAAACTCTGCAGCAGAGGAGCGTGCTTCCCGACGCCAATCCCGAGGAGTCTTCTGTGTAAATCTCGCAGGAAGACCGCAGAAAACCTCACCTACCTCCCTCCTGCTTGGGGAACTCTCTTCATCCGCAAACTCTTTCTTCTCTGTCAGCACTTCCATCTCCCGTGCCGTAAGGCCACCGTGCTTCACGACATTCCCTTGGATTATTCTGGTTCTCGCACTACTAACACTTGACCGAGACGGAACAGAGCTTTTGTAAATGTCTGTATTTGAAGGACCGGAGTGACAGAGCCTCGTGTTGATCTTGGCTAAACTGCAGGTACATCTCTGAGAGGAACCCAACTAGCCAAATGTAGCTGTCAGTCTGATCTGCGCAGGGCAGGCGTCTGATAACAGATCCCTATCATTTGGCAAGAGGATGCAGTTTATTTTGGACGTCTTGAGGTTGCTCGCCTCAGGACACGTTTCTTTGCACCCTTTGAGAGAGGAGACGAGGACATAAACTCAAATCGCTTGATGACAATCACGCTCGAGGAAAGCAGAGGAGAAATCTGAGTGAGCTGTAAAACCGAAACAGGACTTGAATAATGAACAAATGCTTCGCCTTTCTTTCTTCGCAGCTCAATAACTTTTTTAAAACATTAGTAAGTCTTTTTTCTGAGAATGTGTTCTGAGACTAATATATTGTGAGGTTTTTCCATGTCTGTTTATTGCAAGGATTTCTTCTTCTACTTCTTCTTTTTTTACGATTGATAGTTTCATCTGAAATGTGAAAGGATTATCAGTGCTAGTAGCATGCAACAGAATGTTGTACTAAGACTGTGTTGGATGTGACAGCAAGTGCATTACTGTATATATTTGGCTTGAGCTGCCAAATGAAGTACAAGCCTACATGATAAAGCAGGTGAATGAAGCCACATAATGGAATGAAACCTTCCTTCTGGAATGGTGTAGAAGACTCCGCTCACGTTATGAAGCCGAATTGTTCTGCGTGAAAGGGATCCTTTACAGACTACAAGGAGCTGGACTTTTTGAAGAAGTCCAGAATGAATGGCAGAGGCTACGGCTGATCAAACACAGGTGAGACTACATCAAATCGTATATTTGGGGTGTTTACTTGATTTGAAATTATATGAAGGCATGAGACCTATATTTTACATTACCGTTCAAAAATTGGTACGATTTGTTTCATGTTTGTTCATTAGTCTCTTATGTTCACCAAGGCTGCATTTATTTGATCAAAAATGCAGTAAAACTGTAATATTGTCAAATATTATTACAATTTAACCGTTTTCTATTTGAATATATTTTAAAATATAATTTGTTGCTGCGATGCAAAGCTGTATTTTCAGCATCATTACTCCATTCTTTAGAGTCACATGATCTTCAGAAATCATTCTAATGTGACCCTGGAGCACAAAACCAGTCATAAGGGTACATTTTTCAAAATTGAGATTTATACATCATCTGAAACATCTCATAAATAATCTCTCCATTGATGTATGGTTTGTTATGATAGGACAATATTTGTCTGAGATACAACTATTTGAAAATCTGGAATCTGAGGGAGCAAAAAAATCTAAATATTGAGAAAATCTCCTTTAAAGTTGTTCAAATGAAGCTCTTAGCAATGCATATTACTAATCAAAAATTATGTTTTGGTATATTTACGGTAGGAAATTTACACAGTATCTTCATGGAACATGATATTAATATCCTAATGATTTTTGGCATAAAAGAAAAATGTATAATTTTGACCCATATAATGTATTGTTGGTTATTGCTACAAATATACCCCAGCGACTTAAGACTGGTTTTGTGCTCCAAGCTCACACATATGCAATATTTATTTGAGACTGAAATTATTTAAGTATTAATTTCTTTAAAGACCCCAAACCTTTGAACGGTGGCGTATAAAACCAACAAATTCTTGATATGTGAGACAGATTAAAACAATCCTGTGTTTAATAATATAACAACAACAACAACACTAATAATTATTATTATTATCATTATTGTTCATTTTGAATATTTAATCATTTGTATGTGTTTTGTTTAAAAAGACAACAAATTTATAGACATATTTAGACTTGATTTTGTCTGAATAAGCTATAAAAGCTATAACCTGCCTCTCTTTTGTCTTTCAGTGTGGGCTTTGCAACTCTTAAAGACTAAATACAAAAACAGGGTCAAAACCGAGAGTAGAGGATATTTCATTGCGTTGACTTTGATTGTGAAGACAAATGAAGGAGATTTTAGATTTTTTTCGTGACTCTGCGGGTGGAGAGGCACTACGATGCTCATCACGGATCCAGACTTTGTTGCATGATGTTCTGCAAAATATATTGTATCGGTTTCAACAACAAAACAATAGTCTCATGTATTTCAAAAAAACAAGTTTTCGTACCTGTGCCTCTTCACCTCGGGTGAAGCCAAAGCAGACTGCAGACATGTTTCTTCCGTTCCTTGTTTTTCGTTTTTTTATGTTCTGGAATCTGTCCATTGCACAGAACTCAAGTGTTGTCTGAAATCTTTGTTACTACTACTCTTGTTTTGGTGGAATGCTATTCTTTGTGGCATGAAAGCTTTACTATATTATCAAGCGACTTTCCATTCTGTCATTGGCTCTTTTCTAGTCTACAATCTAGTGTGCGCCGCACTGCAGAAGAGGGAAGTTTACACTTTATCAAAAAACATCTTTGTACTAAAAAGAGCATCAAGAAATGTCAGATTAACAAGGACCCAATCCTTTCTGCCAGGACTTCTCAGGGTGGGCTTCTGACTCTCTTGAAATTGTGAAATTCCACCGTTCTTAATTTCATTAATCGCTTTGATAAGCCTGTCTAATGACTTAAAGTCAGACATAATTTCACTGAGCGACCAGAAATGTTGCATATACTTGTTTGCGTCATGCATGGCTTTTTTGTACTGACCAGTATTTCCTGCTTGATTAGAAGAAATAAATAAAAATACGGTCATCTCAGTTCATTTCATCTCACATGGCTTTAAACCTGCTGTTACTTTGTGAGTTTTTGTATTACGAAATTCTCTTTTCTTGCAATTCAAGATATCTTTAAAAAATCTTGCTGTTATTTTATTTGTTTCTTCTTTTTTTTAGGTAATTATGTTAAGTAACTTATTTTGCTTGTACAAAAAGTGGATATTTATTACCATTGTACATATGCCCTTATTTTTTATATATGTATATATCAACAGAAAATAAAAGTAGAGATCAGTTCACAGCGAGTAGGTTGTGTTTGCTTATTCGTTCGGCTGACTTTAAAATGCCTTTCAAATGTCAAGTGTTACATTTGCTTAATGCAGAATGTCTATATAGTGCTTTTCATACTGCTTCTGCTAAAATATGTCCATTCAGTGTTTGCTTAACCTCATGGAGTCCAGACACGACACTTGGACAATAACCAAAAGTGCAGTCTCCGCTGCTTATACACTGAAAAAAAAAATGATTCATTGAATTTACTAACAATTTTAAGGTATGTGGTCGCAATCAAATTATTTAAGTTACATTTAAATAAACAAATTTAGTTGACTAACTTTCAATTTTCTTTTTTATTTGAATTTAGCTAAAATACATTTTTTGCAACCGCTTACCTTAAAAAAATTGAGTATAATTTTTTTCAGTGAAGCGTTCATGTTTTTCGCTGTAATACCGTGCATCTGAACAGGTACAGGTGAGACATACAGGTGCATCATCACTGTCTAATCAGCTGGGCCTATAATTCACAGCCGTCTATAAAAGGAGGAGAAGAAGAGAGAGGGCCATTATCTGCAGAATATTTGCTTTCTATATATATATATACTTGTGTTTTTTTTTTTTTTTTTGGCAGATTGGTGGCAAATTTGGTGGCATGAATTTGTATAATCTCATTCATAAGCATTTGTATGATATTTAAACATTTATTCATTTAGCTGTTTTCAAACAAAAAACACAACTAATGACCCCAGACTTGACCTTGAAGCAACATTAATTACTTCATCTGCCACCGTCTCTATCTGACTCTTCACGGACCCAGATGCTTATATTAGTAAACTCATTTAAAACCACATTTTTACAACTTTGCCGTATTGCCAAACTATGTTCCTGTGTCAGCTCAAAAGATGCTGAATTATTAGTACATGCATTTATTATCTAAACGGTCTGCTCATATCACCTGTGTCCTCTTGTATTCTTTACAAAATTCCTCTGCTTGCCTTTAAATCACTCTATGGTCTTGCTTCTTTCTATCTGTCTGACTTACTCTCTCCTTATATTCCCTCTCGACCGCTTCGATCATCTGGAGGTGAACTTCTTTGTGTCCTGAGATTTCGTCTATCGTCTTTGAAAGGCAGGTCTTTCTGTGTTATTATGGCTCCTAAGCTTTGGAACTCATTGCCCCTGTCTCTTAGGACAATAAACACACTGCATGAATTTAAGTCTAAACTCAAAACCTAGTCATTTAACCAAAACTACTTACAGTTTCACTTTGGTGCATTTCTTGATTCATCCTTTCCAAAGAAGTATGTGCATTTCTCAAAACTGTTTGCACAATGGATTACCTGCAAAAGCTTGTAACTTACTCAAAATCTTTAGTTCATCTCTCCAAAGTATGTCAATCAGAATAAACAGTCCTTGTTCACTTTTCACAAACAAGATAGCCGATGAAAATAGCAACTGATAATGTAGGAAACCTCAGACAAATATACATAATCAATTGTATAAATGTACATGCAATCTCAGCCACTGAGAAAAACTTAAACTGTTATGTTTCTCTGTTTGTATTTGATTCTTTGCACTATTATTGCGATATGCGGCTGCAGTTGCTCATATCTTGGACTTGGTCAAATGTTTACTGTCCATTTAAGTGATTATGTATGAAATTATTGTTTGTTTGCTACTATACTTGTGAAGCGTCGTTGAGCTTGGAAAATGAGCTCTATAAATTAAACATATATTAATTATATATATATATATAAATTAAACCCTATTATAATTATGTTTTTACTATTTTTCTCGAAACATTTCCATAGACCTCCTACAACCACAGAGGTTTCCGGACGCTATTTGGAAATCATAATCAGTTGTTAGTGCGCAGATTCAGACAAATTGTCAGCCAAAAATGTACTTTATAAAGCTCATAAAGACAAAATCTGATTTGGGGTGACCCCGTAAAGTCCTCTAACAACCTCCCCAGGCCCATTCTGGCCGTTACCTTGAATCATTTGATAGATTTCCAAGGTGTTTCCAGCCAAACTCTTGGCTCAGGCAGACTGACCTCACACCAGGTCAGTTTGCCAAGCTCTCTGCAGAAATGCATCGCTCCGGGGGGAGTGTAGGCCTGCTCTCCCACCACAATCATCATTGTTCCCCATTACACAGCTTCCAGTAACTACCACCAACTGCCACAAGACAAACAATGTTGATTTATAGGCCTAGATCTTGAGCTTACAGCATCTTATTGATGAGGATAACAATAGTGGTGATGATCTGGGCCCGTCACAAAACATCTACAGGCTAAAAGTAGCTCATAACTCACCGATTTAGGAGAAAATCTTAAAAATAATGGGCGTGTCGGTCATAAATTTAGGACTCCTAAATTTTAGCTTTCACAAAGCAGTTCAGCTTTAAAACTCCTTAATCTGTGAAACATTAAGAGTAGTGAAGAGGACTTCTAAAGCACTAAGACCAAACCACAAACTATCCTAAAATAGCTGTTGCTGCAATTTGCCTCGGAACGTAAATATTTTAGTAACACACTGCATTTATTTGCACACATAAGCATCTTTTTTGGTTTTGGAGGTTATTCCAACTCCTTTGATTATATCCTTGTTTTCATTAACCAGTTGGGAAAAAAGTAACAGATGTTCTTGCATCCAGTTTGGTTTTCTTTTACGTTTGCATGTCTTATTATCATCAGCCATGATTATCCTACTCTGTTAAGTAAAAGGCTGTTTATATGCATATTCACTAATTGATTACGCAAAGCACAAGTAAGAGGCTGACAATTAGCTGAACACATACTTGTTTAATTATCAACACTTAGCATGCATTTTAAAATCTTTATTTGAAAGTGATAACATTCTTATTTTTAAACCTTTATAGCAGATACAGCATTCAGACACCTCCAAAACTTCTACTGTTTTCAAGGACTCACAGCTAGCAAAAGCTTTCACCGAAGAGATGCATGGCATTTTAAAAACAACACTGCAAACATTTGTCATCAAATTAGTTGCAAAATTAACTTGCATGCTACATTACTGCAAAAGTCAAATCTAGAGATTTCTTTCATGCGTTAGTCAAAGGCTTACTCACAGCATGCGTGTTATTTGAGCTTACCTTATTGTTCATTACTTGGAATAATTGCAGAAACATATTCACATTCTCACACTTTGTTTTCACTTCAAGGTCTCCACAATCAAAGTGTTGTAAAGACTACTGAATAATTTTCTGTTTATATTGTTCATTTATTTTGGCGAAAAAGGCTTCAGTCAATGCCAGAATTAACATTAATTAGAAAAAATAAGAATAAAATATTCTCAGCATTTACTCACTAAATCCCTTTTGCCAAAACAGTCTCATTACAACTCTTTTATTTTGGTATATTGGTGGCAATCTTTGCATGAATTTGTACAATCTGTTCAAGCTCCACTGTTTTGGTTAAAGAAATGAACTGAAAATGATTGAATTATAAATATTCTTCACGCCAGAAGGACACTCAAAAGTCTTGAGATCCAGGAGACCTTGACGTGAAAGCAAAGATTGAAAATGTGAATATGTTCTTGCAATGATGCTAAATAAGGTAATGTATGAATGTATGAACATCAAAATGTTCAAATCCCTGCAAAATTCAAAATGTAGATTCAGCTTTTTTTTTTTTTTTTCCAAAACAATGTTATTGCAACTTGTGATTACTTTCACATTGTGGCAAATTGGTGGCAAATTCACATGAAGGATCAAAGGCTCAAATCATATGAAGGTCTCATGAGATTGACGTTTTGCATATAATGACAGAAAGTAACCACAGGCTGTCAAGCTCCAAAAAAGGACTGAGAAATTATATAGTTCATATGATTCAGAGGATATATTTCAAGTCCTCTGAAGTTATATGATTGCTTGTATGGCAATACATGCAGCAGTTTTTAATATGCACCTGCCATATGCATCTTTTCTTTTATATCTGTTTCTACTAATTAGGGCCCAAGCCAGTAAGGCGCAGGGCCCTATTGTTCTTCTAAGGATTATTATTTTTTTTTTTTTTTTTTTTTTTTTTTTTTTTTTTTTTTTTATTTCAATCATCCGGGCACTTTTGGGGGCCTTAACGTGCCCGAAAACTCTCGAAAATTGGCACGCACGTTGGAACCTGCGGCCATTAGGACGCCGCTGAGGCTGGGACCCGGGCGTGGCACAGGGGCTCTACGGCGCCCCCTGGAAAATTGTCAGAAAGCTTGATGTATAGCTCACACATACTTGCACGTATTCATATGAAACTCGGTACACATATAGAACTCATTGAGCCGAACAACTTCCGCGCAGCATGTCATAGGCTCCGCCCAACAGGAAGTCGGCTATTCAGGGCTGTTTAAAAAGCGCATGCTCTGGAATTTGATATACTCCTCTGAGGATTTCCATACGATTGCCACCAAACTCGGTGAACATGATCTCAGGACATTGGGGACGCTAAATTGCGAAGATATTTTTGATATGTCGAACGGTTTGCCCGTGGCGAGGCGATGAAGTTATGGCGAAAAATGAGACCCAGGAAATGCCTAATAACGTCCACATACATTGTATGATGTAGATCAAACTTCAGTGATTTGTTCTTTGTATGATGCCGATCGGATAGATGTGACTATTATGACTGAAAGTTATAGCGCCACCAACTGGCTGCAGGAAGTGTGTCGTTTTCAAAATGCTTTGAATTCAGCATCTTATTTTTACTCGATTTGCTTCAAACTTCACCAGAATAATGTCAAAACACGGCCGATGTAAAACTGTGAAGGGAATATTGATATCTAAAATTATGTTGCCATGGCAACGTGTCAAAGTTGAAAATTCGTTTCTGGTGATTTTGAGGCAGATAACATGTTTAGAATGTCATGAAACTCAACACACATATGAGTATTAATGATAGTTAGACACTGGAAAAAGCTCATATACGGGCGTGGAAGAGGCACTCTATAGCGCCACCTTTTGTCAAAAATGAGGGGGTTAGTTTTAGCTACAGACCCCAAACTCGGTACATAAATTGTTCTAATTAATCCGGACAACTTTCTAATTTACAGTCATTAGCTACGACCAACAGGAAGTCGGCTATATTTATTTTAATGTGGGTTTTTTTTAAAAACGGGCTGTAAACAAATTAATACTCCTCCAAGCAGAAACACGGAAATCACACCAAACATTTTTTATCATGATGCCAAAATACTGAAGATGCTAAATTGCGGACGGATTTAGGATATCTTGAACGATGATTTAATGGCAATTTATTAAAGTTACAGTAAAAAAGATCATTTCTTTTTTTTTTTTTATCTTTTAAGAGCAGCTTCCAAACACTTCATAAAAAATTACATACACAGAACAATACAGTCTGAGGATATGTGATTAATTTTATGAATTTACAATACACTATGCAGAGGAGAAAATTTGAAAACTATCAGAGAGTTAGACTTAGACTGCTTCTGAGTGAGAGATCCCTGTCAGCCTGCAGCTGAGTGAGGGGTGGGGGTGGGGGTGGGGTGTGAGTGACTGTGTGAGTGACTGTGTGGATTGAGCCAGTGGGTGAGAGAGAGAAAGAGAGAGAGAGGGTCTGTTTTTTTAAATCTTTAAAAAATGCTTATAAATCATTAAAGATTTTGATAACACTTTATAATAAGGTCTCAATTCTTAACATTAGGAAATGCATTAATTAACGTGAACTAACAATGAAAAATATATTTTTACAGCATGTTAATTCTTCCATGATAGTATGAACTAACAAAGAACAATTTTTTTAAAGCATTTATTAATCTTTTTAATGTTAGAAAATTAGTCATGTTCAAAAGATAAACTTTAAAATGTAATAATATATAAACACATTTTGGAATTAATATTGATCAACATTAAATGGTATATAATTATTAATGATTATATATATATATATATATATATATATATATATATATATATATATATATATATATATATATATATATAATGATAGCTACAGACACCAAACTCGGTACATAAATTGTTCTTATTAATCCGGACAACTTTCTAATTTACAGTCATTAGCTACGACCAACAGGAAATCGGCTATTTTTTTTTTTTATGTGTTTTTTTTTTTTTTAAACGGGCTGTAAACAAATTCATACTCCTTCAAGCAGAAACCAAAAATTCACACCAAACATTTTTTCACATGCTTCCAAGATACTGAAGATGCTACATTGCGGACTGATTTAGGATATCTTGAACGGTGATTTAATGGCAATTTATTAAAGTTACAGTAAAAAAGAACACTTTTTTTTTTATCTTTAAAGAGCAGCTTCCAAACACTTCATAAAAAATTACATACACAGAACAAGACAGTCTGAGATATGTGATTAATTTCATGAATTTACAATACACTATGGAGAGCAGAAAATTAAAACTATCAGAGTTCTCCTGTCTCTGTGCTTCTAATGTGTGCGGTGGGTGACTGGGTGGGTGACTGACTGTGTGAGTTCAGTGAGTGTGGAGGGAGAGAGAGAGAGAGAGAGAGAGAGAGAGAGAGGGTCTGTTTAAACTTCTCAATAAAATCCTTAAAAAATGCTTATAAAGCATTAAAGGTTTTGATAACACTTTATAATTAAGTCTCTTTTGTTAACAGTAGGGAATGCATTAATTAACATGAACTAACAATGAAAAATATATTTTTTACAGCATGTTAATTCTTCATTGATAGTATGAACTTACAATGAACTTACAATGAACAAAATATTTTTAATATTAGAAAAATAGTCATGTTCAAAAGATAAAACTTTAAAATGTAATAATATATTAACACATTTTGGAATTGATTTTGATAAACATTAAATGGTATATATTTATTAATGATGTAAATTAACAACAGTTAAATAATGTTGTTTTTAACATTGGTTAATTCACAAATAACATTAAATATTAACAATATATGTTTTACTTTATTCATTTGTGTTAGAATAAATTATTCATGTTAGTTAATGGAAAAATAAATCATTAAAAAATGCTTATAAATCATTAAAACCTTTGGTAACTATAATAATTTCTCATTTGTTAGCATTAGTAAATGCATTAACTAACATCAACTACCAATGAAAAATATATTTTCACAGAATTTAAAGTTTTATATGTTGTTCTGTGTGTGTGTGTTTCACAGAGTTGATGGTTTGGAATAACCCTTTAATTGCCGTATCCCTTAAAACCAAACTGCCAGAGGGTTACTGTGATGCTTGTGCTCGCTGGGCACCGTTTTATCGATGCCACCGGGATGGCGTATGCTGACGGCTTGGGCCCGTCATCGCTGCTCGCAGCTATATTTAGGGCCCAAGCCAGTAAGGCGCAGGGCCCTATTGTTCTTCTAAGGATTATTATTTTTTTTTTTTTTTTTATTTTTTATTTCAATCATCCGGGCACTTTTGGGGGCCTTAACGTGCCCGAAAACTCTCGAAAATTGGCACGCACATTGGAACCTGCGGCCATTAGGACGCCGCTGAGGCTGGGACCCGGGCGTGGCACAGGGGCTCTACGGCGCCCCCTGGAAAATTGTCAGAAAACTTGATGTATAGCTCACACATACTTGCACGTATTCATATGAAACTCGGTACACATATAGAACTCATTGAGCCGAACAACTTCCGCGCAGCATGTCTTAGGCTCCGCCCAACAGGAAGTCGGCTATTCAGGGCTGTTTAAAAAGCGCATGCTCTGGAATTTGATATACTCCTCTGAGGATTTCCATACGATTGCCACCAAACTCGGTGAACATGATCTCAAGACATTGGGGACGCTAAATTGCGAAGATATTTTTGATATGTCGAACGGTTTGCCCGTGGCGAGGCGATGAAGTTATGGCGAAAAATGAGACCCAGGAAATGCCTAATAACGTCCACATACATTGTATGATGTAGATCAAACTTCAGTGATTTGTTCGTTGTATGATGCCGATCGGATAGATGTGACTATTATGACTGAAAGTTATAGCGCCACCAACTGGCTGCAGGAAGTGTGTCATTTTCAAAATGCTTTGAATTCAGCATCTTATTTTTACTCGATTTGCTTCAAACTTCACCAGAATAATGTCAAAACACGGCCGATGTAAAACTGTGAAGGGAATATTGATATCTAAAAGTATGTTGCCATGGCAACGTGTCAAAGTTGAAAATTCGTTTCTGGTGATTTTGAGGCAGATAACATGTTTAGAATGTCATGAAACTCAACACACATATCCATTTTAATGATAGTTAGACACTGGAAAAAGCTCATAAACGGGCGTGGAAGAGGCACTCTATAGCGCCACCTTTTGTCAAAAATGGGGGGGTTAGTTTTAGCTACAGACACCAAACTCGGTACATAAATTGTTCTTATTAATCCGGACAACTTTCTAATTTACAGTCATTAGCTACGACCAACAGGAAGTCGGCTATATTTATTTTAATGTGGGTTTTTTTTAAAAACAGGCTGTAAACAAATTAATACTCCTCCAAGCAGAAACACGGAAATCACACCAAACATTTTTTCTCATGATGCCAAAATACTGAAGATGCTAAATTGCGGACGGATTTAGGATATCTTGAAAGATGATTTAATGGCAATTTATTAAAGTTACAGTAAAAAAGAGAATTATTATTTTTTTTTTTTCTTTTAAGAGCAGCTTCCAAACACTTCATAAAAAATTACATACACAGAACAATACAGTCTGAGGATATGTGATTAATTTCATGAATTTACAATGCACTATGCTTAGGAGAAAATTAAAAAACTATCAGAGAGCTGTTAAGACTGCTTCTGAGTGAGAGATCCCTGCCAGCCTGCATCTGAGTGAGGGGTGGGGGTGGGGTGGGGTGGGCTGTGAGTGACTGTGTGAGTGACTGTGTGGATTGAGGCAGTGGGTGAGAGAGAGAAAGAGAGAGAGGGTCTGTTTTTTAAAATCTTAAAAAAATGCTTATAAATCATTAAAGATTTTGATGACACTTTATAATAAGGTCTCATTTCTTAACATTAGGAAATGCATTATTTAACGTGAACTAACAATGAAAAATATATTTTTACAGCATGTTAATTCTTCCATGATAGTATGAACTAACAAAGAACATTTTTTTTAAAAGCATTTATTAATCTTTTTAATGTTAGAAAAATAGTCATGTTTAAAAGATAAACTTTAAAATTTAATAATATATTAACACATTTTGGAATTAATATTGAACAACATTAAATGGTATATAATTATTAATGATTATATATATATATATATAATGATAGCTACAGACACCAAACTCGGTACATAAATTGTTCTTATTAATCCGGACAACTTTCTAATTTACAGTCATTAGCTACGACCAACAGGAAGTCGGCTATATTTATTTTAATGTGGGTTTTTTGTTTTTTTAAACGGGCTGTAAACAAATTCATACTCCTCCAAACAGAAACACGGAAATCACACCAAACATTTTTTATCATGATGCCAAAATACTGAAGATGCTAAATTGCGGACGGATTTAGGATATCTTGAACGGTGTTTTAATGGCAATTTATTAAAGTTACAGAAAAAAGAGAAAACTTTTTTTTTTTTATCTTTTAAGAGCAGCTTCCAAACACTTCATAAAAAATTACATACACAGAACAATACAGTCTGAGGATATGTGATTAATTTCATGAATTTACAATACACTATGCTTAGGAGAAAATTTTAAAACTATCAGAAAGCTGTTAGACTGCTGAGTGAGAGCTCTTGCCAGCCTGCATCTGAGTGAGGGGTGGGGGTGGGGTGGGCTGTCAGTGACTGTGTGGATTGAGGCAGTGGGTGAGAGAGAGAAAGAGAGAGAGAGGGTCTGTTTTTTAAAATCTTAAAAAAATGCTTATAAATCATTAAAGATTTTTATAACACTTTATAATAAGGTCTCATTTCTTAACATTAGGAAATGCATTAATTAACTGAACTAACAATGAAAAATATATTTTTACAGCATGTTAATTCTTCCATGATAGTATGAACTAACAAAGAACTATTTTTTTTAAAGCATTTATTAATCTTTTTAATGTTAGAAAAATAGTCATGTTCAAAAGATAAACTTTAAAATTTAATAATATATTAACACATTTTGGAATTAATATTGATCAACATTAAATGGTATATAATTATTAATGTTTCTATATATATATATATATTGATAGCTACAGACACCAAACTCGGTACATAAATTGTTCTTATTAAGCCGGACAACTTTCTAATTTACAGTCATTAGCTACGACCAACAGGAAGTCGGCTATATTTATTTTAATGTGGTTTTTTTTTTAAACAGGCTGTAAACAAATTCATACTCCTTCAAGCAGAAACACAGAAATCACACCAAACATTTTTTCTCATGATGCCAAAATACTGAAGATGCTAAATTGTGGACGGATTTAGGATATCTTGAACGATGATTTAATGGCAATTTATTAAAGTTACAGAAAAAAGAGAACTTTTTTTTTTTTTATCTTTTAAGAGCAGCTTCCAAACACTTCATAAAAAATTACATACACAGAACAAGACAGTCTGAGATATGTGATTAATTTCATGAATTTACAATACACTATGCAGAGGAGAAAATTTAAAACTTATCAGAGATATCCTGTCACTGTGCTTCTAATGTGTGCGGTAGGTGACTGGGTGGGTGACTGACTGTGTGAGTTCAGTGAGTGTGGAGGGGGAGAGAGAGAGAGAGAGAGAGGGTCTGTTTAAACTTCTCAATAAAATCCTTAAAAAATGCTTATAAAGCATTAAAGGTTTTGATAACACTTTATAATTAAGTCTCATTTGTTAACAGTAGGGAATGCATTAATTAACATGAACTAACAATGAAAAATATATTTTTTACAGCATGTTAATTCTTCATTGATAGTATGAACTTACAATGAACTAACAATGAACAAAATATTTGTAATATTAGAAAAATAGTCATGTTCAAAAGATAAAACATTAAAATGTAATAATATATTAACACATTTTGGAATTGATTTTGATAAACATTAAATGGTATATATTTATTAATGATGTAAATTAACAACAGTTAAATAATGTTGTTTTTTAACATTGGTTAATTCACAAATAACATTAAATATTAACAATATATTTTTTACTTTATTCATTTGTGTTAGAAAAAATTATTCATGTTAGTTAATGGAAAAATAAATCATTAAAAAATGCTTATAAATCATTAAAAGCTTTGGTAACTATAATAATTTCTCATTTGTTAGCATTAGTAAATGCATTGACTAACATGAACTACCAATGAAAAATATATTTTCACAGAATTTAAAGTTTTATATGTTGTTCTGTGTGTGTGTGTGTTTCACAGAGTTGATGGTTTGGATTAACCCTTTAATTGCCGTATCCCTTAAAACCAAACTGCCAGAGGGTTACTGTGATGCGTTTGCTCGCTGGGCACCGTTTTATCGATGCCACCGGGGTGGCGTATGCTGACGGCTTGGGCCCGTCATCGCTGCTTGCAGCTATATTGAATAATAGTTCCCCTAAGAATTTTTTTTTTATTTCAACTATCCGGGGGGTTTTGGGGGCCTTAACGTGCCCGAAAACTCTTGAAAATTGGCACGCACGTTGGAACCTGCGGCCATTAGGACGCCGCTGAGGCTGGGACCCGGGCGTGGCACAGGGGCTCTACGGCGCCCCCTGGAAAATTGTCAGAAAGCTTGATTTATAGCTCACACATACTTGCACGTATTCATATGAAACTCGGTACACATATAGAACTCATTGAGCCGAACAACTTCCGCGCAGCATGTCATAGGCTCCGCCCAACAGGAAGTCGGCTATTCAGGGCTGTTTAAAAAGCACATGCTCTGGAATTTGATATACTCCTCTGAGGATTTCCATACGATTGCCACCAAACTCGGTGAACATGATCTCAAGACATTGGGGACGCTAAATTGCGAAGATATTTTTGATATGTCGAACGGTTTGCCCGTGGCGAGGCGATGAAGTTATGGCGAAAAATGAGACCCAGGAAATGCCTAATAACGTCCACATACATTGTATGATGTAGATACAACTTCAGTGATTTGTTCGTTGTATGATGCCGATCGGATAGATGTGACTATTATGACTGAAAGTTATAGCGCCACCAACTGGCTGCAGGAAGTGTGTCATTTTCAAAATGCTTTGAATTCAGCATCTTATTTTTACTCGATTTGCTTCAAACTTCACCAGAATAATGTCAAAACACGGCCGATGTAAAACTGTGAAGGGAATATTGATATCTAAAATTATGTTGCCATGGCAACGTGTCAAAGTTGAAAATTCCTTTCTGGTGATTTTGAGGCAGATAACATGTTTAGAATGTCATGAAACTCAACACACATATGAGTATTAGTGATAGTTAGACACTGGAAAAAGCTCATAAATGGGCGTGGAAGAGGCACTCTATAGCGCCACCTTTTGTCAAAAATGGGGGGGTTAGTTTTAGCTACAAACACCAAACTCGGGACATAAATTGTTCTTATTAATCCGGACAACTTTCTAATTAACAGTCATTAGCTACGACCAACAGGACGTCAGCTATATTTATTTTAATGTGTTTTTTTTTTTTAAACGGGCTGTAAACAAATTCATACTCCTCCAAACAGAAACACGTAAATCACACCAAACATTTTTTCTTATGATGCCAAAATACTGAAGATGCTAAATTGCGGACGGATTGAGGATATCTTGAACGATGATTTAATGTCAATTTATTAAAGTTACAGTAAAAAAGAGAATTTTTTTTTTTTCTATTAAGAGCAGCTTCCAAACACTTCATAAAAAATTACATACACAGAACAATACAGTCTGAGGATATGTGATTAATTTCATGAATTTACAATACACTATGCAGAGGAGAAAATTAAAAAACTATCAGAGCTGCTTCTGAGTGAGAGCTCCCTGTCACTGCAGCTGAGTGAGGGGTGGGGGTGGGGTGGGCTGTCAGTGACTGTGTGAGTTCAGTGTGGATTGAGCCAGTGGGTGAGAGAGAGAAAGAGAGAGAGGGTTTTTTTCTAAATCTTAAAAAATGCTTATAAATCATTAAAGATTTTGATAACACTTTATAATAAGGTCTCATTTCTTAACATTAGGAAATGCATTAATTAACGTGAACTAACAATGAAAAATATATTTTTACAGCATGTTAATTCTTCCATGATAGTATGAACTAACAAAGAACATTTTTTTTTAAAGCATTTATTAATCTTTTTAATGTTAGAAAAATAGTCATGTTCAAAAGATAAACTTTAAAATATAATATATTAACACATTTTGGAATTAATATTGATCAACATTAAATGGTATATAATTATTAATGATTATATATATATATAATGATAGCTACAGACACCAAACTCGGTACATAAATTGTTCTTATTAATCCGGACAACTTTCTAATTTGCAGTCATTAGCTACGACCAACAGGAAGTCGGCTATATTTATTTTAATGTGGGTTTTTTTTTAAAACGAGCTGTAAACAAATTCATACTCCTCCAAACAGAAACACGTAAATCACACCAAACATTTTTTCTTATGATGCCAAAATACTGAAGATGCTAAATTGTGGACGGATTTAGGATATCTTGAACGATGATTTAATGGCAATTTATTAAAGTTACAGAAAAAAGAGAAAACTTTTTTTTTTATCTTTTAAGAGCAGCTTCCAAACACTTCATAAAAAAATTACATACACAGAACAATACAGTCTGAGGATATGTGATTAATTTCATGAATTTACAATACACTATGCAGAGGAGAAAATTTTCAAACTTATCAGAGTTCTCCTGTCTCTGTGCTTCTAATGTGTGCGGTGGGTGACTGGGTGGGTGACTGACTGTGTGAGTTCAGTGAGTGTGGAGGGAGAGAGAGAGAGAGAGGGTCTGTTTAAACATCTCAATAAAATCCTTAAAAAATGCTTATAAAGCATTAAAGATTTTGATAACACTTTATAATTAAGTCTCATTTGTTAACAGTAGGGAATGCATTAATTAACATGAACTAACAATGAAAAATATATTTTTTACAGCATGTTAATTCTTCATTGATAGTATGAACTTACAATGAACAAAATATTTTTAATGTTAGAAAAATAGTCATGTTCAAAAGATAAAACTTTAAAATTTAATAATATATTAACACATTTTGGAATTGATTTTGATAAACATTAAATTGTATATATTTATTAATGATGTAAATTAACAACAGTTAAATAATGTTCTTTTTTAACATTGGTTAATTCACAAATAACATTAAATATTAACAATATATTTTTTACTTTATTCATTTGTGTTAGAAAAAATTATTCATGTTAGTTAAAGGAAAAATAAATCATTAAAAATGCTTATAAATCATTAAAATCTTTGGTAACTATAATAATTTCTCATTTGTTAGCATTAGTAAATGCACTAACATCAACTACCAATGAAAATATATTTTCACAGAATTTAAAGTTTTATATGTTGTTCTGTGTGTGTGTGTGTTTCACAGAGTTGAATTAACCCTAGGTTTGGATTAACCCTTTAATTGCCGTATCCCTTAAAACCAAACTGCCAGAGGGTTACTGTAATGCGTGTGCTTGCTGGGCACCGTTTTATCGATGCCACCGGGGTGGCGTATGCTGACGGCTTGGGCCCGTCATCGCTGCTTGCAGCTATATTTTACATTTACATTCATGCATTTGGCAGACATTGTCCAAAGCAACTTGCAGTTCATTGGAGCTATACAGTGTGTGTGTGTGGGGGGGGGGGGGGGGGGGGGGTATTTGATCCCCTGCTGATTTTGTATGTTTGCCCACTGACAAAGAAATGATCAGTCTATAATTTTAATGGTACTTTTATTTGAACAGTGAGAGACAGGATAACAACAACAAAATCCAGAAAAATGTTTTTCAAAAAAGTTATAAATTGAGTTGCATTTTAATGAGTTAAATAAGTATTTGATCCCCTATAAATCAGCAAGATTTCTGACTCCCAGGTGTCTTTTATACAGGTATGGAGCTGAGATTAGGAGCACTCTCTTAAAGGGCTTGTTACCTGTATAAAAGACACCTGTCCACAGAAGCAATCAATCAATCAGATTCCAAACTCTCCACCATGGCCAAGACCACAGAGCTGTCCAAGGATGTCAGGGTCAAGATTGTAGACCTACACAAGGCTGGCATGGGCTACAAGACCATCGTCAAGCAGCTTGGTGAGAAGGTGACAACAGTTGCTGCGATTATTCGCAAATGGAAGAAACATCTCCCTCAGACTGGGGCTCCATGCTAGATCTCACCTCGTGGAGTTTCAGTGATCATGAGAACGGTGAGGAATCAGCCCAGAACTACACGGGAGGATCTTGTCATTGATCTCCAAGAAAACAATTGGTAACACACCTACGCCGTGAAGGACTGAAATCCTGCAGCGCCTGCAAGGTCCCTCTGCTCAAGAAAGCACATGTACAGACCCGTCTGAATTTTGCCAATAATTCAGAGGAGAACTGGGTGAAAGTGTTGTGGTCAGATGAGATCAAAATCCAGCTCTTTGGCATCAACTCAACTCGCCGTGTTTGGAGGAGGAGGAATGCTGCCTATGACCCCAAGAACACCATCCTCACGTCAAACATGGAGGTGGAAACATTATGCTTTGGGGGTGTTTTTCTGCTAAGGGGACAGGACAACTGCACCGCATCAAAGGGATGATGGACAGGGCCAGGGGCCATGTACCGTCAGGGCCAGGGCATTGAAAATGGGTCGTAGATGGGTATTCCAGCATGACAATGACCCACAACACACGGCCAAGGCAACAAAGGAGTGGCTCAAGAAGAAGCACAGTAAGGTCCTGGAGTGGCCTAGCCAGTCTCCAGACCTTCATCCCAGAGAAAATCTGTGGAGGGAGCTGAAGGTTCGAGTTGCCAAACATCAGCCTCGAAACCTTAATGACTTGGAGAGGATCTGCAAAGAGGAGTGGGACAAAATCCCTCCTGAGATGTGTGCAAACCTGGTGGCCAACTACAAGAAACGTCTGACCTCTGTGATTGCCAACAAGGGTTTTGACACCAAGTACTAAGTCATGTTTTGCGAAGGGGTCAAATACTTATTTCACTCATTAAAATGCAAATCAATTTATAACTTTTTTGAAATGCGTTTTTCTGGATTTTGTTGTTGTTATTTTGTCTCTCACTGTTCAAATAAACCCACCATTAAAATTATAGACTGATCATTTCTTTGTCAGCGGGCAAACGTGCAAAATCAGCAGGGGATCAAATACTTTTTTTCCCCCACTATAAATGTTAATCAGTATATGAAACTGTCACCTTGATATTGTTAAAGTAGTCTCTTTGCAATTTTCAAACGGCCTGCCTACCTGCAAAAAGCACTGTACACCAGTCATTTAGCGTACTAAAATCTGTCAAAGCAAAGAAAGTTGACAATCGTAGGCAGCAAACATCAAAGATCAAAGAAGACACCAGACAGTTTCTTCAGACTTAGCTCAATCTCTCACGAAGAAACACCTCCAGTCAAACAGAGCGAGATATTTCAAGATCACACGATTTGTTTCCTTCGAGATGGAGGCTGTTTGCAGTGCCTGAATATCTTAAGGAATAAATTAAGACTGATCAGTTTCGTTTAAAGCAGGTTTTGATCTTGCACTTTGCAACCTATAAACTGTGTCGGTCTCTTTCACATAAACAGATACAAAATGCAAATTTACTGGTTTTAGAGTAACGTGGAAAACTATAATTACAAACTGTCTAAACTACAGAAGCGGGATATAATGTGATTATCGGATCAGCTGTAAAACCCTGCTAACAAGACAAAATTGAGATGTTTGTGTGTGTATTCTAAAGTTAGAGGCAAACTGCTAATAAGAAATCAAAGTGGTGTTCTGCAGCCCAGCTTAATGCTACCACAGGCATCAAAGAATTAATGTGAAAAAACACAAAATCTCAACAATGTTTGACAGAATTGGGGTGCGCGGCGAGAACACGTCAAAGAGATGGTGACTCAGCCATAACTGTCACTGGATCCAAATTAGTGGTTATCAGCGGTGCTTATACAGTGAAAGTCAATCCTAAACCAATTCTCTACTTTACATGATGTGTCAAGCCTTCCTGCAATGCCTGCTTTCACATCACTAACTCACAGACACATCATGTCAATCAGATGTTCTTTGGTACTTTTGGTTTACATTGGTAAGCTGTCGCTATTTTAGCAACTTGGTTGTAAGATTTTCTATGTTAGAGTACAACAAATTCCAACAGGCAATGGAGAACTGGGAGTACAACAAATAAAATAAAATAAAATAAAATAAAATAAAATAAAATAAAATAAAATAAAATAAAATAAAATAAAATAAAATAAAATAAAATAAAATAAAATTAAATTAAATTAAATTTAATTTAATTAAATTAAATGTACTGCTTGTACTGTGTACTGCTTTTACATTTAAGCATTAAAATGATGTGCTTAATTTAATGTAATTTAATTTAATTTAATTTAATTTTATTTAATTTTATTTAATTTTATTTAATTTTATTTAATTTTATTTAATTATTTAATTTAATTTAATTTAATTTAATTTAATTTAATTTTATTTTATTTTATTTTATTTTATTATTATTTTATTATTTTATTTAATTGAATTTTATTATTTAAATTAAATTAAATTAAATTAAATTAAATTAAATTAAATTAAATTAAATAATAAAATAAAATAAAATAAAATAAAATAAAATAAAATAAAATAAAATTAAATTAAATTAAATTAAATTAAATTAAGCACATCATTTTAATGCTTAAATGTGCATGACTTATTTTATTGCAAATTTATATTTTCATTCAAAATTAATTTATGAACTGGGAAATGGTGGGTAGTTGATGGAAAAATGTAAAAAAAATCATAATAAATAAACAAGCTACGAGAATACATTGAAGATAAAACGAGTTTTACCTCTACGATGAACCTTACAAAAAATACTGTGGTGGTACCACGGTACTGAATATTTACCACATCCATCTGGAACTCCAAGGCACTTAAAATAATAACATAGCATTACCATGGTATATATCCAAAAAAACATGGTATTGTGATAGTACAGTATTATGAACAAAAGCGGTATCGCCACAGTGCCAAATCCAGTACATGAATGCATTTCAGGGATCAAAATAATGCATTTGATTTTGTCTATGAAGGATTCATCTCATGCTGTTCTTAAATCTGTGTACTGCTTTTATGTCTCAAGTGACCTTTGCTTGTATTTGTTAATTCCACTTATTTTCAGCGTATTAGCTTTGTTTTTTATGCCACACAGATAATGATGCGGGCAGAGCATAACAAACAAAATCAAAAAGGTCAAATGAACATGAAACAAAAACGCATTTTCATTATTAATGGTATTCATCACTTCAAAAACTCATCAATATGAAATGTCAGTTTACGAGGAAGCATTTATCTGACTGTAGCCTGAAGCATCGTCCTCTATGTCCAGAAACACCTGGGCTCCTCTGGATCCTGTTTGTGGTTTTTCCATTCAGCACAATCAGACCACAGCATCTCCATGCCAAACGCCACTCCATCAGTCTTCCTGATAAACAGGTCAAACACCTCACATATCTGTGAGTCCTGCCAGACCTCAGGGCTTTCTGCTCACTAAATACTGCGCACCCTCCGGCAACTGCTAAAACATGCAGATCACATCACCTGAATAAACTGGAATCAGCAGCATCAATGATGTGTCCATCTACACGCTTAAAAATAAAGGTGCGTAAAGCTACTTCACACCGATGCCATAGAAGAACCATGTTTGGTTCCACAAAGAACCATTCAGTCAAAGAACCATCTCTTTCTACCAGCAGGGGCCAAAGCACACCATCCGAGCCCTTCTGCCCTGAAATATGCCTGCAGAGTTGAACATTGAACTGCTTGCATGTCAGAGAAACTAGAAAAGAGTCTTCATCTGAAAAGATGTTCAATAGCTAACTCTGCACTCTATGATTGGCACAAAGAGACAGCATGCAGAGAAAATTGCTGCTTAACGGGAAAAACATCACTTTAGACATTTCAGCTTGAAAATTGCAAACAGAGTTTTCATTTTGGGGTGAAATATCTTTTAAAAACCTGTATTTAACAGCCTAATATTGTACAGGTATTGTAACAATGTTTATTTATTTTGTTATTACAGTTACATACTGCCTATAACGTCTAGCATATTTACATTTTATTTAGAAATTGTTTCCAAAAAAATATTTTTGCGATATAAATAATTTTTTAAAACGTCTTCATTGACTACATATAATAACGTGATTCAAAGCGCAACAGGCACGTACGGTGAGCATGAATATGATTGGCCGTTTGGAAGCACATGATGCATTTCCTTAAACCCGATTGGCTGATTCATATGAAGAGGGGGTTGGACAGATAGATGCGTCAGAACTAGTGCTTTCTCATGTCCTGAAAGTACGTTACACATAGAAAAACACTTTTAAAATACATATATGTTTTAAAGATTAGTGGCTGTAAAAATAAGTAACGTTATATAATCCAGGAGATTTAGTGTTTTCTTCAGAGCGGAAGGATATTTGCGCCGTTTTAACTGCGGTAAGTTTGAACGCTTCACTAACTTACAATACAAACTATTCGTTTTGATATATTTAACGATGCTTTTCGATATTTAAACAAAGTTATAGTTGTGTTTTTAGTTACACTGCAGTGTAAAACAATTGAGATGTACTCTTTCTGTAAGTAGATGTTCCACATGGCTGTTTATGAAGTAAATCTGATTGTATTTATTTACTCAGATCTCATATCTTATGTACTGGACTCAAGAATGGAGGTCACTGAAGCCATGGACAGCAGAACACCATTGGCAGCCCTGTATTTCAGTGAAGATATCTCCAAACTTACTCCTTCACAGTTTGGTATATCAACAAACAGCTTCTTACCGTCCTCCAAGATTAAAGGTTAACAACAATAAACTGCTTTTACTAATGTTCTTCCTAAAGCATCACTGATTAGTCGTGTCATTCTGAGCTCTTACAATGTGAACATGAACACTTATTACTTATTAAATTGTGTTATTTAGCATGTTTTATTGTATTAAATGGATTTGAAATCAAACTGAAGAAGCTCTGTTAAAGGGATAGTTCACCCAAAATGAAAATTCTGTCATTAATTACTCTCCTCGTGTCGTTCCAAACCCGTAAAACCAATTAGAACACAAATTAAGATAATTCTGATGAATTCCGAGAGCTCTCTGATCACTCTCCCATAGACAGCAAGGATCTTTACACGATCCAGACGGTCCAAAAGATAGTCTATGTGACGTCAGTGGTTAAACTGTAATTTTACGAAGCTACGAGAATACTTTTTGTGTGCAAAGAAAACAAAAACAACTTTATTCAACAATTAATCTCCTCCGTGTCACCCTATAGTGCCATTTTGGAGAGTATCACATACATAAATTCATTATTTTTGTTTTCTTTGCGCACAAAAAGTATTCTTGTAGCTTCGTAAAATTAGAGTTGAACCACTGAAGTCACATGGATTATTTTACTGATCTCCTTGCTATGTTTCTGGACCTTGATCGTGGTGGTATCACTGCCGTCTATGAAGGGTCAGAGAGCTCTCAGAATTCATCAGAAATATCTTAACCTGTGTTCTGAAGATGAACAAAGGTCTTATGGGTTTGAAATGACATGAGGGTGAGTTATTAATGACAGAATTTTCATTTTTGGGTGAACTATCCCTTTAATACTGAGTTTTCTCCTCAGATAAATCCAGAGTTGCTCAACTGAAGGCCAGGAGGAGATCCACGATTGGGGTCCGGGGATCTCCAGAAACAAACTCTCTCATCTGCTTCAGAGCCAAACAAGCTGCAAAAACTCCTCCACGAACACCTCAGGTATGGATGCTGTAACACAGCTGATTTTGCTTTAGGACACAGATTTTTTACATTGGACATCAAGTGGTGACCCAAGAGTGTTTATCAAACAAAATGAATTGTAATGCATTTAAACATTAAAGGAAAAGTTCACCCAAAAATTAAAATTTACTCACCTGAGGCCATCCAAGAGAAAGATTAGGTTTTTTTCATCACTGGAAGAGATTTGGAGACATTTAGTGAATGGGTGCCCTGTAAACTAGAGTCCAAACAGCTGATAAAAAACATCACAATAATCTACAAGTAATCCAGACAATCAATTAACGTCTTGTGAAGTGACATTTAAATTTGCTTCAGGCCATAATATGCGTCCATTATCAATAATAATGCATCCTCCAGTGAAAAAGTCCATCCCCTGTTGTCCTCACACATCATATTTGTTTAGAACCCATTTCTTGTTAAGGGTTCTTGATCTGTGTATATTTCTCCTCTGCTTCAGACAAAGACAGCTTTTTGACTGGAGAAAGCAATATTATAGATAGAGGACTTATATTTTACCCTGAAGCAAAAGTTCAAAGTTAAAAATGGCTTAATTATGAATTTGCTTTTTACAAACATGCAGTTTTCCACACAAGATGTTAACTGATGGACTGGAGTGGTGTGGATTATTGTGATGTTTTTATCAGCTGTTTGGACTCTCATTCTGACGGCACCCATTCACTGCAGAGCATCCATTACTGAGACACTGATGCAGAGACACATTTCTACAAACCTGATGAAGAAATAAACTCATCCTAATCTTGGGTGGCCTGAGGGTCATTCTTAGGTTAACTGTCTGTTTAATATTGCTGTGAACTACACCCGAGTACACAATTATCTTCACGTTAATTTTGTGAATGCAAATATGATTTACCAGCCTAACCCATGGAAATTGTTCTAGTAAGCCATATTACCAAGTGACAGTAGATGCACAGCCTTTGATGTCAACATTTACAGATATGAGCCTATTTAATTTGCTCTCCAAAATGCATGATAAAATAGCTATTTGCATTTAGCATTGCTTTATGGTGATGATGAAGGCTGTTTGTATTTTTCAGTTGTGACTTTGTGCTCTGTCCTCATGAAGCTTTTGCAGGGGAGTCCATTTCTTTCACGCTGTGACTCTCTGAAGAAGAAGATGGCTGCTTTCCAGTGTCTGATGGAGGAGGACGAAGAGAAGGATGAACAGAAGAGTGATAAAAGCACTTTGGCTAAAGATTGTAAGAACGGTCAGTCTCTCCTCAAAATGCTGACTGCTGCCAGCACAAAAACAGAATGTCTTTTAGATGCAGTCTTGTAGGACCAGATGAAATTGAAGTAATTAAGAGAATGTCATACTGTCATTGCTTGCCATTTCCAGATAATAGAACTTATTCAGAATAAGCAGGCACCATAATAAATTTGACGCAGTTTGATTTCTTCCATTGATCCCAGTTAGAGCGCTGCAGGATGATGTGCAGAATAAATCAACTGATGATTATGAGTCTTAAAATAAACACGTTCACATTTCAGAGAGCTTTCAGTGTTAATGAAAAAGATTGAAAAAGCATATCCTTTCTTTCAGTTAGACTAATCTGTGATCATTTCAGGTTTTGACGTTATGAATATTTTAAGTGTAAACAAGACATTTGAGTGATGACAGCATAGTTATTTCAATACATCGCAAAAAAAATGAATTTGTACTAAAGAGGTGGCACAGAAGAACATAAAAGTGGCTTGTAGGTACATTTAATGAGGCTCAGAGGTGGCATGAGTGCAGTTAAATTCATGTTGAGATTAATGTTTTAAATATAAAATGTTGAATGTAAAATATTAAATGATTTAACTGAAATTATACTTTAAATATGAAACTAAAACCACCAGCAGGTGGCGGCATGTCACTGGTTTTATCACTGAATCATTCATTCAATTGATTTGTTGGAACGGCTGATTCATTCAGGAATGAAGCAAGTGACTGTTTATGAATGGGTAATCATGAATCACTGACTCACTACATTCATTTAAACACGGTTCATTCATGAATGAAACACCGCTGTTTGCGCTTTTAGAGATGTGTAGCAGCTCAGCTGTTACTTAATTTGGAACTATTTTCCTTGATGAAATGGCACAAAATACAGGTGCATCTCAGAAAATTTGAATATGGTGAAAAAGTTCATTTTTTCTTGTAACTTATTTCAAAAAGTGAAACTTTCATGTATTTTAGATTCATTACATGTAAAACATGTCAAAAGTTTTTATTTTTTTATTTTGATGATTAGAGCTTACAGCTCATGAAAGTCAAAAATCAGTATCTCAAAATATTATTTGAGTTTTAATTAATGACCATCTCTACAGTATAAATTCAGGGTATCTCTTGTTCTTTGAAACCACAATAATAGAGAAGACTGCTGACTTGGCAATGATCCAGAAGATGAACATTGACGCCCTCCACAAAGAGAGTAAGTCACAGAGGGTCATTACTGAAAGCTGTGGCTGTTTACAGAGTGCTGTATCAAAGCATATTAAATGCAAAGTTGACTGGAAGGTAGAATTTGGGGAGGAAAAGGTGCACAAGCAACAGGGATGACCGCAAGCTTGAGAATACTGTCAAGCAAAGCTGATTCAAACACTTGTGAGAGCTTCAGAAGGAGTGGACTGAAGCTGGAGTCAGTGCATCAAGAGTCTCCACGCTCAGACGTCTTCAGGAAAAGGGCTACCAAGCCACTTCTGAACCAGAGACAACGTCAGAAGCGTCTTACCTGGGCTGTGGAGAAAAAGAACTGGACTGTTGCTCAGTGCTCCAAAGTCCTCTTTTCAGATAAAAGTAAATTTTGCTTTTCATTTGGAAATCAAGGTCTGGAGGAAGACTGGAGAGGCACAGAATCCAAGCTGCTTGAAGTCCAGTGTGAAGTTTCCACAGTCAGTGATGATTTGGGCTGCATGTCATCTGCTGGTGTTGGTCCACTGTGTTTTATCCAAAGTCAATGCAGCCGTCTACCAGGAGATTTTGGAACACTTTATGCTTCCATCTGCTGACAAGCTTTATGGAGATGCTGATTTCCTTTTCCAGCAGGACTTTAGCACCTGCCCACACTGCCAAAACCACTTCCAAGTGCTTTGCTGACCATGATATTACTGTGCTTGATTGACCAGCCAACATGCCTGACCTGAACCCCATATGGAATCTATGGGATATTTTCAAGAGAAAAATGAGAAACAGTCGATCCGACAATACAGACGAGCTGAAGTCTCAATAGTGCCTCTGCAGCAGAGCCACAGGCTGATCTCATGCCATTCCTCACTGATGCTGGAGTTTGTGCTAAATGAGCACAAGTATTGAGTGCATAAATGAACATACTTTAAAGAACTTGAACTTTTCTGCTTTGCAAATCCTTTTTTTGATTGATCTCAGGAAATATTCTAATATTTTGAGATACTGATTACAGTAGTTATATTCAGACAACGTAAGTCACTTAATATTCACATCTTGTTTATTGAGTTGTTGTATTAAATCAATGTTATTCTCAGTTTATCGTGATCTGTGGGCTCACAGAAAATGCTCGCGCGAGTGAGATCTTTCGCTTTAAATGAGCAAGACTCAAAAGCATGTGCAAATGATGCATTGCGTCATCTGTCATCGTGGTATAAGCACAGAACCTTCGGGAATGAGTAGAATTATTATTAACAGCTGCAATTCAAGTCCTGCTCTGTGTTCTCTTCTAATTACTCGACTGTGAATAATGTGAGCGGCGTCACTGTCAGTGTTGCCAACTCATTTTCAGAGAAAGTTGCTAAAGGAAGGTCAATTTGTTGCTAAATGACGTTGTGATGTCATTGCATAATCACGATGCAAAATCTCAGCAAAAATATATATTTTACACTGCAAAAGATGATTTTCTTCCTTAGTATTTTTGACTAGTTTTTTATTATAAATATCTACAAATTCTGGAATTAAGATCCGTTTACTTGAAAAGTAAAATGATTTCTGTAAATGTTTTCTGAAATTTTGTTAGTTTTTGCTTTAAACAAGCTAAATATCTGCCAATGGTGTAAGAAATAATCTTGTTTACCCTTTGAATTAAGATCATTTTTCCTACCCCATTGGGAGATATTTTTGCTTGTTTTAAGCAAAAACTAACAAAATTGGGATAATATTTTCAGAAAACAAGACAAAATATCTTGCCATTTTACTGAAGTAAATGCATCCTGGTTCAAGAATTTTTAGATATTTATTAAGAAAATAATTTTTTGCCGTGTATTAATTTAGATTTGTTTGTAAAATAATATGCATATTATAATATAAATAACTATTTTTAAATTCATTGTATTAGTAAACACTAACACATTTATGAATTATTACAATTTAAGTTTTTTTAATAGCTACTAAACTAGTAATACTACACATTCTCAACAATTATGCTTTAAGCAGTGTATTAGTACTTAATTAGTAAGCTCTACACTGTAAAAGTCTGTAAAAATAGGGCACAATCTACTACGTTAATATGAAATAATTTTCCGTATTGGTGTTTTCAGGTTACAGGGTGATGGATAATGTCCTGAAAAATTACTAGTATCTTTTCCATTTTTCTTACAGAGTACTAACTGATCAACTATCGCAGGTGCAAGCTACTAACAGTAGTGTATCATAAATGAACAATTATTATTGTTATTAAATTGAACAATTGCAAATAGCAGCTAAATTAATTCACGTGATGCGTGTACTGCTAGGTATCTTTGGTTTCCTCTTTTTGTGTAATTTTGAAGGAAAATGTGTCACTTAATCAAAAGTTGCCAAATACATTTTTTAAATTGCTAAATTTGTTGCTAGCTGCTTTTGGAAGGAAAAAGTTGCTAGGGTAGTCTGAAAATTGCTAAATTTAGCAACAAAATTGCTGGTCACTGTGATGTTACAGAAGCTGCAACCATGGTGGGGATGATTTTTGGTGTGGCGGCCCGCCACGGCTGAATGAATGTAGCGGAAACACTGGTTAACCTTGAAGACTGGATGCTTTTTTTTTTTATATAGCACTGAAAGTCCCCTGAAATATGAACACATTTAAGTTTATGAGCAACTGTATTTCTTTTTGTATGTTAGATGTGGAGCTCTGTCTTTCATGTTGTGCTTTAACTAGGATAAATGATGGACTCAAATCATTAGAAGCAATCTTTAGTTCTGCAGAGTTTTCTCTGCATGGCTTTTATGTATTTTAGTCCGCTACTGTTGAGAACAATTAGCAATTGCTGATTCACTTCAGTTTTAAAATCAGCACAGATGAATTATGTACTTATGTAGCATGATCCATAATTTCTATAAGAGTCACAAGTCATCTCTTTCTGCTATTGTCTGTCTTGCAGGAAAGGAGAACACGCTGACTATGCATAGCCCACCCACTTCGATGACGCCTCCTCCGTCTAAGAAACGCTGCCGGGCCCCACTGAGGGAGTGTGAGGGCAAGATTACTGAGACGCTCCCCTACCCCACCTTCACAACACAACAGGAGCAAGGGGTAAACAAATCAGCTTTTAACGTGTGTCATGTTGGATATCTGTTTCTGTAGTTTATCATCTGCTAAATTGCTATTAACAGATAAAGTGGTACAGGCAAAGTGCAACCAATGGATAACATGCTAACTTTGTGGTCCACTTAAGTTGTCTGGTGGTGTTCTTGTAGTCAGCGTTGTTCTTTTGTTTTTATATGGTTATAGTTGAAATGCTTTGAGTCTCAAAGCCAGAGGCCTCTTTCAGAATTGGATTCGGATGCAAAGAATGAGCTTCTGTCTTTACCCATGCTGTCAAAACCAGACATTAAGCCGGCAGGTAAGGGAACTCTGAGTGCTTGAAAATGTTTTGAAATTTTAAAAGCCCATATCCTACTCAGGGCTTGCTAAATTTCTAAATCTCTGGTAGCCCTTCGGGCAGGTACTCTTCAGATTTTGGTAGCCCGAATATTAATTTAAACTAGCCCAAATAAAATAAAGACCATAAATGTCAATCAAAAACATTTTCAATACACAAATATCAAAGAAAGAGTTTTATTTGACTATTTACAAGGTATTTGCAGAATTCTTAAAAATCTATTTAAGGCAATTTGAAAAATTATTTGTTATACCATTTAACGTATTTAAGACTGTCTAAGGCCTTAAAAAGTCTTCAGTTTAGTTGGATCAAATTTAAGGACCTGTGGGAGCAATGTTCCTCTAATGTTTTTCTTTCTGAGCAAAACTTTTCTCTATTTTGTGGTCATTTCTGTCACCTGAGCAAAAGCATTCTTTACACCAGACCTGTACAGCACACACAAAACAGTGTGTAACTTTGAACTTTAATGAGCTATTTATATTTGATTTGACCCTTGATGTAACTAAATGATGTATATTTTATGTTATCTGAGAAAACCTGTTTACTGAACAATACTCTGCAGTTCAAAAGATTGGATCAATGATGTTTCTAAAGAAGTTTCTTACGCTCATCAAGGCTGTATCTATTTGATAAAACTGAATATTACTTCACAAAATAATATTGTGAAATATTATTGCAATTTCAAATAAATGTTTCTATTTTAATATACTTTAAAATGTAATTAATTCCTGTGAAGCAAAGCAGTATTTTCAGAGTCACGTGATCCTTTAGAAATCACTCTAATATACTGATTTATAATCAATGCTGGAAACACTTGTACTGCTTTTTTATTTTATTATACTGTATTTTTTGGGACCTGAGATATTTAAAAAAAAAAAAAAGTTAAAAAGAACAGTGTTTAGTCAAAATAGAGATTTTGTTTCAATATAAACTATTCAAAAGTTTGGGGTCAGAATTTTTGTTTTCTTTTTTAAAGATACTTTAAAAAAGTTTAAAGAAAGTTAAACTTTATTCAGCAAGGATGTGTTAAATAGGATCAAATTGATAGTAAAGACTTCTATTGTTAGAAAATATTTCTATTTTGAATAAATGCTGTTCTTTTAAACTTTAGATGTAGAAACATATATATATAATGTGTGTGTTATAGTGCTGTCAAACAATTAATCTCATCCAAAGTTTTTGTTTATAGCAGTGTTACTCATTGCGTGGCTCGCCAAGCTATATATTGTGGCTCGCATGGCAGTAAATAATAAGATGATATGATCATGCAGTCAATACAGATATTTCATAAAAACATTAAAAACAAGCAGGGCTATAACATAACCCATTAAAAAACTCACACCAGGTCTAAACCGGACGCGAGTTGCGTGATCCGACAAAAGACAACAGAACCCATCTGAAGCCCGTTGATGTTGTCTACACTGCACTTGGCTGGTTAGATAATAGATACATGATGGGGTAGTATAGAAAAAAAATAACTTAAGGCCTTCCCAACATTAAGGTAATCCTGCTTTTTTAAAATCATCTTGTCCTAGTTACAAATTTGACTGCTAAATGATCAAAAATGATAGCCCCTTTTGTATTGTATTGCATTACATATCAGGGATGACAGCTTGATAAAAAGACATGCTATTTATGACTGGATGTAACTTTTTATAGTTATATAACGTGTTAAGTGTCTCTCCGGTTGACTTTGCCCATGAAAAAATATAGTGAGGACCACTGGTTTATAGGATGTGTATAAAGAGACACACATGCAGTATATATTTGAAAGTATTTACATGTATATCTTTATATTCATATAATATGTATAATATATTTAATATATAAGCATAACATATTTTTCTTAACTATATATGTGTGTATTTATATGTACATAATATACACAGTACACACCCATTCTGTAAACAAAGACTTTTATTTTGGATGCAATTAATCGTTTGACAGCATTAAATATATATAAATATATATATATATATATATATATATATATATAAATCAAATATACATCTACTGTGGAGAGATTTTGGGTTCTGAAAGTTTGTTTCATAGCACATTAAACTCTTACTTAAGAAAGAGATTTGATGATAAAACATAAATGACCCTTTTAACCATTTGTTTATTAATGGTTGATTTTGTTTCAAGTCCTAAACTCATGAAATCTTTCTTCTTCTTCTAGATGAGAACGTGGTATCTTCTGTATGCAAGAAGCGTGTTCGTTTTGGGGCTCCGCTCTCTCCAGAGTTCTTTGACAAAACTCTCCCTCCCAGTACCCCACTACAGAGAGGAGGCACCCCAAAGTGTCCTCTGTCATCTACGGGCCCTAAACTCTCTCTGCTGAAGACCCCTCAACGCAATGATCCTCTTCCCCAACCTGACTTCAGTAGTCCTCAAAGCAATGGAGCTTCTCCTGTCCTGGTTATTGACAGGCACAATGCTGGACTGGTGTATAGTGATGAAGTATTTGAAGAGATCGAGAAGGTGTGACACTTACCAGCATCTACAAAAGAGCTTTCCATTGATGTATGGTTTGTTATGATAGGACAATATTTGTCTGAGATACAACTATTTGAAAATCTGGAATCTGAGGGAGCAAAAAAATCTAAATATTGAGAAAATCACCTTTAAAGTTGTTCAAATGAAGTTCTTAGCAATGCATATTACTAATCAAAAATTATGTTTTGATATTTTTTTTTTTGTTTGGTAGAAAATTTACTAAATATCTTCATAGTAGGGCTGGGCAATTTGGCAAAAATTAAACAATTTTTTTTTTTTTTTGAATTTTAACTAGTTAAAGTAAGAATAAGTAACTTTTTCTTTACTAACCCTCTAGTTAAAGAAAATTCTATTCCGAGTGCAGCACACATGAAGCTCTCAACATGATGTAATGTTAAACAAATCACTTGTTAAATATCTTTGCAGAAAAGATGCATGAACTACAACTATATATAGTACAAACTTGTCTTATACATATTATGTGTTCAGAAATAATACAAGGAAATGCTTTTATAAAATCTCAAAAGTCAAGGTAATTCAAATTCAGAATGACTGAAGATATAACACCAGTAGACGACTATTAACTATAAATGTTCGGTAAAAACAACAGCAGCTTTCAGCCGGCCACCATGATGCAAACATGAAATATCAGACATACAGCAGTAGTTCTTTACAGATTTGTTTTTTTATTATTCGATTGCACTGCTTTTCCTATTTTCTTCTGTGTAAACATGGAACACGCAGTGTTTTTAGAGTGATCTCATGGATGAGATGCCGTTCTAAAAGCACTGCGCTCAAGTTAAAAGAAGTACACATCGCATCTGTCAACACTAAAGTGCATTCTGTGTGAATGGCCTTGGCGCTATATTTATGGTGCTTCACAGAGCGGTTAATCACGTGCGGTTGGATCGCTCTTTTCTGTTATCACCGGCATATTGTCAAAGTGTCTAATTCTAACATTTGGTCATTTCTACTCAAAATCCTGATTCCTCGATTTCTAAAAAAAAAAAAAAAAAAATCGGCAAAACATTAAATTCAGCCCTACTTCATAGAACAGGATCTTTACTTATATCCTAAAAGAATATACCCGTGCTACTTATGACTGGTTTTGTGGTCCAGGGTCACATATCATTGTCTTGTGGTTTTAGTTTGTAATTACAGACTGCTCTATAAAGCTTTGTGTTGGTGGTGAGTTTTTGTGGCTTTCTTCTATCCATCTTCTCAGATCAGTTTTCCCAGTATGGAGGACGAGTCTCCCTCATACAGATCTTCTGAGGACTGCAAAGGTGAGTTGTGAAACAAGGAAAGGTTTTGGAGAAAGTTTCTCTTCTGTATTCTAATCGTGTATCTAAAACTGTAGATGCACTCTCTGCTGAGGACCCAGGGCAGCCCCAGGCTGAAGATGCTGAAGTTATGAACGCTGCTTTTCAACAGGAAGAGGATGTACCATTAAATTCACAGACGGAGGAAAAACTACCATGTCCCACTGGTGATCAGCCACTGGCTCTCTCCGGTGAGTTCAACTTTCTTCCACTTTTTGTAGCACTCTCTCTTTCTTGCTCTCAGTAAATCAGGTTTTATTTCTCTGCTGAAAGTTTTAAGCAAAATAGAATGAAGATTACAAGAGTTAAATGGAGAAAAATAAGTTAGTTCATTTAAATTTGCAACAAACTACTTTAAGCACCAAGGGCCTGTAAAATGGGAGTGGGGCTGGATGGAGGGTCAAGTACTTGTGCACTAGTGAGTTAAGTTTATCTATTTTTTATGTCTATTTTTTCTAGTGCTGTCAAACAATTAATCGCATCCAAAAGAAAAGTTTTTGTTTTCATAATATTTGTGTGTATACTGTGTATATTTATTATGTATATATAAATGCACACATGCATATTACATTTCTGAAACACCATGTTATGTTCATATATTAACTATTAATATATAATTATATGAATATAAATATCGACATGTAAATATTAAAAAAAATATATATATATACTGTATGTGTGTGTGTGTGTAATATATATACATATACACACACACATACATGCATACACACACACACACAATAAATATACACAGTAGGGTTGTCATGATACCATAAAAATGTCTTGCGATACTAT
This sequence comes from Barbus barbus, assembly GCF_936440315.1. Taxonomy (NCBI): domain Eukaryota; kingdom Metazoa; phylum Chordata; class Actinopteri; order Cypriniformes; family Cyprinidae; genus Barbus; species Barbus barbus. The sequence goes on from NC_136734.1 coordinate 40,001,006, forward strand.
ACCAGCTGAAGTATCACGATAACATGCAGTATTGTGTTAGTTTATAATTCAATTCTACAAAATGAATCACTTTCATGAATAGATGTAAATGAAAACCCAATATTTTCTCTGAATATTTAATGTGATTTATACATTTAGACTGTATTTATAATTGCATAAATAATGTTATGAGATTAATGTTTTAAATACTAAATTCTGAATATAGAAATATGTTGGAATATAATGTAATATGCCTACTTTTAGATGAGAAAACGGCCAGCAAGTGGCAGAAGTTCATGATTGAATCACTGAGTCATTCAAACGATTCTTTCAAAACGTCTGAATCCTTCAGGAACGAATCAAATGACTGTTTTTATGAACGGCTCAGTGAATCAGTGATTCGTCCAAGCCAACGCGGATTTGGATTCGAACCCAAAAACGGCACTCTTGCTCGTGTCATATTGCCGAACTGTCAGGAGCAAGTTAGCAGCATGTATGTTAAAACATAACATTATAAATGAAAAAAAAAAAATATATATATATATATATATATATATATATATATATATATATATATATATATATATATGATTGATAAGAACCAAATGCAAAGCCGCTATGTTGATGAATGGAATTGCACTTGTGATCACAAAGATGCTTCCAGAAACAAACTATTATTCTAGAAGTGATCAAATGAATAAAACTGCGAGAATACTTTCTTGTAAGATATTATGATGTTGAATAAGTGATGCTTGAGCTGCTGTTTTTTTAAATGACATCAGACCCTTTCTTCTGATAAACTGCAGCATGAACAAGAGCAACTTCTCATTGCAAACTGAACTGAAGCGTCGGGAAACACTCCATATCATATAAAGCATATACACACTATACTACACAGAGCACAGCAGAAAGACATTTGGCAATCAACTTGTAATGTTTCTGCTGGCATGCATGTTCAAATGAACGTTTTAAACCGTGTTCCTGCCGTGCAAACAACTTATCTTACTAAACTACCGTATGGACGATACTACCGTTTTAAAAATGCAATGGCACCGTGGGTATTTTTAAGCTTTAGTATCACGAGAAACCCTAATACACAGTACAAACACTCATGTTATGTGCAAAAACCTTTATTTTGGATGCGATTAATCGTTTGACAGCACTCATTTTTTCCAGGTTTTGTTTTAGCAATTTCTTGAATATTTTTAGTGATGGTGCGTTACACAAACTGAAGTCAAAGACTCAACTCCTCAGAGGATTGTAGCACACTGTTAACATGGTAAAGTGTATTTGAGAAGTTGCATCTCTAGATTCACCCCCTTTAAATCACATCCATCAAAACACTGCTTTTATTACAAATCAGCCAGCTTCTTGTGTGGATTTTGATCCTTTTGTGCAATTAGATATTTGTCCTATAATAGTGTGTGTGTGTGTGTGTGTGTATTAAATGCATCTGATACATAGAAAACATAAGACCTGTTTTATATATAAAACAGGTCTTATGTTTTCTATATATCTGATGCATTTCATATTATGTATGAAATGCTTCTGATCAGTGCTTTGTGGACATGACCCAGTTTCTGCAGGTCTTAGAAAGTCTTAATTAGTCTTAATTAAAAGGGTCTTAAATCAGAACAAAGTCTTCATAATTCATGGCGTTAATATTGCATGCATTGCTGAAAAGTTAATTAGAAAAAAGCTATCCTCCTCAGTATTTTTCTTGTTTTCCAATACTAATTTCTAAACATCCTTAAATCGATATATTTACTTAAGATGCAAAATGAGGATAAGTCTTTCTAAAATTGTATCAAAATTAAGTGAATTTATGCTTAAAACGACAACATTGTGTGCACCCTGGAAATGTACATTTAGAGAACGTATTGTGTTTGATTTATTTTACATTTACTTTAGTTTTCTTTACTCTTCTAAAGCATTACCTTTATAAAACCTGCAGAAACCCTGTATGCAAGTCTTCATTAAGAGCAACTAGTTATTCAGACAGCCCACCTTCTAACTTGTATGAGTGTAAACGTTATAAAACAAGATGTGTACTTTGTTATTGTGTCTTGTGGAGTGCAAGTGAAAGTGCATTGTCAAATAGCTTCCTCAGGGCACTACTAAATTAGTTCATGGATAAATGAAGAGTTCAGATGCAAAAGCCTCTAAGTATGTCTGACGTTTTTCTTTCAAATGAGCATTTCTTTCTGGCTACTATGCATATGTTTCTATGTAAGTCCTGGTACTTCTGAATGTGTTGAGGGCGGCTGGGGTTGAGCACATTTGAAGTGAAAGTTCTTGATGAACATATACTATGTGTGGAGCGCATTCACTCAGTATCGTGTTATCATTTGTGACCAAGATGGCTTTTGCATTTGAACACTTAATTTATTTGTGTTCATAACATCCAGCTTAATGTTTCCTTGTCAGCAGTAGAGGATGACCAGGAGCCTTCTGCCAGCTCTGGACAGACACGTTCATGTAACTCCAGCACTGAACCAGCTCGCTCTCGCGGTAGGAAAAGAAAGGTGAGGACTCATATCTGCAAATCCCCTCTTTTAAACTTTATGATGGATCAGATCGAAGCACAGATTCAGCTATTACCCTTTTTTGGGGGTATTTTATCTCTCAGAGGAGTTTGTGACAGACCTGTGTTTTGTTTCAAAATATTTTTGTGCAAAAAAAATATATATTTTGTATGTTGATACATGCATTGTGTGTGTGTGTGTGAGTTATTTTATTATTTGTATTATGGGTCAAATATTTCATCTTTTATTATACTTTACTTTTTTACATTTTACCTAAAATGTAAGTCCTAAAACTTGATTTCTAGGTTAGAAATCCCAGATTTAAGTGTGCGTTCAGGCTTTTATTGAATAGCATCAAAAGACTGACAAAGATATAATTTCAGTCATCCGGCTCTGTTCTGTTCTTCTGTTTCAGCAACCAGGGGAGACTGAGCCCGAGAAGAGGAGAAGCTCGCGTACGGCTGCAACTTCAGGAAAGATGAAGGTGTGAAGCTTTGGAAGTGCATTTATGCTTTATACTTTAGAAGTCGAGCTGACGTGATGAGTTTTGGTGAACGGGGCTTTTTAAGCTCTGATTATTAACGCTGGCATCAAACTGACACTGAGCCTGAAATAAGAACACTAATGTGACTTGGACGTTTGATATATAAATAGCATGCTGCGTGATTTCATACGTCTAGAGCCTTTGAGCACATTTGTGTGAACTCTGTCCATGTTCCTCACTGCAGCTTGTTTTCTTGCTTTCAGAAACCGTCAGGAGTAAAAAGACGATTTGGTAACAAGGAGGTGGATCGTTCTCTGTATGGGAAAAGAGACTATGCCTCAAAAAACCCTCTTCTCAGCCCCATATTTGAGACGACGTCTACCAGTCTCAACAGCACGCCAACACTGGCTCAATCAGGAAAACAAATAGGTACCTTCTCCAAGCCTTTCATTAATGACTCACCCACTTGGCGAGTGATTTGTTTTTTATATATATATCTTATAGGTTTTAACTAAGTTGAAGCTCAAATTCTGCTTACAGAGTAAATGTTGAACACCATTCCTTATAAAGTATTTCTTTTTTTCTGAAGATCTGCCCACTGTGAGTCTGAATGGACTGATTAATGTAATGAGGTGATTTGGATGTAGTGATAAAAGACCTTCGTGTCTTTGGTATGACTTCTTTTTTTTTTTCTTGAAAACTTGATATTTTTTAACAGATTCTGCCTGATTTTTGCTATAGAATGAAAGAATATTGTGACAGGGGCTATTAAGCTCCAGAAAGCACTGTTATGCTATATTCCAAGGCATTATTTGCTCAAACAAATTGTCTCTAGGTTTGATATCATTGATGCCCAACACCTTTAGTTTTTTTAGTCACTTGATCATTCATATGTCACTACCTTTCAAAAGTTTAGGGCCAGTAAGATTTTTGTTATTTATTTTTCTTCCAAAGAAATTAATAACATTGTAAATGTCTTTACTGTCATTTTTGATCATTTTAATGCATCCTTGTTGAATAAGTTTACAAAATGCTGTTCATTAAACTTTCTAATCATTAAAGAATAATCAGTTTTCACAAAAAAAAATATTTTCAACACTGATAACAATTAGAAAAATAAGCATATTAAAACAATTTCTAGAGAATCATGTGTCACTGCAAGTTCAGCTTTGCCATCACAGGAATAAATGTCTTTTTCATCAAAGAATTGTTGCTTTAGTGAGAATAAGAGACTTCTTTTGAAATGATCAAATCTCCTTGACTCCAACCTTTTGAGCAGTATTGTGTGTATATATAGGAATGCTTTGAGTGAATAATGTTACACTTCTGACCATTCCTCCTACAAAGTCATCGTGTTGCATTAGTTTTGGAATATCGCACACTAGTTGCACCGTCTAATTTTACAGTGTTTCGTTGTTTTCGGTAACACTTTACAATAAGGTGTCATTAGTTAATGTATTAACTAATATGAACAATACATTTATTACACTATTTATTAATGTTAGTTAATAAAAATAGTTGTTCATTATTTGTTAGTTCACAGTGCATTAATGTTAACAAGCACAACTTGTGATTTTAATAATGCATTAGTAAATGCTGAAATTAACATTAAGATTAATAAATGCTGTAGAAGTATTGTTCATTCTTAACTAATGAACCTTATTGTAAAGCGTTGTCATGTTTTTTTTGTCCTTTTAGAAGCTTGAAAGCAGTGTTATATGCTTTCATTGTATGGAAAAAGTATCTTTCAAAATATTTCTATTTGTGTTGCATGGAAGAATGGGTCGTATGAATTTGGAATGACACGAGGGTAAAATAAATGAGGACCGAATTAAATGGATTTCATCAAGGTCTCTGAAACTGAGGTTCTGAATGCATTTGTGAACTTGGAGCACAAAACCAGCCACAAGCGCCCATTTTTTTTTTTTAAATTGAGTAAATTAATAAATAATATTTCCATTGATGTATGGTTTGTTATGATCGGACAATATACGTCTGAGATACAACTATCTGAAAATCTGGAATCTGAGGGAGCAAAAAAATCTAAATATTGAGAAAATCTCCTTTAAAGTTGTTCAAATGAAGTTCTTAGCAATGCATATTACTAATCAAAAATAAAGTTTTGATATATTTACGGTAGGAAATGTTCTAAATATCTTCATGGAACATGATCTTTACTTAATATCCTAATGATTTTTGGCATTAAAGAGAAATGTATAATTTTGTCCCATACAATGTATTGTTGGCTATTGCTACAAATATAGCTGTGCTACTGATGACTGCTTTTGTGCTGCAGGGTCACATATTGCAATCTAGAGTTGGTAACACAACTACATTATGCTGGTGTTTTAAACATTTAATGTAAAAGTATTACTCTTCCAACGCAGATGGAGAGCAAGACTGCATTCAGACTCCCAGCGTTCCCCATAGCATGACCATTCATCCCATGGTAAGTCTGGATGCTGCCTGTACACGGACCAATGAAAACCAGCAGACCTTGAGCTCCACTGTGGATGTGACTTGTGTGGAAGCCTCAGTTGGTGCTCAGGATCCTGCAGAAAGAGGAACTTCGGCGTCTAAGGCTTTCAAAGCCAAACGTGATTCAGGGAGACCCGTGCGCAAACGCCGTAGCTCAGGCGCAGCCAAAAGAAAAGCGCTTGGCGGTCCAGCTATTAGCTTCAAAACTGGGGAACAAGATCCTGAGAGCCAAAAGCCACCTGAATGTGCCTCGGTGAACCAAGACAGTCCTGATAGACCAGTGCATCATAAAACAGAGTGCTCTGAGAACCAAGAAACTGAGACTTTAATAAGCTGCATGGTGCCAAATAGAGACTCCTTGAACATTGAGAGCTTGAAGCAGAAGACGCCAAGTAATAAAAAACATGGACGGGTCCAAAAGGCACTGAAAAGCCCTCGTGGAAAGCTTAATGTTGTGGTAGAGGACGTAGTTGAGAGCGCTCAGTCAGAGCGAGTTACTGATGAGAGCAACACTGGACCCACAGAGCCTAGTTTGGCTCCCTGGCAGCAGGAGGATTTCAACATCGACGACATCCTGAAACCTGTGGCAAAGAGTCGAGGTTCTGTGCGACGCAGCCTGAGGAACCGGAGGAGCGTGGACCTCCAGGCTGTGGGTCTGGCTTGGGTGGATCACACCTCTCCGGAGCTGAGTAAAGCGAGCCGGAGGAAGACGCGGGGAAGACTCAGCGGAGTATCTGATCCACTTCTCTCTCAGGCCTCTGAGGAACCAGCTCCAAACTTCAGAGAGTAACTCATCTCAATCGTCTGTGTGTCAGTTAGCTGTTTATTTACTGTCAAAGGAGCTTCTGATAAAATACTGCTCTCTTCTTTTATGTAATGTTTTACATTTCCTTTTTTATAGCATCTTAGTGTTGGATGAAACCTGTTCTTAAGAAGATTGTATTATTGTTAATTACTTCTACTCATTAAATCTTCTCTTGGGTGAATGAATTGCTGTTTGCAGATGATTTTTCTGTGGTAATCTCATATTATTTGACATAAATGGCAATCCCAGTTTGCTTGGACAGTGGTTTTTGTTTTATTATTTTAAATTTGCCTACTTCTCAGTTCAGTGCTACAATACACTATTTGCATCCAAACCTTCAAGTTTTCCGTTGGCATTGTTTGTCATTCACTGTGCTTAGGCAAGAAATTATAGGGCCTGCTTGAAATATTTCATGGATGATTATCATATTTGAGCCCGTCTATATTTTGCATAGAAAATGTTTTTTTAGTGTATGCTGTGATTTATTTTGACCGTCAAGCACATTGTCTTGTTACCGTAATGCATCTAGTCAAACTGTTTGATTCTCATTATCCTCATTACTAATATACTGTAATTACTTGCATTAAAACAGTATTTAATGCATAAAAACAAGCAGTACAGTATAATTACTGACGTCATGTACGTTTCACAGCTGTTTATCTCATTTAAATATCTCATTTCTTAATTAGTCATTTATAAAGAAAATATTTATGAATTACTATATAAATTATTTGATGTATGTGTATATATTATATATATATATTAGTGCTGTCAAATGATTAATCGCATACAAAAAGTGTGTTCTGTGTATATTTATTATGTATATATAAATACACACTCATACAGTATATATTATGAAAATATTAACATGTCTATATATATATATAATTTATATTAGAAATAAATGCATTTAATATATACAAATAACATATTTCTCTGAAATATATACTGTATGGATGTGTGTTTACATATGCATCATAACGTGAACAAACTTTATTTTTTGGATGCGATTAATTGTTTGACAGCACTAATATATATACATGTGTGTGTGTATATATATATATATATGTACACAAACAAACAGACTCTAATGCTTTTTATAGAAAATAGTGTTTTTATTAATTTCTCAACTTTATGAATTATAATGAAATATGTTTATGTATTTATATTTTGGCTAGGTAATATGTTCCAGACATGCTGTTGTCAGGTTTCTGAAGTCACTCGCAGGAATCACATACTCTTGCTGTAATTGCAGTCAGTCGTTACTCTCGTTTTGGAGTAAGAGCAACATCCTGAAATGCAAGTGAAATTCTCTCGGTAGTTTAATCTGCCACTCTTCACAGTTGTGCATTGCACCTGTAATTGCTGCGAAAGAGCCGACTGTGTTTAAAGCTAATGGAAAATTCAAAGAGGAAATGTCTACAGAATGGAGCACAATAGGAGTTCAAAAGAACTATTTATTTACAATTATATTTACTCTACGATTTCAGTGTCCCACAAAACTGTCAATACGTATAAACGACCTGGAAATAATTACTCCAGCCATCTGCACCAGTCTCCATTCAGCACATTATGTTTTATGTGAATCAATCCTCAGCAGAGCTGCTGTAGTGCATCCATGGGAGAAATAGCACTGCAACAGCCTTTAAATATTTATGTCCTGTAGTCAGTCTGCAATTTCAGTTTCACAGATCCAGAGGCATTATTTCAACATGGACTTACACCTGTGCTGTACCTGATCAGTGGTTTATGACCAATTGTTCTTCTCCCAATGCAGCTTAAGATTTGTTTTTTTATTGATATTTAGTTGGAAGGCCCTAAAATGACATTTCATGCTGGCTCTGGCTAGACAGTTTTATTATAGAAATAACACTGCCATCTAGTGGAAGTAGGCCTTCACATGCTCAAACAGACCTTACACACTTTATTGTATTCATCTACCAGACGAAAAAACAACAAAAGGTTGCGTGTTTTGATGGCTGAATATAATTTTTCCCAAATTGAGAATAAGGAGCTTCACTTTATATGAGTGACCACTCCAAGAGTTTGATTTATTACTTGCCTCAAGTTGTTCCAAACCTTTATGAATTTCTTCTGTAGAGCAGAAAATAAGATGTTTTGAAGAATGTAGGTAACCAAACAGTTAGTGTCCATTGACTTCCATAGTATATTTCCCTATATTATGGACGCCGCTGGCTACCAGCAACTTTTTGGTTGCCAACATTCTTCTGTGGAACATAAAGATATTTTTAAGAAAGTAAGTCATATGAGTAAATGACAGAATATTTAATCTCTTGCGACTACAATAAATAAATTAATTGATTGTGATTAGACAACTAATGCATTATTATATACTCATTTTGGCACTGTGTAAAAAAAAAAAAAAAAAAGTTGAGCAAACATAAAAGGCAACCAGCTTCAGCAGATTTTTGAGTTCTCAACTCATTTTTTAGTCAATTTCTGAGTTTTCTCAACTTTTTGCTGTATAAACTTAAAACAAGAAGTTGATAAAACTCAAAAATCTGCTGAAGCTGGTTGTCTTAAACTTTTTAAGTTTGCTTAACTTTTTATTTATTCTTTTTTTTAACAGCGCTGTAAAAAAAAATCTAAAGTTGAGCAAACTTCAATGTTTAAGGCAACCAGCTTCAGCAGATTTTTGAGTTTTATCAACTTCTTGTTTTAAGTTTACACAAAAAAAAGTTGAGAAAACTCAAAAATCCGCTGAAGCTGGTTGCCTTAAACACTTAAGTTTGCCAAACTTTCTTTCTTTTTTAATCCAGTGGTTATAACGTTCCCTGACATGAAGCGCTGTTGCAGTGTTTGCATGCCTGCCGCCGATGGAGTTAAAATAATTGTGTGAAGTGGAAATATGCCTAGTTGTGGGGAAAGAACTTTATGAGATGAGGGTTTGATTGTTGAACAAAGATAAATTCGTGAGTAAAACAGAGATTCCTTGGAAATCACAACTTGGGGTTTATGAGAATTGTAAACCTGAATGGAGAATATTGTATAAACCACCACTGACCAAAATTACTGGAGACTTGCGATGGAAATTATTGGAATCATTGCTTTGAATGCGTTTATAAATATTATTAATCAGCCAGTTGAAAGTAAGTGCCCTGTCTGTGAAAATATATAACCAATATTTAATGTTTTTTTGTATTTTAATTGAATTTTGAAGGCTTTTAAGAATCTGTAGGTTTCAAGCTTGTATTTTCTAATGTTGGTTTTATTTATGGTTTTAAATATTGGAAAGAAAGTAGAAAAAGGGGCGTTTATTAAATTGTATTGTTGGCCAAGCAAAGACAGCAGTTCTTCTAAATAGAAGGAAAAAAGTAGAAGGGAAGGAAATTATGTTGTTGATACTTTCAGAAGTCTAGTTAAAGCAAGAATAAGACATGCATTTATGTTTTATAAGTTAATAAATAACATAGAAGGTTTTAAAGATGTATAGATGATCATTTATTTTTCTCAAGTTGTATCGAATAATATATTTGGTGGTTTGAGTGGATCTGAATTAAGATGGATTGTATGTTTCTTAAATGAAGTTGCTTTCAAATTCAACTACAATAAATCAATGAATGGATTGTGATTAGACAACTAATGCATTATTATATACTCATTTTGACCTTGTAGGTTAACACGTTCCCTGACATGAAGCGCTCATGGTGTTGCTCTGTGTTGGGGTTATAATGATTGTGCGAGGTGATTTTTCTGTGGCGTGTGAAGGAGGGAAACCCCTCTCCCCCATCCTGCAGACCCAAGGCAGCTTAGCACCAGAACAATGGGGTCCTTTGACCAAACTGAGGCCCTTAAGACATGTGGCCCCCTGTCACCGTGGCAACACCCCCCAACCCCACGAGACAGAGTGCAAGCTGACAGCTGGAGAGAGAGAGACAAACAAAAATGGAGTCCGTCCCATTGAGCTTCAGAACTCTCCACTTTGTTCTGCCCCATTATTTTCTCGCCTACGCCCGTGCTGAGCGTTCAGCGCCTGTCCCCATCTTCTATATTTGTTAATAATGCATACACTTCAGATCCCTTATCTCCCATCATCTAGTCCATCCCGAGTGATGCTTAACTAGATCCTTAACAGAAAGACTCATGCAAAATTAATGATAAGTGTCTCATACCACGATTAGATTAAAGTGGTCTGAGGTCAAACGCATGCTGTTGATGGGAGTGTTTGCGTTCTCCAAGTGTCGTCTGCTGCATCGCTCAATTATTCACAGTGTGTGAAGTCTGCTTCTGGTCTGTTACAATGTACACAACTGTGACTTTCAGCGCAGCGTTCATTCTCAGTGTCGCCACAAGAGGGATATAGAGGGATTCGTGTAATAGGCCTTATGTAGCTCCTCCCCTTCTCGGTTCTGCTCTCCTTGTGTATTTTCAGCCCGCTCTCATGGCAATTCGTACATATTTTACGAGTTGCACAATTCGTATGAATTTGTACGAATGACCTACACCTAAACCTACCCATCACTGGGGTTTAGACAAATCGTACGAGTGAGGTCATACGAATTATCCACCTCGTAAAATGCGTATGAATTGGTCGTAAGATAGCGTTTGTATTTTACGAAGTTATGAATGAACTGTCCGTTTTGAAGAAATCAAATTTGCCTTGATATTTTGGCATATAAGAGCTCTTTGTACCATTAAAACATCCTGCAAGTTTCATAGCTTAAAACGTCCTCCTTGATATAAACAAAGCATTTATTTAATTAAACTCCAACAAAAATGGCTCGTTTTGGATCTGAGGTACAAGGTGATGTCATAAGGGCACACACATTTGCATAAACATGCCTCCAGAGCAAGATATCGACGAATAGTCATCTTCTCACCGTAGGCCCCGCCCACTGGCGTTCACTTGACTGGATTAGGCTAAATGTGAGTGTCACGTCAAAAGCAAATAGAAATGACTATCACTGCCACTATCTGGATACAGTATACAGATATGAGTCAAATGTGTCTGTACAGATATCAGAAGGATCCCAGCGTAAGGAACCAGTGCATAGTTTATTTTTGTCGGAGGATTGTGTTTTGTAAACGAGGCACAGTGTCATGGAGAGTCACAAAGAAACATTTGTAAAAGAACGATGAAGCGGTACTAGATCTGACTGCAGCTGCATCACAAACTGTAAGTAAATGATGTCATAATGCTCTGTCTGAAAACGACACGCCCCTTAAAGCAGGTGGTTTTAGAGAGAGAGAGGGTCAGAATGAGGGTTGAAAATAGTCATTTTCCCACACATTTAGTAGTTGTTGTTTTTGTGTGTGTAAAAAAACTTTATTAGCATAAGTAAACCTCAAGGAACATATTAAAATAATAATTTTAAAAAATCCATGTCATGACCCCTTTAAAATGTTTATAACATCCGCTTCAAATGTTACAATTCTCATGATAACGTGCCTTAACTCTACAGTAAATAAATACATTTCACCAGCTAATTACTCATTACTCAAAATAAACAGCGATGCCTTAGAAATATATTGAGCTGCTACAAAACCGGAAGTTCAGAGACAGCATTCTACAGATGACTGCGCTTGTTTCTCTGACTCGTACGGTCTATAATGTCTGCTGAGATCTATTTCTCCTTCAGTTTTGCTGCTGTGGTGAATGAGCAACAGTTTTGAGAACATGTTCCAGAGCAAGTTAAAGTTGGTCAAACTGTCAGAATGTTTCTAGCTGAGTTATATCAAGGGCTTGCTATAGCAAACAGTTATATTTTCTTCAGAGTATCGTGACACTGCGCTGTGTTTCCAGCCTGAGGAATACACACACGTCAAATCTGACAAGGTGGAGAAGAATTGTTGAATAAAGTCATTATTTTATTTTCTTGGCGCACAAAAAGTATTCTCGTAGCTTTGTAAAATTACGGTTTAACCGCTGATGTCACATGGACTGTTTCATCGATGTCCTTACTAGTTTTCTGGGCCTTGAATATTTCAGTTGTGTTGCCGTCTGTGGAGGGTCAGAAGGCTCTCGGATTCCAGCAAACATATTTTAATTTGTGTTCAGCAGATGAACGAAGGTCTTACGGGTTTGGATCGACATGAGGGTAATTAATGACGGAATTTTCATTTTTGGGTGAACTATCCCTTCAAGATTGTATTTATATATATATATATATATATATATATATATATATATATAATTTTTTTCTTTTTTTGGTTCAAATTCTTTTAGATGTCAGGCATGGTATGCATTCAAAAAGCAAAAATCTATTTCTAAAGTGGTAATAGATTTTAATATTTTAATATTTAGTATGTTAGTTTATTTACACACACACATTTAATTTTAATATAGTATTTAAATATATTTTACTCGAACACAATAATCAGCTAATGAGTTAAGAACAGTCTTTAACCAAACTTTAATGAAATGGTACAAGATAGACACATTAAGAAAATAATTCATATAAAACTAATCATTTAAAATGTATAGTTTTATGTTTAAATATGTTCATTTTCTAACAGAAAAGTATGCAAACACGGTGCTTACACTGGGCCGTTACATTGTGTTTTAATTGCCCCTGATGTTGCAGCCATGATAAATCTCATTCTAGCTGGCCATACCTATATTAACATAGGTTGGTCATGTTCATTTTTGATCAATAACTTAGAAATAAAATGTGTTGGTTTGAATTCACAATCATCTGAACTTTAGACTGCAGAAGAATAATACTGTACATCCAAAAAGTAACTTTTGTACCTCAAAATGAGTATTTTGTTAAAAGCTTCTGCTGAGGTGAAATGATTGCAGAGAGAATGGAGCAGGTGCAGATTAGGTGACATCACTCCAGCTTGCTTCTGATTGGAGGAATTGAGTGTGCTACAATTGTCGCGGGTCTCCCTACACTACTGTAAGAGCTTTTCAACTTTTCATCCGTACAATAAGAGTCAATGGGGTCCAAAACAGTACTGGACCTTATTGACTGTCATTTTATATATATATATATAAAGAGAGACCATTTTCAAAATGTATTCTTCACAGAAGAAATTATGTCATATATATTTGTAATCATTCAAAGATTTGTTGTCTCTAACCGGCAGACTTTACCAAATGTGATTAGTCCCTCAATTCTCAAAAGTGCTCCTTGTATCAACTCTAACCGTTCATTTTTATTTATTTATTTAGTTGTTTATTTAACAGGGACAATGCAGAATAACATTACAGATGCTGTACATACAGGCTTGGTTCGGCTTTTGAAGTACAATAAATAAAAAAATAGCAAGTACAGTAAACGTAACACAAATCTAAGGCTATGTACAACCATCAATGTTCACAAACCCGTTTTTGTTTGAAACAATTTTTAATATTTCTCAGAAATATTTTCAACTGGCAAACCGCGTCCTTTTAACTGAAAACACAGATTGAGCAAATTTAGTTTTTCTCTTAGGCACTACATTTACATTTATGCATTTAGAAGACGCTTTTATCCAAAGCGACTTACACTGCATTCAAGTTACAGGTTTTTTTTTTATCAGCTCTTGCTTTCCTTGGGAATCGAACCCATGACCTTGGCGTTGCTAGCGCCATGCTCTACTATTTGAGCTACAGGAAAGCCCGTATAGCCTACACTATACAGTTCAGTGTTGTTAGAGATCCCTCTACTACTCTATTTTACTATTAATTGGCATATAATATCTGGAGCAAGCTTACTGACACATTTAAAACCATTTTAATAAGAGACAAATTCATAAAATTGTCAAAACTAAGCAAACTGTATTTTTGTAAAATGTTATGATGCCATCTGATTGATTTCTTGTCTAAAATGTTGACAAGGTTTGTTTATATAGGGATCTAACAGGCTTAATAGCCAATTGAGAGACCTGACTCCAGATAATCAGGCAATAAGACATGTGTGAGAAGACCATTGCATGCATATATAACTTAGCATTTCCAGATGGACTGATAAAAAAAGGCACCTTTACTCCTAGAAATCTGCATCACTCCTGATTAATCAGACGTTTAGTGCACTATCACCACAGTAAAGCAAGAACACACCACTTGCAATGCATTGGCAAAATACTAATGTTTGCATACTTGCATCAAGTATTCCTGGCCTTTTACCTGGAGCCAGTCCTTCAGAGCAGAATATGAGGTTAATTGTCTTGCTAGAGACCACAGTGCTGCTATAACAAGAGAACAACATCTGAACAGCTCTCCAAGTGATGGAGAACCCCCGCTTTGGAAAGGAACCTACAAAGTTAGCGTTTGCAGCCCAGATCCGGATCATTAGTTTCCCAGCAGCCCAAAGGATCCAAACAGCAGGGCTGCCAGTCTGTGCTCTGTTTATCTCTTTGAAATGTGCTCTCTTTATGTCAACTCATATTCCTTGGCCTGTGAGCGAATACCTGAGACGTGAGAGGGAGGATGTGCTTGCCGCATCTCCATTGGGACGGACTTCAGTAGAGGGATGTGGAACCCATGCCTGCTGCTCCATTATTAATGAACTGTTGAGTCCTCCGCACACTCTCTGTCTGCTGCGAAACATGACAATGTGAGAAGTGTGAGCTCTACAGCTGCTGCATCCATGCATATGAGTGGCTTGTGTGTGAGTGCCTGTTGCCTGCTGGATGGTTTTTGGGAGGGAATTTGTCACTTTATAGATGAGGAATATTATCAGGGAGAGACCTGGAGAGGAATGATGTTGGCGGCATTGCATTGCATATAACAGTTACTTTTTCTAAAGTAACAAGTAAACAAATAAATTTTTAATTTTAATTCACAAGTGTTTAAATAAGTAACAGGAGCTACTCTTCTATTTAGATCATTTATTCAACACAAGGATGACTAAATAATGACAGAATTTTCATTTTTTGGGTCAATCTATTTATATTAAGGAATTTTATGGATTCACTACATATTAGTTGAAATTAATGAGTAAACAAGTTAATTTTTCATTTGCATTTTTTTATTTCAAGCATTTAAATAAGTAACGAGAGTTGCTCTTCCTTTTATTAAATTTATTCAACACAAGAGTATCTCATTTTTTGGGGTTGAACTATTTCTTTTAAGGAATATTCCACATTCACTACGAGTTGAGATTCATTGAAAGTAATGAGAATTTTTTAATTTACAAGTTTGTAAACTCACCATACTCTTACTGTCTAACAAGTGTAATAAATTACACTTTTATTTATTTCATTTATTCAAAACAACAGTACTAAATATTTTTGGGGGGTTGAACCTACACTGACCAAAATTATAAACACAACACTTTTGTTTTTGCCCCCATTTTTCATGAGCTGAACTCAAAGATCTAAGACTTTTTCTATGTACACAAAAGGCCTATTTCTCTCAAATATTGTTCACAAATCTGTCTAAATCTGTGTTAGTGAGCACTTCTCCTTTGCTGAGATAATCCATCCACCTCACAGGTGTGGCATAAGATGCTGATTAGACAGCATGATTAGTGCACAGGTGTGCCTTAGGCTGGCCACAATAAAAGGCCACTCACTTTCCTAAGATTATGGTGAGTTTACATGATTTTTGTGTGAAAAAGCTCTTACTAGCATTTTCCTATACCCAATTTTACAACTTTGTTGCCATAAACCCTAAAATGACAACAACAACAAAAAAAAGATTTAAACAGCTTTACAGTTCAAACAACACACGAGTTATAACACATGAATTAATATAAGTGCTCTTATAAAATTATAAGCTTTACATTCTTTTTTTTTTAAGGGTCAGCATTATTTTTTGCATGGATCAACACAAATACAGTTGATTGAAATTAACTTGCATTCAACCCGGATTATTCCTTTAAGAAACCTTAAGCATCTGGTTTATTGCTTTAGGATGGATTCTATTCCAGAAGCTCGGCTGTAATGAGGTCACTTAAGAGTATTGGTGTTTTTTGTTGTTGGTTTTTGTGTCTCTAGTCGAGCACACACTGGAGTAAATGAATCAGGGTTAAGCAGTGATGTCATGAGTTTGCGATGGGCAGAGGCAGACTGATGTATTAGATTAGTGATTGTCAGAGGTCAGGGGTCACGCGGCCCCAGGCCCGAGTGTCTGTTCAGTGAGGACACCCAGAGATTAACTATCAAAACACAAGCCAGAATGTACAGCCCGCCCACAGACTGCATGCTGATTATGACAATGAAAACATTGCATTGTGACAAGAATGCCAGTGTTATTAGAGACAGATTGTTGTGTAAATTAGATATCTCTATGAATAATAAAAAAAAGTGCAATGGTGAATGACAATTTATTAAGAGAGTTCAGAGAAGAGGAGAGCTGTCTCTGCGTGTCCTGGACACTGGACATAATCCAATAACAGTCATTTATTTTCCATGTACTGTTGAAGCTGATTTTATTTAATTTGAGACATTGCCCTTGTATTTTACAGCTTTTTTGTTTACTCACAGAGCAGGAATGACAAATAACTACAATCAGCCAGCCGTTATAATGCATTTCAGCTATTTTTGTCAGGATCTAATCATATTTGGATTTGTACTATTGAATTAAAGACACTTCTCACTGACTCTTAACTTCAATTTCATGGCGATTAGTCTCATTAGACTGACAGGCTCTTATATCAGAGTGCCAGAGCTGATATAATGAGAGGCATAAAGCAGTATTGGGGGTAACATGAATCTGTCTGCTATACTTAAACTTACAAAAAATGGCAGAAATCAATTTGTTTTACGCTCGTCCTGGAGGAACATGGACACGACCTTTCAAAACAGATCCAAAACACAAAACATTCAATCAGAATTTTAAATCAAGTAAATATAAATCATGCTGGTCCATGTAAGAGTGATAGACTTGTTTGTTGTAGGTGATTGTTAGGGTGTTGCTAGGGTGTTCTTAGTGGTTGCTAGGTGAATGCTTACTGGCCCAAAAAGGTCCACTTATATATATGTGTGTTTGTGTGTGTGTGTATATATATATATATATATATATGAATGCTTACTGGCCCAAAAAGGCCCATTTATATTTATTTAGTTATATATATTATATTTATATATATTCAGCAATATATATAGTTTTAGTTTTTTTGAATAACACTCCATTGGTGAGCAGGTGATGTAATGCTAAATTTCTCCAAAACT
The DNA here is from genome assembly GCF_936440315.1 of Barbus barbus. NCBI lineage: Eukaryota > Metazoa > Chordata > Actinopteri > Cypriniformes > Cyprinidae > Barbus > Barbus barbus. The sequence goes on from NC_136734.1 coordinate 40,018,341, forward strand.
GTTCCGAAGAAACAAACTCTACGTCTTGGATGGCCAGAGGGTGAGTAAACTTTCAGCACATTTTCATTTTTGGGTGAACTATTCCTTAAGAAAATAAACATAATTTTAGTTTTTATCTTTGGTTTTAAGAAAATAGAACTGAAATGTTAAATCATTTGGACATGCGTGGCTTTGAAATTACACATGAAATCAATGGAACAATAACGATGCAAACTCATTTCACATTCAGGTTGGAGTGCATTAAGTTTTGGCGTGTGTTTTGGGGATACAGCCTGACATCACGTGACCTCAGAGTTCAAAATCGGCATCATTTCTACTGAAAAACAGAAGACATATGCACGCTGATGAGCTCTTAAGGGGAACATATAGTGGGAGCTCCAACTCTGGAGGCCCATGTGAAGGGTGTGAGTGTGGGCAGAAAGGAGCAGGAGGAGGGGGCGTCCTCAAATCACTCCCAAAACAGGAGAGAGAGAGGGATGGAAAATGAGAGAGGCACACATTGTCTGCTAGACTCAAAAGAAGAAATACCCGCCAACAGCCCCTGCTGGAATGCATGAAGGTCTAAGGTTGTATTGTTGTCTGCAGTGTATCCTGCCCTGTAAATATATACTGCACTGTGTCACATGACCCTGTGAAGAACATGTAGTTTATGTCTCTGTTTCCATCCTCCTATTGTAATTATAATGCAGACTCTGAGTAAAGAGCTATCTTTTTCAGAATTATTTTTTTCTTTTAAGAATCTGACGGTGGGCTGCCAGAGGGCCACATGCTTCACGACTTCTTTTCCTTGCTCTGACTGCCCTGTGAAACCTGAGATATTGCCCCTTTGAGAATATCCACCGATGGCTGGGGAAGAAAGACACACTTTACTCTATGATCAACTCTTTTTATTTAAAAAATAAAATAAATAAAAACAAATGTATAGGACAACCAAAATAAAAAAAAACACTGAATAACTTTGAACTCAGAATAACTGCAAAGTGAGTTTAAAATAAAACATTTTTAATGAGGTTTATCAAGACTTTATCAAATATATCACAACAAACTTTTAATGTTGGCTTGACAAAGCCATGTTTAAAAGTACTGAAAAACATTTAAAGAGGGATGGATGGATGGATGGATGGATGGATAGAACAGACAGACAGATAGATAGATAGATAGATAGATAGATAGATAGACAGACAGACAGACAGACAGACAGACAGACAGACAGACAGACAGACAGACAGACAGACAGACAGACAGACAGACAGATAGATAGATAGATAGATAGATAGATAGATAGATAGATAGATAGATAGATAGATAGATAGATAGATAGATAGATAGATAGGGGAGCAGTAACATTCAAGTCTGGATCCAATAAATTCCAGATGGAAAAAAAACATCACCGTATGTAACCCCTTTTCCCCATTAAATGTGTTTTTAGGCTCAATGTACTTGGAAATATGTCACATTCCAAAAGGAAAATAAATAAGTTGGAAGCACGACTTAATGTTGAGTTTAAGACCTCACTGTAAACCTCCAGAATTTTCAAGCGTTTCCTCAACAAGCGGACATGAACACCACCAGGCCGGCAGAAGTACACTTCACCTAGAAAGAGGAGTGCTCTTCATGTACTTGAGGGATTGAGAAGGAAAAGCAGAACTGAAGTATAGTGTCAGAGAGATCCTGCTGAAGTTGCTCTCTGCTTACAGGCTTTGGGCTCAAACCCGTCTGTAGTGGTTTGGATGAGGTAGAGGTGTTTCAATTGAGTTGTTATTGAGGTGCAGGAGGAGGATAGGGTCTCTCAAACAGGCCAAACTTCAGTTTCAAGAGCGCTAGTTTGAACTGGGCCGTTTCAGTTCACATTTAACTTCCATAACGTGACATTTTTACTGAAATAAAATACTGAATGAGAAAACATCTAGAGTGCAACTTGATATTTTCATATATTGGCCTTTTTCTTTTTGTCCCAGGAATCGGGCCATTTATTTATTTGAGCTTCTGCCCTCCGGGAACCAAGATGGTGTTTGAGACTTGGAGGCAAGTTCAGCATCTCAGCATTTCCCAGTGGTAAATATATAATTAGTTGCTAATAATGCTGTAACCTTTATTTCATTTATGTTTCATTTGTGCAACATGACTCAGAGGTACTATAACTCAACCACACTGTAAAAATAATGGAGTGGATTTACTTGAAAAAAGCTTGGAAACTATTTTCACTCAGAAAAGGCTTTAATTTACAAAAAACTGACAAGTAAAAGCCTAAACATATTATTAGTAGCTTTAAATGTAAAGTTTATTTGAGAATTCCTAGTAACTTTTATTGACTCTTTGTTTGTAAATTTGACTTAAGTAACGCTTATCACTGTAAACAATTGTGCTGTTAAACAGTCATTTAAGCAGCAATCTGACCAGATTTTAAGCCTCAGTATTTGTTAACTTTGGTTTCTTGCTTGGCTTTATGTTTAAAGGGTTCTCTAAGGTATAGTTCACCCAAAAATGAAAACTCTTCTGAATCAGTAAAGAAATCTGCACAGATCAGGCAATGCATACAAGTGAAAACATTCTCAAGATTCAAGATTTTTTTTATTCGTCACATACACAATTATGCAGAGTATAACCAGCAGTGAAATGTAAGTTAACAGGGTTTAGATCTCAAACAGATCTAAACCAATATGCTGGTGGATTCTGATGTAAGAGGACAACAGGGGATAGACTTTTTCACTGGAGGAAGCGCTATTATGGAATATGTAGTGATATTTTGGCCAGAGACGATTTGGGTGATTGTGATGTTTTTATCAGCTGATGATGGATTTGTTTCAGCTCAAGATGTTAACTGATGGACTGGAGTGGTGTGGATTATTGTGATGTTTTTATCAGCTGTTTGGACTCTCATTCTGACGGCACCCATTCACTGCAGAGCATCCATTACTGATGCAACGGTACATTTCTCCAAATCTGATGAAGAAACAAACTCATCTACATCTTGGATGGCCTGAGGTGGAGTAAATTTTCAGCAAATTTTCATTTTTGGGTGAACTATTCTTTTAACATAATTTTGTCCTAGACGTCTGCCAAAATTTAAAGGCATGAAAGATCATGAAAACAAACACTGGAATAACATGCACTGATTAATCATGTACAATGTGACCACTAGCATATAAAGGAATTAAATCTGGTCAGTTTTGAATTAATGTTGACTATAAAGTGCGTGCCAACAGATAGGTTAGTTGAAGTGGGTGGGGGGCATGTTCTCTCAGTTATGCCTGGACATTTCCGTTGTATGTCTCCGTCTGCTCCAGGATGGAAGGGGTGTGTGCGTGTGTTATGGAGAAGTAGAGCAGTGGTTTGGGACTGGAGTTGGGGTTTGAGAGTTGGCCATGAGCCAGACCCAGCAGGAAGCTTGCTGATTCACACGGACAAAAGCAGTAATGACTAGTTCCAAGGATGTCTGTGGTGGACATGACTGTCATCATCCACCCCAACCCCCTTCAACAGTGTCTCTCTTTTTATTCAAAGCCAATGTCCGACCCATTGTAGACATTGAGAAAACACTTTAAATCCATAGAATTGTTAGTTATGCACTTTGTGTGCACCTTCTATATATTAGTATTTACCCAAGCTTGTGGAAAAACTAATTCATTATGTGGCTGTCTCTTGATTTTAAGGTGGTTGTCAGTATATTATCAAGGTAAAAAACAGACTTTGGCCACCTCAGGTGCCTTTTTTTATATATACCATGAATTTCATATATTTTTTTAAGTGTGTGGTTACATGACTTACATTCTCTAAAAATCATCTGGAAACCAACTGGTTAAAAATGAGAGCTTAAAACAATAAGGTTGGTTTTGAGAAAAGTTACAGATGTCACTTGTTTTGATATTTTGATATTAGCATTAATTTTAGTGTGATTTAAGTGTCAAAATAATTTGTGGGACCACTGCATTGTTTTTGCAAGAAGTATTTACAGAATTCACTACTTAACAGAAACACAAAGTTTAGAAACTTTTCTCCATGGTTTTTGTCTGTTGTTGCTTTGACCCTAACTTTCTTCAAAATATTTTCTTCTGTGTTTCATAAAAAGCAGAAAGTCATAAGGGTTTGGAATGACATGAGGGTGAGTAAATGAAGACACAATTATAATTTTTGAATAAACATTTTAGATCTCTTTTAGCAATTTGCACTGTTACAAATAGAATAGAATAGATTTGTTTATCAGCAATAAGCTAAAGCCGGTGGAATTTATTCCACTTACTTCCAGGTCGATGGCACACATGTGTTGCATTGCATCTTAAGTTACAGGGACGGTCCCACTGGAGCAACCTAGGGTTAAGTGCCTTGCTCAAGGGCACAATGATGATAGTACAAAGATCAATCTTATAACCTACAACCTGTTTTCACTTGTCCCGATCTTTATCCACAAAGCCACATTAGAGAAACCAGTGTTTGACAGAGGAGTATGGGTCTTTTAAAAGTTCAAGTACATACTAACAATAGGTCAGAGGATGTTTTTCTAACCCGAATTGTGCTCGCAATTTCTCAGTGTGGAGCCTAGCAACGCAGATGACCCCCAAAATAACATCATCTTCTCAAAAAATGTATGTACAAATTGCTTTTGTGTTGCAGACAAGGTCAGTACTGCTCTTTTATTCCACTACAAGTTGTGTGCTTGTTCTTCTTTTCATTTACCAAACAAACATGCTTTGATCCTAGTTAACACTTCATGCTTATCACAATGGGACTGACTCAACAGTTAAACTAAATGTTTTAATTAAACTGTGATGATCTTTATTTGATGAAGTCTGTGCTGCAGGGCAACTACAGCTCGCCCACATGTGTTATGAAAGTCTATCAGATGCCATTGCTTCCTCCTCATAGTACAGCTTTATTTATTTATATATGTGTGTGTTTCTATAGTGACAGTGCTGGTAGCACTCGAAAACAGGACAACCCCCTCATTCCTTGAGAATGTTGACATGATGCTGTACTCACACTTTCACCAGCATTCAAATATTAGAAGGACTCCCAAAATTGAGGATTTATTTCACATAACATTAGGAAAAAAGACTACCAGAAATTACTTTAGAGGTGAACAACCCATAGGCATCAATGAGCAACTGGAAAAATATTTGGTTGTTTTCAAATACTTCAGAGTATTTAAGGAATAGTTCACCCAACATTGAAAACTTGTTGAAAATGTACTCCCCCTCAGGCCATCCAAGATGTAGATGAGTTTGTTTCTTCATCAGATTTGGAGAAATGTACCGTTGCATCAGTAATGTATGCTCTGCAGTGAATGGGTGCCGTCAGAATGAGAGTCCAAACAGCTGATAAAAACATCACAATAATCCACACCACTCCAGTCCATCAGTTAACATCTTGAGCTGAAACAAATCCATCATCAGCTGATAAAAACATCACAATCACCCAAATCGTCTCTAGCCAAAATATCACTACATATTCCATAATAGCGCTTCCTCCAGTGAAAAAGTCTATCCCCTGTTGTCCTCTTACATCAGAATCCACCAGCATATTGGTTTAGATCTGTTTTCACTTGTATGCATTGCCTGATCTGTGCAGATTTCTTTACTGATTCAGAAGAGTTTTCATTTGTGGGTGAACTATACCTTAGAGAACCCTTTAAACATAAAGCCAAGCAAGAAACCAAAGTTAACAAATACTGAGGCTTAAAATCTGGTCAGATTGGTGCTTAAATTACTGTTATTTAACAGCACAATTGTTTACAGTGATAAGCGTTACTTAAGTCAAATTTACAAACAAAGAGTCAATAAAAGTTACTAGGAATTCTCAAATAAACTTACCTTTAAAAAAGGCTACTAATAATGTGTTTGGGCTTTTACATTACATTTACATGTATGCATTTAGCAGACGCTTTTATCCAACGCGACTTACACTGCATTCAAGTTACAGTTTTTACATTTTATCAGCTCTTTTATCAGACTTTTACTTGTCCACTCCAATTTTTTTACAGTGTGGTTGAGTTATAGTACCTCTGAGTCATGTTGGCACAAATGAACCATGAAACAACTTTTATCTATTTTTTTTACTGCAAGCGTTTAAGATGAAAGGAGAATATACTGTGTGTGCTTGTCACAGCATCATAGTGGTTTTAGTATGTGAAATTAGTTTATGTTTATAATATATCAGTGATATATTATTCAAAACGGAGTATGTGTTCTACAAAGTAATTGTGCTGTGCATGATGTCTCTTCATAACTGCAGTTCATAGAAATAAGATTTGAGAAGTATGTTGAAGACTTCTCACACTCAACTTCCTTTTGGAAAGTTCAGATCTCACAAAGCCTGTCAGGTCTCTTGCTCATTTTCATCTTGTCCACCTTAAACACAGTGATAAAAAAGAAAGCATATCTATTCCACTATATATGAGAAACTGGAGGGCAAAGTGGGCAAATCTGTCTCCTTGACTGTGCATCAATAAAATGTCTAGATGATACTAACAGTAACAGTTGAGCATGGCGCTAGCAATGCAAGGTCATGGGCTCAGTTCCCAAGGAAAGCAAAAGCTGAAATCTGAAATAAAACATGAATGCAATATGTCACTTAAACGTGTCTAATGCATAAAAAAGTCAAAATGTAATCGTTTAATATCTTTCAAAAGACTACAGCTTTAAAATAAATGGTCACAAATAGCTTAAATGTGATCTTTCCTTAGTACAACGTCATCCAACAGGTGAGCCAAAAAGCTTGATTTATAAATACACACAAGCCTTGACCAAAACCTGATTTAAAATTCTGAATTCAGTTCCCTTTTAGTAGTTCCTGTTCTTAAAACAACACACCTGCCAGCTAGCTCTGCATCTGACAGCTGTCCTTAAAAAGACTGCAACATTCAGAACTTCCTGACTGCTGTTTGTAAAGATGTATAAACACATTTAAAGCTGGCTGTCTAGATACCTTTCGAGACCTTGACACCAGTGAGCCACAAAGCTGCGGGGTGCTTTTCAGGAAATAATACATGCAAACATATGATATGAACATGCATTGGTCCACTGGCTCACGATGTGAGTTCATGGCAAATGCACCAAGCATATTTTCTAAGATTAATTTTGGCTTTCATTTACATGTTTTCACTTATCATAGCATATAACACTGGTTTCTGCCATGGTCATTCACAGGTGATGTATCAGTGTATGTCATGATATGTATGATGATCCGTTAATAGATGTGGCAAATAATAAAAGCATGTTTAGGCTATTACATAATCGCAATTAGGCTATTCTGAAACAATTAAGAGAGTATTTACTAATTCATATTAAAGTTTTCCTCTATTAAGATTCAAAGATGGTCTAGAGCATGCCCTGAATAGTAATTATGCATTCATAATATTAATATATTCACGCAGCTCAAACATTACATCAATTACAACGCAACTACATCATATCATAAATATTCTATTAATGACTTCTGATGGCATTATCGCAACAGATTCACATTTCCCGAGTGGGTGTTAAATTGAAAACATCTCTGGCGTGGGTCACCTGTCATCCCTGCCTCATACGGCACTGCGGGACATTTACATAAACCTCTCTATAGTGTCTCTCGCAGGCAACCCAAAATAAAAACATTTGCTTTGTCACGAGCGCTAATGCATTTTTCATTGCATTATGAGTCCTGTTGGAAACAGGAGCAGAAAGGCTACGCAGAAGCACGATGGGAGGTGTGGAGGGGCCGTCTTTGATCTTTAAATACCCTCTAACATTAAAATCTCACTCCGTCGCTTTGATTTCTCTCGGGCGGCTGCAACATTCAGACGCTCCCTAAGCGCGCCACATCGCCTTTTCTTTCTTTTTTTTTTGTTTCTTCGCTTTACCATCTGTCCCTTTCTTCCATTTCACGCAGAAGCAACGGACATTCGCCCTTCAGATGTGTGCAGCCGTATCCCCCGCCTCTCTTTCTTCTCTCCTCCCGCTGCAGTCCCATCTCTGATTCGGATTCGCACTTCGCAGACGCTCCCTAGCGCCGACTGTTCCCCCTCCCCCACGCGCAGAGCTCCTGTTTCACTCAAAGATGGCGTCAGCTCTGGAGCCACTGCTCTCTGGCTGTATTTTTGGGCTTGTTGTTGTCTGTGTTTCGAACGCGTTCTGGCACCTTCTCCTCGTCCACTCGACCCAAAATCCCGGTGAGTACCACACAAGTACATGTAGCGATTAAAATGGTCTCGGTTAGTGAGACTCGTGGTTCTGTCTTTCAGGGAAGAAGCGGGAGAAGGTAGAGGGAAAGGGGGGGAACGTTACGCGGAGATGAAGGGGGAGGGTGGGGAGAAGCTAACGTTAACCGAGGCCTAACTACTTCCCTCACGGGCCTCGTCTGAGGAGACCGCAGATTTGGTTTACAGTAAGCGGGGAAGGAAGTGGGGGAGAAAAATGGTGGAGGAAGCGCGGAGAAGCAATCTAGCGTGAGGATTGTTATTTGTATCAAGCGCTTCTTCGAGGCACAGATTGAGGCAGAGCGAGGCAAGGAAGGATCTTGGCGATCTTTTTTTAACGGCTGAGGCGCGCGGTAGCCGCTGGCATTGTGTGTTCAGTTACACTGCGAGGTTTTTTAACGGAAAACAAGGATGGAAAGGTCTAGAAAAAGCCGTTTTCCGATCGTTATGATGTGAAATCTCAGGCTATGAAGGGAACGTTGTCCTTATTCTCAGCTGCTGCACGTTGCTTGTGTTTTGAAGCTAACATCATCCGTCTAGTGCACTAGCATCAGTAACGTTACTTACTTAAAACTTTACATCGTTTGGAATTGAAACTGATGCTTAAATAATCGACACTAAAGCATATTTTCACGTGTTATGCCACTGTTACGCTGCTGTGTGTAATACTGTTTACATTTTTTCCAGCGTTCAAGCTGTGTTGTTTACTATTAGCCATGTGTTGACATTTAGTGCTTTCCTTTTTGCAGTTTGACACGTGATTAGCACCTAATTTACACAGAATTTACCATGTCATAGTGTTGTGAAACTGCTAAACTTTTGTTTGAAGTTATAATAAGACATTGCATTATAACATTTAGATTGCTGTGTACATAAAAGAACCACTGATTCTGTTTTCTCCCACTCATATAACTTTGTTTCAGGCACTTTTAGACATATTTTTAATATAAGCCTTTTGTGTGGAAATAGTGTATTTTAGTGAGTTCACAAGACAGCTCTCTGTTTTTTGGGTTGCACTGTTTTAATTCTCTTGTTACAGTGTAATTACACATGTACTGACTAATATTAATTAACTACGGTGTTTGGCTTCAAGTTTGCTTTAGTAATAACATCAAATGACGCAATAATTAAATACAAATAGAAGGACAGTAAAATAAAATGTATTGCTGATAGTGGCTTTAACTTGTTTAAACTGTATTTTAACTGATTGTATTTGAATGCAGAACCTAACATGTGCATCAGTTGATGCATGTATTGTGAACATGCAATACTTGCATTTAAAATCATCTGTATGCTGTAATTAATTTCTGAAATTATATCTACTGCTGCAGTTGCCCCATCTTTAAACCTAACAATCCCACGTAACCTTTGCCTAACTTTAACCGTATCCCACCTCAATACCAGTAGAAGTGTTTAGCAGTACAATAAGTACATTGTACATAATTATTAAGAGCATAGTAGTACAAACTCCTGATATCATGTGGGGCCCAAACTTTTTTGAAGTGTACTGTGGAGTTGTTGTAGTTCGCTGTCATTGTGCAGTAGATGCATGTAGATTAATTCCCCTTCTTTAGCATGTCCTATGTGCTTCTGTAGAACTGTTTTTTGCCCTTTCTATGGGCTAGATGATTAATATAGATGTGTTCAAAAATTTTATCGGTTGCAGTGTGTTTTGTGTATTTTTCAAAGTCTGATCCTTTCATGTTTTTCTTGCAGGTTGCAGGAGCTTCTGAAGAATACTTCTCTGTTGGATGATGGTCAGCCTGCGTTGCTTTCTGGAGTGAGGGATCTGCTCTGGACGGCTTGTTCCAACAGGTTCAAGCCAGACAGTATTTTCACACTTCGTTAAAAGAAAGTCTACAAAAGTGCTGCTACAATTCTTTACAAAGATGCTCCATCTAAACGGATAACACTAATCGTCAGAATTAAGGATTCTACCAGACTGACAGCTTTTGAGACGGACGGATAAGACGACACCTAAGGCTCTTGCAACTCTACTTTCTCTTGGAGTAGTTGCTGTCTGTTGCATACCTCACCTCTTTGCTTTGGTGTGGCAGCCCTTCAGAAGGAAGGGTCACTGGGTTTGAGGGATCTGTTCTAGGTTGGGGGGGGGATTTAGGGAGCCTATGCTATGGTGATCGGCTCCCTCTCTAACAGCTCCTGCTCAGGCACAGAGAGACTTACTACACCTCCCCGGGACAAAGGATAGCCTCCTGGACGAAGAGAGAGGAGGAGGAGAACAACGACGAGGCAGCGCCAGGGCTGAGGCCACTGGGTGCTTCCTAACGGTTGTGAGAGTGTGTTGGGCCTCGGCCCATCAGTATTACAGCAGCCATGGTGAAGCTGGCCAACCCGTTGTACACCACCTGGATCTTAGAAGCCATCAAGAAGGTAAAAAAGCAAAAGCAGCGGCCGTCCGAAGAGCGCATCTGCAATGCTGTGTCAATGTCCCATGGGCTTGACCGCAAGACGGTCCTGGAACACCTTGAGCTCAGCGTTAAAGATGGCTCTGTACTCAAGGTGTCTAATAAGGGGCTCAACTCCTACAAGGACCCCGAAAACCCTGGGCGTTTGGGGTTCACAAAACCTCGGGCGGGAGGCAGTTCCAGCACCTCCAGCTCTGGTAAAAAACCCGGTCTGGACTGGAACAAGCTCATCAAGCGCTCTCTAGAGGGGCTTCACGAACCCGGCGGATCGTCCCTGAAGAGCATCGAACGCTTTCTGAAGTGCCAGGCAGATGTTGCAGGTTATCTGTCTGGCAGCGGCTCTATGGGGCCGGGCCTTTTCCACCAGCAGCTCCGACTGTCTCTGAAGCGGGCCGTTTCTCACGGACGGGTGGTAAAAGAAGGGCCGCTCTTCCGGTTGGTAAGCAGGAGTTCTCATAACGACGGGACGGGCTGCGTGTCTCTGGATTCTCTGCCTCCGGTTCGTCTGCTGCCTCATGAACAAGATCGGGTGAGTCAATGAAGCTGTTTCCATTGTTAGGTGGAAGTTTTGTGCAAAGCACACTTTCGGTTTCCCTGTCTGATGACCAGTATTTACATATTTCACTTCTGTTTAGAATAGCGGCTCTCACCTGTGACATGATTTGAGTAAGCAAACAGCTTTCCGAGACTCGCTAAAACGTCCAGAAATAATTGAAAGCAGGTCAAAGTGCATGTTAAATTTCTGAAATTTACTTATAGGCCTTAACATGTTCACATGGCTTCCTAACAGACCAATTTGGAGTAGATGTCACAGTTACATCACTTGCATTGTGGCGACAGAAAAACACTGGTAACAAGTGGAGGGAAATGGGTAAAATCCGTGGAATAAGAAAACAAATATTTTTGTGTCTTTGGATGTCAGAATCGGAGTGCATATTATTTTTGTAGACTACTGTCGTCAAAGATGCCACTTGAAGCTAAATGCAGACATTTAAATGGACAGACTATGGATGAAAACTGCTATGATTACTCTACTTTTAAAGCATAAATTTGATTTAATAAGTCTACATAATATATTCTCACATGCAGTTCATAGGGGACATATTCTATTAGTCCTACAGTTACAGCATGAAATACTATTTAAACCTATTACTATTAACATTGTACGTAATACGTACCTATTTTCTCACAATTCTGACTTTTTCTCGCAAATGCAAGTTTATATCTCCTAGTTCGGACTTTATAACTCAATTTAATTCTGAGGGAAAAAAGCCAGAAGTGTGTGATATAAACTCATGATTCTGAGCCGAGGAGAAAAGAGAGAACGGCGAGCTGTTTTTCCTTATCAGAATTGAGATATAATCTCCAAATTGTGAGAATAAAGTCAGAATTTCGAAATATAAACTCAAATTTACCTTATTCTTGTATTCCATACTTGAAAACTGTCATTTTCTGCCACCATATAGGCTCCGGACACAAAAAAAACGTCATCACTGTTTGCGAACACCGAATTTATCTATAGATTTCAATACATACGATACATCTCTGTATTTTCTACATTTTTCATATTTTCATATTTATTTTAATATCCTGTCTAAGCTGATAAGCATTGTACATTCTAACATTGTAACATTACAGTCTAAAAACAAAAATAATGCTTTTTATAAAACAAAAATAAAGCAGAAGTTCAATTCACTAGACTAAAAATGAAAGTAAAGAATCACAAGAGCACAGGTTATATTTTGAGTACCCCATTACTGCTATCTGCCATCATAAAATGCACTTATGATAAGTTTAAAATTCTACATATGACACAATTATTGTGCTCTTATTCTATTGCGCTCTGTCTGTTTGGTGCGCATGAGCACTGCGTCGCTCGTTCCCTGAAGTCTGTGAAGTTTAGCGGAGAATCACATGAAGAAGGCTCATGCACTCCTGACAGCAAAATGGAAATATTTCCATGACTTTCTAACATTTACAGATGGAGAATATACCTGTGAAATGTAAGTTATGAACTGAGGAAAACAGCACATCTCAGATGCATTAAACAGCACCAGCAGCGTCTCTGTCAGTGGCACATGAGTCTATCAGAGCATCTGACGGCCCGAGCCGCTTTAAACTATAGACTGCGTGTTAACTATATCTTACGAGTAATTTTAAAACAAGTCTCATGCTCACTCCATGTTCTCTGTTATTATTCAGATGCGCTCGTGTCAAGCTACTGTACTATTGCCTCTTACCGTATCGCACAAACTCGATATACCGCCCAGCCCTACTGAAATGCTTTAAGTGAGATGGTCTGAAAGAAAACATGGCAGAGATGGTCAAGAATGGGCGGTCACGTGAGTTTTGCTCCCTGCCGAGGCTGCCAGCTGCAAGATGTGCCGCTGTTGGTGGGGAGAGACCGAGAAAGAGACAACGTGTGACTGAATGAGAGGGCGTGTGTTCGTTTTTATGTTTGGAAATGTAAGAAAAAACTTATGTGTTAGACCAGATGGGAGAGGTGAACTGGAAGTGTGTAGTGGTGGAAGAAAAGAGCCACACATGCTCCGACTGATAGACTCCATACCATCCTGCACGAGATGGAGCGAGGGATGAAGAGAGAGAGAGAGATAGATAGATAGAGGCTGAACTGCAGACATACAGGCGGCAAGAGCAGCACAATACACACCCACTTTTTTGTAACCTGATAAATAACAGCTCTGCCTTATGCTCCCCAGAGGCTAAACACACACGCATTCACACCCACCCACCTACCCCTCCTATCACATCTGATATGGGTCACATCCATGATGTGCACTGCAGGGTGTTGCTGTCAGAATGATGCCATGCTAAATTTGAGCTCGGTTTGCGGCTGTTCATGTCTGTGTTTTGATTCGGGAACTTGATGTTGAAGTCGTTACGTGCAACCAAGATTCTCCAAGTGTGTTGTGTCTGGCTCAGGATTCAAGGCTTCCACAAGTGGCCTGAAGTCACATGACAACTCCAGGCGTCTGCAGTAGAAGAAAAGGCTTAGAATTTGCCAATGGCTTTTTTTAAGATTAGATCACTATTGTGATGACAAGTGTTTTAAGATGCATTTTTTTTAGGATGCACAGGATTTTACATTTATTGTAAATCAAGCATTGCAGGAAAAATTAGAGGAAATGTTGGGCCTAGTTGTTGATGCGATTTTATATTTATAACATGGAACATTTTAATACTTTCGGTTGTGTGTAATTTAAAGTTTGATTGTCTTTCTTCCTCCTGCTGGTTTGCTTTTTCTAGAGGTCTGTGTTTTCTGTGATATTTTTGTCATCTATGTGAGTATTATCAGCAACTGTGTTATAGTCTTTGCCATACATGACATAAATGGCATTTCTAGGCCATTTACTTTTTTTTTGTTGTGAATTTTAGTTTTAAAGTTAAAACTGTAAAATGTTATTTGCTAAATATTCCTCTTCACGAGTCCAATCTCTACAAAATGTTTAAAGTCATTGTCCAGCAGTGAAGCCTGACAGGAAAAGTCATTGAAATTCATTGGTCAAGAAGTTTGGGAACCGTGAGGTTCATTAAAAGAATAGAACAATAGTCACGTCACTATATCTCATTATATTTTTGAACAGAATCTGAATGCTGTACACCCATGCCTGCAGTGAAGCTGCGTTATATGGAGAGAGCATTATAAGATGAGAATGTGTTTAAGAATTGGCATTGGGTGATAAGTCCCACAAAATATATGTAATCGCAGTTTGAATTGATTTCATGTTCAGACCAGATAGTTTTTACATTGTATTGCAATTCACATGCAGCGTTTGTCATCATTGCTTTTTACGCAGCCTTCACTAGGGTTTTTAGGTTCATCTGGATCCAGGTTCAGGAAACTCATTTAGTGCAAACAAAACACTTGTTTTCCTCACAAAGTTATACTTTTACTGCAGGAATTATCATTTGAGGCCATTGAATTGTTTGTGATGCAGCTTTGATTTTATGCTTGAATTTAGAAGAATGCACTTGATTTTTCACCAGCAGGTGTGTGTTTGTCTAATATATAGGCGGCTGTCAGTGATGCTGTTTCCAGCTTGACTGTTTATTGTCGTATATTGCTGACTCTGCCCATGCAGCCAGTATACGATCATTGAGGGTTCTGCTTCAGTGCAGTGAGGAAGGGAGCAAAACAAATGGGTGAGCACTGGCTGTGACCCCGATATAGAGGAGAGATTTGTGTAGTCAACACACGAATGACACACTCCTCCATTTAAACATGATCGCAGACTCACTCACATGTTCTTCCTCTAATAGAGGGTCATTGCCAGGGCATTTGTGGGGAGTAAGGGGGGGCTGGAGTCAAACAAGGGGCATGGAGGTATAGATGGGAAATCACAGAGCTTTTGGGGGGTTATTATGGGAGCGTGTGTATATAAGACATTAAGTGGGCTGGTCCTGATGAGAGGGTTTTGTGTAAGAGTCAGCAGTAAGAGGGATGGGAGCCTCGTGTTGCCCTTTCACAGCTGAAAGCTCAAGGGTTGAAGGAAAGTTCCTCGGGCGGTCATTCTGGGACGTGTGAAAATTCAGATGATGCTCTGGATGTGAACTTGCCGCCTGATGACGTTCAGTTCATAGTCAGCAGCATAATGTGAGCATAGACCACTGTAATGGTGCTCAGGGTAAAACCTGGACATTTTTCTTCCTAATTATTCCTAGTAAGTGTGTTTTCTGCTATTCTAGTCAATTAAGTTGCCAGAAATATAATAAAAAGCAGTCTGCACTCCAGGTTTTCATTGTAAGGTTGTCATTTCCAGGTCCAAATTAAATCTGTAGGTTTTTTTCACTTATTTTTGTGGAAAATCTGCAGAATTTGTTCAAATGTTTTAAGTTGGAGCTGAGTGTACTGCGCTTGTATTGGAACCTGAAGCATAATCAAATTATACAGAAATATTTAATAAACAAAACATGCTGGCAGGGCGATGTGTAGAACTTCTATGTATCCGCCATATTTTAATACCATATACTGTATCCATCATGTTTTAAACCCATCACCCACGTTATTTTAACTGTACTAAAATGGTCTGTTATGCTGCTTGATATCGCAAACTAGTATTTGTCATCATATTACTTTATTATCGTACTTATGAACACTATTTTTGTGACGCAGATAGTTTTACCGTTTACTGCACTTTGTTGCAGTTATTTACTTACAGCAGAAGTCTTCAAAGTCTTAAACATTCACAGAAAATAACTTGGGTGTTGCATAATAAGGTGGACACTCCCTCCAATCCTCTGGACAGCATTGTTGAAATGACCTGCACCCCTCAAACCCATCAGTACATATAAATGTGTACTTTTTCACCTTATTCTTGTTTCAAAGTGAAGCTGTAGAGAATACAGGAGACATGCATACAAAACAGCACCGACATTGATTATGTGTCCGTGTTAAGGGAGGTATGTAAGGTAATCAGTGTTGGCCCTTTTGTCCTGACTGCCCTGGTGTGGCACGAGTTGACTAGAAGCGCTTCTAGAATGTAAAGAAGCTCACAGGACTTGAATGATAACCATTGGCAATGCCATTATCCATCAAATGGCATTAGAGCATCAGAATAGTTGTGTACCTTGTAAGTAAACCAGGCGTTTATAGCCTCGTTCTCTATCTATAGTTACATTTTCATTGGTATGAAAGCTATTTTTAATGGTATGCTGATGCAGTCTGGCAAATTATGTAATATCTGATAAAGATAACGTGATGAAATGACAGCAAATGAGATGCACAATATTTGCAAGGCTATTGGTAGATTTTGTATATTTTCCATTAATCAGCCAAAATGCACGGTTATGAGCGGACTTTGCTTTCTCAATAGTTTAAAATCCAGCTGCTTGTTGTGTATTAAACATCAGTTGTGTTCTGATTGTCTGTGTCTGATTGGGGTGTAAGCAAATAGAAAGTAGGGGTTGTATTTGATGCTTTTGTTGTATTTTAAATATGGATAGCCAAATGTTTCACAATTTTTGCACCTTGGTTTATGTACCACTTTACGCTGACCCTTGTATGACCTTAGGAATGGTTTGGTCGTCATGTCCTATGATGGATTTGAGCTCTACAAGGTTGAATGTGATTTAGCGCACACATGTTCTCTGCTTCATTACTCCCTGCTGTAAGATGTATTTGCAGCTGCATGTTGTTTGTGTCACTAGCATGACCTCCAAATTTGAATCCCTCACGTTAGTTAGTAGGTCTGCGTAGAACAATGGATTTTGGCTTGTTTGCCACTTCTGTTTGTGAAGCCACCCTGAGACTTGATAAACCAAGCAGTGGACTTCATTTCTCATTGCTTCTCGAGTCAGCAGGAAGCTTTTTGTCAGTTGCACCTGATCTGAAAGGTGTTTTATTGTTTGGATTGCCATGAAAGGGCTTTTAGAAATAGAGGAAATACAGAATCTGTCAAGAATGTATCCATCTGTCATACTGTTGTTGTTGTTGTTCGATCTATATATCATTACACACATCTATCTAAAGATTAAGGGATGCACCGAAATGAAAAGGTTTGGCTGAAGTCTAACAAAATGAAACACTGGACCGAAGGCCGAATACCAAACATGTTTTTTTTTTTTCCATATGTGACCCTGGACCACAAAACCAGTCATAAGGGTTAATTTTCCGGAATTCAGATTTCTACATCATCTGAAAGCTGAGTAAACAATCTTTCCATTGATGTATGGTTTGTTATGATCGGACAATATTTGGCTGAGATACAACTATTTGAACAGCATTAATCTGAGGGTGCAAACAAATCAAGATATTGAGAAATTCACCTTTAAAGTTGTCCAAATGAAGTTCTTAGCAATGCATATTACTAATCAAAAATTAAGTTTTGATATTTATGGTAGAAAATTTACAAAATATCTTAATGGAGCATGATCTTTACTTAATATCCTAATGATTTTTGGCATAAAAGAGAAATGTATAATTTTGACCCATACGATGTATTTTTGGCAATTGCTACAAATATACCCCAGCGACTTAAGACTGGTTTTGTGCTCCAGGGTCACATATTTTGGCTTTTTTTAAATTTTCTTATTTCACCATTGCATAAATTAAATAGCCAGAATGTGCTATTCACTGCTTTGTCTAGCTTTTCAAAGAAAAAATCTATTACAAAACAACAATTTAAAAATATTTACTTAAAATATATTTTTTTAACATTCTAGCAGACGCTATACCAACAAAGCACAATTTAACTTGAATAAGTTGGTAAAATAATAATGTTTGGCCATTTTTGAGATCAGTTATGTATATTTTACTGTACAAATAAATGCAGCCTTGCTGAGCAGAAGAGAATTCTTTTAAAACATTAGAAAATATTGCATATCCCAATATGAACACTGTGTGGGTGTTATAATGTATTAGTAGAGCTATTGTAATTATTATCATTATTGTCTTTTCTTATTTTATTTTAAAAATGTTACTAAGCAGCTGATGAGTAACACTGTTTCAGCGCAGATTTTCGGTTGCCGAACATTCAGTGCATCCCCACTAAAGGTGTTTTTAAAAGGCAGTTGACTCAAAAATGAATTATTTACCAACATGTTACGTTGTACAGTACGTTGAGACTGATAGAATGTGCACTGTAGCATGATACTACGATGTTTCTTCAAAGCAGATCGTATTTTAATCATCCATGATCAAAAATCGTGATATCCCACACCCCTAGATCTCATTGACTTCCATTGTGTTTTTTTGTCCATACTATGAAAGCTAATGGGAACCAAAACTGGTTACCAACACTCTTCAGAATATCATCTATAAAATCCCTTTTAGTTTAAAAGTTAATCGTTGTAATAGTGTACATTTAATAGTTCGAGTTTGCCTTTGTTGAAGGTACCATGCAATGTGGTTAAAAACTCTTTAAGGTCTAGGCATATTCCCATCCAAAAGACATACTGTTGTTTTGGTCGTATGCAGAACCGGTGGGGCTGTAAGAGCTCGTCTTGCCCTGTCGTTTATCAGTACTGTTGCATCTGCATGTCTGCATCTATTGTGGTTTTCTTTCTGCAGGGATCAACGCTAAGGATTTTTTCTACTGGCCTGGTCAGACCAGTGGTTCAATTTTTATTTGCCCTGCCAACATTTTCACTGGCCCTGACACAAAAAAAAAAAAAATAGTTGCTGTTATCATTGTTTTGTTATCATCTCTACTATAATAAATAGGCTTATATGACACCAATATTTTAGATAGCAAATCAATTTTACAATCCTCTTTCAATTTCGATATCACAGAAAAAATTACTTGCCAGAAATAAACATAAATATAAATCTTAAAAATTATTAAAAATGTATAAACACATGAACACAGACCTATAGCACAAATATAGAAATGAAATAATGCTTTAGGTTTTTATGTTTGTAGATGTTCAGGTACAGAAATTGAAAAATCACACATTAAATAACATTTGCATATTCTTCACTCTTTGTTGCACCTTGAAATTAGAGACAGCCACTGCATTTTAATCATGAATTGATCCCAAAAAAAAAAGTGCAAGGTTTGATTTATATTAATCTGAAGCAAAAACAGAATGACCTGACTTTAGCTTTGTGAAATTATGCCACAAAACATCTGCATGCATGACACAGAAACAGCCAAGTATATCGTTGCAGCCCGGAGACCTCCAAGTGGGAGGGAATTATGCCGCAAGTAGGTTGGGACAGCTCCAAGAGGGAGGGTAGGTTTAGGGTTGGGTTTGGTATAGGGCATATTAACAAGGCCCAACCTATTTGAAGCTGACCCGCCCATTTGGAGCTAACTCCGACCTCTGTTTATATCTCGAAACAGCAGGTGGGCTGAATGAGATGCAGTTTCACTCTCTGCCAGCAGGTGGCGCTTATAGAACAACTCCTTGGTTACCACTGCAAACAGAGCAGCGCTGCGGGTTACTAATTAATACTAATTGAAATGCATTATACAGAGACAAATGAAAAGAAAACGGCATTTCTAAAAACAGACAGTTCCCCTCAGAAACATTCATATAAAATTCAACATTTGGATTTTCTTCCTATATTTCACGCATCATGTGAACAGTGATCTTGAGCTGTCTGCTACAGTATTTGTTTCCTCTTTGCATCCGTCTTCAGCGTCTCTGGCCTCTGTTAACGGACGTTTACAAGCTAATTATAATAATAACGTAACATTTCCACACAAATGGTATTTGGGAAAATGATTGCAGTGCAATTTGTGTGCAAGCACGGGACAGAGATGGTCTGAAATAAAACAAAATATGTCCGGTCGATCGGTGCATTTGTACTCTTGTGTTTAAATTAGACTAATCATTGTTAAAACTACAAAGCTTTATTTTGATATACTTTTGTATGTATCCGTTCAGGCGGCTCGCGGCTGTCTGTGCGCGCGCTGTTCACACAGAGTACTAAATGCTTTTTAATCGCTTGAATTTTTAAACTAACAAGGCTTTAATTAACACATGCAAATGATCAAATTTTGCCACGACGATGCTGTGGCCCGATCGGGCAAGTGACAAATCCATCTGCTCTCCCGAACGTCTTTCACACTGGCCCTGGGCCATCGGGTAGTCCTTATTGTCGAGCCCTGTTTTGGTTTCCTTTCTCTCACCTGTTTGTGTTTGGGTGTGTTTTTAGTGTGTCCCGCTGTCTCCCTCTGTGTGTTGATCAGGGAGGTTCTTGCACAGGGTTTGTGGGTGATGGGTAAGGGGCTACACAGTCAGGTGAATGCAGAAATGAGTTTCACATGTTAATGAGAACCTTGATGGAGCCAGAGACAAGGACAGTAGGTTTTGTTCTCCCTTCCCCTGCCATTCCTGTTGTATCCTGTGTACTCATTCAGGTTTCCAGTGTCTGATTGCCCACGCACAACATGCACTCAGCTTTTTGTACATTAAGAGGAAATTGAAGGCTGCATTAGAATGGGAAAAACTGGCAGATTGATGCATGCATGCATGCGAGTGTGTGTGTGTGTGTGTGTGTGTGAGGGGGCGGCTTTTGTCCTGTCAGATGTGCTTCTGTAAAGAATCATTTTTCTCTCCTACAAGAAATATTTTTAGATTTCCTGCGGTGGTCTTCTGCTTTGCAGCTGTGCTTTAATTTTGCCTTGTGAATAGTTTGCTCCTCTCATCTGAGTTGTTGTGCTGGTCTTTATGAAGAATGAAAGAGTTGTTGTATGAACGCAAGGTGTGTCCACAAAACTGCCCGGGTTTCTCCACTTGTAGTGACTTGTTCTGAACAAAAACAATTAACAAGTTGTATCAAGGCCAATACAGGTTGCAAGCTATCCTATGCTTTGCAGGTGTGTGTGTGTGTGTGTGTGTGTGTGTGTGTGTGTGCAAACTTAAATAAAAACAGTACTGTTCGAAAGTTGGTGTCAGTAAGATTTTTTTGTAATTAATAATTTTATTTAGAGATCGACCGATATATCGATTTACCAATATTTTTCCCGCTTTCATATTGCAATTCAATCAGCGGTTGATGCTCGAGAAATGCTCAGCACAGCCACTGCATGTAACTTTTAACAAGATTCACTTTTTTGAAGCATCCTAAATTGTATTCACACTTACTATATAACCATTATTTAGTTTATAAACATCTAAATTAATACAACTCTATGGGAATTAATTACTTATTATCTCTGCAATCGGTGGCAGTTTGAGTAGCCTATAGTTCTGTGTAAATGCAGATAAACCGCGCTGTCAGCAGCATAATTTAGAGCATGCCAGTTGAGAAATGCAATAAAATACAATGCTTGTTATATTCCAATATTCCAGAGAATATTATTCCGTGAATTAACATTATCCAGTGAATTATTCTTCACTCTTTATCCTATTAAACAGCTTATAAACCTACTAAAACTGTAGTTAAAAATGAAGTTGATATGACTCCTTTCCTTTATTTTCTCCATTTGAAAACATTAGACTTTCTATGTTCATTTTGCTTACTGCTAATATTAGTGTTGCTGCTAAAGCTTTTTATAAATAAAATGTTTTTATTGTTGTTATACGAAGATTAAATTTAACATGACAGGGCTCTAGACTGCGACCAAAATGGTAATTTTTTGCGAGTTAAAATAAGCAGACGGAGTGCAATGGAGGATTTTGTTTTCAAACTAAAGTAAAAGACCGCTTCTTAAACCAGAGAAGGTGAACATGCTGGTGTTCTTGTAGAAAAACATGCAAGTCCTGTCAGCGACAGCCAGTTTAGTTTGACTTTTCTTTTTGTTTTCATTTTGAGAAGCTTGTTATCTTTGCTGTTTACCTCACGTTACGCTATGGAGGCTTTCCTTAATTTTTTAATATTTTTATTATTTGATTCCTCAGTGTTTGCTAAACATTCTGTAATTTACAGAATATCGTATATAATACAGCATGTGATGTGTCCTGCCATGCCTCGTCTTATTAGCTTTTGTTAAATGTTATGTAAGCTAGTTTGTCATTGTTACCTACAGTTTTATTGTTGTTGTGCTTTTTAATTAAGAATAACAATGAATCCATCTTTTGTTTTAGTCTTAAAAAGTGAAAGATGTAGATATAAGCAAAACAGACAATTATCTTGTAAAATGTGACCCCAAGATCGCAAATTTGAAAGTGAAAGCGCACGAAAAAAGGAATTCCTGTTCACAAAATTTAAATCACAAATAATACAGATAAAAAAGAACGAGTTGAATGTTGAACACTTTCATTAACATATAACTATAAACTATGATAAAAGATCATCAGCATGGATTGGTTAATCAAATGTTGTAGCAAAAATAAAAAACAAATTGCAACCAAATTATGTGCTCGTGTGACCAACTGAGAAAGTTAGTCGCAAAATTGAGATCAGTGGGAAGAATGAGTCTAGAGCCCTGCGTGAAAGACTGCTAATTCTCAAAACATTTTTTGTTAAGAGATGACTGAAAGGAGGAAAAACCAAAGAGAAGTATGGACTTACTTCACGCAGTCATTTATTTACTTTATAACAGGAAATAAATATCGGTTCTGCATATCGGTTATCGGGCACATAAACATGCAAATAATTGGTATCGGTAATAAAAATCAATATCGGTCGATCACTACTTTTATTCAGCAATCATGCATTAAATTGATCACTTTTATATAAAAAAAAAATCTATTTTCTTTTATAATACTAAAAAAGATTTAATTTCAGATAAATGTTTAACTTTTTATTCATTTAAAGAATCCTCAAAAAATTTACACAAATGTTAAGCAGCACAACTGTTTTCAATAATGACAATAAGAAATTATTCTTGAGCATCAAATCTGCATATTTAAATTATTTCTGTAGGATCATGTGTTACTGACGATTGGAGTAACAACTGCTGAAAATTCAGCTTTGCTGTGACAGGAGTCAAACACATTGTTAAAAAAAATTAGAAATAAAATAAGTGGTTATTTTAAATTATAATATTATTTTGCAATGTGCTGTTACTGTATTCTTGATCAAAAAATGCAGCCATGATGAGCGTTAGACGCTTCTTTCATAAAATTGTACTGTCCCCAAACTTTTGAACAGTTGTGTGCTTGTGTATGTATATGTGTGTATATATATATATATATATATATATATATATATATATATATATATATATATATATATATATATATATATATATATATATATATATATATATATATATATATATATATATATATATATATATATTGTGGTGGGAAGAGCAAACGACAGACACAGTGGGCGTGGCGTCAGGCCTCGGAGAGGTTTTCATTAAACAATAAAAATCAAAATATTGTCCAAAATAAACAGGGGATCTGGTGTCCTCGTCGTGCTGCAGGGTACGTGAAGGAGGGCAGTGTTAGAAAGGAAGGGTCCAGGGAAGGGGCGGAGTCCGGTGGCCGCACGCGCTCCCCTCTCGGGTCCGGGAGCGAGTGGCGGCGGCTTCTCTCGAGCGGCTTCGTCCTACTCCTTGGCCCCCGGAGCTTCTGGGGGATTAAACGGCCCAGCATCCTGGTCCATCAGCCGTAACGGGTGCGGCAGTCTTCCTACTCGACGCGCCCTTCCTGGACCTGCGAGGACACCAGCGTGCATGCACGGGGAAGAGACCGGTCTCCCGAGGAGAGGCGCGCTCGGCATTTAAACGGCGGCGGTGATGAGGCTCTATTCTGATCAGGTGCGCCTCATCACACGCCGCCAGCCCTGGCTGTTTCAGCGCCCCTCCTCTCACACACACCCACTCCCGTCGGGAGCCTGGTGAAGGGCGGCGAATACGGGACGGGGTGGTGATGATGATAAGGGGGGAGGCAGCCGACTCGTCACTATATATATATATATATATATATATATATATGCATGCATACACACAAATATGCCAAAAATCATATTCCAGTTTAGGGATGGTCGATATCTTATCATTTGCAATATACCGGTAAAAGTTCTCCCCATGATAAGAATTAGTCTTTCCAGGTTAATAACGATAAAATCTGTTTGTTGACACTGACAGTAAACTTGCATTTTTGATCCACTTTAGTTTGTCTACATTGAACAGTTTAAAACTCTAGGAAAGTATGTTGAGACATGATAGGATTGTGAAAACTCATCATGTGTTTCTACGAGAGCTTTTGTGCTCCTGCATGAGCGGCAGAGCGCCACTGAACATCTGAACAAACTCTCAATATGACATGCACTTTGATGGCTTTTGTTTATCAAGATATAAACAAATGTGCTTGTTCAAGCACATCTTTACAACAACAGCAGCATTTCTTGTCAAATGCCATTCCAAGTTACCCACCACAGTGACTGGTAGATTAGCAAAATTACTGGCAACTGCTTAAAACATACCTATATTTGGCTGGTTGTGAGTGTTCGTTAGGGCAGATTGTATTATGTTTGTCAGCTAGTTATTCACTGAACAGTTAGATCTTAATATATTATTTTTTCCCCCTAATGATTTTCATTCTTAATGCAATAACAGCAGATGTTCAATCAAAACAATGTTCAACCAGGGCAGAGTAATGCAGGAAAATAAATTAGGTTTTTATTTTGTGAACTTGAGTGACATTTGTTTTCGTGGGGAAATCATCTGTTGTAGATTGCTCATGATTGTAAACGGTGCAAAATGTTTCTAGCTCATTCTCTCTGGCGGATCAGATAAGATGCTAAAGGTAGTAAGATTTCTATATCCTGTTGTGTATCAGATATGTAAAGTCTTAGTTCTGTTACAACATAAATGGAGAAGAGACATTAAATGGTTGAAGTATACAACAGTATTCTATTTAACCTAGTTCTGATTGGGTCTTTTGGCTAGGAGAAGTGTGTGTGTGTGCATGGGTTTGGTTTTCTTTCTTCGAGTCCCACCCTTGAGTATGTATGTGTGTGGACCTGAGTCAGAGGAAAATGAACCCAATAAATCACACTGTCCTCTCTCCTCCCTGCCTGGACCTGCTTTCTTACACACACACACACACACACACACACACACACACACACACTTAGAAACACCCTCATATGCGCACTGACCTTTTTTCTCCCAGCCTAAATCTGCCATTTCTTAATTCTTTCTGCAGCCAGTCAAGAACACCATATGAACACAATGTCCTTGTCTTTTTCTTCACAGCTACTGCCATGATAGCCTATTGGATTGATACAATCACATGATCAGAACCGTAGTAGCAGTCTTTGTTTGTACTGTTGCACAGCATCTGTATAGCTCTATACATTCAGCTCCTCTTCAGCAGAACCTTTTCCACACATCTGTCTCCTTTCATTCACATGCATGTGTTTGTTTGTGCACTGTGTGTGTGGTGTATGATGCATACTGCTTCGTGGGTGGGTCTCTCTTGGACACACTGAAAGATTAATGGTGCTCCAGAAGCAAATGTCAGATGGTGTGGCTTAGAATAAGCATCAACACATGCTTTTGTGCCCACACCCTGACAGTAAACCCACCTCTAGCCCCACACATTCACTGTGATCACGCCCAGTACAGCCTTTGATCCTCAAAAACTGAGCCACTGTGGTTTGTGTCAGTAAGGTCTTTGGGGGCTTTTTGATGCCCACTTATCGACTGACTGAGAGCTTTAAAAATGCCTTAAAACTCCCATTGAGTGATACCACTTTTTGTTGTAAAATTTGTTTGAAAAAAAATAATCTAAAGGAGTTTTAGGTGTAAATTGACCTTTGAGCACAATTTGTAACATTTATGCACTACGGGTCAAAAGTTTGGAATAATTAAGATTTTTAATGTTTTTGAAAGCCGATTATACTCAAGCCTGTACCGATAATTGATAATTTGGAAGAAAAAATAAAAATTGATGATTGAGCATTAAATCAGTATATTAGTATGATTTCTGAAGATCATGTGACACTGAAGACTGGAGTAATGATGCTGAAAATACAGCTGCAGATCACAGAAATGCTTTTCATATTAAATTGAATTAAATTAACAGAAAACGGTAAGCTGTAATAATTTTTCACAATATTACTTATTTTACTGTGTTTTTGAGCAAATAAATATAGCCTTGAGCATATGAGACAAACATGTTCAAAAACATAAAAAAAAAATATTCCAAAATTTTGACTGGTAATGCATGCAGATTTATTTTTTTCTTCCTGAACCAGAATATAAAAGTCGGTCTATTTTCTTCAGGCTTTGCTAAATCTGTGAAGAGGTATTAGTAGTGTCCTCAGCTCGGAATTGAATGACGCAGACCTTAATACAGTTAATAAAGGGCAATTAATTCATCCAAACTGTCCTCAGTTACACAATATTCAGACCTCTGTTTTTCACCATATTATTTGGATCCGTTTAGCCAATAACTCTGTCTTATTTGCTCTTATCTCTGTTTTTCTCTCTCAGCCTGTGGCAGAGCCCATACCCATCTGTAGTTTCTGTTTGGGGACCAAGGAACAGAACCGCGACAAGAAACCCGAAGAGCTCATCTCCTGTGCAGACTGTGGGAACAGCGGTAAGGAAGTGGTCAAAGTTCATTCGAACTTAAAACATTTTCATTATTCATTTATATAATAAGACATTAAGTATACTATAAGATGTCACAGAACTTACTATGTATGTTTTAAGTCAAGAATATTGTCCAAAATCATGTTCCCTGCATGACCTTAAAGTTGACATGTTTTAAATGAAGTTTTATCATGTTTTAATGTCATAAGAATGTAGTAAACGGTACAACAAAAGTCTTGAAAGTCAAGATGCAGACACATTCTACTGGCTCAAAGTAGATCGCAAACCGTGAATACCGCACATTTATGCCAAGCTTATGATCTGCTGTTAATGAATTATGACTCTATTTACTTGGTTTTCATGTTATAATGTTGTAGATGGATGTAAGAGTGTATTTAATCTTTTTTTTTTTCTTTTTCTGAATGAGCAGCTGGAAGTAGTAAATTAGAGACATTAAAAATAAGACTCCCAGTGCATATTGGGCTTGTTTATAATTAAAAGTCCCGCATTATAATATCTTTCTGGTTGTTATTGGTATTCTGGTTACACGATAAACTGTATGTGGCATTTAACGCAGTATAATCTCTTGTAGCTTCTCTTGGGGCCGTTCTGTCATAGGAAGGAAAAACATTACCACAGTCAATAGATTTCCAGATTATGGCACAATAATCAGTTTTTTGCTTTTATTTAAACTCAGTGTTGTTGAATCAACAAAAGGCAATATTGTTTGGCCTCTAATTTGTATGTATTGACATTGGTACGTAAACCAATTTCAGTGCATATGTATGCATTGAATAAAATCTGTTTAGTTAAGTGAAAAATGGACATACAGTGTTCAAGTGGGACTGCACTGTCTTCTCATCGGGATGAGGCTTTATTGTAGTTATTTAAGGCTGTCTCGTGTTTTCTCAGGGCACCCATCCTGTCTGAAGTTCTCTCCGGAGCTCACAGCACGGGTCAAAGCTCTGTGGTGGCAGTGTATCGAGTGCAAAACCTGCAGCAGCTGCCAGGACCAAGGAAAAAATGCAGTAGGTTTTTTTGTTTTCTTTATTGTTGCTGCCAGATCATGTTAATTTAGGCTGTGTCCTCATTTACACTACCGTTTAAAAGTTTAGGGTTGGTTTTTAAAATGTTTTTGAAATAAGTCTCTTATGCTGAACAAAGCTGCATTTATTTGATCAAAAATACAGTAAAAAAGTAATATTGTAAAGTATAACTTCAATATAAAATAGCTGTTTTATTTTTTAATGTTTCAAAATTAGGCACAGCTGATCACAGCAGTCTTATACTATTATGATTTAATTCTGATTTAATTTCTTCTTAATTTTGAAAATGGTTGTGTTGTCTAATATTAGTGGAAACTGATTGTTTTTTTTTATTAATTGAAAGTTCAGAACAACAGCATTTATATGAAATAGAAATCTTTTTGTAACAGTGCAAGACTTAACTGTAACTTTTGATCAGTATAACACATCCTTGCTAAATAAAATATTTACATTTAGTCATTTAGCAGACGCTTTTATCCAAAATGACTTACAAATGAGGATTGAGTATACAAGTCTCAGTTAGCTTAGTCTCAGACTCAGACGTCACATCTGATGCATATGGCACACTTTTCTGGAAACACTTCAGGAATGTCGAAGTCCTCGTCTGACTGGTTGAATTAAACCGGATTTCCGGGAGATGCGAGTGTCGTGTTTATATTCGGTCCGTCGGGAAACTAGGATTCCGTGGCGCCAAACCCCCTCACGAAAGCCGTCGTGTTTACAACGGTGACGACGAACGCTTATCAGGGTCAACTAAACACTGGATTTCCAAAAGTATGTGAAATATTTCATGTTCGTGGCATATCTTTAAAATACATCCGGGAGTTTCACACGTCGTGTTTGTTATTGTGGCGACATTTCCACACCCCTAAATGTGACGCTAAACTAAACGAACGATGATTGGTTGTTTGACATGTCGGTCAATGAATGCGGCCATCTATTCCAGACCTTCAGTCTGGCTACGCGAGACTACAGTTAGCTTAACGCAGTACACATAGCAACGTTTTTTTTTTAAATTATTATTATTATTATAAATAGGAAGAAAACCGATAGAATAGAAAAAGAATAGTGCAATAGTGCTAGTGTTAGAGGCCTTCTTTGCTTTTGTTAATTGTATAATAAAAAAAGATTAGAAAAGCCTTTTATTTTTTATTTTTTTTTATATAAAGAAAGCAGTTGTAAATGAATAGAGTGCAAGTCTAAAAGGGGCAAGTTTTTTTGTTTGTTTTTTTTTCTTCAATGCACTTCAGATATGTACTGGTTATGGGGACTCACAATAGTGGGTCAATGAGGACGTACTACGATGTCATAATGTCTCCTGATACCACAGATGTTTAGTTTTGTACATTAAAAAAATAAATTATATAATGCATTTTTTGTTTACTTTAAAATCTTTTTTTATTACTTTAGCCTTGTGATCCTTATCACTTCTCTTCAATTGACAAAAATAACTCTAAGAGCAGTCACTATCTCCTTTAGTGTTCAAAATACATAATGTCCTTGACGCTTGTGTTGTCTGTGTGTTTGTATTTTACAGGACAACATGTTGTTCTGCGACTCCTGTGACCGAGGTTTCCACATGGAGTGTTGTGACCCCCCACTGATGCGAATGCCAAAAGGTGACTGTCCACACACTCAAATGCAAGCCTATTGTACGTCGTGTAATCATTGCATTTGTCTC
This sequence comes from Barbus barbus, assembly GCF_936440315.1. Lineage (NCBI taxonomy): Eukaryota > Metazoa > Chordata > Actinopteri > Cypriniformes > Cyprinidae > Barbus > Barbus barbus. The sequence goes on from NC_136734.1 coordinate 40,047,575, forward strand.
TAGGCACACTCTAGTAACTGTATATTGTGTTGATGTATTCATTTACACAAGAATTAGTTTTCTCTGTAATTATAGTAAGGATTCTTGATTGCTGTTCTGCAGGCATGTGGATCTGTCAGATCTGTCGACCAAGAAAAAAGGGAAGAAAGCTCTTACATGAAAAAGCAGCACAAATCAAGCGGCGATATAATGCACCACTTGGGCGGCCGAAGGGCAGGTATTATAAACCGTTTGATTCTGTTTACAACCACATTTGTGACCCTGGAACACAAAAGCAGTCATGAGTAGCACAGGTATATATGTAGCAATAGCCAACAATTGACTTCTTGACTCTTTCCTTCTATCTTTCGCTCCCCTTACTAGCTTGTACTTATTTGAACAATGACTGAGACTTGGTGTTACGAGCACTTCCTCTGTCTGATTGCCTCTTCAAGATTAATCGCTTTTTGTATTCCCCAATTGTAAGTCGCTTTGGATAAAAGCGTCTGCCAAATGACTAAATGTGAACAATACATTGTATGGGTCAAAATTATACATTTCTCTTTTATGCCAAAAATCATTAGGATATTAAGTAAAGATCATGTTCCATGAAGATATTTTGTAAATCTCCTACTGTAAATATATCAAAACTTAATTTTTGATTAGTAATATGCATTGCTAAGAACTTAATTTGAACAACTTTAAAGGTGATTTTCTCAATATTTAGATTTTTTTGCACCCTCAGATTCCAGATTTTCTAATAGTTGTATCTCAGACAAATATTGTCCTATCATAACAAACCATACATCAATGGAAAGATTATTTGTGCTGCACTCACAACCCACCACATGGTGAAATTTTTACCTATTATAGGTTTTGATACCATATAAAAGCTGGGTTCATGCCATTTCCAAAACTGTTTTTATTTTTATTTAGCTTGAACATAAAAGTTATGGCTATCTGAAGTTTGCTGATCACTATGATTTTTAGGAACAGAATTTTGAGAAAATCTGGTTTAAAGAGAGGCAATGAAAGCAAAAGCACAACAGTCAAGGATCACAAGTAAAAGTCACTTTACTGTGGTAAAAGACTTATTTTAGTCTCTGTACATGTTGTAAAAGATACAAAATGACCCTAAGGAACACACAACACTTGCAAACATTTGAACATTAAGTGTATATCTGTTCATATAACCTCACAGATTACAGCATGCATCTCCAGTTTTTCTCCTGTTCTACTTCTCTGGATTTATAATACATAACCAGACACCGTTAAGAACTGTAACTTGTAGTTTTGTGTTCTAAGCTTGTAATTTTATTTCACGCTGTCACCGTTTGAACAAGCCAGCCAATGTTATTTAAAAACAATCGTGACGATATTAGCCAGCTCGTTATTTATCCTGAAAACGTGTTTTTAATTTGGTTTTTGCGTTATTTTGCATTGCTAACAAGTCTTCACTAGCGTTCATGTTTGAGGAATAATTGCGCTTTTGCTACCTGTTGTAGCAAAAATGTACATAATGTACAAAAATGGGGAAAAATGTACCCTTTTGATTTAATAATTGTTATTAATAATCATCAAAATAATTGTGATTATCAGTTTAACCATTATTGTGCAGCCCTACTTTCAACCTATTTTTTTTTCATTTCCTGAAAACATCCCAGCGTGACATCCGATGGGTTTTCCTAGATCGCATCACGTTTATTCAGCTCTCAGATTGAATAAATCTCAATTTCAAACAACTGAACCTTATCACTGGTTTTGTGGTCCAAGGTCACATTTGCAGAACGCTGAAATTATATGCAAAAGACTACTACAAGTTCTCTTGTCCTCAGACCGGGCCGTCCCTTTAAGAAGCTTCGAGGTGGTGGGCGTGGCAGAAGAAGGCGGGGTGCTGGAGGCCATGACCAATGCTCACAAGGCTCCTCCTCCCCACACTCCTCCTCCAGTTCCTCGTGCGAAGGCTATCCCGGCGACGATCGCATGCTGTTCTCTCTCAGAGAAGACGATTCTGCGCATGGTGGCCTGCGTTTTAACAAGAAAACAAAGGGTCTGATTGACGCCCTCAGCAAGTTCTTCACGCCATCCCCGGACGGACGGAAAGCCCGCGCTGAAGTGGTGGACTATTCCCAGCAATATCATATACGCAAGAAGAGCAACCGCAAGGGCGAGCATGATGACCGGATAGGAGGTGAGACGAGTAAAGAACTAAACCTAAATTTTAGCTCCGTGGTCTCAAACTCATTTCCTGGAGGGCCACAGCTCTGCAGAGTTTAGCTCCAACCAGCTCCAACTCCCACCTGCTTGGACATTTCTAGTGATCCTGAAGACCTTGATTAGCTGGGTCAGGTGTGTTTGATTAGGGTTGGAGCATAACTGTGCAGAGCTGTGGTCCTCCAGGAATCGAGTTTGAGACCAATGGCTTAGCTTTCAACATCTGTGTTAGATGATCCATGCTTGCATGAAAAGGAAGGTAAATGCATTGAGAAATGGGCATTTCTTCCAAAATGTCACGTGTGTGTGTGTGTGTGTGGTGAGATTAAAACTGAAAGGTATTTCTTTTTGTGCTTTACAAAAAAAAGTAACACTTTAACTTGAGTCATGTACATTACGGTTCACAAACGTGAAGTTTATAAGATTTTTTTATTTTCTTTTGTTAGCAGTCTCTAATGCTCACCAAGGCTGCATTTATTTGATCAAAATGCAGTAAAACTGTAATATTATGACATTACTATTTATATATATATATATTTTTTTTTCTTTTTTTTTTTTCTTTTTTTTTTCTATGGAATTTAGTCCTGTGATTGAAAGTAGAATTTTTTTTTTTTTTTTTTTTTTTAGAATTTTTTTTTTTTTGTGATCCTTTAGAAGTCATTCTGATAGGCTGATTTGGTGCTCAGGAAACATTTCTTATTATCAATTCTGAAAACAGTTTTGTTGCTTAATATTTTTTTGTGAAAATGATGATTGTTTTTCAGGATATTTCAATAAATAGAACGTTTAAAAGGACAGCATTTATTTGAAATCTTTTATGGTAACGCTTTATTTTAAGTTGTCCTTGTTACACGTTACATGTATATTTTAACTGTCTTGGTGTTTTTCTGAATCATAGACAATCAGGAGAGTGGAGATAACTGGCGGGAGGATGAAGACAAACTGCCAGGACACGAGAACCTAACTGAGAAAGACGTGGAGCTCTTTAGGCACATTCAGGAACTGGCACTACAGGTACAGAACGGGACATTTTGCCACACAAATACCAATTAATTTGCTTTTGTGTAATGTCCCATCTGAATTTCATTCATAAATAATCCTTTTTTAATTTGCTGAGAAACATGCTCCTTTATGGGCTGCGTGTGTGAGAGACACTTTAAGTTTGTAAAGCCACACAGAACAGAATGATACTGTTAGAAGTCAAATTTAATAAATGCATTAACAACATAAAAATTCAGCGTTAAACATTTAATTAAACCCATATGCTAATGTGTAAACTTCGACGGCTTTTAATATAAACAAAGTGAATCCTTCTTGTTGATAAACCGTATGCTTGATGGTAGTGGTGCCTGTTGTTTGTTTGCACTCACTGATTCTATTTTGCTGTATTAGCAAAGACTTGGAAGCTGTGAAGGCCTTTATCTCTGCAGAATGTAATGTGGGGGATTTGAGAGTTTCCATTATCTTGACAGCTGGTGCCTCTCTTAGTGATACACACACAAACACAAATGCACATGTGTAGACTGATTGGCTGATTTGTGTGTGTGTGTGTGTGTGTGTGTGTGAAGGTCCCAGCAGAAGGAGCCAGTCTCTAACTGCCTGAGGCCATCAGTCGAAGAAAAACACTCTAACCCAGAGAGAGAGACAATCATATTCACACGCAGCATCAGACAGATCCAGCTTGCTTTTGTTTAGCAGCCAGAAAAGAAAGATACCATGCTGCAGTCTGACAGTATTAACTGAATGTGGGCTCTATAACATTTAGGACTTGTACACACTGCAAAGTTTAGGGAGCGATAGCTGCATTTAAGATTGAATCACCCCAAGTTATTATTCTGTATGTGTACAGAAATATGAGTCATTCTTGCGACGGCAACAATAATGCAACTTTAGGAATTCAAAAATGAGAGAGAGATGCAATACCAGCTCCAAAATATTGTATTGTATATTGTAGGGATGAGATGAGATCTCGTGGCACGTGAAAATATCCTCGCACAACATTTTGCAGTTTATTTTAGAGCTGCACCATTAATCGTTAAAAAATTTAGATCTTGATTCAAACACGCACGCAATGATATTCCTGAATGACAACGATTCAGCTATGTCTATTACGACTGTTTCACATCGCGAGTGTCAGCCCAGGTGAAAAACAAGTACACTTCCATAATGTACTTAAAGTGCTCTATTTCCGCGCACTACTGTACTTAATATACTAAAAATTATCCTTTTGTACTTCTTAAGATGAACTTAAGATCATCTAAGTGCACTCAACTATGCTATTTTGAGACACCATGAATATGAACTAAAATGCACTTTTAACATAATATCTTTGTATTTAAAATGTATTTAACTACCACTTGTCGTACACTTGAGTGTACTAGTGAATGAAAGATAGGTTCAAGTGTACTACAAGTGGTAACTTTTTAAATACAAAGATAGTATGTTAAAAGTGCATTTTAGTTCATATTCATGGTGTCTCAAAATAGCATAGTTGAGTGCACTTAGATGATCTTAAGTTCATCTTAAGAAGTACAAAAGGATAATTTTTAGTATATTAAGTACAAAATTAGTGCGTGAAAATAGAGAAAATAATGCACTTGTTTTTCACCTGGGAGTGGAGCATGAGAAGCACGTTTTGTCGCTGCCCATGTTAATGAATCAGATGGTCGGCCATCATTACGCTTCAGATGTGAGCTCTGCCATTCACTGATATGGGCGGCGACAAAACATGCGCTGCTCACGCTCCACTGATGCTTACGATGCGAAACAGGTGTTAAGGACATTCAAATCTGCTTCATGCTGCTGCTGATCCAGAAAGAGCAACATAAGCAGTCTTTTCAACAACACATCATTATTATAGTGTTAGACATTTAAAAAACAGAAGTACTGGGATAAAAGTTTATAGTTTGGGTATAAACACTTATTGTCTACAGTAGCGATCAAAACGAAAGTATCTTAACACTTATGTATTGTACCGCTTATCCTCTTCCACCAGGAGGTGGTGACAACCCGTTTAAAAAAGTATCTGTCATTGAATCATTCATTCAAAGAGATTTCAATAGTGAAAAGTCTTTGAAGTGATTTGTTGTTGTTGTTCAAATGAATATATATTTTTAAAAGACTTGAGCAATGAACATTTTGTCAGAACCACTAGTAAATTACGTTATTTTGTTTAGTTTTCTAATTTTTGATCTCAAATTTATAAAAAATAATTGTGAGTCTCAGTTTATCCAGAATCGTGCAGCTCTAGTTTACAGCATTATAATTCATTAAAATAGAAGTTTAATTTCATAAAGTACAAGTTGATTTCAAAAGGCACCTACATCTTTTGCATTTTTGTTTGTTTCAGTTGAATAGAAGACTATTTTTCCCTATATATTTTGAGGATTAAAAAAAAATCTTCTCGCCTCGTGTCTCGTCTCGTGGGATAAGTGTCTCCTCACTCCCCTAGTATATTGTTATTGCTATTATTAATATTGCAACAAATACATCTTGTAGGCTATTCACTGAACATGCACAAACTATTTCTATTGATCCACGTGCAGCCTGATTGCTAGCACTTGTTATATCAAGTGTAGACCTGCTCAGATTTGCCTTTGCTTTCATTTGTGTGGGCATGTTTATTTCCTCTTTAACAGCACAGTGATTGCAGTAATTATTTTTGAACATGGAAATGGTACAATTCACAAACATTTATATTTTTAAAACCAACATGGCATGTTCTGAACGACGGTTCGGCACAAGCTGTTTCACCTCCACTTTGCGTATGTGTATGAGATGCAGAGCAGTGTGTGATCACTACTGAGTGTCAGCAGGCTGGCAAGTGGCAGATGCTCTGAATTTCCACTTGGGCTGGGGATAAGAGCTAATAATAATCCTGTAAGCTTGAGTGTGGTGCTGTATGCTTGTGAGAATCTGTTTGTGATTATTAGAACAAAAGGCAGAGCCTAGGCGTATTTCTTGTGTTAAAGAGTGACTGTTTTTTGTGCGTGGCGGGATGCTCTAGGGAAAAAGGCATAGTGGGCTAATAGTCTCTAAATTGTAAATGTACCCACTTTATCAGTCTTAACTTTTGTACTTCATCTCTTATAGAAAGTCGGGGTGACTGGTCCACCGGATCCCCAAATGCGCTGCCCATCTGTTATAGAGTTTGGGAAGTATGAAATCCAGACGTGGTACTCTTCTCCATACCCACAGGAGTACAGCAGGTAACATACAACATGTGTCATAATCATCTACAAACTTTGACATTTTTCCATTAAAATAATAATATTCCCATTAAGATAATATTGTTCATTGCAGCTTCAGCATCCTAGAGTGCGTTCACACTTGTAGTTTGGTTCTCTTGTTTCGTTTGGTCCGGGCCAAAAAAAGAAAACGAGATATTTGGTCCTGGTCAGCTTAACGTTCACACTGGCATTTTTGACAGCAAACCTAAAGATACCGAACCTAAAGGCATAGTCTTACATTCACAACCTGATTGGTTGGGTTGAATGATGTATATTTTGTGACGGAACTTACCGAACTCCCCAACAACAAGTGTGTTCGGCTTAAAGTGGCGCTGCGCAGACCGATCAGTAGTGATGTGCGATAGGGGCTTAAAAATATATCACAATTTCTGGTATTTATTGCGATAATGATATCAATGACGATAATTTAGAGAATCTTATGCATCCACTAATAGACTAAAAAAAAAATCTTGTTTCTTTAGAGAAAGGTATTATTTTTCCCAAAAGAGGGTGTTGTGAGTGAATATTACTGAGTACACAATGTTTAATTCGTACTGGAAGCTGGAGGGGGCCCTTGTGCAGAAACTCCACACATGCATCACAGAAGTATTAGCATTGACAACGCTCCAGGAAATCCCTAATATGGACAAAGGTATCCAGTTATCACAGTAGCTAGAGAGATTTTAACTGATGAAACTTGAAGACGATAAACATACGTAAAACATTCCACAAAAAGCTGCAATTCCTGGTTTTCAAACAGAGATGGCGACAAAGAGGCAAAACTTACGGACTGCAGCTTTAAGTCGAGTGTTTGAAATAACTTTGATCGTTATTATCACAGAAAGACTAATTCTTATCGTTGTGAGAATTTTTACCGGTATATCGCCTCATTTTGTCATTACATCCCTTTTTTTGGTTGGTTCATTTAGTATTCGGTTTGTGTTGCGTTCATATTTCATTCGAACCGCACCAGAGTTTGTTTGGGAGCAGACAGAGACCCATCTTTTCAGCAGTCTCGGTCTGCTTGTTTTTTGCGCACCAAGGTTCGGACGGCAGTATTCAAAACTTACTCAAATGTACCACACTAACAGAGCAATTGCACCAGAGTTCGTTTTAATCAAACTAAATATAACAAGTGTGAACACGGCCTTAATCTATTCGTGTTCAAGAATATACATACAAGAATATTAGTGCTAAAAGGTCATATATTGGCCGGGTATGACTGAATCCTATTTGGCCATTTAAAATTTCTCCATCATCCAATAGCCATGCCCACTTTTCTGATTGACAGAATTGTTATTAATTGTGTCAAAAAAATCAGCTAGTAATCTTGGATGAGGTACATTTTATGACTTCCACTATATATATTTTTTATATTCTACTTGGGGCTGGGCGATATATTGCATGCGATGTGCATCTCGTCAGTAAAGCTGGTTCCTTGATTAGCGGTAAATCTCCATCACCTGTTTTCAAATGGAGCAGCATTTAATACACCGAGCTGTAGTTCACTGACAAGCTACACAATATCGCTTTCATCACATATCGCTGCTATATTGCCTTCGATAATGAACTCGATATTGCGTAGCTTGCCAGTGAACTACGGCTCTGTGCCGCTCCATTTGAAAACAGGTGATGGAGATTTACTGCTAATCAAGGAACCAGCTTTACTGACGAGATGTGCATCGCATGCAATATATCGCCCAGCCCTAATTCTACTGTCAATTTTACATGGTAGTTTAACAGTGATGTTATTGTTAAAGGGGTCATGAAATGGAGAATCGGTGTCAAACATCTTAACCTCATTTTTTTTGTGTGTGTGTGCGTTTATATGCATTCACAAGAGAGATGTGGTTATGCACCTTTGATGTTAGGCTGTAAAAACTGATGTGTGATTGTTTGGATGTGACAGGCTCCCTAAGCTCTACCTCTGTGAGTTCTGTCTGCGCTACATGAAGAGCCGAAGCATTCTCTACCAGCACATGCGAAAGTGCAACTGGTTTCACCCGCCTGCCAACGAGATCTACAGGAAGGACGACGTGGCCGTGTTCGAGGTGAGGAAAAGAAATCTCCACCCAGATAAAAACCACAAACACACGCAGACACTCGTGCACACTCGTCTTTGTTTATATGCACTTGGCAGCAGAGACAGATGCTCGTCGACACTCTAATCATGCACACGCAAATGTGTGTTTTCATACGTTCTGAGCCAACAAAGGAAATCTCATTCACACTGATATGTGCGCACACTCCCACACTGGCTCAGGCAATAACATCCGCCCGCTTACCGCCCTCACAAGGTGTTGTAATGATGCCACTCAGTGAGGTCATAAATGTAGAACGGTAAGCTCTCATAGTTTTAGAATCACTAATGATGATTTACTACATCCTTTGTGTTTCTATAAAATACCATTTAGGTGTAAACATGACATGCAGATCTGAATAAGTCGATGCTGCCAGACCAGATTTTACTGAACTTACATGGTTATGTCTGCAGATTGACAACCACAAATAAATTAAGACATTTTTAAGATGTTTAACTACTATTTGTAGCATTGGGATCTGAAAGCTAAATACATAAGCTTTCCATTGATGTATAAATCTCAAAATTTGCCCTTATGACTGGTTTTGTGCAAGGTTATTATAGTTTTAAATTTTTTAATTCGTTTTATTTTAATATCGTTTTCAAATTTGCTAAGAAGTTTTTATTAGTTTCATTAGTATTTTCGTTAGTTTTAGTTTAGTTTGTATTTTGTGAACACATTTTAGTTTCAGTTTTAAAGTTTAGCAGAATCAACCGATCACTTCCAGAGCGAAGGCCAAAGAAAGACTTTAACCTTAGTGAGGCAAACGTTTAGCGACAAAATTAACTCATGCTGAGATTGATAGACAGTCAAAGTATACAAATATACACCAAAGGAAGTTTACTACATAAAGCTACACAAGTTGCGCTTAATGTCATATCTAATGGTGTGTTGAGATATTTAATATGAAAATAAACGCAGCCTAATATGGCTATTTGGTTAACCATAATTATGATATTTTAACTGTCTGTGAACATCCGCGCATAAATCATAACTGGGACTAATGAAATTCAATAACGGCAATCGTAGGCCTATTTAAAGGCTTACATTTGAATGTGTTATTTTCTTTATTTATGAATAATTATAAGCATGTGCATGATGTGATTTAGCCTATGCATATTTATTTGTTCGAAGGTTTGGCAGTGATCACGAAATGCTAGGGCAAGTTTTGTATTGTTTACAGAAAGGTGCGTTCTCATCTTTTTTTCTGTTAATTATCATGTTGCGTGTCTGTTTTTCTTCAAAGCACCAACTTGCCTAATGTTGGTTTGATTGCTTGTGTTAGATGAGAAAATAAATAGGTTTGCCTTCCTGATGTTGTAGATTAATGCGGGTCCGGTTCGGGTCGCGACTCTGTCTTTATGTCAAACGGTTCTGGTCTGGTAGGCTACAGAAATAAATGAGTGCTGCTGTCGATAACGGGTCGGTGTTCTGTAAGTACTGCAGGACTCTGCTTTAAACCGCTTTGCGTTTCTCCGTCAGAGATGCGCCATTTACAGGTATTTCCCTAAACCGCCACACAGCTCATATATTTTTCAGCCAAGGGGTGAGAACTTAATGATTATGAAAACGATTATTTATTTTTGTTAATTATTTTCAGTTAGTTTTTCAATAACTGTTGTTAGTTTCGTTTTAGTTTTTCAAATATTTTTATTTTTTATTTTATTTTTTCATCAATCGTCTTAGTTTTAGTTTACGAAAATAACCTTGGTTTTGTGGTCCAGGGTCACATGTGATATGGCCTAATATGATTGCTATAAATGTGAGTGCTGTATGTTTAAAATAAAAAGGCGTTGGCTCACAGTTTCAAAGCACTTGCAAACAAATGAATAGTGTGCATTTATGACAGATGATTTATTATGATCTACTGTTGATAGATTATGGCAGTGTTTACTTTATGGTATTTATATTGTAATATGTTATAAGTGGTTGTAAGAGTGCATATTTTCTCACCTGTTTTGAATGAGCAGGTGTGAGTATTAACAGATTACATTACATTTATTTGTTTAGCATACACTTTTTAACCAAATTGATTTAGAAGTTAAGAAACAAATCAAGCAATTTATCTTGGAGTCAGTAGTATGAGAAGTGCTAGGAAAATTCTAACACTTTTTCAAATATAAAAAAATAAATATTTATTATCCTTCCCTGACACACAGGGGTGGGCGATATGGCAAAAATATCATATCACAAATTTGTTTTTAGAAATATTGCGATTTTCACAATTCTTTGTCATGCTGGTTTTACTATTTTGTTTGAGCAGTACAGCCAAAATAATTTCCCTGTTATAAAGACAAAACCTTTCAAGGTAACAAAATGTAAAAAAGAATGGTGGATATTTAGGTCAAAGTGGGCAAAGATAATTTAGTCATTATTTTATTTGTTATTAACAAATAAGAACAAACATGCACTAGAAATTCACATCTAATACGCAGGCGCGACCCGCGTGTCCGTTTCTCTCAACTGTTTACATTCGTTTTAGACATAACCAACAAGTCTACATGTAAATCTTGTGTGTTTTCACAGTATTAGCTCAAAAGATACCCGAGTAATCAGGCGCCGTTAGGTTTTTTGGTGCGCGCGCTTCAGGTGTACGGGCTCAGAAAAAAGGTACGTCAGAATGAAAAGCCTAACCGTCAAGGCTTTAAAACACGCAAATAATGTACTTTTGTGATTGTGAATAAGTGCAGTGTAACACTGAAGTGAATGTATGTGGTGTTGTACAGTATATTGAGACGGCGGCGCCAGAACTGCTTTTTAAAATCCCAAATATTTTTAAAACGGGTGCTTTTGAATGCAGTTTTGAAACCATTGTCTGTCTTGCCTCACTCTTCTTGTCAGCTTCCCCTCACGTGATAAATTAAATGAGATCTGTGATGCAACTGTTGTTCGGCACGCTGCATTGAGCAGCCGCGTTCAGTTTTAATTGTAGTGTCTTTTCTCTAACTGAACTAAATTATTTTTATTATTATAAAAAATCCAAATGATTGTGGTGTCGCAGTGGGCAAGTGTCTTCACACCGGTAAACACCGACTATCGCAGCAACCCTAATGTGATGTAACCATGTTTAACTCTCTTAACTGAACCGATGCCTGTATTCTGCTGCTGCGTGACCATAGCCTGTATGTTCCACATTAATCAACACTGCTTTGTTGTTGGGTGTGTTACTGCTTGCCTTCCTGTTTGGCCAGTTGGTTCTAGAGGCTCAGGTTTCAGTCTGGTCCTGACTCAGCAGGATACCTGTGGTGGCAGCACTGCTAAAACCTGACACTGTTGGCATTCAGCCCATTGGAAAAGCAGCAGCCGTGCAATTTATCACAGCCTCTGCTCCTGTGGAGCGAGTTTCGTGCCAGTCTCTGCTGCACGACTTCTTTCAAAATGTTGATTTAGTAATTGAGTCTTACAGACATTGCATTTTGCAAATATGAATTATGAATGAGTTAATTGTTAGTGTTACAGTATCTGAATCCTAGCAATGTCACTTCATGTTGGCTACGATTACATGCAACCAAATAATCCTTTTGTAATCGGACCTTCATGAAAACACCTTAACCGATCCGATTGAGCTCGATCTGAACAAAATTTCGAACAGATTTAAAAGAGGTGGTTTATTCCTTTTCTAATGCGATTGAGAGTGCATGTAAATGCTTGATCGGATTGAAAACCAAAACTGAAATGACTCTGCATGTGCAATGACGTAGAAATAGCATAATGACATAAGTCGTGTGGAGCGAGAGATTCTTCCTTTGAATAAAGTGTAGTAATGCGTGTCGTGTCATTCTAAAACTGTCATTTCATTTGGCAGCTATGAAGTGGAGCAGGAAGATATACGACTGGTTTTGGGTGCGGGAAGGGGCATTTTTACTGCGTGATAAATATAAACGGCACGCCACAGCCATGTGCTTATTTTCACCAAGTTATGGCCAGAAATGGATAAATATTAATTCTGCTGTTTAAAACAAATAAATAAACCTTGTAGGAGAACGGTTATGTGCAAACCGCAAGAAACTCTCTGTATCAGGGGTCTCCAACTTTATTTCATTCGGGAGCTACTTTTTAAAAATGCCTGAATGAATCAATCGTTTAAACGATTAGTTCAATCGCAATGACTCCAGCTGGTGGTTTTAATTTCACATTTACAGTATTTAAAAAGTTTTTTTTAATTTCAAATATCAGTATTCAACGTTTTATGAATCAAAACATTATTTATTCATTTGTAACGGCAGATTAAAGCATTCCATGCCCCTCAGAGCTGCATTAACAGAGAGTAAATATATCTATTCCTCTTCAGATGCACTTTCTGTGTTTCCTCTGCACTGCAAAGATGAATTTGGTTGATACTGATTTCATTTGTTTGGCAACAGCCCAAATGTCTTATTATACTAATTGCCTGATTAAATTGAACTCTAATTTAAAAAAAAAATAAAAAAATTAAGTTTTACATATAAAGTATATTTGCGTTTTATTTTTAAGTTTAATATAAAATAATTGTATTTGTAATTAATACTTTTTATTTTAAAATATAACAGTATTATCACACTTTAATTTTTTTCATTTTATTTAAAAAGAAAAATCTAACTAAATAAACTAAATGTGTTTTGTACAACTACAATAAATAATTATATTTATAACTCCATTTAAAAAAATAAAATTCTCTCTCCGGGCAAGTAACTTTTATTCTCGGACAAGTGAATGACAAATGTACTTGTCCAAAGGACAACCACATGAGAGTGCTTAATGTCAAGCCCTGCTTTGATTAGTAACAACCCCACAATAGGTACATCGACTTGAAAAAACAAGTTTTATGACAAAAGCAAAACAAAAATTAGCAGCACTATGCACTTTTTGTTTGCATAAACGGTGCAATAAAAACATGTAAAAATATGCATTCTAAAAATCTGAGCACTTCTGATAATAAGGTAGCCTATTTTCCATCGACCGGTTAAGATTTACAACAAACATGTGGTCTGATTTTTGCGCCGGTCTGAACAAAAATATGGCTGGCAGACTGAATGAATTTGTAAATCCACAGTTTGACAGCAGGTGGCACTTATGAGCAGCAGAACAGAGCTGCGTTATTATGCATTACATGCAAATGCCATCGAAACTTTTCTGAAGACAGTCGGTTTCCTGTTATGCATTCATACAAATAATTCAATCATACAGTTCATTCTTTCATATAATTTCCCTCAGCAGTCTGCCTATGTCCTCACACAAAACGAAACTATAGTCTGCGTGTTGCGTCTGCGTGAGACTCTTAACTTTGATTAAAGCTGAGTTAGGACACAGTAAGTCAACCAAAGGCTGAAAATGTATTTTCTACACTCCAGGTGGATGGAAACGTCAGCACAATATACTGTCAGAATCTGTGCCTGCTGGCCAAGCTCTTCCTGGACCATAAGACGCTGTACTATGACGTGGAGCCCTTCCTCTTCTATGTGCTCACACAGAATGACAGTAAGGGCTGCCATCTCGTAGGATACTTTTCAAAGGTGAGCTAAACCTTTTTTGAGTTACTTGACAATGTTGAGCAATTTGGGTTTGTGGTTAATGCTACTTTTTGCACATTTTTACTGCTTTTGTGGCTTGCTCACAGTAGATACTTTGTTTGATTCCTTATGGGTTGATTATCCTCCTGGAAAAGATGCTTAAAGTGAAAGATTTTTGTTTCTTCTAATTAAGAGGTTTTTGCCTATTGTGGGGGTGAATTGTGGATGCTGTTTATGCACTCTTTAAATAACTAAGACAGCTGTGTATGGTGTTCAGAATACAGAAACCGAATACGATCATACCTGACAAATACATTGTGTGGCACATGGATAGAAGTGTATTTGTTACATTTGCTTGAATTTTACTATCCCCCTTTTTATCCCCAGGAGAAGCATTGTCAACAAAAGTATAACGTATCCTGCATTATGATTCTTCCACAATACCAGCGCAAGGGCTATGGGCGATTCCTCATTGACTTCAGTAAGCACTCTGCATTATCTTTCCACTGTTTACTCAGTCTGTGCTCTTATTTATTCATTACATTTTTGTAAAGAAAATATTAGACTTTTTTCCAGTCTTAATGAAATTATTATTTTTATTATTAATCTTGTTGCTAATAACATGTTGTATTTCCTTTTTTAAAGTTATACTACTAATATCGGTTATTAATCTGTTAGATACTATTTAATTTGTATGCTCCCTCCCCCACCCCTAGACACAATCACACACACACACGCATGCTCTCTCACACACACACACACACATGCTCTCTCACACACGCATGCTCTCACACACACACACACGCATGCTCTCTCTCACACACACACGCATACTCTCTCACACACACACACACACGCATACACACACACGCACACACGCATGCTCTCTCTCACACACACACACACGCACACACGCATGCTCTCTCTCACACACACACACACACACGCATACTCTCTCTCACACACACACACACACACACATGCTCTCTCACACACAAACACACACGCATACTCTCACACACACACGCTTGCTCACACACACACACACACACGCGCATGCTCTCTCTCACACACACATACGCATACTCTCACACACACACACACACACACGCATACTCTCACACACACACACACACACACACACGCATACTCTCACACACACACACACACACACACACGCATACTCTCACACACACACGCTTGCTCACACACACACACACACACACACGCATGCTCTCTCTCTCACACACACACACACACGCATACTCTCTCACACACACACATGCTCTCACACACACACATGCTCTCTCACACACACGCATACTCTCACACACACACGCTTGCTCACACACACACACACGCGCATGCTCTCTCACACACACACACACGCATGCTCTCTCACACACACACACGCATGCTCTCACACACACACACACACGCATGCTCTCTCACACACACACACGCATGCTCTCTCACACACACACACACACACGCATACTCTCTCACACACACACACACACACGCATACTCTCACACACACGCATGCTCTCACACACACACACACACGCATGCTCTCTCACACACACACATGCTCTCACACACACACATGCTCACAGACACGTGAATGCAAATACAGGAGCTAATCAGAATGGACTTGTAATGTTGGCTATCGGTATACATGTTTGTTTGTCCAAGTGATTCTATATTTGGCACATGTAAATATTGTCACTGTTTACTTGCATAATTAAATAAAATAAAATATTTGAGAATTTTACTCCTTCAGATAGTGTGATTAGACACTGAGGATAAACGGTTATGATTGTCTCTGTAGGTTACCTGCTGTCCAAGAGGGAAGGCCAGCCGGGCTCACCAGAGAAGCCATTGTCAGACCTTGGCCGGCTATCCTACATGGCATATTGGCGTAGTGTAGTGCTGGAGTGCCTACATGAGATCAGAGATCGACAGCTCACCATCCGCAAACTCAGCAAAGTCACTGGCATTTGTCCCCAAGATATCACGGCCACTCTGCTTAATCTGAATATGCTGGAGCAGAGAGGAGACCGGTGAGAGAGATGCTCACACACTACAGCGGCTGATTTTCATTGATTATACATGGTTTAGTGCTAACAGTAAATGAACACAAGGATGCACCACACTGATCAAAAGTGACTGAAGAGACATTTGTTACAAAAGAGTTCGGTAACACTTTATTTTAAGGTGTCCTTGCTGCACATGTTAAATGTACTTGTATAATTGCATGCAAGTCACATTAAGCCAAACTCAGTAGCACTTTATTTTACAGTCCTGTTCCTCATGTATGTACTTATTAATGTTATTACAATAACTAGGTACTAACCCTGAATATACCTCTAAACCTAACCCTACCCCATTTAGTTACCTTATTACCATTACTTTCTTAGGTAAGTACATGTAAGTACACATACTGTACAATAAAGTGAACCCCAAACTCTAATCATAACCATTTAGTTAAGTACATGTAGTTAATTAATATTAGTCAGAATCAGAAAGAGCTTTATTGCCAAGTATGTTTCCATATACAAGGACTTTGTTTTAGTGTCACAAGCTTCCAGTACACAGAGACAACAACAACACAGATTATAAAAAATGTGAATAAAATACACACGTGTATATATAAATAAACAAGAAATGGAAAATATAAATTGACAAATAAAATAAATTGTATATTACATGTGTGCTATAGATATAATATAATATATTACTCAATACTTAAATGTATAATTACACTAGGACACCTTAAAATAAAGTGTAACTAAGCGTTCTGTTACAAATAAGTGCTTTTCTTTTTGAACTTTATATTTATCAAAGAATCCTGATAACATTTTTTACAGTTTCCACAAAAGTATTAAGCAGCAGAACTGTATCAGTATTGATAATAAGAAATGTATCTTGAGCAGCATATTTGATTTCTGAAGGATCGTGTGACACTGAAGACTGGAGTGAGTAATGATGCTGAAAGTTCACATACAGTATATATTACAGTAGAAAACACTTGTTTTAAAGTGTAGTATTTCTCCATATGACTCTTATTAATTGTTATATCAAAGGCAGGCTTGGTGAACATAAGAGACTTCTTTCCAAAACATTAAGAAATCTTACTGACCCCAAACTTTTAAATGGTATTGTATATTTGTTACATTTGTATCAGTCTGTATAGTAGTTTCCTGATTTGTCCTTTCTTGTTATAGAGTGATTATCCTGCGAAGAGAGAAGCTGGTGTCCTCTCACATGACCCGACTCAAAGCCAAACCTCGGCTCCTTGAAGTTGATCCAGACTGCTTACGATGGACACCTGTTATCGTCACCAACACGGTAGTATCTGAAGGAGAAGGGGATGAAGACGAGGAAGAGGAAGGAGGACAGGAGAGACCTAAAGATGTAAGCGTCTTGACTTTTTTTCCCTAGGTTCAGTGGATGCAGTGTTTGTGAACCAGTTACAGCTGCACGATTAATCATCAAAAGATCATGATCTCGATTCAATCACCCATGCAGTCTTATTTCTAAAATGGAGCAAATCATCTTTTGAAAGTAATTGTTGCTTCAATAATGTTTAATTACAATGTTGATTACATTGTTTCACCACTAGGTGGCGACACGTGACTGGTAAAGGGGACCTATAATGCCCATTTTTACAAGATGTAAGATAAGTCTCTGATGTCCCCAGAGCATATATGTGAAGATTTATCTCAAAATACCCCAAAGATACATTTTTATAGCTTGTTAAAATTGCCACTTTTAGGGTATGAGCCAAAACATGCTGATTTTGAGTGTTGCTTTAAATGCGAATGAGCTGTGTCTCCCGGAGAAGAGGGCGGAGCTTCAAGAGCTCAAGCTGGAGCATTAGCCTTTGCAAATAAACATTCCACTATTAATACAAGCCTGTTATCTTTACAGACAGTGTACTCTGTTTCAAAGTCAGTCATCTGATTATACTGTGCATAATAAATTCATGTTTATGAATTACACAGACGGGGAACACGGCGGGATAAAAATAACAACATAGCTGGTCTCATGCTATCACCAATTTTATAAGTCCCTCTTCTGATTATGAGCTCGACAACTTCAAGCAATCGACTCACGCAACTTTTAACTACCGCAGTCCTATTCACAATCATTCTGATAGCACTTGAAGGCAGCATCAGTGAAAACAGACAGAGACAATGATAGCTTTAGCAGTTAGCCTTAAGTGTCAAGAAGCTCTTTCAAGAAAGGCAGTTTGGAAAACAAACGCATGACACTTTGTCTGGAGCTGACGTTCACGCACGAAGCATTGGTATTAATTCATAAACATGTAGGGGATGTTACCGATTTTTTTTTTTTTCCAGGATATTTCCTTCGAAAATGATATTTAACCACAGTGTCCTCGGCTCAGGGGAGGTTATGGCGACTCCTATGTTTATTAGTGCATCCCAAAACACAACACTTGTAAAGCCTCTTTGGCGCTGGCATTGTATATATCTGCAGTAATGGCGGACCGCAGCTTCTCACTCAGGGCTGTTTATGCTAATAGGGCAGAGAGCGTCACAAATGGGCGGGACTTTTTCCCCTCAGTGACGAGCACAGAGGGAGAATCTGAAACAGCTCGTTTGGAGATACTGTTCATGATTTATTGGTTTTATAAAGATAAAAAAAAAGGAGTTGGTGGAATTTTAACATTATAGGATGGATGTTTTCTCACACTGCAGCCACACAACTGTGTTCAAACACCTTTAAGTGATTTTTGCATAATAGGTCCCCTTTAAATAAGGCATTTGCCATTGAATCATTCATTCAAGAGATTTGTTCAAAACTGCTGATTCATTTAGTAATGGACCAATTTAAGTATTTCATTCAAAAATAAATTAAACATTTTTGAATAGAATAGAGGCAATTAGTATTTTGTCACAGCCTCTAGTAAATTTACACGTTATTTTGCTTAGTTCAGAATCGTGGGTGAATTATGATCTCTTTTCAAAACAAAAAAAGTGATTCTCAATTCCAGAATTGTGCAGAATTGTCCAGAATTGTGCAGCTCTAGTACCAGTACATACTGAAGCTGAACTTTTGTTCTCTGCATCTCTCCTACAGATCAAACCCAGCCACAAGAGCTCCCCACTCTCTTGGCATATGAAAGGGGAACGGGAAAAGGAGGAAGAGAAAAAGAGCTTCCCAGCGTTCCCAAAAAACCAAAGCTCTCCTCCATCCTCTTCTGTTTGCAACAGTGTTCTCAGTCCTGAACGTTCTCCCCTTTTTCTTACGGCTAATGGGGAGCGCAGGGGACCTGGCCGCCCTCCCAAAAACTGGTTATTGGGCAAGGTGAAGGATGTACCACGTACAGGACCAGGTCGACCACGTAAACTAAGGCCCCCAGAGGAGGAAGAGGAGGATGAAGAAGAAGAGGAGGAGGATGATGATGATGAGGAAGAGGATGAAAGAACTGGCATTAATAAAGTGACATCACCACCAATGATCTTGGCCTTAGAAAATGAGCCTGACTCCACATCAGCCTGTCCCATGGAGGCTTCTAGGCACCCCGCAGTTCCACAGTCACGCAGCAGAGGGCGGCCTCCGCGGAAAAAGCGTGGCCCAAAACGCAGGCTTATTGAGGAGCCTGAGGATGACCTGCCATCGTTGCCCCACACCACAAGGTTGAGTGAACCCGCGCTAGCCTTCATCAGTGAGAGCAGTGAAGATGAGGATGATGATGAAGATGAGGAAGAGTTGAGGAGTCGCTCACCACCTGTCCTCACCAAGCCCACATTAGGGTTTAAATGCAAGGTATGACACAAACAAGTCTGTTTTCGCTGCACATTTCAAAGCGAAGAGCCCTCTTCGTTCATGTGATCAGCTCATGATCCGGTGTTTTCCGCCCCTCAGAACAGTTCCGTGAATGAATGCAGTGAGCTCTTTATTGCTCATGCTGTAAGTTTAGCATGCATCTGGGAACGCAACGACCACCAGTTATGCTTTATTTTCATGGCAGATGATTACAGCATTTCACTAGATTTGTAGAAAGACGTGTTTTTGTAAGCCTGTTTTCACTGAAGCTGGAGTTTCCCTTCAAAATTATAGCTCTACTGCAGTTTCCGCCAAAATAAAAGCTGTCTTAAAATGAAAAGTGCAGTATGAATTGCTAGCGGTTTAAATGCAGTCCAAATTCAAAATATCTCTTTCAAGTGTAGAAATTAGGAAAGAAGTATTGTAATTTCCCTACTGCAGTGTAAAGCAAAAATAATATACCTATGAAATATTCACTTATTTATTTTACAGTGCAATTGTTTTACAATATATGGCCATTACTATCATAGGAATAACAATAATATAAAATTGTTGTTATTATTCTAATTAGTTTGGCTTCCTAAAACAGCAGTGTGAATGAAATTTAGATTGAGACAGTATATCACAAATAAAAAGAGTTCCCTTTAAAGTTCAGGTACAAGTCAAGGCTTAAGTTTTCTTAGTTAAGAGCATGGGTTGGAGCATTTTTTGCAATAAATATCACACGGTGGACTTCGTAAAGATATTATCATATTGTGAGATTTTGATACCGTTACATCCCAAGTAGGATTTTTCTAAGAGGCTAGAAAAACCTGGAAATAAAAATGTTGTGGCTTATTCTAGATCTTTCTTTGCTTTCCTCCTCTTGTAGTCTCAAAAGTCCTTACGCAAGAGGCGTGTACGTCAGCGCAGCCATCCCCACAGCAGCGTCATTACAGAGACCATCTCGGAGACAACTGAAGTTCTGGATGAGCCATTTGTTGATTCAGATTCTGAAAGACCCATGCCCAGACTAGAAGAAGAAACTCCATTTTGCAACCCTATCCGACGCTACGCAGCAGCCCGCAAACACATGGGACCTGCCCCAAAAAGCATCAGCAGAGGCAATCTGACTGAATCGGAGGAAGACGGTTAGTACAACTAATAGGAGTGGGAATCTTTTGGTACCTCACAATTCAAATCATAGCGATTCTTGGGGTCAGGATTCATTTAAAAAGTCGATTCACGATTTTATCAAGTTTTTTTGTGCACACTGGACGTTAAACGCACAGGATTTTGATACAAAAACACACCAGTATGGGTAGTCCTGATTCAAGAAATCAGTTTCCTATTAACTTCCGGTAACACTTTATAATAACGTTCAGTTGTAAGTCATTTTGAAGTGATTATTTAATGATGAACTAATCATTTACAAAACGTTCATAAGCAATTAATAAGTGATATGCTAATAATTATCAGCAGTAGCTAATAATTTGTGTATGTTTTGTTAATTCATTTACAAGTCATTTGTTTATGATGAACTAATCATTTACAAAACATGCTAACGATTTACAAATCTGTCATAAGTTATCTTTAAAAAATAGCATCATGAAATAATCAAACAGATCCTTAATGGTTAATACTTACTAGTTAATATATTATTAATCACTTATAAGTCATTGAAATGTCAACACTGTACTATTATCTCAATAAACATTATAAATCATTTACAAAGCTTTCTACATCCCCTAATCTAAAGTGTAAACTACTCATCAGTTGTAAATGTTTTACTAATTTTATGGTTTCCAGTTGTGTCTAAGTAAATAAATATATATATATATATATATATATATATATATATATATATATATATATATATATATATATATATATATATATATATATATATATATATATAACACACAGACAACCTGTAACCGGAAGGTTTGTAAAACATTTACAACTGCTTTGTAAAAAGAAAAGCTTTGTAAATGATTTATAATGTTTATTGAGATAATAGTACAGTGTTGACATTTCAATGATTTATAAGTGATTAATAATATATTAACTAGTAAGTATTAACCATTATAGGTGCTGTATGTAGGATTGACACCTAACGGTTGAACTAGGTATTGCAGTCCAAATTCAAAATATTGGAGAGGGTTTTTTTTCACCTGGCCAAATACTTTGGTGAGTTAATAAGAATATTGGTAACTCTTTAGTGTCCAATTCTCACTATTAACTTAGCATGAATATTACTGGCAATTAGTGTGATTTTCTAAAATTCTTCTCTTCTGTTCAGATCCCACTCCTGTGCTGAAGCCGGTTGCTATCCTGAGAAAACCTGAACCTTCAGAGGCCACACAGAGAACAGGGGCAACAGCTGAGATGCCTGAGGTTCCAATAAAAAGAAAGAAAGGTTGGCCTAAGGGCAAGAGTCGCAAGCCACTCCACTGGAAGAAGCGTCCAGGCAGAAAGCCTGGTAGTGGAGCCGGTCAGACAGCTGACACCAGTCTAGTAGACCCATCCTCGGAGGACCCACCACCTCCAAAGATCAAAATGAAGCCTGGCCGGAAACCTCGCAGCTATTACCTGCAGCGTGCACAAGAGGAGGCTGCCAGACTGGAGTTTGAACAAAGCCGATTAGCTCCGGAGCAGCTAGACAATTCAACGCTGGAGGGCAAAACTTGTAAAAAGACAGCCAGAGCCTTAACATCCGACCTCAGTCCTGAGAAACTGAAAGACTCAGAAGAGGAGGACGATTTCCTTCAGGACTTCAGAGAGCCATCCAAACCCAAAAGGCGAGGTCGGCCTCCAAAAAATGGCAACCTACCTCCCCCTGTACCCAAACCTCCTCCTGTGTCTGAGCCAGAAGAGGAAGATGAGGAGGAAGACCGACCATGGTCAGTTGAGAAGATCAGCCGTCCTCCTTCTCGTACCATGTCGCAGTCTTCCAGTACAAGAGCTTCTCAGCCGAGAGCAGAGGAAGATGAAGAGCGGGATGATGAAGATTGCGATAACGGGGTTAATCGGAGAACAGCAGCAACACCCGGCTCAGGAAGCCGGCGCAGCGATGATCACGATGCCGACGACGAAGGAGATGGTCGTCTCGAAGAGAAAAGTGACAGCAGCAGTAGCAGTAAAAGAAGAAAGGGCCAAGACTCTGAAGATGATGTTGAGGAGCAAGAGGATGAAGAAGAGGAACCATCATCACCTGCTCGCTCTCCCCCCGTGAAAGAAGAACCCCAGAGCAGTGAGGGTTTTTTAGACATGCAGACAAACGTGGCAAGGGATTACGTCAGCAAACAGGAAGAAGTTGAAGATGAGGAGGAGGATGCCGAGGAAGTGCAGGAGGTGAAGACTAGCTCTGCAGATACGGATGAACGCCGTCGACGAGAGCAGGAGGAATCTGCAGCGGCCGCGGCGGCTGTAGAGACTGTAACCGTAATCGCGGTGCCTTCTGAGCCGCTGGAAATGCATCCTTTACACGTCGAGGATAAGACCGTGCTCATGATGGAGGCTGAGCACTCACACCAGCATCCCGACTTCAAAGATGACCTGAGCCACCAGCAGCACACACATCACCACAGCAGCGAGCTGGATCTGGAAACTGTGCAAGCTGTACAGTCTCTCACGCAAGGCGAGGCCCAAGAGGAGGATGCAGAGTCCCATGGAGCTTACCAGGATTGTGAAGAGACGCTAGCTGCTTGCCGGACTCTGCAGAGCTACAGTCACGGTGAGGGTGAGGAGGAAACGCTAGCTCTGGTGGAGGATTGCGGAGCCTCCCAGCACAGTCCCATGCCTAACCCACCCATGCCTACGTTACCGAACCAGTCTGTCCGTTCAGTCAGCAGCCCTGGCATGACTCCTGGTCCTATGGATCCTGGATCAGGAGTGCCTGGTCCTACAGGAACTGGAGCAAGTGGAGCATATACCCAAATAACCCCAGAGCATCCCAGCTCTCTATCCGCTCCCTCATTGCAAAACATGGAGACCTCTCCTATGATGGACGTGCCGTCGGTTTCTGATCATTCCCAACAAGTGGTAGACAGCGGATTTAGTGATTTGGGCAGCATTGAAAGCACTACGGAAAACTACGACAATCCGAGCAGCTACGATTCAACGATGGGCGGCAACGGAGGAGGGAGCGGAAGTAACGGAGGTGGCATGTCCACAGCGGTGGTAGCATCTTCCTCGTCTTCATCCTCAAGTTCAACCACACCATCATCGTCATCGTCTTCGCAAGGCAGCAGCTGCTCCTTCATCTCCACGTCCTCCAGCACAGGAGTCGGCTCTCAGATCGCCATGGGCAGCTGTAGTCTTATCCAGCAAGCGGGTCCTGGGCAAAACGGTGGAAACGGTGTACCACAACCACCTCCTCCTCCGCCTCCGCCTTCCTCTAGCACTCCAAGTTGCGGAATAAAATCTCCGCAAGGCTGCGTCATCGAAAGACCGCCGAGTGCTAGCCAGCAACAGCAACAACAGAAAAAAGTCTCTCAGCCGACTCAACAAAACCCTCAACCGCAGCCTCCACCCTCCGCTCCTCCACCTCCTCCTCCTCAACAGCAATCGCTCTCGCAGTGCAGTATGGGAAACGGCTTCGCCTCCACACCCATGATCATGGAGATTCCCGAGAGCGCGGGCAGCGCCGGAGGAGGCCGGAGTTTGTATGACCGCATGGGACAAGACTTTGGTGCCGGCGGTTACAGTCAACACTCTGCTTCGTTCAGTTTAGCCAAACTCCAGCAGCTAACCAACACCATCATGGACCCCCATGCAATGTCTTATTCGCATTCGGCCGCGGTCACGTCATACGCGACGAGCGTTTCCTTGTCCAACCCAGGCTTGGCGCAGCTCGCTTCTTCCCCACACCCACCTTTGCCCCAAGCTCAGCCAACTATGACTCCACCTCCAAATTTGAGTTCTGGCTCCATGAATCTCGGTTCCTCTTTGATCCAGTGCAACATGACAGGCGCCAACATTGGATTGCCTCCTCCGCATACGCAGCGTTTGCAAGGCCCGATGGCCACAGTCAAAGGCCACATTGCAATTCGTTCCAAACCCTCTCAGATTCCTACAGGCTCCCCTCACCAGCAGCAGTTGTACAGCCGAAGCTCTGGTGCTGTGACCATGCAAGGCTCTCCGCGAACTTTAGCGGTGCAACGTGGCATGATGACGAACCTCATGCCTACCCCTGCCACTTACAACTCCATGAACATGAATCCGCTCAATGCTGCCATGTCTGCTGGCTACCGAATGCCACAGCCCATGATGAACAGTGGGTACCACAGTAACCCGCCATACATGAACCAGCCAGCCCAGTACCCCATGCAAATGCAAATGGGCATGATGGGAGGCCAGGCTTATCCGCAGCAGCCTATGCAGCCCAATCATCATGGCAACATGATGTACACGGGCCCCTCGCACCACAGCTACGCCGGCGTCCCCAAGCAGTCGCCTTACATGAGCAGATGAGCGGCAGAGAACGAGCAGAGAGAGACGTTCCCCGCCGGACTCTGCATCTCTGTACTTTATCCATTTGTATCCACCACCCTCCAAAGTCTGGGCGAAACAGCAACAAGATGAGCTTGGTGGAGGAAGAGGACATAGAGACTGCGACGATTTCTTTTTCTTTCTAAATATGTTGTCGTCAAGCTCTGTTCCTTTTAGGTTCATTTCCCAATTGCCTGAGCTGGGGAGATGATCTAATGGACCTTTATTGTGGCAAGTGTCATGCTCCCCTGTGTGGACCAACAGGGGTTGGTTTCCACCGAAATGTGACCGAAGGGGTGAAGCATCAAAGCAGCTACAGGGGAAGTGGACCTAACTTTTCAAACGTTGTTATTTACGTTGTTATTGAACATGCATCGAATCATGCACACAATCGTTCAATTGACATAGGAAGCCTTACCTTAAAAAAAGAGACAAAATAATTGTAGATGGACTATTTTTTTTTCTTTTTTTTATTATTATATTATTATTATTGACTTTATTTTTAATATGTTCTCGTTTTTTTCAATGACTGTTGAAATGCTTGTGTTTCAGTCTGACCTTCTCATGCTTTATGTGTGTGGATAAAGTGATTCACGCTCGCTCATACGCCCACTCATGAACACATTCGCTCACACAGAGCTCGTGGAGACGCACAAGGCGTCTGAGGTCTCTGTAAATCGGTCTTCCCAGTACGGAATCGTGTATATCCAAACACAACAGTGGCCCAAACGGACGTCTGATAGTAGTGACCATGCATCTATAGACTGGACTAAACAAGTCCTTGGAAACTAGTTAATGTAAATATTCTGGTACTACCTGGTTCACAGCACAGAAATCATAAACACTCCACAGATGTCAATAGTGGGAAGGTCTTTAATGGCATACTGCAGCGTCCATGTAACGTTAAAGGGGTTAACCACGCCTGCAGAGCAGTTAGCATCGCGACTGTGCTCATCCGGTGATGTTAATGATTAAGAAGTAAGTAGCGCTCCTCGTACTCCAGCTGATCATGGGGTAGTGATGTTAGCTATTAGCCACCAGAGCGAGTTGTACAAATAAGTAGATCCGTGTCTGCAATGCACACACGGACAAATGAACACTCACACCCGGGATAAAGGTTAAAGTGCATGATGTCCTGAGATGGTTACTGTTTTAGGACAACGGGCAGAGAATTTCTTAATGTTCCAGTATTCATTGTCAATATGAGGAATCTTTCTCAAAGACCTGACGTTTCATATATTATTTGTGCGCTTTTGTTTTTCTGAATTTTATCAGACTGGGCAGCTTTCTTTTATGACGAGCTGACTCTTTTTGACTTTAGAAGACTTATTGTAGAGAAAATGTTTTTTCTAAAATATAAAAAAAAAAAAAAGAAATTCTGACATGGATATTGGTACTGTCATTTTTTTCACTTCTGTTTCAGGAAAAAACAATGCATATTTTTTAGCTCAACTCTTGGGGTAATATTATTAAGAAATTCAAAACAAAAAAAATTACAACTCACTTTTAGTGAATTTAAGATGCCTTTAACCTTTCCATTCCATCTCATCTCTAGAGTTTTCTATCTTTGTGTAGTATATTAATGCTATTTTAAAACAAAAGGAAAAAAGAGATATCTAAAGGTCACTTAGCGTTATTTTCTGTTTCTTTTCTTTTTTTCTTGGTTATTGTGTGTGTATAGGACAACTTCCTTACATCTATGAGGCATGTAAAAATGAGCTCAGTATATTTCTGTCTGTTTATATTGCTTACCTTTTCGTATACTTTGTAATTGTACATGGTGAATTGTAAGCTAAGAGAGAGCCTGGTAGCCGGCGAAAGAGAGAGAGCCAAGCTGGGGCGCTCGGTGATGGTCGGAAGCGTCCACCTTCCACTCCTCTCTGTTTTGTCCTTGTATGTATTTCCATTTATTCGTTTCTTTCTAATTTCTTTTTTTTTTTTTTTTTTTTCTTAGCAAGTACTTTCAAAGAACTCTGTACATTTTAACATGGAACAAAAATAAATTATGTTGAGCCATTTCACTTACTGCATTTCTTGAAAAATCTCTAAAGTAATGTTTTTTTTTTGTGCTGTCAAACGATTAATCGCATCCAAAATAAAAGCTTTTGTTTATGTAATATATATGTGTGTACTGTATATATAAATATGAAATATAACACTTTTCTTAAATGTATACATGTATATGTACATAATAAATATACACAGCACACATAAACATTATGTAAACAATTGTTTTTATTTTGGATTAATTGTTTGACAGCACTAATGTTTTTAAATTAATTTGCATGCATAATTATTAGGCACGTTGATATTCTGATGATGTTTTATTTTATATTTTTCCCCAAGCACATTTTACCAATTCCAAACCACATCAATCTTAACTACTATTGATTTTGTATTTAATCATTTATAAGTGATATATATAATTGTCCATGAAGGCTGGAAGTGAAAAACTCCAGATAAAATGAGCTGGTTTAACTCAAACTGAGATGTCAAAAATGATTAAATCCCCATGAGAACTATTCTAAACCAATGCAATACAGAAATTGTAACAAATTTAAGACATGACCACTGGGTCAGAAAAAAACAGGTGGAGAAGAAAAGGCACATGTTAACTGCAAAAGAATTAAGAATTAGGTGTGAAACCATCAGGAAACGTTTCCAGCACCATTTTCATTTTTACTATGCTGTGAAATAGCTTTTGCATTTAAAAACAAACCGGGTTGAATGTTTTAGAGTTTACACTATCCTTGAACATGATTATAACTCTTGTGTATTAGAAATACATGCTGATTTATCTACAGATATCCAGTCTAATAATAGCTGATTAGTGGATACAATAGATAAACTTAAAAGTTCATATTAAATGACATTAATAACATTGTTGATCAATTTTAAGCAGATCTCAAGATGTCCGTCTATCATACTGTACTGTATAATGCTGAGACGCTTAGATTCACTCGAAGCATGCAGAATCATAGTGTTTTTGATTGATTTATATTTTGACGGATTTTCTTTGTCAATCATTGGTTATCTGCCAAACCAGGGAAATACTTGTTGGTTTTTAATTGGAGAATCTGTAAAATTTACATTATTTTATAACGTCGCAGCACAACTTCAGGTCTTTTGAATATAATGTCTAATACTGGAATTAGATTTCTTAAAGTAAATCAGAGTTTTATATATATAGACCGAGAACAAATACCAAATACAATCTTTTGTTTTTATATAATGCATGGAAACACAATATAATGTGGATAGGGACCGGATTTGTTGATGTGCAAAGAAAATGCCTGTAATAACAGAGTAAGTTAGAATCAGCTTGAGAATAAGGCACATTTTTATTATGTAATTAAGTTTATTATGCCATTTTTAACCTCAGAGGACAAGCTACCCTTGTATATTTATATCTGTAGACTGTAAACCCACGTTTATTTTTTATTTATTTATTTTTGGATGTGTGGATATAATTGTTTATTTTTTTCTTTTTTGTAGTTGTAATAAAAAAATATTTTGAAAAGGACAAGCTACCTTGATCCAATAAAACTACGCTGTGCAGTGACGTTTAATGCCCGCTGTCCAATCAACTTCGAGGATAATAGTCCACTCTCTTCTGCAATATATACCAATTATAAGTGGAGTGGGCGGGGTTAACGTGCTAGGCGTAGCCTGCCATTGGTTAGAGCGAGTGTCAATCATATTTTCTCGTCACAAAATAACAAGAAGGAAGCGACATTTCTGCTTCTAATTAAAGAATCCTGGGAAGTGGCAGAAAAAATTGTAAGTATTAATTTATCTTTACAATACAAGCATTCACACCTAAAGATAAAGACAGGTGAAAATGCGAATGAATGAAGCCTTTTAATCCGTAGCTAGTCACAAGACAGTCCTGTGATGCGAGAGAGAGGAGGATGATGATGAGGATGATGTGATCCTGCTGAAACCAAACCCTTTCATCCGAGCAGGCTGCGCTTTTAAAACGCTATTCTTCTCTCCGGTAACCGGATAGGGGTGTAGAATAACGAATGAACTCGGAGGCCTATCGGTTACCGGCTGTTCCGAACGAGTCAAGAGCTCTGCATTAGCTAATAATCTTGTTCTTACTCAGTCTTCCAGCTGCCAAGATGATCCACAGCCTGTTTCTGGTGAACGCGTCGGGGGACATCTTTCTGGAGAAGCACTGGAAGAGCGTGGTCAGCAGATCCGTCTGCGATTACTTCTTTGAGTCTCTGGAACGAGCCACGGAACCGGAGAACGTCCCCCCGGTGATCCCGACCCCGCATCACTTCCTCATTAACGTGCTCCGACATCGCATCTACTTCGTGGCCGTCATTCAGAGCGAAGTGCCTCCTCTGTTCGTCATCGAGTTCCTGCATCGTGTGGTGGACACCTTTCAGGTTTGATGCTTTATCACCACGGTGTGCTGATGCTCTGATATTTACCATGCTGGATGAAAGTAAAGTGGCTGTATCCTGGTAAACTGTGTGTTATTTCGAAATATGCACTACCAGGCTAAAGTTTTTGAACCCTATGATTTTAATGTGTTTTTTTAAAGTGTTTTCTGCTCACCAAGCTTGCATTTATTTGATCCAAAGCACTACTATTTAAAATAGCTGTTTTCTCTGTGAATGTGTGTTAAAGTGTAATTTATTTCTGTGATGCGCAGCTGTATTTTCAGCATCATTACTCCAGTCTTCAGTAATGATTCACAGCAGATTCACAGCTTTTGAATCCTGAAAAAAGTACTCAACTGTTTTAAATATTTATAATAATAATAACAATAATATGTTTCTTGAGCAGTAAATCAGTATATTATTATGATTTCTGAAGGATCATGTGACTCGGGTGATGATGCTAAAAATTCAGCTTTGAAATCACAGGAATAAATTGCATTTTAAAGTGTATTCACATAGAAAACAGTTGTTTTATATAGTAAATATATTTCAGAATTTGACTGTTTTTGATGTACTTTGAATCAAATAAATGCAGGCTTGGTGAGCAGAAGAGACTGCTGATACAGTGATGGTATCAGATGGTGATAATGTGGCATACTAGTATATATAACACACTGTATGCATATTCATAGACTGTCAAATATCATGTTATTAATGTAGCATCATAGTATTTATTAAGGGCTTTGCTAACACGGCGTTAGCCGGCATTGTGATGAAGATAATTAAAGGAAATTACAAAGTTTAGCTGCTGTAGTATATTTTATAAAAACCATAGTATGTGCATTCCAATTAATATCAGTTGGGTTATTTTGGTTAAAAAACAACTTAAAATACAGCTACTGTATGATAACATAATAAAAAACATGATTTTTGAAAATAAAAAAAAACTGAGTTATCTGCTTTTGCAAATAAACTCTTAAAATGTTCAATAAGCGTGTTGTGTGTCTCCCTTCAGGACTATTTTGGGGTTTGCACAGAGGCAGCTATTAAAGACAATGTTGTGGTGGTCTATGAGGTGCTGGAGGAGATGCTGGATAATGGCTTCCCTCTGGCCACCGAATCAAACATCCTAAAAGAGCTCATTAAACCTCCTACCATCCTGCGCACTGTGGTCAACACCATCACAGGTACTCTGTGTTAGCTTGTGCTTTATTAAATATCTGTCAGCCTTTGAATGCATAACTATTTATTCTGTTTCTTATCCGTGCACAGGAAGCACTAATGTTGGCGAGCAGCTTCCTACAGGTCAGCTGTCAGTGGTTCCGTGGCGGCGCACAGGTGTTAAATTTACCAACAACGAAGCTTATTTTGACGTGGTGGAAGAAATCGATGCTATCATTGACAAATCAGGTGTTCTTATATCTCATAATAGTGTACAGATCCAATCATGAAATGTCTTTGGCTCAAATCACTCACCTATGAGTCAGTAAATCATTCATAAATATATATAATGTATGTATATTTTTCCCCTAAGGTTCCACTATCACAGCAGAGATTCAGGGAGTGATAGACGCCTGTGTGAAGCTCACAGGAATGCCTGATCTCACCTTGTCATTTATGGTAAATCTGGACATCTTTTCTAAATAATAGCTTGTTTTGTTGAATGTTTTGAACAACTAATGACAGCTATCGGCCTGGAAGCATCAACATCACATACAGCAGAGGTGTTGTTAATCATAACTAAAATTATGAAATTATATTTTGTTAGATGAAATAAAGTAATAATGGAGGAAAAAAAACAAATATATATAATTAGTACATCATATGGAAAAATACATACATGGAAAAACACCCATTTTATTTCATTTAGTTACCAAGACCATTTTTTTTTTTTTATTTAGGTACTAAAATTACAAAAACTAAAATAAAAATATTTGAATATATTATAATAATATATAATTAAATTTAAAACAAAGCTCATTCACAATATGAATATTATAATAGTATGTAATTAATACTAAAATAACACTGATTTGCAGGCCTACAGCTGGTCATGTGATCTGAACAAGATTCTTCAATACTTGATGCATTCAAGGGCTCGCTAAATTTAACCAGCCCAAATAAAATAAAGACCATAAATGTCAATCAAAAACATTTTCAATACACAAATATCAAGGAAAGAGTTTTATTTTACTATTTACAAGGTATTTGCAGAATTCTTAAATCTTTTTAAGGCAATTTGAAAATCTTTTGGCCGGTCATTTCTGGCACCTGAGCAAAAGCATTCTTTACACCAGACCTGTACAGCACACACACAACACTGTAACTTTGAACTTTAATGAGCTATTTATATCTGATTTGACCCTTGATGTAACTAAATGATGTATATTTTAGGTTAAAGAGAAAACCTGTTTACTGAACAATACTCTGCAGCTCAACAGATTGGATCAATGATGTTTCTAAAGAAGTTTCTTACGCTCATCAAGGCTGTATCTATTTGATATAAAAACTGAATATTATTTCACTAAATAATATTGTGAAATATTATTGCAATTTCAAATAAATGTTTTCTATTTTAATATACTTTAAAATGTAATTAATTCCTGTGAAGCAAAGCAGTATTTTCAGAGTCACGTGATCCTTTAGAAATCACTCTAATATACTGATTTATAATCAATGCTGGAAACACTTGTACTGCTTTTTATTTTAATTATACTGTATTTTTTGGGACCTGTGATATTTATTAAAAAAAAAAAAGTAAAAAGAACAGTGTTCAGTCAAAATAGAGATTTTGTTTCAATATAAACTATTCAAAAGTTTGGGGTCAGAAAGTTAAATGAACTTTATTCAGCAAGGATGTGTTAAATAGGATAAAATTGATAGTAAAGACTTCTATTGTTAGAAAATATTTCTATTTTGAATAAATGCTGTTCTTTTAAACTTTAGATTAATCAAAGAAAAAGTAACATGTTCCAAATAAATATGAATCAGCAGAACAGTTTCAACATTAATAATAAATCAGTATATTATTATGATTTCTGAAGATCATGGGATACTGCTGGAGTAATGATGCTGAAAATACAGCTGCAGATCACAGAAATAAATACTATTTTAAAGTATAGGTATTAAAATAGGAAACCAATATTAGAAATTGCAATAATATTTCACTATATCACTGTATTTTTCTGTATTTTTGAAATGAATGCAGCCCATCTTTGCCCATCCTCCGTTATTTCCAGCACTTAATCAAGCCACTCTTCTTTAATACATGAGGATGTTTTATTTCACGTCATTGTGTTTGTGTTGTCTCTCGTGTCGAGCCCTGCATTCTGTAATGTTTTGACAGCTTTACCTTTCAAAACGGCTCTTTAAAGGAGTCATTTGATGTTGCTAAAAAGAACATTATTTTGTGTATTTGGTGTAATGCAATGTGTTTACATCGTTCGAGGTTATTTTCCACATACTGTACATTATCGTTGCTCTTCTATGCCCCGCCTTTCTGAAACGAGCTGATTTTTGCAAAGCTCATCGTTCTGAGAAGAGAGGTGTGCTCTGATTGGCCCGCTATCCAGTGCGTCGTGATTGGCCGAATACCTCAAGCGCGAGATGAAAATGTTACACCCCTCACCGTATTGTGATGCAGTCAGAAGCACCAGACTGTCCTTGCGATGTTGTAATTACCCACTTTATAGTGTTCCCATCACAGCCATTCATAGTGTTCACCTTCTAGGCTTATGTTACTCTCCCAGGTTCAGGAAATGGTCAAATCCATAAAATGCGCTGCACGCACTAATATTTGGGTTGAACTGTTCTGGAACAGTGTTGTAAATACAACTTAACCACTGATTTCTAGTTGTGTCCTCTTTTGGAAGCCCAAACAAAGTAGTTTCACTTTCACAACGAAACACAGCGTCTCCAGAACATGGTGCCGGCGGCAGCAACAATACTACAGCCAGAATAATAGCTCCGCCACCTTTCTGTGTGTAAACATTTGGCCGGTGTTTTGCAGATCTCCCCACACAGTGACGTAGACGTGGGGTCGTGTCTGAACGAGCCGTTTTAGGGGGACGTGGCAGAGTCTGAACTTTTATAAAGAATATCTCTTTGGGTTTGAGACTTCAGTCTTTGCAACTTTAGGGATCTTATCTATGCACAATCAGCTTGTAACACTCCAAAGTTGAAATTGCATCATATGACCCCTGTAATTCATTGTCGAACAATTTAATTTTTTACATTTATGCATCTAGCAGAATTTGCATCCAGCTGCACTTTGAAGTTCAAGCCTGTAATATATTCTGTATTCCTGTATACTACTAACCCATTCCATATTCCTTTTCTAAACATTTTATTCCTGCATCTTTGATTCTGTAGAACCCTCGGCTGCTGGACGATGTCAGCTTCCACCCCTGTGTCCGGTTCAAGCGTTGGGAGGCCGAGCGAATCCTGTCCTTCATCCCACCGGACGGCAACTTCCGCCTCCTGTCCTACCACGTCAGCTCTCAGAAGTGAGGACCTCCAGCGTATGACAGAAAGAGTCTCTTTTAGATATTCTCAGTAGTGGGAAAATCTCAAGAATCCCTTACTAATACTAATCAGATTCTGTTGTTGATACATTTGTAATTATAATAATAAGTTTTATTTAGTGCTCAATGTCGCTTTACAGTGAAGATACAAGTGGGTAACACTTTATTTTAAGGTGTCCTTGTTACATGTACTTATTATAATAACAATTATGCATAATTACATGCAAGTAACCCTAACTATATAGTAAGTACATGAAGTGAATTAATATTACTCAGTGCTTAAATATATAATTACACTGTAACAAGGACACCTTAAAATAAAGTGCAGCCCATCAGTAGAATAAACAAATATATATAACACCGTGAGAAAACCCAACACACAATAAGAAGGGTAACATTCAGAAAACAAACAGATGTAGGACATGCCTTATAAATGATAACATTCAGAGAACAGGTGAGTTTTAAGAAGTGATTAACATTCAAGAATATTATTGACACAGCGGAGAGATTTGTGTTCAGAAACACTGAATGATCTGCCCCCCCATCGGTCTGTCGTATAATATATAGAATATATCATTTCTTGAAAAAGAAAAGTTTCTTATGCTAATCGAGGCTGCATTTATTTGATAAAAATACAGTAATATTGGGACAAATATTGCCATATAAATGATTCTATTTGAGTATATGTTAAAGGCCTGGTTTCACAGACGGTTTAGATTAAGCCAGGATTAGGCTATAGTTCAATTCAACATTAAAGTAGTTTTTATAAACATACCTTAGAAAAAACAATACTGGTGAGCATTTTGGGACAAAACAATGGCACTGATTTATTTTAAGATCAGTCAGAGCAAGTTTCTTTCAGTTGAAACGGCTCAGGCTTACATTTTAGTCTGGGACTAGTCTTAAACCTTGTTTGTGAAGTCATTTATATCTGATGCGCGGCTGTATTTTCAGCATCATTACTCCAGTCTTCAGTGTCACATGATCTTCAGAAATCATTCTAATATACTGATTTGTTGCTCAAAACACATTTCTGATTATTATCGATGTTGAAAGCAGTTGGGCTGCTTCATATATTCGTGCAAACAGTGATGTTTTTATTTATTTTTCTCCAAATTCTTTGGAGTTTCGCAATTTTTTTTATTTTTTGTCTTTACTGTCACTCTTGAATAATTTAATGCATCCTTGATCAAAAGAAATATATTTTAATGTATTTATTAAGAAATCATACTGACTCTTGCACGTTAGTGTGCATACCTTTGCTTGTTATTTTGCAATGCGGTGTAGAGTTAGACCTGTGATTGCTGTTTTCTTCAGCCTGGTGGCCATCCCGGTGTATGTGAAGCACAACATCAGCTTCAGAGAGGGCAGTTCTCAGGGTCGCTTTGAGCTCACCCTCGGCCCGAAGCAGACTATGGGTAAAGCGGTGGAATCAGTCCTAGTGAGCAGTCAGCTGCCCCGCGGCGTCCTGAACGCCAGCCTCAACCCCTCACAGGGCACCTACACTTTTGACCCCGTCACCAAGGTAAACAAGGGTTTATTGTTTTCTGTGTTCATTGCTCTTCATCTGGTTCTGACGTTCAACTGAGGACAGACTGAGAGTCTTTTAAAAGTCAGTGTTGTCAAGTGTGATATTTTTCTGCTTGCATAAAAATTTTGTATTTTATTTTTACATAAGCTAGGAATTTCTCTGTTATCAGCTGATAATAATTATTTAAGTGATGACAAATGTTAAATACATAAATAGCAGGCCATAATAATTTACCAGAAAAGGGCTCGTTTGTTTCTACCTTTTTAATTCAACACAGCAAAATATTTTATGTTGTTAGTACACGCTTCAGTCTTCTGATATGTGACCCTGCAGCACAAAAGCAGTCATGAGTAACACAGGTATATTTGTAGCAATAGACAACAATACATTGTATGGATCAAAATTATACATTTCTCTTTTATGACAAAAATCATTAGGATATTAAGATCATGTTCCATGAAGATATTTAGTAAATTTCCTACCGTAAATATATCAAAACTTTATTTCTGATTAGTAATATGCATTGCTAAGAACTTCATTTGAACAACTTTTAAGGAGATTTTCTCAATATTTAGATTTTTTTGCTCCCTCAGATTCCAGATTTTCAAATAGTTGTATCTCAGACAAATATTGTCCTATCATAACAAACCATACATCAATGGAAAGATTATTTATTCAGATGTATAAATCTCTTTATGACTGGTTTTGTGCTCCAGGGTCACATCTGGTTAAATGTGAATGTTTAACTGGTGGTAGCTGCATACTAATGTTGCAGTGGATTGTTATTTGCAGCTTTTGTCTTGGGATGTGGGTAAGATAAACCCCCAGAAACTGCCCAGTTTAAAAGGAACTATGAGTCTCCAGACTGGAGCGTCCAAACCTGATGAAAACCCAACAATCAACATCCAGTTCAAGATTCAGCAGCTGGCTATCTCAGGTACCGTCCATCAGTGGTTTCTCGATTGATTTCGCTTCGGACGTTACACAGGACATAACGTGGTGGCCCGTTGTTTACCAAGATAGTAGAATAACAAAAATCACTTCTGAAAGCATTTCAGCCCTGCTAATTGTATTCAAACAGCAACAGTTATGGATTACATGTTTGCAAAAAAAATGCTTAGGCTTTCAGTTCAAATTTAATTCTGGTTGTTTTGTGTATTACTTAATTATGCACCATAGAATTTGCCACATAGGATATGAAATGCTTTGCATTCAAATATATAATTAGTCTATTCAAATAGCACATTTGTTTCAGGTACCCTGGAGATTTTCTTCTGTTAAAATAATTGTGAACAGATAAATTGTTTCTTTAATCCCCGCAGGGAATGTAATCAAGCACATTTCTGCATCTGAATGAGCCATTGAAAACATTTATGACGATTGTATTATGTGGCCAGGAGATGGAGCCGTTCTGATGTGTTTTGAGCAGCTGTGCATGTAACATGGCTCTGTAGGATGGAGCAATGCAAGCTCAGGTTGACTGGTTCTTGATTTAGTGCTTTAGCAGTCACAGCCTTTCCCCAAAGACTCTCTTGTGCCAAATACACACCTGGTTTGCAACTGACATGTTTGCTTTCCGCTTTCTCACCCAACAGGTCTGAAAGTAAATAGGTTGGACATGTATGGCGAGAAGTACAAACCTTTCAAAGGCATCAAATACATGACCAAGGCCGGCAAATTTCAAGTCCGAACCTAGACAACCTCGTTCTTGGTTTACGGCGAAATGGGGATGAAGAAAAGAGAGGGGCCGAGTTTGAGTAAATACATCATCTGTGGAATGCATTTCAGGATCAGTTCAGGAAAATGTACGATAAGACTGTCAGTCATTAATGGAAGCATATCATTTCCAGAGATGATGTTATGAACACTATCAAAATGTGCTTCTACAGGTCAACCCAAGTTAAAGGGGCAGTAACTACATATTCTTGTTTGATTGCGTCCATTTTATTTGCAGCTTCTCTGGATTATGGTTGCTCTCCTCTTCATAGCCTTGCTTGCTTGATATCTTATCAGTTTCAGAACGCTCTCCTTCACACTGTATCTTCATGAGCTTGAGCTGCACTGTTATATTGATCTGTGCTCTCGTCCTCTGAGAAGCCAGGCGATAGGTGACTCATTTCTGCATTGCAGAACAATAATCTTATATTACCATTACAGACTGGCTTCGGCCAATGATTGTGTGCAAAGTAAACCATTTTTCAAATGGTCAAACACTGAACTCTTATCTTTCTTTACTGTGGTATTATGACAGTATGTGTCTTTTGTTTTAATTATTGAAATGTGTTTCTTATGCTATTTATTGACTGTCTGGCCATAAGCAAATGATTTGAAGCATAACTGACCACAACAATCCATAATAACCGTATACGTGATGCTTGATTGTTTAACCCTGAATGCAACATGCATTTAATAATAATGGACTTGATGCACAAAGTGCAGATTTAGAGATGATTATAGATACAGAGTAGGAAATATGTGAATTTAGTTTTTAGCTTCTATTAATGTTGTCTTCTTTCCTCCATGCTGTTTTTCAGATAAATGACTGTTTATAGTGATATTAAATGATAATAATAATAAAAATGGCTCATGTTCGGCAGCATGCTTCTTTAAAACCAGGCGAGCTGCAGAAACACTGATTAAATGTGTATGATGTTAATATCTGGAGAATGACTTGTCACCATGTGGTAAGGGTGGTTTGTCCACGTGATCAGCATGAGATTAGAAGAAAACCGTTAACATGTTGCTTCCCTTAAATTCTGCTCAAATGACATCTTGTCACCGTCATGACGCAATTTAACCCCCTCGGTCCACGACACTCTCTGAACTCCATTCCGCGACTTACTTCAGTCTCTCGCCGCCTCTCCTTCCTCCTCCTCATCGACTTCAACTCTCAAACTTCCCTAGAGTACCTAGACGAGACACGGAGGAAAGTTAAAGGCTCTGTCCCATAATCAAATAGCAACTTTCTTCTTCTTCTCGTGTCATGTCTTCTTGACTGCTTGGCGGTTTTTAACCCGTGCAGCAAAAGAACTTCATGTTTCTCTCATTTGCACTGCATTTTAAACTAAAACACAATGACGTTTTAGTCATGTGGAGCTTGTATATGCATTTACTGTTTTTAAGCAGCCATCGTTTAAATCTAAATGGGATTTGACGAGACGCACAAAGAACGTGTCCATCTCTTGGTAAGTCATTATTATATCTTAAGACTGAACTTTTTCTGTTTGAAAATGAAAAATAAGAAGGGTATAAACTGCAGTTTTATAAGAATGAGAGTTGTGTATTGTCCTGTGAGGTGTTGTACCTCTAATGAGGTGATTAGCGCAATACACATCGATTACTGAGAAGTTTTTCCACTGTATTATGTGATGATGATGATGAGATATCACTGTAACAACACCAGAGAACACCTTGTTGTTACACTGTACTGCGCGCGTTATAAATGTAACATTCTATTTGCGCATATTGTTACATTTTAGTTTCTTTGTGAGAGTTCGCGCGCCGGGTGTTTTCTTTATGCAGAGGGGGGCTTGCTGATGTGTCGTTTCTCTCACCCTTACAAAGAAAACTGTCACTTGTTCGTCAACATAAATCGGAAAAGCTAATACAGGCGTGTCTGTGCCGCAGTTTAAGCGATCATCGCCGAGTTTGGCAGAATTTGCACCTTTTCCTCAGCTCTCCATTTTTGCCGCCAGTTAAAGCGCCGGCACGTGCTCGAGTCTCAGAGCGCGTGCGGAACACTGGACTGGCTCGGCTTTAATATGAGAGCCATTTAACAATAATGCAGGATTCCTTAGTACTCAACGGCACTGTATTAATACTTCTAATAGGGTTCAGACCGATGCATTAGCTCTTTGATACTCAGTCACACTAGGCTACATGTCATTCAAAAGATCGGTCATTAACCCTTAAATATTGCTTTAAC
This sequence comes from Barbus barbus, assembly GCF_936440315.1. Classification (NCBI taxonomy): domain Eukaryota; kingdom Metazoa; phylum Chordata; class Actinopteri; order Cypriniformes; family Cyprinidae; genus Barbus; species Barbus barbus. Next base: position 40,087,208 of record NC_136734.1, read on the forward strand.
ACAGTTATAAACCACTTATCTTAGTTACTATGTTACCACCGTCCTCCTACGACAGTATAAGTTATATATGCAAGATGTAAGTATAATTTCAGTCTTGTCTAATTTGTTTAACTCGATGTAGATAATTTCCAATCAAGCTTCCATCTGCAAGTTACAGCTTGACTGATCTGGCAGAGAGCTAGGGTTGTAACTATTTCCTGTGTTTTTCTGCTGGACTCACAACAGACTTCACAACCCTTACGGAAATTAACCATGGTTTTACTATAAGAAAAGCGTAGTAACCATGTTTGTTTGCGTATTGGTTACCATTTATATAAACACAGTTTTACTACAAATACCATGGTTAAACTGTGGTCTCTATGGTTTAACTATAGTAACAATGCTTTGTTGTAAAACCATGGTTAATTTTCGTAACAACGAGCAACATTCTGTTATCTAGCCTGTAATGCTTTTAGAATTGTTTAAATGTTTTATTTGCTGTTTTCTTCTGCTGTCTATATATTTACACAATTTTACATGGTTTAGGGACACTTTTTAGGCTATAGCCTATGTAAATGATGTGAGCAGATGAATGAATATAATATGAAAGTTTAAGAGCGAGAAGAGCACCGATCTGTTCTGCTGACGCAAGCATTGCTGGATCTTCTGCAGATGTCATATGTGCATTAAAGAAAACACCCAGCCTTCTCTTCATATAGCACTTGAAACTATAAATGGAAAACACCCCATAAGGTTATGTTGCTCATCCTTGTAAACGAGTCCTGTAGACTAGACTGTAAAACTTATATGTTAATATTAAAAGTCATACTCGCCATGCCTTAGAGAGCAAGAGGACTTCCGAGGTTTTTTTATTTTTTGAGCGATGCTACGGTCTTAATCTACTTTATTAATTACTCAAGTAGCCTATGTGAGAATTCATAATCCATCGAAGCATGAAGCGAGGGAATTCCTCATTAAAGCGCTATTATCTACACAAATACTTTACAGAATAAATAATACTCCATTGTTAAACACAACGTTTCGTTAGCGACTCCTCACGTATCTTAACCACACAATACATTAACAGCGATACACAAAGCGTGACCCGTGGTTACCGTTAAAACATCTGAGTTTATGGACGGTCCCCGAGCGCCGAACAAAGAGCGTCGAGCGAAAGTCCTGCATTGACTCATAGCAGAGCAACAAAGAGCTGTGGAGAGAAACGCAGAGCTGTCTCAGGGGGGTTCGCCATTCTAACCGTGCATTTGCTCACATTTCGCACGTAGTACCTATCGTCATTCAGTACCTTTCTGTGTCTTGTATGGGTTTTCTTTCGCTTTGCACATAATTGTAAGAGATTTCACAATGATCATGAGATTTCAGGCTGGTATTGTCAATGTCTTTTCACTTATGACCATAGATAGACAGATAGATTGGCTATATATATTTATAGATACATGGGAAAAAAAGATAGATAAATAGATGGATGGATATTAACATTTATAGATAGTTTGACAGATAGATATTAACATCTATAGATGGATATACTTATAGCTAGACATACATATTTATTTATAGATCGATAGATAGATCAATAGACAGAGATAGATATTAACATGTATAGATGGATATACATATTTATAGATAGACATGCATGTAGATAGATATATGGATAGATAGACAGACAGATAGATATTAGCATGTATAGATGGATATGCTTATTTATAGATATACATGTTTATGACAAAACATGAATATGAGACAAAACAACAGAATGTCACATTTTATTATTGGGTGATTCAACACACAGATGTTTTACCAGCTAAGAAGTTCAGCACTTTTAGAGTTCATCCCTCTATCTGATGTGAGCATAAGTCTTTCTAAGTGATCTGCTGTGTCCTGTTGCATTAATTCTTCAGATATTAAAAGCAGGGATTGTGTCGTATCATTTATATCCATTACTTCTGTATTCTGAATCTTGCATTCGATGATGACACACAAACCAGGATGAAGACGAGGGAGCTGACTTTGAGAGAAAAGCAAGTGATTTTGATGCTAAAAGAAAAGAGGAAGTCAATTAGAGCTCTAGCAAAAACAAAGGGCATGGAGAAATCAAGAGTTTGGAAACCACCAGCAACCAACAACGACCTGATCAGCTGAGAAAACAACATGATGACAGACAAATCATAAAAGCTGTGAAAATGAACCCTAAAAGACGTGTCTGTAAAATCACCAACAACTTCCAGAAAGCTGGGGTGATGCTCTGACAATCTACTGTCCTCAGGAGACTTTGACACAGAATTACAGATGCTACACAGCAAGATGCAAACCTCTGACCAGCACCAAACATAGAAAGACAAGATTAGAGTTTGCAAAAAAGCACAAAGGTGAGCCAGAAGAGTTTTGGAACTGTGTTTATGGACCGATGAGACAAAGATGAACCTTTATCTAAGTGATGAGAAAGCAAAAATGTGGAGAAAAAAGGGAACTGCAATGATCCCAAGCATACAGCCTCATCTGTAAAGCATGGTGGAGGTGGTGTCATGGCATGGGCGTGCATGGCTGTCTCTGGAACAGGCCCTCTCAACTTTACTGATGACTTAATGTATGATGACAGTAGAAGAATGAATTAGGAAGGGTACAAAACCATCTCGCCTACCAATATTCACGAAAATACCACCAGATTCATTGGCAAGTGCTTCATATTGCATCAGGACAATGACCCAAAACACCCTGCAGTTCAGTCAAGGAATTTATAAAAGCAAAGAAATGGAACGTCTTAGATTGCCCAAGTCAATCTCCAGATTTAAATCTGATTGAACATGAATTTCACCAGCTGGAGAGGAGAGTAAAGGCAGAAACTCCCCAAAACAAGCAACAATTGGAATTGTCTGCATTAAAGGCTGGGGAAAGTATTTGAAAGGATGAGAGCAAGAGTCTGGTGATGTCTATGGGTCACAGACTCACTGCTGTGATTGTGTGCAAGGGATCTGCAACTAAATAATAGCTTTTAATCTTTTATATCTGCCTTATGTTCAACTGTCCGAATACTTATGCTCACATCAATGAGTGGGATGAACTCTAAAAGTGTTGTTCTTTTTATTTGGTAAAACATCTATGTGTTGAAACGACTAATAATAAAATGTGCCATTCTGTAGTTTTGTCACATATTCATCTTTTAATCATATTTGCAAATGTCTTGACTCCACAGCCAACAGAGCAATTTTGTCTTTACTGTTCCAATACTTATATATGCATACATACAATTATTTCTGCTTTATTTAGCTAAGTATAGTTAATTTGACCAAAACTGAAATATATCCTAAACCTGATCTTTTTCTCCCCATACAGTCCCCAATCTGCCTTCACTGGCAATGACCAGAACTGTTTTCTGTCTGCATCTAAAATGACATCAGTTCTGTGTAACAGAGAGATGCTCTCCATCCCCTGCGGCCGTGTTCCTAACGCACCTGCACCTGCAGGTGAATGACATCATGCCCAGAACTACCTCCTCAAAATAAGGAGTTCCTCTTTTGCCCTTTAAGACCTTTTCCAGACATTTCTCCCTGTGGCCCTAACTCAGCACACACACTTTATGGACTGGTTTGTGCTGTGCTGTAAAGAACCTTATTTTTTACCTTGTATTTTTAAACCGTTAGCGGCCACTTTTACCGCTCTCTTGTCCTGTACGAGAGCGGGACCCTCAGTATGCACAAGCTGAGGGGAGGCCCTGGCCCTCCTGTCCAGGACATATATGAATTCTCTCTGGACGAGGAGGACCCTAAAGTTTTCCTCGGGGCCAGGAGCACAAGGGTGGTGTCTCCTGCGGCCGACTACATCAGGTCCGAGCATGAGCAAGCCGGCATGTTCTCCTTGCCGCAGATGGAGGCAGACCAGGAACTGACGGAGGCGGTGGTACCTCTTAAAAAGAAGAGAAAGAGATGCGGTGTATGTGTGCCTTGTTTGAAGAAGGAGAACTGCGGTACCTGCAGCAACTGCGTAAACCGAAAGATCAGACACCAGATCTGCAAACTGAGAAAGTGTGACGAGCTGAAGAGGAGGAAGAGCCCATGGGAGGTAAAAATACTGCACTTCTGTTTTTGTACATAAAAGCTTGTTATATAGGTCTATCTATTAGTGCTGGGCAACGATTAATCACTTCCTAAATAAAAGATTTTGTTTATATAGTGTATGTATGTGTACTGTGTATATATAAAGACACACACACATACAGTATATATTTTGAAAATATTTGCATGTATATATTTATATTCATGTAATTTATATCATACATAAATATTTTTAATTTATAAACACAACATTTTTCTGAAATGTATACATGCATGTGTGTATTTATATATACTGTACATAATATATATATATGTATACACACACATTTGTGACCCTGGAGCACAAAAGCAGTCTTAAGTCTCTGGGGTATATTTGCAGCAATAGCCAACAATACATTGTATGGGTCAAAATGATCCATTTTTCTTTTATGCCAAAAATCATTAGGATATTAAGTAAAGAATATGCATTGCTAAGGACTTAATTTGGACAACTTTAAATGCGATTTTTCTCAATATTTAGATTTTTTTTGTTCACCCCCAGATTCCAGATTTTGAAATGTTGTATCTCGGCCAAATATTGTCCTATCCTAACAAATATTCTATACATCAACGGAAAGCTTATTTATTCAGCTTTCAGATGATGTATAAATCGCAATTTAAAAAAATGGACCCTTATGACTGGTTTTGTGCTCCAGGGTCACATATATTAGGTACACAAAAACTTTTATTTTGGATGCGATTAATTGAGGTTAATCCAGCGATTGCCCAGCCGGCCCTAATATCTTTCCATGTTGTCTGCTGGTGATTTTTGGAGGATTTAACACTAAAGGCTGGGCTGCAGTTATTAGTTCCTGTTTACTAGCTGTTATTGGTCCTCCTAGACACATTCCTCACCTGTCCTGTCTTGACACGTCTCCTTTCATCCTTCCATACTTGCCTAGATTGTAATGACCTGAAAATATGGCCAGTTTCTTAGAGTCTCAAATTAGGATCATCTTATTCTTTTTATATAAATAACATTTATGTCGATTATGAACCTTTAATGTAGTCCTTTCAAGTACAAGACACTCACAGCATTCATTTCCATATATGATATTCAATATTATATTTGGTAACACCGTTTCATTTGTGGACATAACTATCCCTCGGTTTCACAGACAAGGCTTAAACCTAGTCCCAGACTAAAATGTAAGTCGCTGTTTCAACCTGAAGAAACTTGCACGGACTGATCTTAAAATAAATCAGTGCCTTTGTTTTGTCTCATGATGCACAGCAGAAATTTTTATTTTTTTCTAATTGAACTATAGCCTAATCATGACTTAGTCTAAGCCTCGTCTGTGAAATCAGGCCTAAATTAGTTAACCTGAACTAACTATGAAAAATACTTCTAAAGGACTTATTATTATTACAAAATCAAAAGTTGTATCTGTTATTATTTAATGATCCTGAACAGTTGTGTTTTTATGGAACTAGCGTTATTTAATTAGTATGAGATTTTGATTTCTGTTACTCTACATGCTATATGAGATGTTTAATGGGAGTTAGTAGTTTATTACACTATACATGGCTTGCATTAAGAGGCTTTGACTCTGTTGTGGTAACTGCTGGCTGTTTGTGTGTTAAGGAGCATGTTTGTGTTTGCACATGGCTTTGGGAGGTTAGTTAAGGTATGAAAATCAGCCCAATGAGACTAAAAAGCATTGAAGAATCGCTCAGCTGCCCACAGCAAAGCTCCTCTCAACAGCTTAGCTAAATGAGCCTCGCTTTGTTTTATTGTTTACAGCGTGCTTTTTTAAGAAGCAGCTGCTGTAGTGTGTCTTTTTTCCACCAATGATCACATACAACAGTGGCTGATCATGACTAAAGCTGCCTAACTTTTTCTTTTTTCAAACAGCAGCTGTCTGAAAGGCTGATGTTCTGACAAATAAATCAAGAACTTTTCTGCAGCAAATTTACTAACTCTAATTTTTATTTTTTAAGAAAAGATGGATGTTTGTTTGCCCATATCGATATCATTGCCATGACATCAGGGTGTTGTGGATGGTTGCCAGGGTGTTGGTTTGTGGTTTGTGTTCTGAGCGGTTTTTGGCACATTTGTTGCTAGGGCATTCTGTGAGGTTGCTAGGTTGAGGTTTACTGGCCTTTTTACTCTGTATCTTTGATTCGTTTCCATTACAAATATCTAAACATTCTTAAATCAAGATACATTTACTTAAGAAGTAAAATGACTGTTGTGTCTGTTAAATATTTAGTCCTATTTTCTAAAATATCTACCAAAATGAAGTGAGTTTATACTTAAAACAAGATATGTCAGTGCAGTATAAGAAAAAAAGTCAAATATTTAAGTAACTATTTAATTACTCTCTTAAATAGTAATAGCACAGCTCTCCTCAACAAGCATATTCATGTCCGAAGCACAAACAGTGTGAGTTATGCACAGATGTTTAATACTTATGGTTATGGGATTGTGCAAACAGAATATTTCCAATGACGCACCACTAATAAAATGGCTGGGTTTTCTAAATAATCTATTTAGCTTAAAGTGTTTAGGATCTTTTGAGGCTCACATGGGTTCCAGGTGTGTGTATATGTGTGTTTGAGCAGGTTTAGAGTCTCCACGCGGAGAATTCCTTTTGCTTACTTTATATACTCTGCTCTTTGACCTTTGACCATTGGAGGCGTGAGGGCTGACCTGTGGCCAAATAGAAGAGGAAGGAGATCGGGGGAAGGAGAGAGCGAGAGAGAGAAAAGAGAACCAGAAAGAGGAGATGAGAAGTAAAAAATTACAAAAATCATAATCACTATTATTTTGACCAATATTGTAATCACGATTATATGAAATGATTATTAGTGGGACATGTGACCAAAACTTTATATGAAAGATTTATTTAAAGACAAACTGTGCTTTAAGGTTTTTTTAATGCAAGTCTAAAGTATTCAGTTAACATCCTACTAGAGAAATTGAATAATCTAATGTAAAATAAAATAGCATAGTCTTCAAGTAAGAATTGAACTTCCTTAGTTTTTTATTAAAGCTACAAAGTCTTTCAGTCAAGAGCAGTGAGTGATTTTTTTTGTCTTTGTCTTTTGTTGTTTGATTAATATAAAGCACACAGTCGCAGCAGGAATATAGCACGCTGTCACTTTAAGAGCCGCACGGATCCAATTTACTGTTACACAAGCATTTTCATTCTCAACTCTTTATGTTCATTTAATACATAACCGACAAGGTTTTGCGCGAATAATCACCAAGTGCCGCATTTTGACTAATTTTTGCATGCATTTGCCCGTTTAGGCGTTTAAAGATGACTTTACATGTCCGTGTTCTGTTTCGATTCTGAGTGCATAGACGGTAATCCTCCCGAGAAACAGCGCAAGTTCTCTTTCACGCGTTTAAAAGCATGAATACATCTTATCAAATTTAATAAATCAAGCACGTCCCATGTCTCGTTACATGATTTTACTGATTTACAAATGAAATTGGGCTTTTATGTAGGAACAAAAGAGCACCGCTGGAATGGGGCGCAATAATCGTTTTATATTGATTGCAGTATTTTCATAATCGTCGGAGGCCAAAATCAAAACTGAATTTCGATTAATTGCACAGCCCTGGCGGAAAAGTAAAGGAGAAATGCAGATAAACAGGAAATGCTGAAAGTGCAAAGGACAGGGAGGACAATTGAAGGAAAGGTATCCATGTCTTTGTGTGGGAAATGGACAGAAAGCAACAATACTTCCTCTCTCTTACACTCCTGCCTGCTCTGTCACATTTTCCCTCAACCTAATTATTGACCATACAATTCAAGACATGGTATGCAAGACTTCTGGTTAGGGCTGGGTATCGAGTTCGATACTTTTTAGGCACTGACCGAATTGCCTCGATACCACCGAGTATCGAAAAACATCTTGTCGTTCGATACCAAATTTGGATACCTAAGGGGTTAATCTCATTAACGTCAGTGAGCCAATAAGCCTGCAGCACTAGGTGTGTTTGACTAGAAGTGGCGCGGCGCTGATTGATCAGTGTTTGACCTCCGCGAGAGCGATTCGAAAGCGCACGGAGCAGTCTGCTCTCTATATCGCGCAGTTTCGCTTACTTCACACAGACTGAAGCTCGCGGGACATTTCAGCGTCTGCCGTCTCACTAAATGAGGACATAAACACATGAACAACATCTCCAGAACTGCTCTGAGAGTCACTTCATGAGCATTTTACCGTTTGATTCGAGTAAAACTTGCGTCATATCATATACACACAGAACTGTAAAGGTGTTCCCGGAAACCCGTCAAAATAAAAGTTCGGTTTAACTTGGAAGACACTGCGGCAGAAATAAATTAATATTGTTAATATTAATATTAATATAATATAGAAAAAATTTTATTAGGATATTTTAAGAATAAATTTGAAGTAGTTTTTATGCATTCAAATAATTAGACATACGACAACACAGAATTTAATAACAATAAAACATATTGTGAAAGAAAATAAAACATCCACTTATGAAAGTGGATAAAGATTTTAAATTTCTTGAAGTCTTGAACAACCTAGAATAAATGAATAGAAATGATGATTGTGTCTGAGCTATGTGTTTTAAAACGAGCACGCACTAGTGTAAACTGAACTATTTGAGCTTTATTAAAATTATTTGCATTGATTTATTGTGTTGGCTATATTTTGTTCCTTTGTGCAGCGGCTCAGTCCGTACACATGTCAACAAGCTGAAAAAAAAATGTTTTTTTGAGATAATGTCATTTTGTAAAAACTGATTTCAGAAAATTGGTATCGAAAAAAAGTATCGTTCAGGAACCGGTATCGAACTCAAGGTATCGGTATCGAAAATATTTGAACGATACCCTACTTCTAGTTACATTTGATCAGAAAAAAGGGTTGGTGTCTAAGTAGATATGGATGTTTGGCCACTCCGGATACTGAAAATTAATTTCAGGAGCTTCGTTTCACACCGAAGCGTGATCTTTCACTAAAGCAATCAATTTGAAAGTGCATTCCTCAATTTCCTCACGACAGGGGATTTTATAGATAACAAGGTGTTTCTGAAACTCAACTGGATTATCCAGGAGCATATGAAAATAGACGCTACCTTTCAACAATGCTGATGTTTTTGAAGCAATCTCTTATACTGACCAAGACTGCATTTATTTGTTAAAAGACCGTAAAACAGTAATAGTGTAAAATACCATCACAAGTTAAAATAACAGTTTTATATTTGACTATATGGTAACACCTATGGTAAAGCCCTTATGTATAATTCATTATAAAGGGTTATTAAAGGCTACAATGCATTATGATTATTAATAATGTGCGTTGTAATACATTATATCTTGTATAACCTATTTTTAAAATGCATAGTGTAATTGATAAGTGTTATAATGTAGTTACAATTATTCATGAGATTGTACAATGCATTACAAGGCATAATTAATGTATTATAACTACTTTATAATGCAATATGCATAGGCTTTAAGTAAAGTGTTACCCAATATTTTTTTAAATTTTATTTAATTTTCAGCATCATTACTCCAGTTGTCAGTGTTTCATGGTCCTTCAAATTTCTCCGGATTCTTTGATAAATAGAAAGTTCAAAAGAACATCATTTATTGAAACAAATCTTTTATAGCATTATGAATGTCTTTACTGTCACTACTGAAACACTACTGATACAGAGTGCATGAAGTGCACATTCAAAAATGTCTGAAATTAATTTAGTGACTTATGGAAATATGATCATATTTTGTAATTATCATTTTTGTGTGTCATAAATTAACATCTCAGGAAAATGTTACGGGGTTTCAAATCAAAATATGACTTTGTGTTACAAAACAGGATGTTGATTTCATACATGTCCTCATATGAGGACAAGCATATTTTTTACGCATTTTGGGAGACACAACAAATGAATAGGGAAATAAATTATATTTCAATAGTCTATGAAATATTATATATTATTATGGAAATCGTGTCAATTAATACTCCCATTATTACACTTCTTTTGCATTATATGTTGCCCCAAAAATTCATTAATATGCAAATTAGATTTAGTTTATAGATACATTGTATATAATGAAAAAAAAAACGTTTATGGCCATTTTACACACATTTTGCATAAAGAAAAAAAGGTATATTGAATCATTCTGTTATAACATAGTTGAGAATCATCTTTATACAAAGATTGGTAAAGAAAAAATAATCTTAAACTAAAAATGTATTGGTGATTTAAAAAATCTATTGTTTTTGCCCATTCATGTCTTCTTAGTTTTTCAAAGAAATTGAGTCCCGATGTCCTCAACCGAGGACATAGCATAACTTTATTTTTATAACTTTTTTTTTTTTTTTTTACATTATTCTAAATGCTCTAAACAATTTAAAGACATGAAAAAAGACACTTTTTTTCCTAAAACTTTTTTCTCGGGTCTTAAGAGGTTAAGTAAAGATCATGTTCCATGAAGATATTTAGTAAATTTCCTACCGTAAATATATCAAAACTTCATTTTTGATTAGTAATATGCATTGCTAAGAACTTTATTTGAACAACTTTAAAGGAGATTTTCTCAATATTTAGATTTTTTTGCTCCCTCAGATTCCAGATTTTCAAATAGTTGTATCTCAGACAAATATTGTCCTATCCTAACAAACCTTACATCAATGGAAAGCTGAATAAATAATCTTTCCAATAATGTAGAAATCTCAATTTCGAAAAATTAACTATTATGACTGGTTTTGTGGTACAGCATCACAAATAAGTTTGTTGTTTCTTTCAAAATGGAAATGTTTAGCTTGTATACACTTTTATACGCAAGCATCATTATTACAATTGCATGCACAAACCATTTTAGCTAAATCATAACTCTGAGTAGTCTATTCTCCTTTAACATGTAACTGGTTCCTCATTGTATTTGCCACAGACATCATGTGCTAAAATTACTTCAACTGATTACGTAAACTTGTTATCATCTTGTTGATAAAATTAGTGAAAAAAACATTGAAGGAGGCATCCGAGTTGTATCTAAAGAGCAGAATATCAGAGACTTGGACTCTCTTGACTTGAGCTAGGAAGAAAGCATCTTGCAACCATCCAGAACACCCCAGCATTATGGTGGCTAACTTTGAGAGGAAATGCAAGTCGTTCTTGCCTGTACAATTTCAAAACAAATAGTAGTAGTAGCATGGCTGTCAACAATATCAGTTTCTGATACCAGAGATATGTTTTTAACTAGTCAAAGACATTTTTTAAAAGACCAGTTTGCTGTTTTTGTTTTTGTTTACTAGCTAAGATCAGACAAGGGATCAGGTGGATTAGATTTATGATAGATATTAGATAAATTGTGTGTGTGTGTGTGTGTGTGTGTGTGTGTGTGTCAGGGTCACCCATCCCCCGTTTCCCTCCTCATCACTTCACTGAGCACATGAAGGAGACCGGCTCCAAAACCTACCCATGCAAGTCTCACATGTGCAGCAAAACATTCATTAATGCATCCCTGAATACTGAACAACCCAGTAGTATTCATTCAGACTAATCCAGATTCCCAGAGCATTTTGACCTGGCATGTGTGCACAAAATCCTATTCTGAGCACCTGTGTATTTGAGATTGAAATTGGAAAGATATTATCTTTGGAGAGCTGGAAGAACAAGCCTTGCTGTGCTACAGTGTCCGTACTGGCCATATTTCATTGAGCTGACCTCTGCACTATACCACCGGCTGACTTCACTATTGCCTGGCAACCAAATCACATTCTAGCCTTCTCCACCAATCAGAGGTTTGCTCTGAGTCAGAATGAAAGCAGACCCAGCATGCATGACAGGTAGCAGCACTCAATAATGCTAATAAACCCCAACCAGTCACTGAACGGGAATAATTACTGTAGCTGCTGCTTGTCTTTGTGTTAGGAAGACGAGCAACATTAAGGGGTTTGGAGCTAAATTTGCATTATATTTGAAATGAATGACAATTATTGATAATGCAAAACTAAAGAGGGCTCTTCATAAATGACCATCACAGGCCGTTTATTGATCCATTCACTGCAGTGTGTACAGCATATAGAGATGCTGCATCAGTCGTGTGAGAGTGCTTTGGAGATATATAATCTTAAATGTAATGCATTATTGCATCATACAAATCAAGTCATGCAGTTTTATTATTTTTTCAACACTGTCATGTGACACTGTCTCTCTTGCTATGTTTGGCTTGCAAAAGATGTTTGATTTATTTTTAACTGATCCCTGAACATAATTATTTGCAAGCAATGACTGTACCATTGTATAGATGTTGTACCGCTTTCAGGGTAGACATGGTATCATGCGGACTGCAGCAGATTATCATTTTAGATTGTTTTTTTGTCAGTAAATAAATAAATAAAATAAATAGAAACTTAGCATACATTAGTTTTATTTAGATAGGTCAGGTATTAGGGTACACTGTTTTTTTTTTTTGGAGTAATTTATACTTTATGTAATTTTCATTATTCTCTATGATCATACTTTTTGCATTACAGTGAATGCATTGCTATATTACAGTGGAAAAACATAAACATAAATAATATACATAAAGGTATTAAAAGCAAATACTATCACGATAAGTTTGATAATGTAGCTGCTTTACAATGAAAAATACACACACACTTTACATATATTTGTATTTTTATTTTATATTTTTATTTTTTTTAATATATATATATAGGGTAAACGTACCTATTAAGCACACTTCCATTTTTGCGATCAGATTATAAAAAGTAATTGATTATCCTACTTGATATCTTAACTCATTGATATGTTTGTTACTATATATCTCCTATAATGTGAAGTCAGTCAGATCATCACACGCTGAGATATGAGTCTCCTTGTGTTCACTCTGTCTGATAACTTTCACCAGAAGAGGAGATCCTTAAATGTGCTTGTTTTAGATGTTTAAGCCTTTATTTTGGGTAGGATTCACTACTTACTGTAAAATTAAGAGATTAATATTCAGACTCTCGCATATTATAACCTGGAGCTTGGATGTGGGAAATAATTACATGAGATCCAAAGATAGTTTTATCAACACAGTTAGCTGACTAGCTGGATAAGATTGTGTGCTACGCTAACATATTACTGCACAGGCATTACTGGCACGTACTTTTACGTCCATAATATTATAAATGAACAGTTTATTGCTGGTCTGTGGTTTTACAGTGCTGTAATTTTTAAAGATTTCATATTTTAAGGTGAGCTTAAAGGGTGCACTACAGCATCAGTGTGACATCAATAAGAAAAAGGATCAATATATTGTTAATAATAGTTGTTCATATTAAAATATGTATGAACTTATTACATGACCTACACTATTTATTTAGCAAACTCCTGTCATTTTAATATATTAATAATTGTTGCTGCTCTAATTAAGCTCAGTGTGCTCTCTTTAAGCTTATGTTCATCCTCATGAATTAAATGTTTTATTTGATTTTTGAATTTTACTTCGCTGAAAGTAGTCTAGATGTTGATGTGTGCTTAGATGCCACTTCACTATGAATATATAACTGATCAAACTGAATGCCTTGTTGCTTGAGTCTAGTGTTCTTTTTTGTACCTTCAAAAATACATATTTTTACACTTATTCTTTAAACATTTTCCCTAAAATAAACAAGATTTTTAATAAAATATGATGTGAGCTGAATGGGAACAGGGGTGTGCTTAAAGGGTACAGAAATGTACCCACAGCCAGGTGAAGAACTCAGTTCTGTTCCTGTTCTTTTAGAGTTAATTACTTCTTTTGGGAGATTATCTGGGTATACAATCAACCTGTCGAAAAGTAGCTTGCCACTCTCTGATGCTTACAGACCCAGCTTTTTAGAAAATATTCCATTCAAAATAGTTAGGGACCACTTTGTATATCTAGGACTGACAATTCCTAAAGAACTCAAATGTAACAGAGAATTGGAAAATCTTGCCTTTATCTATGATTGGACGCATAAATTCAATAAAAATGGTCTCTCTTCCTAGATTCTTATATATTTGTCAAAATCTTCCAATTTTTCTTACGTTTGCCTTTTTTAAGGAACTGGATTCTATAATTTTGTCTTATGTTTGGAACTGTAAGACACATCGGATATCTAAAATTAATTTACAAAAGCCCAGGTCAGTGGGCGGTCTGGCTTTAATGTACTGGGAGAAGGGAGCCCTGGGAAACCTGTCCCCTGAGGTTCCCTTATGGGTGCAAGTGGAGACAGGGCTGGCTGCTGGGATCTCATTAGTGGCCATGTTATTTTCCAAGTTAGATAAGCCTACAGCTATAAATAAGCTAAGTATTGTGTTCAAAAATTATCAAAATTTTAAATCAAGTAAGAAAAGTCCTGTCCCTGCCAGAGACCACTGTGTATACACCGATTTGCTACAATCAATCTTTTTCAGCCCCATGGTCTGACAGGACTTATTTTGTTTGGAAGGAGAAGGGTTTATGTTCTATTAAGGACCTTTATGTCGAGGGAAGGTTTGCATCTTTTAACCAGCTAAGAAAGAAGTTTGATCTGCCCCATTCACACTTTTTTCGTTATTTACAAATTAGGCATTATGTGAAGTCTAAAATTTGTCATTTTGAATTCCTTCCTGAGAACCATGTTTTTTTTATATATATTTTCCTAAATCCTCCTCACTCTACGCGTCTTATCTCTAAATTTGTTGGCTTATTTGAAAGTTGTATGGCAGCCCCTAATGAGATATTTAAAGTGGCCTGGGAGGATGAACTGGGAGCTGAGCTCTCCGATGAAACGTGGGATAGGTGTTTGAATGCAGTACGGTGCTGTTCAGTCAACAGTACGCATCAGTTGATACAATTCAAGGTCATTCACCATTTGCATTATACCAAGACCAAACTGCACAAAATCTTCTCTTCTGTTTCACCATTCTGTGATAAATATATACTCTATGTGTGTGTATTTATATATACATAATAAACAGTACACATATATATATTATGTAAACAAACTTTTATTTTGGATGTGATTAATTGCAATTAATCGTTTGACAGCACTAATATATATATATATATATATATATATATGAAGTATTGTATATTATATTAGAGTATTCGTCCTCTTTTTATTAAAATTGTCATGAAAATATTGCACAATAACAAAAAAGTCATTATTTGTTGCCCTAAAAAAAGCTTTATTTAGAAATATAATTCTTATTTTATAATTTTGTGTGTGTGTGTGAGAGTGCGCATGTTTTTGTGACATATGAGGACACAAATTTGTATAGTGACACAGGTATGACACGGGTATTACAAGGAGAAGGTGATTTATGAGGACATTTCCCCATGTCCCCATTTTTCAAAAGGCTTATAAATCATACAGAATTAGTTTTTTTTTTTTTTTTGAGAAAGTAAAAATGCAGAAAGTTTCCTGTAAGGGGTAGATTTATGTGTAGGGTTGGTGTAGGGCGATAGAAAATACGGTTTGTACAGTATAAAAACCATTACGCCAATGGGATGTCCCCACAATTCACAAAAAACAAACCTGTGTGTGTGTTTTTGTGGTTTATGAGGACACAAATTTGTATAATGACATGGGTATGACAGAGGTATTACAATATGAAGGTGGTTTATGAGGACACTGCCTATGTCCCCGTAATTCAAAAGGCTTAAAAAACATACTAAATGGTGTTTTTTTGAAAATCTAAAAATGCACAAAGTCTCCTGTGAGGGCTAAGTTTAGGTGTAGGGTTGGTGTAGGGCAATAGGACACACAGTTTGTTCAGTATAAAAACCATTACGCCTATGGAGAGTCCCCATAAACCACAAAAACCAACGTGTGTGTGTGTGTGTGTGTGTGTGTGTGTGTGTGTGTGTGTGTGTAGGTTCGGTTGTGTTTTGGAGCAGGGTCTTAGAAACTCTATGTGGATTAATTCAATTTGGGGTGGCTATTGTTCAAGAAAAGGGGGAGGAGAGAGTTAATTAGGATTGTTAATCCTTCTGTTATTACAACGATGTCTTAACCCTCATTTAAACTCATGCAGACACGTATGCACACAGAGACCTTTGCTATTGTTTGACAATGAAGCCTTAACGATGTTTCTGTAGTCTCACTTCTCTTATTACGAGAACTGTGTGTGTGTGTGTGTGTGTGTGTGAAAGTGGGTTGGGGGGTCACAGGTAGGATTACGACAATTTTCTGACTGCCTTAAGGGGATTTGCTTTGATACGGCCTGAATCACCTGGCCTGTTGCGCGAGAGCCGGGGAAGAAGATTAATGACCACTTATGCACTTTGGCTCTCGTGACAAACCAGGTGATTCAGCCAGTATCAAAGCAAACAGACGAGATAACATCAGGAACATCATTCCCAATGCATTTGCATCGCAGCACAGTCAGTGCATTGCATTGTGCACATCAAAATGATGTTCGCATTTTCTTACGATGCCAAAAGCGTAAAAAGAGAAAAGTTTGAGTGCCACAGCGCAACCTTCCCTAGCCTCGTAGTTACTGCAAGCCTTCACGCAGATACACACACGCACAAACACGATGTTCCTGGAACTCCCACGCTGAGTAATCCGCTCTCATCACAACTGCTGCGTCACCAAACGTCCGCTGGTTCTGCGAAAGCCTCCGTCTTAACGCATGTCTTCCATTAGCCACGCTTCCTGTTACGCTCTGATCAGGGAAAAGACAGATCATGCAGTAAAATGAAATCAAATGTTGATCTGTTTATGACACATACAGTTTTCACATCAGTCGCAGTTGCTGTTATCTTAATAAATGGAAGCGCGTGCGCTGCTAACCCTCATGGATGATTCAGCGTCAGTTTTATTATAACGACTCGCTTGCATTTCCATCTAGCAGGCGTTTGTAGGTCTGTCCAGCAGAGGTTGTAGTCTACCATGTTTGGTTTATAGACTTTGAAAGACTGAAATCGAAGCTCTTATAGTGGTATTTTAGGCATGCACAGCCGAGTATTTAAAACAGCTGAGATTCGACTCGCATTTGCAATGCCAGTTGCGTGTAAAATGTTGTTGCTTTCACTTTTTTGGTTGGAAAAATGGAAATTGCGTGTTTTCAAACCACCGACTCTGTTTGGTGAAGAGGATCGCATGCGTGTTTCTCTGTCAGTGTGCGTCGTTGCACCAAAGACACGGCGTGCAAATGCATGTGCGCAGTCCAGTCCAGTTGTTGCATGCAGCCGAGACACAGATGGTCTTCAGTGATACCACATTCCAGAGCCATTGTTTAACCCTCTGGTTGTGTTCGGACTCCGGTCACGCCCGTTGTGTTGCCAGTCAAAAATGACCGGACTCCAAACAACTGCTTATAAATCTGTCATTATGCTATATTATCACCAAATATTGGATTCAATCTTTTTGTCAACTTGTTTTCTTTCATTTAGGACTGGTTTTGTGTTTCTATTTGCTTCTGATTAATCGTAGGCCTCATTTATCCGAGAGTAGGTACCTCATTTTTTGAGTGAAAAAAGCATTTTTTATGAATAATTTTCACAATATTAAACAAAAAATTATGAAAATTTGCACTGTTTCTCACACTAGTGTACTTTAATGTTTAATCAGGAAGTTTGCTTTTAATTGCTTTTATTTTGTACAAAATTGCAAAAAGTCACACTCGTGGTGTTCCCGGTCAAAAATGACCGGACTCCAAACAACTGCTTATAAATCTGTCATTATGCTATATTATCACCAAATATTGGATTCAATCTTTTTGTCAACTTGTTTTCTTTCATTTAGGACTGGTTTTGTGTTTCTATTTGCTTCTGATTAATCGTAGGCCTCATTTATCCGAGAGTAGGTACCTCATTTTTTGAGTAAAAAAATTATTTTTTATGAATAATTTTCACAATATGAGAGAAAAAATTATGAAAATTTGCACTGTTTCTCACACTAGTGTACTTTAATGTTTAATCAGGAAGTTTGCTTTTAATTGCTTTTATTTTGTACAAAATTGCAAAAAGTCACACTCGTGGTGTTCCCGGTCAAAAATGACCGGACTCCAAACAACTGCTTATAAATCTGTCATTATGCTATATTATCACCAAATATTGGATTCAATCTTTTTGTCAACTTGTTTTCTTTCATTTAGGACTGGTTTTGTGTTTCTATTTGCATCCGATTAATCGTAGGCCTCATTTATCCGAGAGTAGGTACCTCATTTTTTGAGTGAAAAAAGCATTTTTTATGAATAATTTTCACAATATGAGAGAAAAAATTATGAAAATTTGCACTGTTTCTCACACTAGTGTGCTTTAATGTTTAATCAAGAAGTTTGCTTTTAAATGCTTTTATTTTGTACAAAATTGCACAAAGTAACACTTGTCAAAAATGGCCGGCCATTGAAAGTGAATGGGGAAGAATGAAAGAAACAACTAGTGTTCAGGAGCATGTTGTGCTTGCAAACCAAGACCTTGGACCTTTGCATGTGTGGATGCATTTATACTCAAGCTATCACACACACACATACACACACACGCGCACGCGCACACACACACACACACACACACACACACACCCATCCATCCATGCATACAAACTATTTTATTACACCTATTTCATCCTACCCTGAACTGCATGCAATATCCTTTTATGAATCTGATATAACTCTCTCTCACACACACACACACACACACACACACACACACACACACACATGCTCAGACTGCCTTGTCTTTAGCCTGCATTGACCTCCATAATAATCTTTTCTTTCACCACATATTTTAGACTACGGAGCCCCTTAGAGCTTGTGGTGGTGGAAAGATTTCGGGGTGGGTGAAAAAAAATCGGGGTGGGAGGAAAAAATATTTTTCAAATCTTTTGCGTTCCCTCGCAAAACTTTGCGTACATATTTGCGAGAGAAAGCAAAGTTTTGCGAGAGAACGCAAACATCTTTGCGAGAGAACGCAAACATCTTTGCGAGAGAACACAAAGTTTTGCGAGAGAACGCAAACATCTTTGCGAGAGAACGCAAACATCTTGCGAGAGAACACAAAGTTTTGCGAGAGAACGCAAACATCTTTGCGAGAGAACACAAAGTTTTGCGAGAGAACGCAAACATCTTTGCGAGAGAACACAAAGTTTTGCGAGAGAACGCAAACATCTTTGCGAGAGAACGCAAACATCTTTGCGAGAGAACGCAAACATCTTTGCGAGAGAACGCAAACATCTTTGCGAGAGAACGCAAACATCTTTGCGAGAGAACGCAAACATCTTTGCGAGAGAACACAAAGTTTTGCGAGAGAACGCAAACATCTTTGCGAGAGAACGCAAACATCTTTGCGAGAGAACGCAAACATCTTTGCGAGAGAACACAAAGTTTTGCGAGAGAACGCAAACATCTTTGCGAGAGAACGCAAACATCTTTGCGAGAGAACACAAAGTTTTGCGAGAGAACACAAACATCTTTGCGAGAGAACGCAAACATCTTTGCGAGAGAACACAAAGTTTTGCGAGAGAACGCAAACATCTTTGCGAGAGAACGCAAAAGATTTGAAAAATATTTTTTCCTCCCACCCCAAATTTTTTTCACCCACCCCGAAATCTTTCCACCACCACAAGCTCTAAGGGGCTCCGTAGTCTAAAATATGTGGTGAAAGAAAAGATTATTATGGAGGTCAATGCAGGCTAAAGACAAGGCAGTCTGAGCATGTGTGTGTGTGTGTGTGTGTGTGTGTGTGTGTGTGTGTGTGTGTGTGTGAGAGAGAGTTATATCAGATTCATAAAAGGATATTGCATGCAGTTCAGGGTAGGATGAAATAGGTGTAATAAAATAGTTTGTATGCATGGATGGATGGGTGTGTGTGTGTGTGTGTGTGTGTGTGCGCGCGTGTGTGTGTATGTGTGTGTGTGATAGCTTGAGTATAAATGCATCCACACATGCAAAGGTCCAAGGTCTTGGTTTGCAAGCACAACATGCTCCTGAACACTAGTTGTTTCTTTCATTCTTCCCCATTCACTTTCAATGGCCGGCCATTTTTGACAAGTGTTACTTTGTGCAATTTTGTACAAAATAAAAGCATTTAAAAGCAAACTTCTTGATTAAACATTAAAGCACACTAGTGTGAGAAACAGTGCAAATTTTCATAATTTTTTCTCTCATATTGTGAAAATTATTCATAAAAAATGCTTTTTTCACTCAAAAAATGAGGTACCTACTCTCGGATAAATGAGGCCTACGATTAATCAGAAGCAAATAGAAACACAAAACCAGTCCTAAATGAAAGAAAACAAGTTGACAAAAAGATTGAATCCAATATTTGGTGATAATATAGCATAATGACAGATTTATAAGCAGTTGTTTGGAGTCCGGTCATTTTTGACCGGGAACACCACGAGTGTGACTTTTTGCAATTTTGTACAAAATAAAAGCAATTAAAAGCAAACTTCCTGATTAAACATTAAAGTACACTAGTGTGAGAAACAGTGCAAATTTTCATAATTTTTTCTCTCATATTGTGAAAATTATTCATAAAAAATTATTTTTTTACTCAAAAAATGAGGTACCTACTTTCGGATAAATGAGGCCTACGATTAATCAGAAGCAAATAGAAACACAAAACCAGTCCTAAATGAAAGAAAACAAGTTGACAAAAAGATTGAATCCAATATTTGGTGATAATATAGCATAATGACAGATTTATAAGCAGTTGTTTGGAGTCCGGTCATTTTTGACCGGGAACACCACGAGTGTGACTTTTTGCAATTTTGTACAAAATAAAAGCAATTAAAAGCAAACTTCCTGATTAAACATTAAAGTACACTAGTGTGAGAAACAGTGCAAATTTTTATAATTTTTTGTTTAATATTGTGAAAATTATTCATAAAAAATAATTTTTTCACTCAAAAAATGAGGTACCTACTTTCGGATAAATGAGGCCTACGATTAATCAGAAGCAAATAGAAACACAAAACCAGTCCTAAATGAAAGAAAACAAGTTGACAAAAAGAATGAATCCAATATTTAGTGATAATATAGCATAATGACAGATTTATAAGCAGTTGTTCGGAGTCCGGTCATTTTTGACCGGGAACACAACGAGTGTGACTAGGTGAAATAAAACCCACAAAAAATTACGAAAATTCTAAAAAAATTTATGAGAAATACTTGTACCCTATGTGCGCAAAGTCAGTAAGTTTGAGTCCAATGCGATAACGTTAACTAGTATTTTCAGGAAAAAGAAAAAAAGTTTCGGGTCAATTTGACCCGAACACAACCAGAGGGTTAAGGAAGGCAAGCCGGGTTAGATAATTGACAGCCACAGCGTGCATGAGAGAAACCCTTCCCCCAAGTCTGAAATGCACAGACGCACATGCACACGCATTGTTCATAGCACGTGCCCCCTTCTCTTTCTTTATCCAGCACATCCCGCTCTCTGCGTCTATGTCTCTCGCCCGTTTTCTCTCTCTCTCCTCTTGTCGGCTTCACCCTAGCAGCAGTGCTCATGCTCGCCTCCGATTGGCCGGCGGCCGCTCTTTGTGAGCTATCAGTGGCGTGACGTTACGTTAGTGTGTGTAGGTCGGAAAGGAGTATTCACATCACGTATTCTGTTAGCTTTTTTGTTTGGAGAGGGGGGAAGGGGGGTAGAGGAACAAGAAAGAGAGGGAGGAGGCTATAGTGCAGCAGTGATAGCGATCACACTGCCTTTTAAAAAAAAAATGCTTCTGTGTGCATGTGGTCGAGCCATGAATTGGAGGAAGTGAGAGAGAGAGAGAGAGAGAGAGAGAGAGAGAGAGAGAGAGAGAGAGAGGCTGGGAGGGCGAGAGCGAAAGAGCGTACGAGAGCTAATGTAAAACAGGATTAAGAACACAAGATGGCTTCCTGAATGGACAGAGACCAGAAAGAGAGAGGGAGAAGAAAAGAAAGATAAAGAAAGACAGAGCGAGAGAGAGGTGGGGGGGACGCAGAGAGAATGCTTTGGGTCTTCTGATGGGGATACCTCTCGCCACCGACGAGCAAGACGCGAAGGCAGCGAGGCTGAGTAGGTAAATATTTATTAGCACAGGGGAAAAAATGACGGACAGTAATGGCAGATGGGGGGGGGTTAGACTCTGAACAGCACCGGTTTATTAGAAAGACTGGGGTCAGAAATAACTAGCTGGCGTTAGCTCACATTTAAATGTCTCTTTGTGCCATACTGGTATGTTTTAGATCATAATTGGCATGACTGTATACATGCAAAGGACAGAATTTGATTATGTATTTAGCATGCTCTATTTTAGGAGCTTTGTAATAATTTAAACCTTTCTGACTCTTGACTTGAGAAGATAAAAATGATTCATGTCTTTTTTCACGCTCATGGATGATTGTGATGTTTTTTATTGTCATTGATTCTTCTCAATCTGCTTTTTTCCCCTCTGTCTTTTCACCACGATTGTCCTGGAAGGTGGAATATTTTGAAGACGTAAAAAATCCCCGGTCCATAATCCCAAACCTGGCTAAAGAGGTGAGCTAAATACCCCATGTCCAGCTGTCTGTCTGTGTGCGTCTTATGGCAGATGTTAACACTTTTTGATCTTCCTCTCTGATGGGTATGAATCAGGAATGGTGTGATGTTTTGAGCTGCAGTTGATGATTTGTGTGTTTTGCGTGACTCAACAGGCCCAGATGCGGCGTGACAGCTGCGTTTAGGCATCCACCTGTGTGCTGCAGGTGCAACTCAGTGTTTGTGGCCTTCGTTTCTGATCCTGTGCGCTTTAGTGAAGACTCTCGAGCGGGGCGAGAAGACGCTAGCCTGGACTAGGCCCCGGTTTAAAGAGACCCGGGCTCTGCGCTCATTGGAAGAGATGTAGGCGTGAGCTTCGCCTGGCAAACAGAGAGAAGAGAGGAGGAGGAGGAGGTGGCCTCTCTCTCTCGCACTTTCTCTTTGGCTCTATCTCGCTCGGTCTGTCAGTCTGTCTGTCTTCCTTTTTCTCTGCGCTCTGTGTCAAGCCCAGGAACAGAGAAAAGAGTGGCGGGCGGGATTGCCAAAGTTTCCAGTCATCTGAGGTAAAGGGAGTAAAAGTTAGTGGGTCACATAAACGCACGCATGCGCGGTGACTCCGCTGTATTTGTGTGCCCGTGTGAGCGAGCACGTGGCGGAGTGTTTATGGACTGAGAGTAACATCTAGCGTCAGAGTTAAGAGAGACTCAACGGTCCTTGAGAGCTTTAGGTGCGAATAACCCTCAGCGAATATGCTGATTTACTCGTAGGAGAAATCAGACAGTCTCAACAGCACCGGCGCTCCTCTTTGCGCTCTCACCACACAGCGGCGGGTTTAACTTCGGCTTCGGCCAGAAGTCACTGTTTAGATTTATAGATTTACAGTCATTTAGCAGACGCTTTTATCCAAGCAAATGAGGACAGTAGAAGCAATCAAAATCAACAAAAGAGCAATAATATGTATATATACATACATGCATACATACTATATATATATATATATAAAAATAAGAAAACACAGTACACATACATATGTTATGTAAACAAAAACTTTTATTTTGAATGCGATTAATCATTTGACAGCACTAATATATATATATTAGGGGTGTGACGAGACACTTGAGACGAGATGAAACATGAGACTGGGTTCACGAGAACGAGACAAGATTTTTAGAATTTTTTTTTTTTTTTTTTTTTATCCTCAATGATGAAATGTATAGGGAAAATAGTATTTTATTCAACTGAAAAACACAAAATGCAAAAAAAAATGTAGGTGCATTTTGAAATCTGAATGAATGATTCAATATCAAATACATTTTTTAAGCGGGTTGCCGCCACCTCCTGGCAGAAGATGATAAGTGTTACAATACACAAGTGTTAAGATACTTTCGTTTTGATCGCTAATGTAGACAACAAGTGTTTATACCCAAACTATAAACTTTTATCCCAGTATGCCTCCTTCGGTTATTTAAATGTCTGTAACACAGAAATAATGATGTGTGGTTGAAAAGACTGTTTGTGTTGCTCTTTCTGGATCAGCAGCAGCATGAATGCAGATTTGAATGTCTTTAAGACGCTTACGATGTGAAACAGGTGTTAGTGGAGTTGTTGGTATGAGCGTGTGTTTTGTCGCCAGCCATATCAGTGAAGAACAGCGGAAGCGTGATGATGGCCGACCCTCTGATTCATTAACATGGACAGCGACAAAACATGCTTCTCATGCTCCACTGACACTGACGTAATAGACACAGCTGCATCGTTGTCATTCAGGAATAAGATCACATGGGTGTTTGAAGCAAGATCGCAATTTTTTAATGATTAATGGTGCAGCTCTAATGTAAACACTGCAAAATGTTTGCGAGGATATTTTCACGTTCCGACTGGTCTCGCGAGATCTCGTGCCACGTCACATCCCTTATATATATATATATATATATATATATATATATATATATATATATATATATATATATATATATATATATATATATATATAATGTATATGTGTGTGTATATATAAGAAAGCTGATAAAGAATAGAGAAAGCTAGTGATAGAGGGCCTTTTTTAAAGAAAACAAAACAAATGGAGTGTGTTAGAGGGTCAAGATAAGAAAACAAATAGATAAAATA
Organism: Barbus barbus; assembly: GCF_936440315.1. NCBI lineage: Eukaryota > Metazoa > Chordata > Actinopteri > Cypriniformes > Cyprinidae > Barbus > Barbus barbus. The sequence goes on from NC_136734.1 coordinate 40,111,788, forward strand.
GAATTAGAATAGAGAGTGCTAGAGTTAGAGGGTCAAATTAAGATAGAAGAGATGTTTTTTTAGCAATTTTAACTTGAATCTAGAATGTATAATCCACGCCAGATCATTTCTGACCGACTATTTTGGCTGGAAAGATCAAATGCATCGTCTCTAAATTCCATACACCTACATGCACTCGCAAGGTCTTACATAACCTCACTCAGATGCATTGGTTTATCTTACTTGCCTAAAAGTATCGTCTCATAATTTTGTTTGCGGCTTACCAGTTGGCCCGCACGCCCCTCGTCTGTCGCGCTTCGCTGTCACTCAGCCACAAATTGCCAGTTTGCCGTGAGAAGATGGCTTGGATCGCATGCTCATTTGCTCTCAAAATACTTTAGATCTGGATGACTGTGGATTGCCATTGTCAAGGCATTTTGCTGTGATGCAACACATGTGGCGACGTTAACGTTGTGTTGTTATATAATTACTCTCCTCTACCCAGAAATTGTTAAGTGGTACGGACAAAATGAAGATCATTCGTATTGTTTCTGTGTAGTGTTTCTTTCCTTTGGCTTTGCTTCCGATTGACGTAATGTATGGTATTTGCGGGGATAACCAAAACATGAAACCGCTCTAAAAGCTGACGCTGCTCTACTGTAAGCGTTTGATCTGTGGGGTAAATGTATATCATCACCCCTTTTATTCGTGCAATAGGCTCCGAAAGTTGCATGGGAGGCAGCACCACATTAAAGAGCTCATGGAAAGTCTGTAGTAATGGCTCATTTGGAGGTGTGTGGAATCCCCTAACGTGACGGGAAGGGGTTAACGGTGACCTAGATTTAGCGGCAACAGTGAGTGGCAGATGACATCACGGCTGTAATTATAGTTCAGACCTGCCCATGAGGCCGCTCATGTGATGAGGTATTTGTGTGTATGTAGTATATGTGAATGTGTGCTTCTGAGGGGAAATGGCTTGCGAGCGTTTAAAGTTAATGCGAAAGGCAGGAAGCCGCTTGTATTCGTTTCTCAAATAATGCTCACGATGTAATTCGCTCTGAAATAAACCAGTTGTTTTCTACAGATGTCACTGTGAGTTAACTGGGACTGCAGTGCACTATTGAGAAAACAGGATGTTAGAAATGGGAAACTATTTTAATTAGCTGATGCGTTGTCATCCTTTGCACACATGACCTGAAAACACACACACACACACACACACACACACACACATACACACACACACACACTCAAGCTATACTCAAAGCAAAGTTTGTGTAACATTAGGTCTGTTTTTCCCCGGTCTATCCACCCAACCAAACATTCCAAAGTCCAGCGAGTGATCTGAAAAGGATTCTGTTGTAAAGTATACCACCAGTTTAGAAGCACATACTTGGACTGAGTTTAGAATAACTGGAATGCATGATTAATTTTACTCAGTTGATTCTATGTTTACTGTTCTTTGTTTTGTTGTATAGTCAACATTTGAAATGGATCAAAACTTTTCATCAAGTTGTTCTAAAACTTAAAACCATAATGCGTTCTTGTGACAACTTTGAACTTTTTTGATCCACTTCAAATGTTGACTACTATATACTAACCTTTGTTGAGCTAAACAAATAGCAATTTTGTTAATGTGTTTAATTGTTAACTGGGATAATCAATATGCTTTTGTTGTAAGACAAGCTAGTTTTATATAACAAACATGCTTACTGTAGATTAAATTTTAAATGATTTTGCCTACTAATATAAGGTAAGCGCCACATGTTCTTGGAATTGTGTAATTCACAGGTGTTTTGTGTTAAACATGCAATGATTTCCCATTAAGATAGTGATTTTTAAGTAAACCGCTCAACCAATTCAGTTTAACCTCAACCAATGAAAGTTAAATTGGCCAGTTTGTTTGTTTAGAAGAACAGATAGCTTATTCATGAACCAAACATGCAATATAAGAACATGAATAAAATCAGTCAGGAAAGCAAAAACAAAATCATTATGATAATGTTACAGCACTGCACTTTTTAAAGTGTCACAAACATGCAAAAAAACTCTTTTTAAACCGGTTTCCCAAACGGTCCTCTTTTAGCATTGGCATATAGTTTCTGTGCCAGGTTGGGATGTGCAAACAAACAGAAATGTTCTGATACCGGTACAGTGTACTTTTCAAGGTATCAGCCAACAAATGGCTTGCTTATGGCTCTACATATTAAGCTGGTATAGCAGAAAATAATTTAACTTCCTAATAAAAGACACACTTCAGCAGACCATGCATCCTGTTTTGCATTTTTAAATGTCAAGTGAGCTGGTTTGTGTGTGTGTGTGTGTGTGTGTGTGTGTGTGTGTGTGTGTTTGTGTGTGTGTGTGTGTGTGTGTTTGTGTGTGTGTTTGCAGAAAGAGCAGATGTGTGAGAAAGGTGTTTATATTGAACAAACTGTATGCGGGAGTCTTCACAAAACAGGTTAAACATGTTCAGATGATATTTAAAAGCGCCAGCTTCAGCTATCCACTTTTGATCAAAGTCAGGAGGTTGGAAACTGATACAGCTACGATAATGCTTGCAGATTCTTGTCTGTTTTTGTAAAGAAACTACTCTGTGCTAAACCATCATGAATGCGCTGAAAACTTGCAGCTGTGTGCAGATGCTTTTAAGATAATACAGTCACCAATGCAACTTGGGTAGTTAAAGGTTGAAGTGGTCGCATTTGTTAAATGTTTGATACTAAAAACTCCCACAGCTTAATGTGCAGAGACAGCTATGATGAAGTCTCATACCCTAAAAACGATAAACACTGTGACGTCATCTCTGCACAGCGGCAATGACTCTATGAATTTTGAATGGTGTGAATTTGATAGATGCAGTGTTTGGGCGAACCTGTTTGAAAACAGGCATTAGTTTGGTGAGAAGTTGGTTGTTATGCAATGTTAGTAAGGAGTGCATTGATGAGAGACCATTGCTTGGTGGCCTAATACAGTTTTTTTTTTTTAACTAAAATGCTGTCTCGTTCCAGTGCCTTTGAACCTCTCAATCTGTTGTTTGGTAAATCCAATTTTACATGCATTCACCTGTTTGCCCTTCACTTTGGCTTGTGGCTTTGCATCTCCTGAGGAATGGATGACTGCACTATTGCAGTTAATGAAAAATGAATGGACCGGATGTACTGTGGCACGTCAGCTGAGAACTAGTTCAATAACGGTGTTATCTCTCTCTGTTCATCTTACCCCTGATCCCCAGTGATTTGTCATTTCTACCTTAGATCTATAGATATATTATGTATATGTATATAAAATATACTGTACGAATGCGCACAGATCCGTTGAGTTTTTTAAACATGTTTTTGAAAGAAGAATCTCTTTTGCTCACCATTTATTTGATCAGTGGAAACAGTGATATCGTGAAATGTTGTTACAATTTAAAATAGCCATTTTCTATTTGAACATATTTCACAATATAATTATTTGTGACCCTGAACCTGGATCTTAAGTGTGAATTTTTTTTTTTCGAAATTGAGATTTATACACCATCTGAAAGCTGAATAAATAAGCTTTGCATTGATGTATGGTTTGTTAGGATAGGACACTATTTGGATACCATTAAATCTGGAATCTGAGGGTGCAAAAAAAATCTAAATATTGAGAAAATCACCTTTAAAGTTGTCCAAAATGAAGTTCTTAGCAATGCATATTACTAATCAAATATGAAGTTTTGATATATTTACAGTTGGAAATTTACAAAATATCTTCATGGAACATGATCTTTACTTAATATCCCAATGATTTTTGGCATAAAAGAAAAATCAATAATTTTGACCCATACAATGTATTTTTGGCTATTGCTACAAATATAGCCGTGCTACTTGAGACTAGTTTTGTGCTCCAGGGTCACATTTCTGTGATGCAAAGCTGTATTCTCAGCATCATTACTCATTACTCCTTCAGAAATCATTCTAATATGCTGATTTGATGCTCAAGAAACATTTCTGATTATTATAAATGTTGAAAACAGTTGTGGTGTTTAATATTTTTCTGGAAAATGCAATGCATTTGGAATCTTTGAACACTTATTTGAAATAGATTTTTTGTAACAATGTAAAAAAGTATTTACTATTCCTATTGATCAATTTAATGCATCCTTGTTTAATAACATTTCTTAATTTTCTTAATGTATACATTCCTTTAAAAAAAATGTCACTGGTAAAGCATGCGTGTATACATTTTTATCTAAATTTGACCGTGCATGCATGAAAGGGAGATTGGCTGATAGCTGGAGGGCGTTTGTGCTCATTGTGTTGCAACTGCATGTGAAAGAGAAGCCGAGACAAAACAGCGCATGCAGTGCTGCAGTGTACTTTGTACCATTTTCAAAGAGACCCTGGCCCTTTAAGAGCAGCTACGCTTGACTTGAACATATGGGGAGCTAATCTTAGCCTTACTCCTGAGAGAAACAAGGCTGGCAACCAGCCACTGTGCAGAACTGGAGAGATAGTCTTCTCTCTCTCTCTGTTACTGCTTCTTTTGTCATAGAAGTTGAACAGAATAGGGTTTTGGGGTTATTAGTGGCACATTTTTCCAAACATAGATTGAGTTCTGAGGTTATTGCATCTTTTTTTATTATTTCGAGGATTATTTGTCAGCCATATGAGAGCATATAGCCGAGCTAATGTGGGTTATGGATCAGATTTCTTCCCATTTTGAAAGAGATCTGCATGATGTCGTCCATCTATCTCCTTCAGCACGATTGTCTTTCAATTCTTCTCTTTCAAGCCTCCATCTGCTATTTTCTGCTTTCCTCTCTCTTGTATCCCCCTCATCAAATTTCACCTCAGTTTTTTTCCCCTTCTCCTCCAAAACTTCTAGCACAAAGAGCACTCTTTAGGCTGTGTTATTCCTCCGTCTCATACCTCCTCCTTTCCCACCATATTATTGAGTGATGAGGGTCGCTCCTCCCTTCCCTTCCCCCTCTTTCCTTATGTCTTTTCTGCTTTGCTTCCCCCTCACTTTCTCTCTCTCCCTCTTTCTTTCTGCCTGTCTCTCCCTTTCCCTTTGTGAGTATTTGTGGGGTAAAATGAGGAGGGGTCTCTCAGCTGAGTGGTCTGTGCTGACTTGCATGTGCCATGTGTCAGGCAAGGCAAATTATGACAGGCTCACACAGACATTTACATTCGACCTCCTAAACCTCACAAACCTTGCCCTAAAGAAAGAAGCATCATGTCAGGGGATGCCAAAAATATGGTGCATGCATAAAAAAGAAAAAAAGAGGACAAGGATGGGAAGGGGGGTCAGAGAACAATAGATAGAACCAGAGAAAAGGAAATTACAAAAATAAAGACGTGGGAATTAAAAATGGGAAAACATGGAAATGTAAGTCTAGAGAAACAGAAATGGATGTCTTGATAGTTTCAATGACTGTCTGAGCCATTCATGATCTGCCCCAGACCTACTGGACTCACTGACCCTGAGCTCATTTGCATTGGTGTGTACGCATGCGTTTGAGTGTGTGTGTGCGCGTGTGTGTGCACATGTGCCCTCGCACGCAGCTGTATACATTTCTTAGAAAGCATGCTTGAAACTCTTCTGTGGTTTAGCCTCTAGTTGGGCCCCTAGTTTAGCGCACGCAGGCTTTATCTGTGCATGTTAAAGTTTTTCGAATCTGGACTAAAGGGAGAGGTTTAATAAACAAATACGGAGAATGAAAGGGAGCAGGGTATGTGTGTGAGAGAGAGAGAGAGAGAGAGATAGAAAGGGAGTGTAGATGGACTTTGTGAAATAAACAAAAAGACAGCTGTGTTTTAATGTAAAGTTTTATTCTTGTCAATGCTGGCCAAAACAGTATCCCTGTGTATATACAGTACTGTGCACAAGTCTTAGGCCACTAGTATTTCCAGCAGCTAAAAAATGGTGTTAAGTCAGTTATTTCTATCTTTTGCTGTAGTGTGTCAGTAGGAAATATCAGTTTACATTTCCAATCATTTATTTTGCCATTAATAGCCCTATTTAGCAGGAACATTCAAGAAACTGAATGAACAAATATAAAAATAAAACACTCTATAGATTGATTCCTATTAAAGTAACTATTTTTTTCAGTCAAGAGTAGTTTTTTTTCTCTCTCTCTCTTTGTTGTTTTAACATTAAAGAATAAAAATTCTGTCATCTGTCTGTCGATTCTGTCATAGTATTTTATATTTAGGCCTATACCAGCATTTACTCACTCAAAATTAGTTTTAAACCTTGAATGAGTTTCTTTCTTCTGCTTAAAATACATGCTATTTTGAAGAATATGGAAAACAGTTGCTGGTCCTCAGTGACTTCCATAGTATTTTTTTTTCCTGCTATCAAAGTCAATGTGGACCAGCAACTGTTCGGTTACCCATGTTCTTCAAAATATCTTCTTTTGTGTTCAGCACATGAAAGAAATTAATACAGGTTTGGGACAACGTGTGAGTGAGTAAATAATGACAGAAATGAAATATTAGGGTGAACTATCCCTTTAATTACAGTCGACTGCATGTTTAGTTCTGGCCCTTTAAGAGCTGCGCGCATCTAATATACAGACACGCATCTGTTTCTCTCAACTGTTTGCTTTAATTTTAGACATAACCAACTGAGTCTATATGTAAACCTTGTGTGTTTTGACAGTATTGGCTCAAACGATAACTTAGTTCTGTAATCAGGCGCTGTTAGACAGGCTTTTAGTTCACACACTTCAGGTGTACGGGCTCAGAAAAAGCACACGTCAGACCAGCGCGTGAATTAAAAGTTTAACCAGCAAGGCTTTAAAACACATGCAAATAATGTACTTTTGTGATTGCGAATAAGTGCAGTGTCCCGTGAATGTCAAGTCAAGTCTGCTTTATTGTCAATTCTTCCACATGTACGGCACATACATTCAGAGAACTGAAATTGTGTTACTCTCAGACCCTTGGTGCATACAGTTAACATTTAAGACACTGACAGTAGACGTTCAAATACAGATAAATACAGTTTAAACATATGTACATACAACTATACAGATATACACATGAGGACATTGTAGAAAAATAAAGAAAGAGATAGATAAAGTGGCATAAGGCACATGACAGATAGATAGAGTGCAAGAAGAGCTTATCAGTCTGTTAAAGTGACAAGAGAACAGTCTTTTATCAGACTATCAGAAGAGAGTTACATTCGACTATCGACTGTATAGAAGTTAATTGATCAAGAAAATGTATTTTTGACAGCATCTTCATTTTACAGCATTTTTACACAAGAGCCTAAATCTTTTAACAGCGCTGTAGCTTTGCAGGAGGTTTCTTGAAGCGTCTTGGAGACACAGTTCTTCTGGATTTAGTCTCAGTTTGTTCTGTTTCTTCATGTCACTCCAGACAGACTGATGATGATCAGATCAGATCTCTAACATCTCACTGGATTATTACAATTAATGGCTAAATGAATGATTGGAAATGCAATCTGATATTTCCTCCTGACACACTACAGCAGAAGATACAAATAACTGACTTAAAACCATTTTTTTTTAGCTGTTGAAAATAATAGTGGCCTAAGACATTTGCACAGTACTGTATATGGATTACACAAAATGCATTTTTAACTGTACGTTGCAATAATCTCACATGTTCCATAAATTATTTCACACAAATGATTGATTTGCGTTGCATGCTAATGCATTTGCGTGTTTCCTATGAGTGTGGTTTTGTGTAGGTGGGGGGGTTTGATTTTTTCTCTCTCTTTTTCTTTCTCTTTTCTGTGATTGTAGGTTATTTTGAGTTGACAAGAGCAGCAGATGAGTCACTGATGATCCAAAAGAAATCCTCAAACGCTATAACCGTGTCAGTCATAGTTTTTCTGAGAACTTCTCAAATCTGAGAGTAAACCGTGTAAAACTGAGAGTTCTTAAACAAACATGAGTATTGTTTTAGAGATTGCTTGTAAGGAAACCGTTGTTTAATTATTAGTGTTGTTTTCCTAAGACGTGACAATGGAAATCAAGGGACCTGCACTTGAAGATCACTTTTAGTTTTGACTCATTCAGGTTTTTTCATCTAAACAACAGGGTGTTTGCCTGGTCAAGCTACAGTCTTACTAGGCAAGAACACACTCTGGGCCTCATTTATCAGTCTAATTTATATGTTTATTAAATATCAGTACATATAATGAAACCTATTAGTTCCTATTAATACCTATTTAGTTCCTCCTCGCTCCACAACAAATCCTTTAAATTTAACAGTATTACAGAAAAATAATGAAAAACTAAGTAGCTGTAAAATGATATATTAAACTATAAAATAAAACACAAATTAGGCTATAGTGGCATTCATTATAAACAGCCATGTAACATTTGGTTGCTAAACTATTATTCATTATTTAAACAAGGGTTTGTGCTTCACTCATGTTCCAATATCCACCTAAACATCATCCTTCAATTGCATAAAAATTATTTTTTTGGGCGCTGCACACTAATTTTACAGCAGACCTTTGAAACTGCGCAGTTTCTTTTATGATTGGTTGATTGCATTTTAGTTTAATGATGAATGGCTTAAATGTCATCTTGTATGTGCGTGCATGAGGTGTCTGCACAATCAGCTGGATTTAATAACATTAAGATATAAACAAAACAAATAAAATGCATCAAGAGTGTCAAAAAACAAGCGTAGCCTATACTAGTCACACAGATTTATTTTTCTTTTAGACAAATATATTTTGTGTAGCCCTATTTATTTTATTCCTTTTATAGGCATAATTTGTTTAAGCTGCTATTTGTGCATATAAAGCTAAAGCCCTGAAAGAAAAAAAAGACATACTAATCTTAGTACCCAATTTTCTGTCATACGTTCATTTCGTAAATGAGGCCCAATGTCTAACTAAATATTTGAAGGGTTAAAGAGAGGTGGTGTGTCATGTCTGCTAAATATAATCCAATTTATGTGTATACATGGAAAAAAGCTAGATCTATTAGTTTGCAAAAATTGGCCTGGTACAATTTAATTCGAATTAAAGCATGTACTTGATATCTTAGTACCAGTCCTACTCTATGAATGTTGTGCTCAAAAACAATATCTGCCCAAGCTGCTTTATTTAAAAGCAAATTTCAATTTCAATTCCTGTCTAATGGTAGTAGGTCAGTGACTCTCATATCTAAACCTACTATTTTAATGTTAGCTCAGAATTCAGACTTGTCTGATGAGTAATTTAGTGAGCATTTAGTGGTGACCTTTTTGTTTCACCCGAAATGCTAGATCTTTCCGTGCATTACCATGGTCTTTCTGAGACCTGTCGAGTTTCACATCCCCTGTGTCTCTTGCTTTTGGATCAATGATCATCTGTCTTGTGACACGGTGGATGTTTGTGGCTCGCTTGGTTAAGATTTCTCACATTTTAAAAGACACAAGACATTTCAGGCATTTACTCTAATTGCAGAAGCAAAAGTCCCCTTGTACATATTAGAGAAGAATCAGAATTATCCTGTATGGTTCGGTAGAGCTGTTTATATGGGCAAGGTATGTATCCTTTTTGTCTTTCAACATTAGCTAGTGTCACGTCTCTCACTGAAGTGACAAGAAAGGGATAGTTCAACCAAAAATGAAAATTCTGTCATTATTTACTCGTGTTGTTCCAAAACTGTATGAACTGTTATGTTTTCATACAAAGAGAGTCCAATGCTGTTTCACAGAGGAGAAAAAGTCGGCACAAGATTGAACTATCTTTTGGGTGAACTATCGCTTTAAATGTGTGTATGCTTAAAAAATTGTGTCTGGTCACCTGATTTGTGTGTCTCAGAGCACGTGGAGCAGTCGTGGCATAAATCATTCGCCCGATAAATGAAGTACAAAGGCAACCAGAGGAATAAAGAAAGAGCGCTGGTGGTTGTAATGTTGCTATGTAATCGTTATGTCAGCTCCGCATTGCTGCATATTATGTTAGCGCTCTAGTTTCACTTCTCTCAGTATTGATGCGCCTTAACATGCAACAGGAAGGGTGAGGTAACTACAGGGCACAAGAAGTGCTTCGTCACGCTGAGAGGAGCGAGGGAGCACGCTTAGACGGCGAGTGAATGTGTGTAAGGGGAGGCTCATCTACATTATGTGTTATGACACATCTGCCCAGCCCTCTATCGGCGTTGAATGACGCAACGGCGACGTAATAACGGTTCCCGCTCTCCGTTTTCCCTCTCTCTCATTCACTCGCTTCTCCTCCGCCGGTGACAGTGCACTTTACCTCTCCGCTCGGGCTTGTGTTTGTCCGTGGGGTAGCCTTGCCTTCACTGTGTTGACGGTGGCGATCCAACTGGCAGGAGTCAACAGAGAGAGCGAGCGGGAGAGAAAGACACTGATCAGAAGGAAAGACGACAAGACGAGAGAGTCGCGAACGTGGCAAGAGGTTATGCGGGTTAATCCAAATTGCGCGTAGTCTGTGTTCGCATCTTCATAATGCGAAAGCGATTCTACCGAGGCGACTGTCAAAGGCGGTTGGCATGTTTTTCTCTTCTACTGAACATAACAAGTACCAAAATCAGCCCATGGAGGAAAGGGAGAGATAGAAAAGATGCAGAGTGTGAAAGACCCAGCTGAGAAGCTTCAGAGTTCGCAGAGATGGGTTGGCATTGAGCAAAGTGTTTAGGCAGGAAAGAAAGCGCAAGAAGAACTGTGAGACTAATAGCAAATTCGTCCTTCACACCGAACACTCACTTACCATCGGGCTTTCTATACTCTATGCTGGACTCCCTCACGCGAACATCACCTCTTCAAAAGCTCCTCGTTACCCTTCCTCGCTTCCGAACAGAACAAACACCATCGACGAATCAAACTAGATAACCAGCAGCAAAATAAAAAAAGTTGTTTTCTCCCTCAAAACTTCATGCTTCCTATGTCTCTGCGGTTCCCGTTAACCTCGCTGTACCTTGTGGTTGCTTCTGACAGTCGCTGTGCTTTCCTCCTCACATCCTGTGTTTCTTGGCTTCGAGACTCTTTTGCTGCTGCTTGACTCCTATATCTGTGGTCTCTATAAGCGCAGCCATGTATATGCTTCGTATATGTTGCCATTTTTACACATTTCTTTCCCCTCACGAGTTTGGGTTGACAGCAGCACTTGTGTATGTTTGGTCTGTGTGCATCTCCTGCCAGCCATCATCTGTTCGAAATCAGCGTTAAAGAGCACCATAATAAACGTTTCGAACAAACTGAAGCGCCGAGGAAAGCACAATAATGGCAGGAGTAAATATATCGATTTCCTTTTCCTTGTTTGTTTTTTTGTGCCATTCTTAGTCATCACACAGCAGCTGCCATTTAGTGTTTGAGTAGACGTCTGCATTTAACTGCTGCAGCCTCCATCTTATGGAGCCTCTCAGAATTCACAGCCAAGACCGAACAACAAAAAAACGTCACCAAAACACCTCTACGATAACAAATAAATGCTCATTTTCGTTTTGCATGCTCGTAAGCCATAGATCTGTTCAGCCGGTCCTTTATTTAGCGCAGTAGCCAGCCAGTCTGCCACTTGTGCTCTCTCTCTCTCTCTTTACGCTTTGCAGCGGCTGTATTTCTTGCACGCTCCACCATTCCATCGTACGTGCCCAGTGTGGCTCAGATAATGGCCTCTCTCACTCTGCACACACAGACGAGAGAGGGGGAAGGAGGAGGAAAATGAAGGGAGGGAGAAAACGAGTGAAGGGGGGAGGGAGTGAGCGAATGAACGATAGAGAGAGAGAAAGCGGTGGGGGCTGTAAGGCAAAGCAGACGGCAAATGCAAAAAGCAGAAAGAAAAAGGAGAATATAGAAAAAGGGAAGGGAGGAGCAGAGAGACATAATGAGAGAGGGAGAAAGAGAGAAACGATAGTGGCGATAGGAAGAGAATCAGAGCGAGTGTGTGTGCTTGGGGGAGGTGTGTGCGTGAGTGTGTATGTGTCCGTGTGCCGCACTGCCTGGCTGACTGAGAAGAGAGGGAGAGAAAGAAAGAAACACTGAAAGAGAAAAGAAAGAAAACCGTAGTGGATTTCCACCGGCTGGCGGCTTCTTTTTTTTTTTTTTTTTTGGCACTGTCGCGAAAGCCGTATTCCATGCACTTTCTTGTCCACATTTCCCACCTTTGTCTCTCCAGCAGGGTTATTGGGACAGCTAGACCACTGTGAGTAGACGCCGATCTGTTCGGTTCTCACTCTATATGCTTGAGCTTTGTATTTTGATCGTGATAGACACAGGAGCAGGGGGGGTGTTGTGCGTCTTACCGTGTTCAGCTGTCTACTACTACGCTTTAAACCTCATCTGCAGTCTCTCGGGTTTTTCTTTTTCAGTTTTTTTTTCTTGCTTTGTGCTGTCAACCTTTGAGACAGTTGTTAATTGCGTATAACACTGTGGAAGCAGCATACGGTCTAAGTTTAAAGGGCACCTCATACTTCTGAGTAAAACCGGTTTTACAGTATCTTCTGGTTGGGCGTGTTAATGTTTTGGTAGTAGTTATAGCTGTGACTAAGAAGAGGGAGAGAGAGAGTTTTGGCAGCACTGAAAGTCCTGGCAGGCCTCGTATAATTGCCTAAGCACGTGCTTTCGGCTGTCAGACAGGTGTATGTATGCAGGTGTAAGGCATATAGATGTGTGTCACTGATCCAATACACATCTTGCACGGCGCATGTAATAAATCAACTCTCTGATGTTTGAAATACAAACTATCTAGTCCTTTTTTGTGTGTAAGTGCATTCATGTGGTGGCACTAAGACTGTATTGTGAAAGTTTTCTGCATGACGGTGTGCACGTGGGTGTTCATTGCATCACTGAAAAGAGGAAAAAGAGCCTGTTGTAACAATTGTGTGGTACGGCTTTTTTGAACAGTTGGAGTGTGACCAGTGTTGGTAAGTGGGGTACTAACTCACGCTTCACGTCTGACAAATGTTTTTGAAACACACACACACACAGTCTGCTCTGTGGCTGGCACACAGCCCATGGGGGTCTGACCAGACACCATCACAGAAGTGTCTGAACAACTTGCCCATTAGTATAACCTATCAAAAGAACTGTCACAATGAAGGCACAATAAGAGAGATTTGGACATTTAGTTACGAAGCTGTGAGATGAACTCTTCAACATGCAAGTCTTGTTTCAGAAATCTAAATGATTTCATTTTATTAAAAAAAAGTTAAAGTACTATAGATTATTTTACATAATTACTGCTTAAGGCACCAGAATAGACAGTTGCATGTTAGTTTTAATGTTTTAGTTTAATGTTAGTTTAGTATTAATGGGTGATTCGTTTCATTTAGCTGGCGTGATAAAACCACAAGGTCATATTTTCTAAGATATGCCTTCATCATAGACAAAGCACTCTGTATTTGATATCTGTGCAGCTAACATGTTTTTATTTCATCCACTTCTTCACATATAAGAACACTAAAAGCATTATACGCATCAATCACTTTGTCAATGATGATCAGATCATCTATTTGTGATGATTTGGTCTCTTTTAAAGCCACATTATGACCTAGAAGTGCCAGGAAGATCTTGTTCCATGTAGAGAATGCCCTTTCACACTTATCTGGAACCAGTTTACAGTTTCCACAACATTCATTTCACCCTTTATAGAAAAAAGCACAATAGATTGTTCAGAGACCAGTGGAGAGGATATTTGAAAACCAAGAACCAGGAAGAGGTTCTCAGTATGTTGACTTGGGCATTACCAGTTGTATTATAAATGTAAATATGGGTTTGTATTTGCATGAGACAGTTGAACATGATGCAGTCCTGTTCTGTCTCCATTGTGCCCTTGAAAAATGTACAGGTATGCTCAGGTTGTTTTAGTCAGAATATGCCTGGAGTTAGTGTATGTACATAATTTGGGCATAAATTATGCCCAATGCCGTAGTTTAAATTTGACAATAGACAACACTGCAATAACCAGTGGTCATTTTATGTCATCTTTGCGGAATGTGTTTTCTTGAGAGCAGAGAGGAAAGACAGAGAGGGAGCATGAGAAGAACATAAGAAGACCCAGGGATCTCCATGGAGCAAAGTATTATGTAGTCTTTTCTCAAATCAGGCAGCAACCTTACAGAGAATACCGAGATGAATCAGTCCAACAGGTCAGGGTATGTGTATATTTAAAAGAGGTCAATGGTTATGTCGCAATTCCGGAACAAAATACTATGATCTTTGTTTGAATTAGACTGCAATTGATATATTAAAATAGTGTTTGCCCTATATTTTTGTATGTAATAAATGCATCACAGCTACAAATGGTTTACAAAGAGAGAGTGTTGAATCGGATGCATGAACTCAAAACGTATATGAACTGTTAGTTTGCTGAAACATTGTCAAGTAACTCATGTTTTTACTCTTCCACAGACTGTTTCTGTGGTGGGTTCAGTGGATGGCCCCAGAGGAAAAGGCCAGATGGAAATTGGGTCCCATGACCGCCTGGATGAAGGCGTGTTAAATCAGGAGCTGTCTAATGGCCTAAGCAAACATGCAGCAAATGAAGAAAATATCTGTGATGAAGAAGTCAGAAGCGTGACCAGGGAGCAACACCAGCACAACTATCACGAGGGAGCTGGATGTATTTCCCAGACACCAGGTTGGGTCCCTGAGCATGCTGGCAAGTCAAATCCTGAATTTCAACAGGGTGCTTGGAATGGCCAAAATGCCAGTACACCAGTGAATGATGTGGATATGGAGGATGCACGAACCCTGGTGGCCTTTTCTGCTACTGTTGGCTCACTGCCACCTTTCACCAACCGTCAACTTTGTCAGACGCCTACAGCTCAGCTGTACGAAAGGTTCAATCAGGAAATGTCTAATGGAGGTGAGGAGGCCAGACAGAAAGGTGTGGATGGTGAGATGTACCCCCCTGAAGATCTAAACACTCTTCAGGCAGCACTGAGCAAGGCCCGTCATGGCCACAAGCCACCTAACTGTGATTGTGATGGTCCAGACTGCCCTGACTACCTGGAGTGGCTGAAGAAGCAAATCAAAATAGTGGTTCAAAACTCCCAGGATAAAGGTTCCTGTAAGACTCCGGGTGCTCTTCCACAGCCACATGCACAGCATCGTCAAGCTCAGTCCCAGCCTCAACAATGTGGAGGTAGCCCCTCATGTGTGCAAGACACAAATCCACATCCCCATGTTAACCAGCCTTCTGCTCCTAGACCCTTTGGCCCACCAGCACCCATTCCCTGTTCCCCGAGTGTTCTGTCCATAGCCAAGGAAAGAAATGTTAGCTTGCAAACAGCAATTGCAATTGAGGCTCTAACCCAGTTGGCTGCCACTGATCCGCAAACTGTTGTTCCTCCAGGTGCATCTTCACCTGCAAATCACCATCAGCATCTGCCAACATCCTATCCGCAGAGTATGCCACAAGTGGTCTCTTCATCATCTGGTCCTCTTTTGTCCTCCTCTGCTATGCCACAGTCCATCCCTCTGGGACAGTATCCTCAAAAGGAGCTGTCATGGGATCAGCAGAGACCTCAGTCTCAGGGTGAGGCCCCTGCACCAAACATTTTGTCTAGCCCATCTCACTATGCTTCCACATGCCCATCCTCCAAGTCCCCTTTTACAAGCGTACACCCGTCGACCCCCAATCCCCGACCCCAGCAGTGGAACCAGGGCACAGCTGGAAGCTGCGAGAAAAGCTCCCCTCGGAACCCATGGATGATGCTGAACACTGATTCCCAGCTTCGTTTTGTAAACCCATCCCAAGGCGGTATCGACCCAGTGTCCGAGCTAAAGCTGCTCCTTGGAGACACCGGCGCAAAGTATACCAACTCAGCCTTCAAGTTCCCATTCCCTCACCCCAGCTTGCAGGATGGTCGCAAGGGCAGCCTTACTGGGATGCCTCACATCAAGCAGGAGGTGGATGCAAAGGAGTACCTGGGCTCAGGGTGTGCATTCTTGGGCCAGGAGGGGTTGGTAAATGGCCAGCAGCAGTTCCAGGGTCAGCAGTTTTCCCCCACCATTAGGCACTCAACTCAGGCAGCACTACAGCAGCACCTTCATCATAAACGTAACCTCTTCTCTAATTCCCCCGCCTTCAATCCGTTAGCCCCCATGGCTTGTCAGAACCTTCGTAAGTGGTGGCCACAGACTATGCCCGAGGGTCCTGTAACTATCAAACAGGAGCACAAAGAACCCAAAAAGAAAAAGAGTTCTCCTCTTCTCAAGCAGCCAGTGGGTGGGCTTTTTGGTCCACTGGGCACACCTCTTCCAAAACCCAAACAGATTGTCATCAAGAAGCATAAACAGAAGGCTTCCCAACCATCTTTCCTCCCACAGAACCAGATTATAGTATCGAAACCGCCCCTCGTTTCCCCAGGATGTGCATCATTCTTATCTCCGCTTGCTCCATCTCTTCTAGGCATGGAAGCTGGGCTTCCCCCCTCTCAGGTGGCTGAGAGCCACCCAGCTCCAGCTCAATCTCAGGAATCCATTTTGAATAGCAGTAGTGCACCTATCTCTGAAAACGCTCTTTCTTCTTTTATCCCCTTGTCAGTCCCAGCACCATCCACCCAGAAGGTGACAGCTTGCTCAGGCCCAACTGGGTTAAATGATAGCATCCCAACAACCAGTATCACACCTCAAACCTCTACAACACAGCAGACTCCTTCTCTGGCTGGCATCAGTAACCTAGATCCAAAATTCGAGGAGCTTATTCGCCAGTTTGAGGAGGAGTTTGGGGACACCATTTCCTCAGCTTCTGCAGCAGAGACCCCAGAGAATGGTCCTGCTCAGCCAGCGGTGACCGAGTCACAACCAAACTCAGGACAAGCCCGACCCGAGTCACCATCCCCAAAGCAGCCAAATAACTGCCCTCCTTTTCTCACTAATGATTCTGAGCCCATGGATGAAGGTCAAAAGGACGGGGCTGAAAGATTGAACGAAAAAACACCATGGCAATCTGAGGAGCTCTGTACCATCAAACAGGAAAGTGAGGAATGTGAGGTAGACATGAAACCTTCTGGGCAGCCCCTGTCTGTAGCTCAAGATGCATTTCTGGAGCAACAGCACCCTTTCATTACACCTTTCTCCCCTCCGGCTAAACGTATAAAGATTGAGTCATCTGGTGGCGTGACAGTGGTCTCAACAACTGCATGTTTGTCTGCAGACAGAGAGAGGGCTGATTTGAATACTCCCACCAAGGATATGTTTCCTTCCTCCCCTTCACTTAAAGGTTTTCTTGAGTCACCATTGCGCTACTTGGACACTCCCACCAAGAACCTGCTGGATGCACCTGGAAAAGATACCCAACCTGAGTTTCCCACCTGTGACTGCGTAGGTAAGTGAGAGAATTCGATCCAGCAAAATATACTGGAGGGCAAGATCACTCATATTCTCAAACGGGACCAAAAATTACGACATTTGAAATTTTGTGATAGTATATTACTTCACACCACCCCACATCCCCTCACATTCTACTCATCATGAGAACATGAGACCCACTTAGCTAACTCACCTAGCATTTTTCAAAAAAAATTTTAAGATTTATTTTTGGCGTCATGCCAAAAAAGTGGGATTCGCTGGGAAAAGTGGGATTTGAACTCAGGACACCCGTAACACAAAGGCTTTATATATCAGCTCACTGCCCACTAGGCTATCGCTGCCGACAACGTAATTCATGTTTAATATAGTTTCACTTTCTTACAATATAGACTAAATTGATCATCAGAGTTCCCTTCAGGAAGCCCCAAGTGTTTCTCTTTCAACATATAGTTTCTGCATCAGCACATTTCTCAGGGTAATGTTGGGCCGTGTCTGAGAATGCACGCTCTATCAGGGGCCCATGCATTGCATTGGAGTTCTCTGTGCCTCTTGCAGAGGAACAATAGATTTGAAGAAAGGAGCCCATTGTAATTCTTTGGGCCAGTGCAGTGTACCGCCTTCTGTCTGTTCAGACGGTCGGTACAGTGAGTACAGCTAGTTTCTGCAAAGGAGGCATACACAATGAAGAGAGTCTGCTCATATATCATATGATATACTGTGGTCAGATATCAAAGAAGGGAGGAAATAGGGAGGACAGGGTGAGAAGAAATGGACTGCAACCTCTCAGCTTGGGCCTCGTATCTCTTATTGTGTCACTTCAGAGGTTTTGGTTAAGTGTGTGAAATTCGTATTAAACGTGATATATAAATATCAATATTCTTTGGCATAATTGAAGAAAGTGTGCATTTAAGGATAGTAAACTATGCCTGAACACTTGTTGAAGCTTGACTGTTGCTAAGAGCAAAGGACAATAGAAGGGAGGTTTCCATAGTGAATCCTTATAGCACTCTGTCAACACCACAGGGAACACCCTGTGTAATTTGATACTTGCAAACACACTCAAACCTGCCCCTAATGTAGTACCTTCAGTATTCTGCCATGTTAGAATATTTTTAGAATAGATTTTTGGCTTTTTTTCTGTCATGCTTTGTGCTTCTCTATGTAAAGCACTCATTTTCCCCATGCTGTTAGCTATTCTTACATCTATTGTTGGTGTTTTACTCTGCTGAGTAAGCAGGTAGTAAGCAACCACTAGATGTTTTTCTTCTCACAAACACTTAAAAAAAAAAAAAAAAGACTTGCGTAGGACGTTCCCACAAATCATTTCCTGACTTGTCACGCCTTTATCCCTTCATACACCCTGAGTGGAATGTGACCTTAGATTGCCTCTTTCCCACACAAGCTCTCTGTCCCATTCTCTCTCTTGCTCACCCACACGCGACTAACTCATAATATTGTTCTAATGGATTACACATTAGCGGTCTAAACTGTTAATATCATTTGGATTATTAGCCTTTACTGTACAAGAGCGTGTCCATGCTTTAACCTCCTATCACTCTCTGTCTCCCATAGATCAAGTCCTTGAGAAAGACGAGGGTCCATATTACAATCATTTGGGATCTGGACAAGACATGGCTTCGGTCAGACAACTGATGGAAAAAAGGTGAGAGGCATTATTATTGGTTCGGATATTATTCCATAATGTCACCTTCTTCACAGCTCTTGATGTATGCAAACACAGCCTGCAGGGCCATGTGGGATCCTACTTTAAAATCAAGATTTGGTAAGACTTTATATTGATGGTCCCTTTTGACCATTCTGTTGACACTAAGTAACTTTGCACCTACATGTCAACAAACTCTCATTAAAAGGTTCTTCACAGCGATGCCAAAGAAGAACCAGTTTTGGTTCCACAAAGAACCATTCAGTCAAAGGTTTTTTTAAAGAGCCATCTATTCCTTACCTTTTTATAATCTGAAGAACCTTCTTGCGCCACAAAGAGCCTTTTTGTCTAAATGGTTCCATAAATAACCTTTAACATCTGAATGGCTTCGTGAAACACCTTTATTTTTTAGTGTAAGTAACTTTGCAAGTACATGTTAACTTAATCTAACCCTAACCCTACCAGTCTACTAATACTCTATTAACACTCTGAGTAGATATAGGGGCAGCGTTACTTAGTCAACTGAATGTGTGAAAGGGACTATCAAAATAAAGTGAAACTCAAGACAGACAGGAAAATCACAAAAACTAAAGTGTGTGCCTATTGAATTATTTCTTGATCTACTATTAGAACAGTACAATTAGCTGGAGAAACTATTTTGAAGGTTGTATTTAAAGATCAGCTTGCTTTTTCTGTAGCAGTCACATTTCTGTCTTGTCCCTTTTTTTAGTAACATGCTACCAAAAAAGTAACTGGAAGAAGACAATTCAATGAGTATGAGTAACAATCAGACAAACTCAAGTGAAAATCCATTTATAGATAAAACTATATTTTCTACTGTTTGAAGCATAGTTTTAAACTTCAAAAACCACAAAGGACTACTACTGCCCCCACATCATTTGCTTTAAGAGTTCCCTAGCGACCCTGTCATTGTTCTGCCAGAGTTGTTTGGAAGTTCAGGCAGTTGGATCCTGGCAACAGATTCTTAACCAGCTGAGGATAAGCATCTCTCTTTTCTGCCATTTGCTCTCCCTTCACTCCTCCTCCCACCTTCCTTCTCTATGATCTTGTCCCCAGGGAATTTCTGACCCAGAATCCAACAGGAAATATTGGCATCAGCAGATCCACACAGGGGAGAGACAGGGAGACAGACAGGCAATGAATAACAGGGCAAGAGAGAAAGAATTTAAAGGAAATTAAAGAAGTAGGAGGTGAAATGATGAAAGGGGTGGAGTATATATTAAAACTTTAAGCAATGAGTATACTGTATATTTTTTTAATAGGATAGACGAGTGCTGTCATGCAGGCTGCATTTGTGACCCTGGACCACAAAAGGGTCAATATTTAATAAATAAGTTTTCCATTGATGTATGGTTGGTTAGGATAGGAGGAGGAGATTTGGAGGAGATGCAACTATTTGAAAATCTGAGTGTGCAAAAAAAATCTAAATATTGAGAAAATCACCTTTAAAGTTGTCCAAATTAAGTTCTTAGCAATGCATATTACTAATCAAAAATTAAATTGATGTATTTACGGTAGTAAATTTACAAAATGTCTTCATGGAACACAATCTTTACTTAATATCCTAATGATTTTTGGCATAACATTTTTTAAATTTTGACCCATACAATGTATTGTTGGCTATTGCTACAAATATACCTGTGTTACTGATGACTGCTTTTGTGCTGCAGGGTCACATTTGTTAAAATCGTATATGCTGTAAATAAAGTTAATTTACCCTATATGAGAATACTTGACATATTCCCTGAGGTCTGAAAACTGTATTTACTTATACTTTAATGATCCTGTAGAGGAATATGAAAACCTCCACAGGGTGTTTACCCCCTTTCCGCTTTTGGACAGAGTATCTCCACCTTTGTTGACCTCTGGTACACTTGTCCACTCTCGTTGCTTTACTTGAGAGCTGATTGAGGGCATAGAGTCTGTATTTCTATAGCCTGAGTCATCTCCTCTGAGATAAGGGGGAGCTGGTGGGTAGAGGAAAAACCTTCCCTTTGTTTGTCTGTCAGACAGTGACTACAGCCTCCTTAAGCCTAGGCTGACCCTTTTGTGGCCTTTGACCTCATAGCCCACCCCTGTGGATCTTTGAAGCTTCTCTTTCTAGACTAACTGAACAGTATTTATATTTAGCACATACTGCTGTCATGCTCGTGCACGAGAATTTTATTTGAGGAGACAAGCAGTTGTTGACTGAGAGCATGACTGATCATATACACAGTATTGAAAGGTTATTATAAAAGGTTGCTATAAAACAGTTATCAAATGTAATCGTTAACATTTTCATAACTAACTGTAATTTAATTACACATTTTTTCTCAGTAACTGTAACAGATTACACTGCATATACACTTGTGTGTAAACATTAGGACTGAGTATCACAAACTGCTTCAATATATCACATGCATCACATTACATGTGGAACTGTTCAATACAAAAGAAAAAGAAGAAAAAATGACAGAAAAGGAAAAAAATCAGCTATATGCAAATTAACCCACATTTGGTACAATGTGTACAATTTTACAATTTATTCATGGAGAGATCCCGATATCTCTGGAAATGGACAAGAGAGGGCCTTAAAAAATGTAGATACCAAAGGAAAAGTTTGTTTAGAACCAGAATCCAAAAGGATATTGAGATATCGCTAATACTTCTTGAGTTATAGGCATGCAAACTTTGGGGGGAAAAACTTAGGAAGTGCTTTTTTCCCATTTTTGAAGTGTCCCCATTGAAGTATAGTACTTCAAGAATTGCTAAATACAACAGATTTTACTAATAGACCTACTGATCTCTGTGTAAAAATAAAATAATGATGCTGCCATCTTTCTAAAGTTATTTTTGCCCCCCTGTAATTTGGCTATAAATCAAAAATTGCCATTGTTGACCTCCCTGTAAAAATCTGTGGGTTACTCAGTAAATATACATCCATGACATTTAATATTTTGGTTTTCTCATTCATTTATATATTTCTTTCAACCGAATAAAAATGATAAAAATCTAAAATTTAAGCCGGGGACCTCTGGTTGAGTTGACACAGAATGACCCAGTATCATCATCTTTTTTTTTTTGTTTTTTTTTTGTTTTTTTTATAATTCCATCATTACTGAAGCTTTACCAAACTCGAACTGCTTAAATCCTTGATTTGATTTCTACAGGCATGCACCCAAATCTGTACTAAGTATGAGGTGACTTAAATGTGGTGGGCTGTTGTTTTCAATTCAATTCAAGTTTATTTGTATAGCGCTTTTTACGATACAAATCATTGCAAAGCAGCTCTACAAGGAATTTAAGTTTCCACAATATATTTATATATTGCAGAACCTTAATATGTTTGACTTATGGCAAAATTTGGTAATTCTGTATGTTGTCTGAGCGTTGGCATCCTCCGAAGTCCTCTGAGGGGCTGGCATTATCTTTTCTCAGGTGTTCGGTCATCTCAGATCATTTTCGTTTTCAAACTGTAATTGTTTGTCACTTAACGTCTGTGCCCTCGTTATGGCAGGTATGGGGAGAAGGGCGAAGCCATTCGTATTGAGAGGGTGGTTTACACAGGGAAAGAAGGAAAGAGCTCTCAGGGATGTCCTATCGCTAAATGGGTAAGTGTGCAAATAAAATACTTCCAATTCAGGTAGCCCAATGCTTTTAGATGACAAATCAGGCTTAAGGAAGTCCTGCATAATTAGGCTGGCAACAGCAAGTCAGTTTTTAATTTACAATACCACAGCAGTCAAAGTAGTCCCTCTCAATGATTACTTAACATTGTGATTTCTGCTTTGCTGCTATAAACACACCAACAGCTCAACATCTATGAAATGCCTTTATCGTTACTGACTGTCTGTCTCTCTGTAGGTGATTCGTCGCAGCAGTGAGAAGGAGAAATTGTTATGCGTTGTGAAGCAACGGCCTGGGCACCACTGTGCCAATACAGTTATTGTTGTTGTCATCCTGTGCTGGGAAGGCGTGCCCCGTGCTCTGGGAGATAAACTCTACAAAGAAATAACAGAAACCCTCATCAAACACGGCAACCCCACCAGCCGTCGCTGTGGACTCAATGACGAGTGAGTTTCCAACACAACTAATATGTTTTTGACTGATAAGTTTGAACACAACTGATATGTTGATGACTAATGTTGGGCATAATGTGGGTCTGATATATCTATGCATTGGTCACATGCATCAGGTGGAGTTATATTGGATGGTTTACTGCCAAAGGTTGTTGACCTAAAGACAGTTTCTTATGAAATATTGTGCATTATAACCAGGTTGCATTTTTCAAGAGTTTTCAGAGAAATAATGAAATAATAATTTGTGCAAGTCACATTTTTGACTAATATTGCAAAGGTCTTACATCATATATATACATCATATCGTGGTGGTGGTTGAGGAGAGACCCCCCACATGATTGTAAAGCACTTTGGGTGTATAGCAATACTTAATAAAGCGCTATATAATGCATCATTCATTCATTCATATAATTATGTTTAATTACACACTCTACACAAATGCAATCATACATGCTCCCTATTTGTATCTTTCATAAGACTTATGAAATCTCCCAATGCTTGTAGCTAATGTATTGTTCTCACAAAGCATGATTTATAGTAAAAAGGCTTCAGAGGATGTCATCCATTGTAATTTAATTAAACTCATTGTGGATGCCTTTTGCAGTCGAACCTGTGCATGCCAAGGGAAGGATCCAGAAAACTGTGGAGCTTCCTTCTCTTTTGGCTGCTCCTGGAGCATGTACTTCAATGGATGCAAGTACGCTCGAAGCAAAACCCCTCGCAAATTCAGACTGCATGGAGAGCACCCCGAAGAGGTTAGTTTCACATAAAAATGTGTGGTTATTTTTACAAGCCTAATAAAAATAAGTTAATTTTACCTCACCCTAGCTTTGCTGTATTATAATTGTATATAATAAAATATATATTTTTTAAAAAGTTTAAAAATGTTCAACTATGAATGGAATAATTTACAATTACTTTTCTCTTTGATTATAATTACACAATGTGTGTTGCATTTTGTTTCCTCACCAAGATATGAGTTGCCATCCAAAGGTCTTAAATTTAGTATCTGCTCCCATCAGTGTCCTGGTCTGGGTGCCACCCAAATACTACACTCAATTTACAATAAAAGCATTTGAAGTCGTTGCCAATCGATTTTATACTGGCAGATGAACTTGCACCTTGTTTATTAAATAACTTCTGGTCATGTATTACTATTATAAGACATTTTGGTTAAAAGACTTTCCAGTTTTATGAAAGTCACCATCTTTGATACTTGGGAGCTGGGAGAAATAAGGAAAGGGGAGTTGATTTCATTTATTTGTTTCACTCATATAAGCTGTGATATGACTATTTTGAGTCACTGTTAATAAGTCGATCCCAAACCCCGTCTGTGTGAGCAATAGCCTTTACTCTTCACGATAGCCCATGTAAACTCATTTGCTATTTTTTTTTCGTACAGGAGGACAATCTCAGGGATAACTTCCAGAACTTGGCCACACATGTGGCCCCTGTGTATAAGATGCTGGCTCCCCAGGCCTACGATAACCAGGTTTGTTTTATTAGAAATTTCACACTGCACTAAATGGTACACAGTTTTTACCAGTAAAAGAACAAACGTAATGTCTGCACATTGAATTAACTTCTCCATAAAAAAAAAGAGTTAAGAGTTGTACCTCAGTTTGTTATCTGTGCCTGACGAAGACCTGATGGTGGAAACGTTGCAATAATTTTTATTATCTTTTACTATAATTTTTTTTTTCACCTGAGCCCTATTTGGGTTTGTGGGATGTGCGCAACTTTAATTTTGTCTACACAGTTTTTACCATTCATTAACATTAAACCAAACCGCTTTTCTGGTAAATGTGGAGTTTTAGGTGATCAAGAAGTTTGTGATTTTAATGTTTCAGAACTTTTATTTGTGTTACGGTGAATTATGCTGAGGTGTTACAGAAACTGAATTAATCATTTGTTTATTTAAAATAATGATTTTATTTTTCTGTGTTATTCAGTGTTTAAATGAGAAGATTGCTTCAGATTGTCGGTTGGGTTTGAAGGAAGGACGACCATTTTCAGGAGTCACTGCATGCATGGATTTCTGTGCACATGCTCACAAAGACCAGCATAACCTCCACAATGGTTGCACTGTGGTATGTTATTTATCATTTATGATTATATGTAAATAATGTGTGTTGGTTAGGCTTTTGCATTATACTTATTTTTAAGTGAATGAATGCTCTCCGGAGATGTACTGTGGTCACTGTCAAGAAAAATACTATTACAGCACACACATTGTAAATTGTTCCTGTACATATAAATGAAAAGGATTCACTGGTCAAATTTAGATTTGTGTTTGTGTTTGATAGGACATTTACCCTATATATGGAATTAGTTCACACTAAGGACGATAACTCTAAAGATAACTTTTGGCGTCCACACCAGCGAAAGATATCGTCTGTTTATTCTCAGTGCTTGCTCATCTGCCGCTTTAAATTCTTGAGCTCGTGACAGCAGGATGGATTCTGATTGGGTGTCAATGTTTTTATCGTTCATCAGCTGGAAAAAATTGTTCTGAAAGTGATTTCAAAAATATTGTTTCTCTGTGCCTTTATCGTTATACGTGTGGTGTGGACTCTGCTACTCTTTAATATTGACAACGATTTTTAGAACTATATCTTTATCATTATCTTTATAGTGTTCGTCCTTGGTGTGAACGGGCCTTTAGACTTCCTAATTTTGTTACTTCCAGGTGTGCACTCTTACGAAAGAGGACAATCGCAGGGTGGGCATAGTCCCAGAAGACGAGCAGCTGCATGTGCTTCCGCTCTACAAGATCTCTTCAACCGATGAATTCGGAAGTGAGGAGAACCAGCGTCTCAAAATGCAGACAGGAGCCATCCAGATGCTCACTAACTTCCGTCGACAGGTTAGAAAACTTCCAGAACCTGCTAAATCCTGCCGGCAGCGTCGGTTGGAGGCCAAAAAGGCTGCGTCAGAGAAGAAGAACAGGAAATTGCAACTTGCAGAAACCCCAGAGAAGACGATTAAGATGGAGATGCACCACATGGAGTCACCCCACCTTCAGCAAGGCAATAAAGGTCAGTGGTAAAATATCAGTTTGTCTCTATATGCATAAACCAGCTCATGTAAAACTCTAAAAGGGAGTTAAATTAACTACTGGTTGTTTAATGTAAAGGACTACTGATTTGGCTGAAGTTGGTAGTATTTTAGAGATTTGCTCTTTGGACTTTGTAGTGTCATTATTTACAGCAGTGGCCAAAAGTATTAGAACACTTGGCATATTTAAGAGGTTTCAGTTGTTTTTGTTGAATTGGCGATTACAACACCGATAAAACAAACTATTGTCGGAACTAACTGCGATGGAAGGAATCTGCTGGAACATTAAATATGATGGACTGGCCTCCTCAAAGTCCGGACCTCAACTCCATTGAGCAAATTTGGGGCGAGTTAGAAAATAATCTAGACAGATCTATTGTACATTCAAGAAAAATCCTTTGGCTTGAGTTGCAGAAGGCATGGGATAACATTAGTGTTGAAGTTCTCAGGAAATATATTGACACTATGCCAGAGAGATGTGATGCTGTAATCGCTGCAAATGGTGGACATAACCAAATACTAAAGTTAAAAGTGGATAATAACAGTACGACTCACTTCATCTGATATATGTTGTGCTCCGAGCAACCTTCTGCATGTTTCACAAACATTATGAAATGAAATCAGATTTTGGAGGCAAACAAGTAAATATTTTCAGAATTGTCAGGTGTTCTAACAATTTTGGCCACCACTGTAAATGTAATTTACCATCCCCATTTAAGGTGTTGAACTTGAGCTCTCTAAACTTATGAAACTGACACTCAGCAACTATAAAATACACATTTACTACATCATTTTTTTTGTTTGTCTGTTATCTAGCTATTCCAAAACAGGAGGTGAAACCAACCATCAAAAAAGAGCCTGTCGACCGCTTCCAGCCCTTCAATGGAGCCATACGTGGCTACCCAGCACTAGGGAACGGCAAGACACCCTCTGATCCTCGGAGCATGAACAGTTCATTATCATACCCTGGAAACTATGCAAGAGGTCGCATTCCTACCAACGGCCAACCTCCTGCGCAGAGCCCCATCAATGGCTTTCACCCCAACCTCCAAGAGATACGCTATGGTTATTATAACTATCCTCCCAGTGCACTTTTTCCTCCTGAGCTCTTGGGATATGATAATGGAGCCTGGCCCAAAGCTGGAGAAGCCTCTGCCGCACCATTTGACCAGAAGCCAGATGTTCAGTGTCTCCAAGCCAAGCTGGCACAGGCCTATCCCAGCTGCCCGCAACAACAAATGGCTGATGCATCCATTCAAGGGTTCCCACACCCTTCTGAGGTTTCCCAGTCTCCTGTTCCATCCAGTCGTACTCCATCCCTGGAGCAGACACACCGCTCTACGCCCATCATCAAGCAGGAGCCAATGGATGTGCCACTGTATGATGGCAGATCAGATGGGCAAGCTCAAAGCTGCCCATCCACTCCCAGTACCACACCAAAACCCGAAGGCTGGCCTGGGCACAAACCAAACGGTAGCCTTATCCCTAAAGGCTGGGATGGAAATATCAGACCAGGTCCGACCAATTCGCCTTTCACTCCGGACAAGCAGAGGCTCCACCAGCAACCTGAACACCCTCAGTATCTACAGCAGCAACAATGGAATTCCTATTCCTGCCCTAACACTCCAATGCCATCCCCTTCCCCATCTCCGTCCCCATCCCTGAAAGCAGGTCCATCACCTGCACCTTCTCCACTCCCGTCCACCCCAAGACAGTGGGGTAGCCCTGCCCCAAGTCCCCAACCTAAAGCATGGGGTCCTTACGGACCCATAGGTTATGGCATTGGTGGCATAAGGCAAGGCAGTCCTGCTGGTGCTTTCCCCGATAAAATGCTCTCCCAAGCAGGTGAGAATTGTGGCTCTGCACCTTTGGGACTCCAGGAGAAAGCGTGGAAATCTGGTGGCGGCTCAGCAGCAGGGAACACACCATCTCCAGCTCCTGAGGGACGCTTGTTTCCCGACGCGCTGCAGAAGTCAGATAATCAGGCATGTTGGGACAGCGAGGCAGAGACCCAGAGCGAACGTGACCCCGAGGAGGAAGAGATATGGTCAGACAGCGAACACAACTTCTTGGATCCCAACATTGGCGGAGTAGCAGTGGCCCCCACTCACGGCTCAATCCTGATCGAATGCGCCCGGCGGGAGCTTCATGCCACGACGCCACTCAAAAAGCCTGACCGCTCGCACCCGAGCCGCATATCCCTCGTCTTCTACCAGCACAAGAACCTGAACCAGCCCTGCCACGGTCTGGCTTTGTGGGAGTCCAAGATGAAACTCCTAGCCGAGCGAGCGCGACAGAGGCAGCAAGAAGCAGCTCTTTTGGGTCTCTCACAGGAAGAAATTAAGGCCTATGGGAAAAAACGCAAGTGGGCGGCTGGATCGGCAAGCCCGTCCCCTGGACAAACCAAGGACAGACGTGAGGGTATAGTGACACGGATGGCGCCCACACAGAATACCACCACCATAATCACAGTTTCACCCTACCCATCCACACAGCTCACTGGTCCATACAGTCGATTTGTGTGAACTCTTGCAGACTGTTGCCCCCTGGAGCCTGAGATGGGAATAGAAATGATAAGGATCATGAATCTAACTCCTTTACCATTTGCTTCCCCTCTTCTAGCTCCAACAGCTCTCTTAGGCCACCACAAGGGAGGGAGAATAGAGGACGGGGCACTTTTTTCACTTTTTTTTTCTTTTACCTCAAATTTTGGCAGCAGTTTGGGAACTCCCCAAACGGACATGCTGCCTATGGTGCTCTTGCTCTCTCCAACGTGGGAGGGATTTCCATAGCTATCCCTCCTTAAGTGAATTTGATGATCCTAATTATTATTGCTCTATTATCAATATTATTACAATTGCTATTGTTACTGTCAACGTTGATATTACAGGTATTGTTATTATTATATTATGAAGATGACTATTTTTTATTTTATTGTTATTGTTTTTTTCATCATTGTTATTTTTTTTTGCCCTCTCTTGACTAAGAGGGACCTCCTTTCTTCATTCTCGCTTGTTCATTATGAACATGAGAACAAGCTAATCAGCATTTTTGTTGCGCTTTTTGCCTCTCCCACCCCCAACAACCTCTCTATATTAATGAAGCGCCTTCACATCATTGCAAGTCACATTTCTGTGATTGCATTAAAGCATCTTTGTGCTAGTCACTGAACGCGTGACCAAGAAAGGGAGGACCAGATACCAGCTTGGGCCTTTCTGTTCGGTGCCACTGATGAAATCTGTAACGTTTCTCATCCCTTCAAATGGTGCTTCTTTTCTGTCTCAAGTGTCTCTAATTTTGACCTCACAATATGGAGGCAGGTGCTGGACCTGGGTGCTCTTTAGCAGCAGATGTCAGTCATGTTCAGTGACAGGGACCTCACAGTCCTGGTAATTGGTTCAGCCTTCTATCGTGTCACCTGATTGGTGCCGACTCATTTGTCTGCAGTTTCATTGGCCATTCTTCACTACCCATGTGACATTTTCAAGTTCTCTAAGGTGCTGATAGTGCTAGCAAAAATCCACCTTGATTGAACCGCCCTAAAGAGCTGCAGATAACCCACCGTGGGTCTTAAGCATTTTCACAATTCAGACTCGGCTCAAACAGGGAATTCCAAAATCATCAGCCAGTTATTATTGGCTTGAAATTTTGCAATCTATTCATGTGTTCAGTAGAGTAGAGACTTGCACTGCAAAAAAAGATTTTCTTACTTGGTATTATTTTTGTCTTGTTTTCTAATATAAATATCTAAACATTTTTGAATCAAGATGCATTCACATGACAAGTAAAATGACAAGATATCAAGTCTTGTTTTCAAAAAAAAAAAAAACTGTTTTTGCATAAAACAAGCATAAATATCTACCAATGAGGGAAGAAAAAGGTTCTTGTTTAGCCTTTGAATTAAGAAAATTTTTCATTAACTTAATATCTTGAGTCATTTTACTTGTCATGTGAATGCATCTTGATTCAAGAATTTTTAGATATTTATGCTAGAGAACAAAGTAAAAATACTAAGCATGAAAATCATTTGCTGTGTGGAGCTGCGGTAGGTAAGAAATTGTGATTTTTTTTTTTTTTTTTTTTTTCAACAACAAAAAAATGAATAATGACTTGCTACAAAATTTCCATTATGGATGAGTATCAGTAGATTTGTAACATCACTGTATCTGGTTGTATCTGTATCTGGACACACAGGGTAAAAGCTAGAGGGCGACATGCCTAACTGGTTCCCTTAGATGCCAGTTCTTGTTTTTATGTAACACGACTGGCCCTGTGTAAACTGAACATGTCTTCCATGCCCTGATTTATCTGTAGTTACCCATTTGTGATGATGATGATGATGATGATGATTTTATTCGGAGTCTGATATTCTTTTACCCGCTGCTGGTTACACCCACCAGCCTAACAGACAGAGCACATTTCTTGGAGTTGGTGCTACCATGAGCCTTTATGCTCCTGTAAAGTTGCCCCTCTCGTTACAAGCAGCCCTCGTCTCTCGTTTTGCCCACCTATACCTGGAGTTCATGGTGCTGATTGGCAATGCATACGGTTTCAGCTCAGTAGTTCGTGCGGGTGCATGCATAACTACATAATGCACGTGTGTGTGTGCGTGTGTTTGTGGATTCCTAAACTGGTTAGAATGTATGTGAATGCCTGTCTGTGAGCTACACACAGAGAGCAATGCAGGGCTGCTGCTGGTTTACACAGGGCTGTAAGATGCTTGACACTCACAGAGGAGATCCTGGTGCTCATGAAGTGGTCCTAAAGCTCTTTACCTCATGTTGTACAGACACTGGTCCCAGTCACAACATGCTATAAACACACGGCGCTACAGACTGCAGGCTTGCTGCCTACATCCACATTCGTACCTTCTTTTTTATTCTTATTTATTATATGATAACGATGATTATTGTTAATGTGATTGCTGTTGTTTTATTTTTATGATGATTTTTTTTGGTTTGTTCATTTTAGAGAAATTGTAAATATTGAAGAGAGGATTTTATAAAAGCACTTTTAATCTTGATTTTAATGAGAAAAAAAATAAGAACGGATTATTGACAACTTGAAACCTAGTTTTTGTTTTAATGGAATTTTATTGGGAGGGATAGAAATGTAAATAGTTAAATATTTAGGTAAGATTATTTAACTGGTGAGGGATGATGGCCTAATCATGAATGATTCCTGAATTATTAGTCTTCAGTTGTCTGTATGTCAAGCCGTCAACAACAGACCACAGAGTCTACTCAAGATACTGCTGTCCTTTCTTTCGTGAGTACTGTACTTACACCAATACCTCTGTATTACCATTGTCACCGGCTTCCTTCCCCTGCATCTGATCCATATCTAGAACCCATAAACTAATGGAGAACAAAGAAACGAATGTGAACATGTTGACTAATACGGTTCGCAAGGATTCAGGACTCACTTTTTTATTTTTGACGAAAGGATTGAAAGTATCACTTTTACATGAAAAAAAAACAATTGGCCATAGAACCGAAAAGAGTATCAGGTGTAAACTTACAGCAAATGTGAGCGCTTTCAGTTCAAAACTCTCGGTAGATCATGTAATGCTTATTATTATTATTGTTTATTTGATTAAATATTGTGTGGGGCGAGTCTTACAGAGCTCTGAGTCTGCACTGACATTAAAGTATCTAGATTGTCACTTGTTCTTGGAGATGTGAGACATAACCCTGAAGTTTAAAAAGCTGCGTTTCAAGGCCACTCTTGATGCCCGGTGCAGTTTTATTCACCCTAAATGGCTTTTGAACCATGGTGCTACCCCATAGAGTTGACTGTGGAAAAGACTCTTGGCAAACACTGTTGTGCTGCAGTTCTTCGGGCTCTTAAATTGATATGTGAACTAGTTTTGAGAGGAAACCTATATGGTGCTGATCATTTTTAAATCTTTGTATGTAGTTATTTCTGAAACAACATTTCTGATGATCACGATTTAAAATAAGCACTCCAACTGATCCAGTTTCCCTTTTTAGCCATCACCCTAAATAACTGAAATGGTACTTGAAGAGCATGTTGGCAGGTAGAGGAGTAGGTACTCTCATGCTTTTGATGTGAATAGACTGTTAATGTAATATTCTGGTGCTACCTGAACTGCCCAGAGAAACCTTTTCACCCATTCTGATAGCCACATTTGGTCATTTTATTGGATATTCTCATTCTTCTTCCTTTACTCACATCTACCTTTTGGCCACGGTGCCACATAAACGCATTCAAACACACACACACACACACACACACACACACTTACTCTGCCCCTCTATCGGCACTATCAATCATGCCCAGTTTTAAACATCAAAAGGACAAAATGTCTAAAGATGAAAAAAAAAAAAATGAAAAAAAAAAAAACTGGCAGCTACATTCCTTTATGAGTTAAAGATTGTTCTCGGTTCTATTTTTCATGTTGAGTATGCAGTATGTAAAAAGTGTTATCTTTTGTTTGGTCTCTCTCCTTGTAGCTGTATGGTGTATTATGTGAATACATAGTGTATGTGGTAAAAGCCACAATACTGTTTTATGTTCTAAACTAAGAAAAAAATAAAAAATATCAAGAAAGTTTGTGGTAGCGTTTACGCATTTATTGAACCGACTGACTGCCAAATTGCCAATCTTGGCTGATCACAGAAGACTCTACAAATGTATGTTTTGTGTGAGACATTCATTTTAAGACTAACATTAAAACCAGTCAGTTTTAACGCGAAATGACTGAAAGTCTAACCAGGACTGCTTTATTTATTGACATCGAGGTGTATTTTGCTACAAGCCCACACGATGGCAACAGAATTCATCGACATGTGCTGAGATCTAGAAGTGAAGAGGTTATTTGCAGAAACAGGCAACTCCGTTTTTGTTTTTTATAGGGTGAAGTCAGCTAAAATGGGCCATGTTTAGGTAAATGACTTACACCATCAAATAAGCTATGCATGAGATCTAATGATATTCTTATAAATTAGCATGGGTCTCTTAAATATATTGATATTTTTTAAATGTGAAAAAGTATAAAAGTTTTAAAATGATGAGAGTTAGAGTATCAGCAGGTACCTTCTTGAGCCACGGCACAACATTCAGGTAAAATGGGTCAGCTGTTCAGGTAAAATGGGCCAATATAAAAAGAAAACAACACAGGTAATTTCAGCTTAAATCATTTTATTTTTAACAGTAAATTGACACTATTGTATTTAGTGTGCCATAGCAACACCATAAATGTATTTCATTATATAGAAAGTGGAATGAATATTTAATTAAACAATGCAATTAAAAATGAACTGATCATGTTGTATAGGTGTGTGTTTCTGTGCATTGGTGGCTTTTGTGTGCATGTATGTGTATGCTTGTATTTTTGTTGTTATTTTTAAGACTTAAGATTTTGTATGGATACATATCTACAGTATCCATACAAACCTATAAACCTATTTTCACCCTGAATATCTGTCTAAAGGTGTGTGTGTGTGTATGCAGCCCATTTTAGCTGAAAATTGTTGTCCATTTCAGCTGAACCTACCATTTCTACCTAAAATGACTTTTTTTTTCCCACAAAAATCTAAGTTTCTTTTATAAATTAAACTTTTTATTTGAAAGAGCATGTCAAAACATTGTTCATATACCTTTGCTTTGTTGGTAAGCTTACTTATAATTGCTTTAGTACCCTCAATTACCTTACAATTTCTCTGACGAGCTTCATATACTCTTCCCTGAACGCCTTAAAAATTATTGTTACATGTCAACAAGTGTTGAAGCAACAATGCAAGATCAGTTATTGTGATTTTCTGTAAAAATGTAAAGAGATATGAGGCCTAACTAACCTTATTTGGCCCATTTTACCTGATAGCCCATCTTAGCTGACTTCACCCTATATATATATATATATGTGTGTGTGTGTATTATGTTTTTATTGTGTTTTTATTTTTACTTGATCAAAATAAACTAACTGCAGTTTGATTGTGATTAATTGAATGCACAATGAAAAAAAACATGATTTTTTTAAATTGTTAAAAACGGAGTTATCTGTTTTTGCAAATGAACTCGTCATATATGTAGTAAGTACACACCTCAATGTTGCAGGTCATTTTGTCAAGTTGTCTCAGTTAAAATGATTATATGATCTTTTTCCTGGACTAAAAACTACATATATATATTATTAAAGTTGTATAAAACAATTAGATCTAATCATTTTCACGCTCATTAAAGTTCCTGAATTGTTCTATTTTTATCTATGCTAATGACTTGCCTACAAATGTTTGATTTAAAGCTAGTGTGACACTTGCACACAGCCTCATAGCTATTTTTTTACTGTACCTAGTCATAAACTAGAGCTTTTACACACACAGCTCTAAATTTGAAAAATGCATAAAAACTATAAGCAGCAGAATATGCAGACATAAATAAATAAAAACACTTGCACAACCAAAAACCTTTTTTTTAAGCAGCAGAGAGAAATATGCAGACATAAATAAATAAATACACTTGCACACCAAGTTATTTATTTATTTATTTTGGTCTTTGTTCCGTCCGAGCCAGAGTTTCTGTTGGAGTCCTGAGTAAAGGTTTCCTTCCAGTAATAAAATATCACAAGCCACAGACAACTACCACCTAATTTATTAATACCTAATTGTAGTTTAGCTCTGCGTTATATGATCCTGTCTGTTATATTATCACTGTGTAACAGCGCCCCCTGCTGGACTCCTTTGATGTAACGTTGCACGAGTTTATATAGTCCCAAATTTATAGAGAACAAAACTTTTATTATTATTAATATACAGATACATATTTGTGTTTTAAACTAAATTGTGGCAAGGTGCTAATACTAAAATAAAACTATTTTGCATGTGAACTTTGACGAGGTGAAAGGAGTGATGTTGCTCAGTAATAGGGAATGAGTGGATATGAGCTTTTTCATGTTATGTGTCCAATGTCAAACAGCACATCTGAATATTTTTCTGCTGAAGTCTCTGTGCTTACTAACAGAACACTTTAACCAAGGTTGCTGTGAAGAATGTTTTTATTTTACAAGTGCTGTCATTTTCCACTTGATGTAGATTCTTTGAATTGGACGCTGTATAAAACGCTTGTCTGGATGAATTTTCCCTATGGAGTGTAAAAACTGGCAAATTCAATTTATAATATAGTTACCATTTGTTCAGCAGCTTCTGCATTTTTCAGCGGAATAAAGCATTCAATAAGTTAATGCTGGTTTTGACAGATAAAATGCTTGCTTTCACAAATATAAGTTATAAACCTTTGACAAATTAAATATGAAGGCAATTAAATATGAGAATGGAAAAACTAAGGGCATGTTTTCTCTGGTCTTCAGAAATAGAGAATATATAACAACACCTCCAAGATCATGACAAATCCCAAGGAAACTGCAAAAAAAGATGATGAAACTGTTTAGAGCTGCAGGTGGTAAAGGATGACAGAAACTTGATGATGCAACTAAATGATGACATGATTTCTGCTGTTAATAATAAAATGTCATATACTCACTAACACCTTATGAATTTAGTACCCCTAGATATTGACAAACATTCAGAATATAAGAACACATTGAAAACCATCTAAATTTGCCCATTACTGACGTCAAAAGAAAGTGAGAGAAACGGAAGGTCAATCGAGTTTATGTCCAGGGACTTTGCAGAGTCGCTGAATAGCTTTTATATATGAAAACGTTCAATATCTTTTCAGACCAAATTGAACATGCTGTTGACTTCAGGAGAACCTTTGATCTAATATTCATGTCATGAGCTGAGACCATCTATATAAATGCGGTTGCCTTCATTCGCTATTTAAATGCATTAACTCAGATCCTTTACGTGATTTTCATTTGCTATTGTGTTAGTTAGCTGGTGTGTGTGTGTGTGTGGGGGGGGGGGGGGGGGGGGGTGTTGTTATTTTTAACCTAATCAAAATAACCCAACTGCAGTTTGATTGAGATTAATTGGAATGCACAATGAAAAACCATGATTTCTGAGAATGAGAAATTAACTATTCATATATGTGTGTGTGTGTGTGTGTGTGTGTGTGTGCATGTTTATGTGGTTTATGAGGACACAAATGTGTATAATGACATGGGTATGACAGAGGTATTACAATATGAAGGTGGTTTATGAGGACACTGTCTATGTCCCCGTAATACAAAAGGCTTAAAAAACATACTAAATGGTGTTTTTTTGAAAATCTAAAAATGCACAAAGTCTCCTGTGAGGGCTAAGTTTAGGTGTAGGGTTGGTGTAGGGCAATAGCACACACAGTTTGTTCAGAATAAAAACCATTACGCCTATGGAGAGTCCCCATAAACCACAAAAACCAACGTGTGTGTGTGTGTGTATATATAATATATATATATATATATATATATATATATATATGCTTTTACCCTTCCTTCAGCAGCTAATAAGTCTCTGGAGGTCTGAAATGAACCCACCCAAACCTGATCTTAGATTGGATTCCTCCCATTTCATATACTGTGTGTCTGTGGTTCAGCACTCCTGTTAGAAAATCTGTCTTTCTGACGACAAGTATTGGTTGTTTACACTGGAAAACTGGAAATTACTGACAAGAGAGTGAGTGCCTTCTGAAAACCCAGAATAATGACCAGCACCAGGAATAAAAGCCCAAAGGAAATGGGGCTATTTGTCATTTTTACCATGCTTTTTGAATAGCAGACCAGAATTCAGCTTCTTCAGGTTGAGAATTTAGCATGGGACTACTAATCTAAAATGTTGAAATGGCATTTAATTGGCTATGAATAATGTTTATGCTCTGAAAGGCTTCTCAGTGCATTCAATGTGTGATGTTGCTGTGTCATCCGTTTCAAATAGATGGGCAAAATTGCATCTGAACAAATTGGTCTGATTAAGTCTCTATATGAAGGTTTTCAATAGATTTTTTTTCAATAGTGGCTGTGTTCAGCACCATATCATAGTGGTCAGACCTACCAAGGTGGCCCTTTGAAGATAAAAAGGCTTGAGTATTTCATTCAGCCATTACCAGTGACACTAACTATTAAAGCCTCGCATCTCACAGATTATACGTGTCCTGTCTCGCACTGTTTGTGCTCTAAATGTGAATGGCACCTCCAATTGTGTAGCTTGCTGGGAAAAGGTGTGCTTTTTGGAATCTGATTTTTGCCTGCTGGGTTTCTCAAACGCCAGAGCTATATCTAGGGATAAAACCATCATGGATGGACTGCAAAACAAAGCCAGGACACTCGAGCATCCAAACACTAATATGCTAAAAACACTTTGAACATGCTGTGGCTCATCTAGAATGTGTACACATCTAGTTTATCTTGTTAATCATCTCTCAACATCTTTAAACTTTGTAGTTAACACCGCTGAGCACAAAAACAACACTGCTGTCTTCTGCAGAACTGCTCAAGAAGTAACTGAGTTGAATTATAAAAAAACAATGCAATCTGAGGTGGCAATGAGCTTTTGTTTGTCATATTTGTTTGCTTGGCCAGGGTCTTTGTGGATTTTGATCCATTTGCTGTTGCAGCTTGAAAGGACCTTTGGAATAACTGAATCATTTAGCAAAGTGTTATGAATCTGTAATGAGGTAGACAGACCTCAAACTACTTTATAACTCTGCATTCACAGGAAATTAACTGCACACATACATTTATCAACCAATCAGAATCAAGCATTCAGCAGCCCTGTGGTGTAAAGCTGGATTAAACTGGTTTCAGAATTGATGAACTTGATGCAGTTATTGAACTGAAATAAATGAACACTGAAATGACTTGCTGAATGATGTAAAATATGTCAAAATATGTTTTCCGAAAAGTCTGAAAACTATTTTCTTTGTCAATTGTTGCCCAGGTGAATATACACTTTATTTCAGTACACTTAGTGCACTTCCATAATGCATTAAAGGGCTTTATTTTCACACATGCACTAATTTTTAACACTAACAATTATTCCTTAGTACGCTTTAAGATAATATTTAGATCATAAATGAATATGAACTAAAATGTGCTTTTAACATACTTTTTAAAATACTACTACTAATAATAAAAAAACTAATAATTCTGTTCTTTCATACACTTTTAAATATACTCATCATACATAGAAAATACTCTTATTATTTAAAATCTAAGATTAATATTTAAGGAATTTATACTAAATGTATTTACAATCTATTGCCCACATTGTTATAGATTAAATAATTTATTTCAAATGTATTGTAATTATGTTAACATTCTCTTTATATGATATATTTAACTACATGTTTATGGTGTCTTTAAATAGTACAATCAAGTATGTCATTAATAGCACTTTTTCCACCTTAATAGCACTTCAAGTACTTTAAGCTGAAAGTATACTTACTGTCAAATAGTGAAGTTTGGTACACATCTAAACATATGAATGAATAATCAGTGCATTTATAACAGAATAAGCACAGTTACTATAGGGTTTAACTGTATTTCATGAAAATCCAAATAAGTGATGGTTTGTATAAAAATACTCTCAAATTTGATGTAAAGCAACGATAGCACACTAATGTACTTATAACTATTACATTACTAATATATTTGAAATAAAATCAATTTAATTTATACTTAGGATAACTATATAAAAGTATACTAGCATTAAATTCATTTTTAAATCATTCAAAGCACACTGTTAAGAAATACACTAATAAAAGTATATATTTGTGTATATATTTGTGGTAGTATACTTTATTTCAAAGTACTTCAAATTAATTTAAATATCAGTGGCATTTAGTATACTTTTGCAATCACACTGAAGTAGAAATATACTTTTAATTAGTGTATAACTTTTACTGTTTTATTTAGCACAAAAAAAGAAGTGTGCTTGCTTGTATTTACAGTCGTGGTTAGAATTATTGGAACCCTTGGTAAATATGATCAAAGAAGACTGTGAAAATTAACCTGCTTTGTTAATCCTTTTGATCTTTTATTTAAAAAAAATCACAAAAAGCTAACCTTTCATTGGATAATAAGAATTTAAAATGGGGGGAAATATCATTATGAAATAAATGTTTTTCTCTGATACACATTGGTCACAATTAACGACACCTTTTTATTCAATACTTTTTGAAACCTCCATTTGTCAGTTAAACAGCTCTAAATGTTCTCCTATAATGCCTGATGAGGTTAGAGAACACCTGACAAGAGATCAGAGACCATTCCTTCATCCAGAATCACTCCAGATCCTTCAGATTCACAGCTCCATGACGGTGCTTCTTCTCTTCAGTTCACCTCACTCATTTTCTACAGGGTTCAGGTCAGAGGACTGGAATGGCCAGCAGAAGCTTGGTTTTGTGCTCAGTGACCCATTTTTGTGTTGTTTTTGAGGTTTGTGTTTGGATTATTGTACGGTTGGAAGATCCAAACATGGCCCATTATAAGATTTCTAATAGAATCAGTCACTTATTGATTTTTTTATCTGTTGGTATTTGATAGAATCCATGATGCCATGTGTCTGAACAAGATGTCCAGGACCTCCAGCAGAAATATAGGCCCACAACATCACAAATACAGCTGTATATTTCATTGTACACATGGGGTACTTTTTATCCCTGTGTTCACCAAACCCATCTTGAGTGTTTGCTGCTAAAAAGCTCATTTTTTAGTTTCATCTGACCATAGAAGCCAGTCCCATTTGAAGTGCCAGTCCTGTCTGATAACTGAATATGCTGGAGATTGTTTTTGGATGAGTGAGGAGAATTTTTCTTGAAATCCTCCCAAACAACATGCTGATGTAGGGGCTGTTTGACCATTTTTTTTTAAGGTTTTCTGACCCCGAGACTCAACTATTTTCTGCAATTCTCCAGCTGTGATCCTTGAAGAGTCTTTAGCCACTCAAACGCTCCTTCTCACCGTGCATTAGGGCGATATAGACACACGTCCTCTTCCAGGCAGTTTCATTACATTTTCTGTTGATTGGAAATTCTTAATTATTGCCCTGATGGTGGAAATGGGGATTTTCACTGCTCTAGCTCTTTTCTTAAAGCCACTTCACTAATTTGTGAAGCTCAATTATCTTTTGCTGCACATCAGAAATATATTCTTTGTTTTTTCTCATTGTGATGGATGATTAAGGGAATTTGGGCTTTGTTTTCCCTCCTATTTATATTTCTGTGAAACAGGAAGCCATGGCTGGATAATTTCATGTTCATAATCACCCTAGAGTGCTCAAAATTGTGAATATGAATGGGAGTATACTTCAGAGATATTTTACTCTTAAGAATTTCTAGGGGTGCCAATAATTGTGTCCAACGTGTGTTTGAGAAAAACATTTATTTCATAATGATACCCCCCCCCCCCCCATTTTAAATTCTTATTATCCAATAAAAGGTTAGCTTTTTGTGAATTTTTTTAATAAAAGATCAAAAGGATTAACAAAGCAATTTTCACAGTCTTCTTTGATCATATTTACCAAGGGTTCCAATAATTCTGACCACAACTGTAAGTATTTGTTTTAGTGCATTCAAGTACACATTACTTTTACCTGGGTATCATCATATTCATGTCTGGCATCAGATTTAGGGCTCTAATAAAACTATTTTACATGTCCAATGTCCAATTGAACAAGCAAGTCTCTATTATTGGTATAGTGCTTTGTACAATACAGACTGTTTCAAAGCAGCTTTATAGTAATAAACAGGAAAACAACAGAATGTCTAATTAGATTTTATCTCATATTTGCAGAGACAGTATTGTATAAAGAGCAGTTGAAATGAAAGTGACTAAGACACTGGACATGCAAAAGAGTTTCATTAGGGCCCTAAATCTGTTGCCTGGCATGCATGCAATGATAATACTTGACAAATAATATAGTTTGGACTTTTCTGAACACATCATTTTACTGCTAACTCAACCAGTGAGACAGAAGTCCAACCAGGCTCTGTTTCTATGTGAACTAATATGCATGCCATGTCAAGATTCAAGATTCAAGATTTTTATTTGTCACATACACAATTATAAAGAGTATAACCAGCAGTGAAATGTAGGTCAGGTCCGCTCCAAGGACAGTGCACTTGAATAGAATACAAATATTAAGGAAAAGAAAAGTAGAAAAAAATTAAAGAATAAAATAAAATAAAAGATAAAAAATATAAATATAAACGTAAATATAAATGTGCAGGTCAGTATGTTGTTGACTTAAATAGTAATAAAGAAGAATGTGCAAAAAAAATATGAGGTAGAGAAAAATTATGAATAGCTTATTGATATAGTGATATTAACATGGAGTCAAGTGATGTTATGACACAGAGTTAGAGTTTAGGAGCCTGATGGCCTGGGGGAAGAAGCTCCTCCTAAGTCTCTCAGTTTTTGCCATCAGGCTACGGAAGCGCTTACCAGATGGAAGCAAAGTGAATAGACGGTTACCAGGGTGATTAGAGTCCTTGATGATTTGAACAGCTCTATTTTTGCAGCGTTTGAGGTAGATGTCCTGCAGAGAGGGGAGAGCAGACCCTGAGATGCGCTCAGCTAAGCGCACAACTCTCTGTAGTGCTTTGCAGTCCTGATTGGAGCTGTTTCCATACCACACTGAGTCAATACACTTTCTATGGTCCCTAAATAGAAAGTTTTCAGGATTGCTGGTGAGACCCTGAATTTCCTCAGCTGTCGCAGATGGTACAGTCTTTGCCTGGCTTTCTTAACCTGTGTTTGGATGTGTGTAGTCCAAGTCAGGTTCTCGGAGATGTTTACACCGAGGTACTTGAAGCTACTCACCCTCTCCACACGGGTCCCACTGATCATAAGAGGAGTGTAGGGCTGCTGCTGTCTCTTTCTAAAGTCCATGATCAGCTCTTTAGTTTTGCTCACATTCAGAGAGAGACAGTTGTCCTGGCACCATGATGTGAGTCTCTCTACCTCATCCAAGTATGCGGTCTCATCGTTGTTG
Organism: Barbus barbus; assembly: GCF_936440315.1. Classification (NCBI taxonomy): domain Eukaryota; kingdom Metazoa; phylum Chordata; class Actinopteri; order Cypriniformes; family Cyprinidae; genus Barbus; species Barbus barbus. The sequence continues at coordinate 40,153,687 of NC_136734.1, forward strand.
GAGATGAGGCCCAGAACCACAGTATCATCAGCGAATTTGATAATAGATGTGGAGCTGTGAGAGGACACGCAGTCATGCGTGTAGAGAGAGTAGAGCAGGGGACTCAGGACACAGCCCTGTGGGGCTCCTATGTTCAGAGTGATGGAGTTTGAGGTGAACTGGCCAACTTTCACCACTTGAGGTCTGCCGGTGAGGAAGTCTTGAATCCAGTCACAGAGTGAGGAGTTTAGGCCGAGGTCTGTGAGTTTAGAAGCCAGCTTGATGGGGACTATAGTATTGAAAGCTGAGCTATAGTCAATGAATAGCAGCCTTACATAATTCCCATTGTTGCTGTCCAAGTGTGTGAGGGAAGAGTGGAGGACGTGAGAGATGGCATCGTCAGTAGATCTGTTTGGGCGATAGGCAAACTGAAGAGGGTCCAAAGTATCAGGGATGGAGGAGCAGATGTGGTTCTTTACAAGTCTCTCAAAAACCTTCATGACTATAGATGTGAGGGCAACTGGGCGATAGTCATTCTGGCAAGAGGGTTTATTGTTCTTTGGCACAGGGATAATGATGGATTTTTTGAAGTGAACAAACCAGCGAGCTGATCGGCGCAGGACCTCAGAACACGGCCGGTTATCCCATCAGGTCCGGCTGCTTTCCTGACGTTCACTTTCTTTAGCGCCCTCCGAACCTCATCCTCCGACACGGTGATTACAGGATCATTGCTGCTCTGCCTGCTGCTTCCTGACGCGCTGGACGGCAGAGACGCGCCACCGCCATTGCATTCGAAGCGGCCGAAGAAGGTGTTTAACTTGTCGGCCAGCAACGGATCTGCTCTCACCTCCGCGGAGGATTTGTTTCCGATGGCACAGATGGTCCTCAGTCCCTGCCACATCCGTCGAGAGTCATCGAGCTGGAAATGAAACTCAATTCTCTCTCTGTATCTGTGTTTGGCGGCTCTTACTGCGCGTCGGAGAGCATAGCACGATGCTTTGTACTCGCTCATATTCCCGGTCAAAAGAGCCTTTTTGTAAGCGGCAGTGCGTGTGTTAACCGCAGCACAGATTGTTCTGTCCACCCACGGTTTCTGATTAGAGAAGATCCTTATAGTTATTGTTTCTGTAGCTTGCTCGGTTAGCGTGTTTATAAAGCTTAATGCTACATCCGTGAACTCGCTGACGTCAGAAGAACTCACCCGCAACATGTCCCTGTCGACGTCATCAAGAGCCGCCTGCAGCATAGCCTCTGAGTGGGAGGACCAGCGTGTCACTACTCTCTGCACCGGAGGTTCCTGAACGAGCCTTTGTTTATATTCCGGTGTGAGGAAAATGCGGCATGGTCCGATTTGCCAAAAGCCGGTAGTGAGCAGGCTTTGTAGGCTTTCTTGAACTGAGTGTAGCAGTGATCCAGTGTGTTTGGTCCTCTAGTTGGACAGGATACATGTTGATGAAAGTTCGGCATGACCTGCCTGAGGTTGGCTTTGTTAAAGTCTCCCGCGATGATAAAGGCAGCGTCAGGATGTTTGTTAATGTAGCCGCTGAGCACATCGTGAAGCTTAGACAAAGCTAAACCGGTGTCTGCCTGTGGTGGAATGTAAACAGCCGTAACAATGATCCATGAAAACTCCCGGGGCAGATAAAATGGGTGGCAGATAATGGAAAGATGTTCCAGATGAGGCGAGCAGGAACGCGACAGAATGGAGATATTCCTGGGGTCACACCATTTCTTGTTAATCATGAAACACACTCCTCCGCCCCTGGATTTACCAGCCTCTGCTGTTCTGTTCATCCGTAAAACAGAGAAGTTATCACTTGGCAACACAGCAGTGTCCGGGACCATGGACGAAAGCCACGTTTCTGACAAACAAAGGATGTTACAGTCCCTGATGTCCCGTTGGAAACTAATCCTGGCTCTAAGATCGTCCATCTTATTCTCCAAGGATTGGACATTTGCGAGCAGAATGCTCGGAAGAGGAGGACTGTGAGCCCTTTTCCTGAGTCTATCTCGAATCCCAGCGCGTTTCCCATGGCATTTCTTGATCCGTCGCCTCGGGGGGTTATTGTTTATCTCCGCGTTCCGAAGAATCTCAAGAGGCCACGCTGGATTCGTGGCTAAAGTGTCCTGGAACAGGTTAGTGTAGCGGTTTCCAATGTCCAAAAGTGTTTCTATGTAATAGGTGATCAGTGCCGACGTTAAATGTGTAAAAAGAGAAAGTAAAAGTAAGTAAAAAAAGTAAATAAAAACACGCTTAGCGGAGCGACCTGGACGGCGTCCGAACTCAGCAGCGCCATCTTGAAGGCCGTGTGCCCTTTCACATCCGAATAACCCACATGCCAAGAACTTTCGCTCTCGGTCTGTCTGTTTTTCTAGGTGCATTTCGAGTAATCTATGTACTCTATTCTTCAGTGATTCATTGCATTTTGGGAGCTCTTATCTGACACCTTCAACTGTGGTCATGGAGCTTTTACTAATGAGTTGATCAATTGAATTAGATAGAAGAGACATTCACAATGTGAAGTGCTGTGGATTCCTAAGAGCTGGATTGAGAATCTCCTTTACAGAACAAGCATGCTATTTTACTATTAAGTTGGGGGGGGGGGGGGGGGGGGCACAAATGATTTAAATGACCAATAACATTTCAGTTTTGTTGATATTCAGTTTTAAATGTCTGCAAATCTTCAGACTGCACTGCTATTATTCATACTGGTCCAACAACGCCATGACAAATTATTTTAGCTGTTTACTTGTAGTCTGAATAAATGATGAGAGAAAGACTTTGTGAAGACAATAAAACATTCAATAATGAGTGTAGGCTACATGAGGCTACTATAATAACAGAGCTCTCTACAGGCGCTGAAACAATGGGAACATCTAAATCAACGTCTCGGTTACGTATGTAACCCTCGTTCCCTGAAGAAGGGAACGGAGACGTCACGTCGGTGACCGACGAATTGGGATCTCGCTTAGAGAGACCAATCCCCTACGAGAGTATCTAAACAAGCCAATGGATATTGGCATGCGATTATTGCATCCAGCTGCCGCTAATCACAATGTGAGTATAAGTAGGCAGCGGGTGCAGCGCATATTCAGGTTTTCGCTGAGGAGCCGAGCCGGTGACCCGGCCGCTCAGCGGTGGTACAGCAGCCGTGGCGACGGGACGTGACGTCTCCGTTCCCTTCTTCAGGGAACGAGGGTTACATACGTAACCGAGACATTCCCTATCAGTCGGTCACTCCGAGTCACGTCGGTGACCGACGAATTGGGATCCCTACCAAAAGGACACGGGTACTGCCCCTTCCAGTGTCCTGTGGAAGCCTCCTGAGCCCCTATTTTTTGGCGCAGGTCAGGGCTACCGCAGAAGACCAGCTACTGCTGCCATGGCACTACCCACTCAGTAAGACTGGATAACACTGGGAAAACGTACCCGTTCTAGTTGGAACCGGATGCTACGGAAGCTCGCCCTTCCCGTAGGAGGTTCGGAGCAATTACGCATATGATCAACCTTAGGCGCATATGGAGAATTAGAGGAAATTGTACCTCATGGAGATTGGCAGAAGACCTGCCGGGGAAACACGGGCTCTCGGGCTATACCGTGGACTATACACATATGGGGTCCAAAAAGGCCTTTCATATGGAACCCAGCCCTCTACCGGTTCTCATGGATTCAGCGAGTGAGGGCCTGGCGTCAGATGCTCCGCCACATCTGACTGCCGAGGGGACGGAGGAACTCGACAGGGTCTACAGTACGGACTCTCTGGAGCAGTTTTAGCAAGCCGACCCGAAAACGGAACCTCTCAGTGCTTCTACCCGTTTGAGGTGAGAACACAGGAGGAAACCGGTTCCACACGAAGGCTATAGAACCTAGCGAACGTGTTAGGGGTCGCCCAGCCCGCAGCTCTACAAATATCTGCCAGCGAGGCGCCACGAGCCAACGCCCAGGAGGATGCAACAGCTCTAGTAGAGTGAGCTCTCAACCTGAACGGGCAGGGCACACCCTGTACCTGGTAAGCCAGGGTGATGGCGTCCACTATCCAGTGGGCCATCCTCTGCTTGGAGACGGCCTTCCCCTTCTGCCGACCTCCGTGACAGACAAAGAGCTGGTCTGAGGTCCTGAAGCTTTGTGTCCTGTCAACGTAGCATCTTAGCGCTCGGATGGGACAAAGCAAAGCAAGGGCTGGGTCTGCCTCCTCCGAGGGCAGCGCTCGCAGGCTCACCACCTGGTCCCTGAAGGGAGTAGTGGGAACCTTGGGCACGTAGCCAGGCCGGGGCCTCAGGATTACCTGGGAGTCAGCCGGCCCAAACTCTAGGCACGAATCGTCGACCGAAAATGTGTGCAGGTCCCCTACCCTCTTGATGGAGGCCAATGCAAGCAGGAGCAGAGTCTTCATTGAAAGAAACTGCAGCTCAACTGACTGCAAAGGCTCAAATGGGGCCTGCTGTAGTGCTTTGAGCACCAGAGACAGGTCCCAAGAGGGTATAGAGGGGGGCCGTGGAGGATTTAACCTTCTCGCCCCCCTAAGGAACCTGATGACCAAGTCATGCTTACCCACCGACTTCCCTTCCACGGGGTCATGGTTGGCAGCAATCGCAGCCACATAGACTTTAAGGGTGGAGGGAGACAGCCTTCGCTCCAACCCCTGCTGCAAAAAGGAAAGCACGACTCTGATCGGGCAGTTTCGGGGGTCTTCTCGGTGAGAAGAACACCACTCGACGAACAGGTTCCATTTCAAGGCGTAGGCCTGTCTCGTGGACGGCGCTCTAGCCGAAGTGATGGTGTCAACTACCCCTTGGGGTAGGTCACCTAGAACCTCCGCGTCCCGTCCAGGAACCAGACATGTAGCTTCCAGAGGTCTGGACGCGGGTGCCATAAGGTGCCCCGTCTCTGAGTCAGTAGATCCTTCCTCAGAGGAATCTGCCAAGGAGGGGCTGTCACGAGGAGCATTAGTTCTGAGAACCAAGTCCGAGTGGGCCAGTACGGCGCCACGAGCAGGACCTGCTCCTCGTCCTCCCTGATCTTGCATATTGTTTGTGCGAGAAGGCTCACTGGGGGAAATGCATACTTGCGAAGGCCCCGCGGCCAGCTGTGTGCCAGTGCATCCATGCCGAGTGTTCCCTCGGTCAGGGAGTAAAACATCTGGCAATGAGAGGTTTCTAGAGAAGCAAACAGGTCTACCTGAGCGGGTCCGAAACGTCTCCAAATCAGCTGGACCGTCTGGGGATGGAGTCTCCACTCTCCGGGGAGCGCAGCTCGTGACAGCTCGTCGGCTGCCCGGTTGAGCAAGCCCGGAATATGAATGGCACGAAGCGACCTCAGATGCTTCTGACTCCAGAGGAGGATGTGGCGGGCGAGTTGCGACATGCGACGGGAGCGCAGACCACCTTGTCGGTTGATGTACGCAACGGTCGCAGTGTTGTCCGTGCGGACCAGTACGTGTTTGCCTCGTAAGCGCCTTCTGAGACGGATCAAGGCCAGACGTACCGCTAGCAACTCTAGGCAATTGATGTGCCAGTGCAGTTGGGGGCCCGTCCAAACCCCCGACACTGCAAGCCCGTCGAACGTGGCACCCCAGCCGGTGGTGGAGGCATCCGTGAAAACCACAGCATGCCTGGAGACCTGTTCCAGGGGCACTCCTGCCCGCAGAAACGAAAGGTCTGACCACGGGGTGAGGGTTCGGCGACAGGCCGGTGTGACTTGGACCCGGTGAGTGCCGCGTTGCCACGCCCACCTCGGGACTCGGCCATGGAGCCAGTGTTGAAGCGGCCTCATATGAAGCAGCCCCAGCGGCGTGACTGCCGCTGCAGCTGCCATATGCCCCAGGAGCCTCTGAAATTGTTTCAGTGGGGCCGCTGTCCTGCTCTTGAACGCATTCAAGCAGTTCAACACCGACTGAGCACGTTCCTGCGTGAGGCGTGCTGTCTGACTGACCGAATCCAACTCCATACCGAGAAAAGAGATCCTCTGCGTCGGGGAGAGTTTGCTCTTTTCCCAGTTGACCCGAAGGCCCAACTGGCTGAGGTGTGAGAGCACCAAATCCCTGTGTTCGCACAACTGGTCCTGAGACTGAGCCAGTATGAGCCAGTCGTCCAGGTAGTTGAGAATACGAACGCCCTGTTCTCTCATGGGAACTAGGGCTGCCTCCGCAACTTTCGTGAAGACACGGGGCGACAGGGACAGCCCGAAGGGCAGGACCTTGTACTGATATACCCGTCCTTCGAACGCAAACCGCAGGAATGGCCTGTGGCGCGGAAGGATCGACACATGGAAGTACGCGTCCTTCAGGTCGATCGCTGCAAACCAATCTCGGGGACGGACGCACCCGAAGATGCGTTTCTGCGTGAGCATCTTGAACGGAAGCTTGTGAAGAGCCCGGTTCAAGAGACGCAGATCCAAGATCGGTCTCAACCCACCGCCTTTCTTGGGTACAATGAAGTAGGGGCTGTAAAACCCCGACCTCATATCGGCTGGAGGGACCGGCTCTATCGCATCCTTCGCCAGTAGGACTGCGATCTCCGCGCGCAAGACAGGAGCATCTAACGTTTTCACTGACGTGAAGTGGACGCCCCTGAACTTGGGAGGACGCCGGGCGAACTGAATCGCATAGCCGAGTCTGATGGTCTGGCGGAGCCAACGAGACAGACTGGGAAGCCCTAACCAGGCCCCCAGAAACCGTACAAGTGGCACCAGCGGGACCACTGACGTACCCGCGGCGGGGCAGCGAGGAGAAACGCAGGGACCATGCTCGGGCGTCTCTTTGCCGGTCCGAAGCAGGGTCAGCGTGTGTGGAACACCAACCTGCGTTTTGGCAGAGGGTGCGTGGGTAGTACGGTTGACCGCACTCCCGAACCGCCCACAGCTGCTCACTGGCGAGAGAGGCGGGATAGTGTGGATCAAGACTGACTCGTCCACAACTTCCCGTCCCCTCGGGGGACCCAGAGATAGAGGAAACTGCTCTTTTGTCGAGTTTTTGGGTGCCACTGACCGAGAGGTCAGTGGCGGGGAAAAAAGAAACAAAAGATTCTCCGCCCGGCCCTCCTCCGGGGGAGGGAGTGGTGCGTTCACCATCTCCCGAAGAGCACCCCCCCCCATCTCCGGGTCGCCCGTCTCAGGGCCGCTTGCTCTTACGCTTACCACCAGGTTTGGCGGGGGCCTGGACGGGCGGGGCGGCTGCCCTGCGGCCGGCTCCACGGCGCTGCTTTGCTGGAGGCTGCTGCGTTTGCAGCGCGGGAGCGGGGGCGGCGGCAGGCGGCCGCCCCCGGCGACGAGCAGGCTGAGGCGCTGCCACCGGCGGCCGGGTGGAGGCAGCAGCTGCACACCGGGGCAGGATGTGCCTGATGGCCTCAGTCTGTCTCTGTGCAGCGGAGAACTGCTGGGCAAAGTTCTCCACTGTGTCACCGAAAAGGCCGGCCTGGGACAGAGGGGCATTCAAGAACTGTCTCTTTTCTGCCTCCCTCATGTCCGCCAGACACAGCCAGAGATGGCGCTCCTGGACCACCATAGTGGACATCGCACGGCCCAGAGACCGCGCCGTAACCTTCGTCGCCCGTAGCGCGAGGTCCGTGGCGGTACGAAGTTCTCTGAGAACTTCTGGGTCGTGACCACCCTCGTGCAGGTCTCTCAGTGCCTTAGCCTGATGGACCTGCAACAACGCCATAGCGTGTAAGGCGGAAGCAGCTTCACCACAAGCCGTATACGCACTGCCGGTCAGGGCCGACGAGTGCCTACAGGCCTGGGAGGGGAGCAACGGAACCCCACGCCAAGTGGTAGCAGTAGTTGGACACAGTTGCATCGCAACTGACCGCTCCACTGACGGGATGCCCGCATACCCCCGCGCTACCCCACCATCAAGGGTGGTGAGGGAGGACGAACCACCAGACCGGTTTCGGGCAGTGAAAGGTGCCTTCCATGATCTAGTGAGCTCATCATGCACCTCCGGGAAGAAAGGCACCGGGGTGGGGCCCTGAGAACCAGCGCGAGCCACCCCGAGAAACCAATCGTCCAACCTAGAGGGTTCGGGACGCGGTGGAGGATTCCACTCGAGCCCGACCCTTTCGGCGGCCCGGGCAAGCATAGCCACCATCTCTGGATCCGAATCCGGAACCGTTGACCACCCAGAGGGTGGCAACGGTGCCGAATCATCATCCTCAGAGTGGTCAGACTCACCCTCCGATGCAGCGATTGACATCTGGTCGTCGAGGGGAGCACCAAAGGATACAGCTGGTACTCCATGAGAGGGTCCAGCATGCTCCCTTGGCAGCTCCACAGGCTGCGAAGTGCCGGTGGCAAAAAGAACCCCCCCCTGAGGGGAATTCCTCACTGTCACCGTAAGACCAGTCCGGCCACTGTCAGAGGTAGTGGTCCCTCGGCTGCCGCCAGGGGGAGCCCTAGATCTAGGCAGGGGCACGGGCACTCCGCCCCTTTGCAGGAAACGGAGCCTGGTCCGCAACTCCGCGATGTTCATACTCCCGCAGTGAGAGCATGACTCATCCACGAAAGCTGCCTCAGCGTGATCAAAGCCCAGACACGAGAGGCAACGATCGTGACCATCACCCGGCGCCAGGTAACGACCGCATCCAGAAACGCACGGGTGGAAAGGCATCTTGAAAAAGACGCGTCTTTAAAAAGACGTTCCACCCGTGAATGCTCTTTTAGAGAAAAGCACTCTTTTAGTGTGCTGAAGCGCACAGGGGAGATGGCCGCTTGCAGCACGATCAGAGGGTAGTGCAATCCGATGTGTGCAACCCACTCGACAAAGGGAGACCACCACCGCTGACGCGCCGTCACACCAACACACTGACTTGCAGACACTTTGAAGAGTTGGTCAGGAGCAGAACGAAGAACGCTCGGCTCCGAAGCGAAAAGCTGAATATGCGCTGCACCCGCTGCCTACTTATACTCACATTGTGATTAGCGGCAGCTGGATGCAATAATCGCATGCCAATATCCATTGGCTTGTTTAGATACTCTCGTAGGGGATTGGTCTCTCTAAGCGAGATCCCAATTCGTCGGTCACCGACGTGACTCGGAGTGACCGACTGATAGGGAACTAGTTTTACACTTTAGTTTTATTATTGAAGTCAAACATATGTCTGAATCACCTAAATACATTCATTTATACTACTATACTACTACTAATAATAATATGGGTTAAATCAAGTAGAAATACTTTAAGGTAACAATTGCACTTTTTCCAGTTTATTGTTGCTATATGTGACCTTGGGGCACAGTCAGGTCTATACATCTGAAAGCTGAATGAATGATCTTTTCATTGATGTATGGTTTGTTATGATAGGACAATATTTGGCTGAGATACAACTATTAGAAAATCTGGAATCTGAGGGTGCAAAAAAATCTAAATATTGAGAAAATCACCTTTAAAGTTGAAGTTCTTAGCAATGCATATTACTAATTCAAAAATAAATTTTAATATATTTATGGTAAGAAATTTACAAAATCTTCATGGAACATGATCCTTACTTAATATCCTAATGATTTTTGGCATAAAGAAAAATGGATAATGTTGACCCATACAATATATTCTTGTCTATTGCAACAAATATACCTGTGCTACTCATGACTGCTTTTGTGCTCCAGGGTCACATATTAGCTAGTCCCAACAGGATCAATTATTGCTTGAATGTTCAAGTCCAAAACTAAATAAAAAATTCAAAACATACAGTGTTGTGTTCCCTTATGTTGACAAGTAACAACTGCAAGCATCATGGTTTTCATCCATTTTGAAAGATATATACATTATATATTACACACAGCTGAAATATCATAATATCATAATATTTTTGTTGGGTAAAAACATAATAGTTGTTGGGTAAACAAGTGAACAAAATAAAAATCAAAATAGTACAGTTACTGTTTACATTTTGCTGGAACGAAAAAAAAAGTATATATATAAATAAATAAGGAGGGAAGGAAGGAATGAAGCAAGGAAGAGAATTTAATGAAAGGTTGCAACTTACCCCATATGGTGTGAATGAATACTTACATTAAATAGATTATAATTTTTCATGCATGACACATTCTTAATTATTGTGGAAAAAGCATTCACACTGAAATAATAACAATGACAATATTAAATAAAATAAAATTATTCATGCATGACACATTTTTAATTATTGTGGAAAGAGCATTCACGTCTTAAACTCACAAGTTTGTAGTGGCTATACATTGCAAGCAAGAAAATCGACTTCTGGGTCAAATTCAGCATGAAGAGGCAAGAAACAGATTTTACAATGAACTGGTCATAAACATCTTTGAAGGTACACAAGATAAGTGACTGACATCTTATTACAATTATTTCTGTGGCCTTGCAAATGCGTTCTTAGATTGAATTCCGTATGAGGATCCTTTTTTTCTTCTTATCTTATAGCCGGCTTATTAACAGTTTCAAGGTAACACACACAGACTGCGTGGGCCCAGCTCGTCTCTCAGCTTTGAGCATCACAAATGCCTAGAAGTCTTTGATATACAGACAAAAACAGTTCGGCTTAGCTGATGTCTTGACTTGTCAGAATGATCCAGTGATCTTCATAAAAACATCAAACAGATGGGATTTCGGTTTGTTTGTAATAAAGCATAAAATATGAAGAGAGACACAAAGTCCAGTTTATGACAGATTCACAAAGGGTCCTCTGAACTGTGAAAGAGCCTGCCAGAAAATGACTGACTTATTTTTTTTTTTTTTTACACACTAGAGTAAACTTCTGTTGCTCAGAAGCTTTTTTGTAGTTCTCATAAAGAAACTTTGTCAACTATATTTGTCCTAAAACATACAGTGTAAGTTCTAAATTTAATTTGGATCACATAGTTTATCCTGAACTTTCCGACATTTGATTGCAGACTTTTTTTTTTTATCAGATATATAAGTACTGCGGTCTTTTCTCAGAAATAAACTGCAGTTGCTCTCTATTTCATCTCATTGCTATCTATAAGAAACAGTTAGAGGAAAGAAAGAGATGCTGTTTTCTGTGTGTCAGACTCAGTTTAGTGGTTAAACCTTTAATGATTAAAATCACTTGATTAATATGATATGTTTTGACTCATATTCTCCTGAATTTTCTCAGTGTTACTAATGCAGCTACGCAGTGTTGTTGATCATGAATTCCAGCGTGCCGCTTCAATTTTTAATGGCGAAAGAATGTGTGAGGTAAGATGTAAGTAGCTGCATATATAATATTTGACAACTGTTTTATGACAGAAATGTCAAATCAGCAATAATAATATTCTGTGATGCAAACTACTTTTTTGTCAAGTTTTGCCAAATTTGAATTAAAAAGACAAGATTGATTTCATAACTGAGACAAGAAACTTTTCAAGGTTTCCTGTTTTCAATATTATGAAATCTTATTCATATTTCATAACTCAACTATTAGTCTGAACAGCATAGTAAGACTACTCATCAATGGTAAAAACACACAGCTTGAATTAGCGTGCTGTTAAGCGGGTTTTCTGAATGGTCAGGGATATAAGCATGTGAAAGAATAAGGTCAGATGTCTCTGTGGCACAATGTGATGTGATTGATGTGATTTTAGTCAGGTTTTAGATAGTCATTGACATTTTGAGCTCTTCAACAGATTGACCTATTCAATGCGGAGAAATGTGCTAGAAATGCACCATGTAAGAGGAAAGGTTCAAAATCAATAAAATGAAATAAATAATGTTGTGTATTGGTTTTCAATGAGTCTGCAGATGCCTTAGGATATTTTGTGTGATAAAAGTGAGTTATCTCACCTGGGCTTTAAATCCATGATATCTGTTGATAATATAAGCAGAAGCTTGAATCTGTGCTATTGTGGAGCACTGTAATTGGACTAATTCATGTTTTATTTATTCATTTTAGCAATGCAATATATAATTCAAAACACTTTTGTGATCTTTTTTATTACAATTTCAAACGTATAGGCACCCATGTTCTTTGTTTATTTATTTTTTCATAAAAAATTTCATAATAATTTTTTCCCCAAACAATGCTGTTTTTAACTTATTCCACAGAAAGGATTCTGTTACATATGATACAAGTTGCAAACAGTATGTTACCTCTCGTCCTGAATCAGGTTGACCATCCAAACTTCTTCAGCCGATCAAACCTGAAATATGTTTTCTGAAAGCAATTGCTGCATGGTTTGCAATAAAAAGAAGATGATCTTGCATATTCAAAGTGCAAAGCAGTACGTAATAATCCACACAGAGGCGTCATCACTGTCTACGTAAGCCCTGAATAGCCTCTAATACACAGAACAGATGCAGCAAAGTAGCTCAAGTTTCTTGAGAATCTGCAGTTTGCCAGCAAGTAATGTGAAGCTAAAAGAAATTCAACTCATTCAGTCATAACGATCTCAAGTGCACTGCTTTAATGAGTTGTCTGTGTTTGAAGAACAAAAGCATCAATGTCCTTGATTTTTCCTTTCAGCGCACTGACCCGAGCCTGAGTTATTCTTTAATATAATTGAAAAATGGCTGTCAATTATAAAAGGTTGAAAGGCCTGTCAAATTGGTTGTGAGCCCAGAAATTTCACAGCAGAGAAAAGGTATTTTTATTGGCGCACACTTTAAAGGAGACAAATGCTTCAGTCTACTTCATAATTAGTATTTCATGTAAGGTAAGAAAGAGATGGTTCTTTGACTGAATGGTTCTTTGTGGAACCAAACATGGTTCTTCTATGGCATTGCTGTGAACCTTTTAAACACCTTTATTTTAAGCATAACTGATAGATAGTGTGACGAGTGTCCCGAGCACTCATCAGCTTTGCCCTGGAGAATGAAGCGAAACACCTGCACTCGCTCATCACGGCTGGATCGGCCACACCTGCGGCCATATAAACCGCATGAGTCTACTACATGGGGAGACTGGAGACACATTCCAGCGTGTGACCGACCCAGCCCTGCCACGAGCACAGCACCGACTCACCGCACCGAAAGGGAATCACTCATGGAGAGCACCGCATCACCTCAGCGAACCACTCTTCACCTGGCACCATTGTTAATAAATCCACCCTCTGGGGTATTTATTTGAGCTCTCTTGGTTGCGTGATCTTCCACCCCGTCACAATAGATAGATAGATTTATGTATTGATGGATGGATGTATATAGATATTTGATTTTTATTTTGTTAGATAAACGTTTTCAACTTCCATTACCCTTTCAGACGATTTTTAACCACAATTTCTAGCAATTATTCATATTTTTCAAATGCTTTTACTATTGCTATGAATAGCCTTGCTGTTTAGAGGTGCTATCCAGTGACATTATTAGTTGACCAAAAAAAGTTCACAATATTTTAAAAGCAATTTGCAACTTTGATCTATTTCATTTTCGTTGATTGTTTTTCCCCCTTTCTTAAAGCCCAGTATGTAAATGTTTGACTGGTGTTCTTCTCAGCTGGAGAGAATCAGTTTCCCTAAAGGCTGCCACTCTGCAGCAGTGTGCCATAACCATTATTTTGTTAGTAGGGTCCTAAGAGTAAAACTTAATGAATAATTCATCGCTCATTCAGTGCCTCCATAGCCGCTTTTGTGAAATATTCTCTTTTAGTGCATTTGTTTACATTACTGTTTCATGGATAAAGATTGTTCCTGTTGTTTATAATCAACATTGTGCAACTCTACATATAGGATTCACAGGAAAATAATATTTCCACCATAAAGGAAGGAAAGCTAATAAATTATCATCTTGATTTGTTCCTCTGTGTATTTTCTGAGCAAGCTGAGCAAATACTGGGCAAACACTGACAAGAGAGCACTAAAAAACTGTTACTCTAAACTGTAAAACATTTGGTGTGGGATTTACTTTCAATCAGAAATTCCAAGTAAATTTCACAAATTCTCCAACAACAAAAAAAAAACTAACTAATTGAAGTAAACATGAAAGTTTATTGTAAAACATACTCCAATAATCTTTGTATACAATATATTTTTCACAGCCAAAAATGAATAATAGTCCATAATGATGACTAATTTGAGCTGATTTTTGTGTTCTTTGCAGAGTGATGAAGTGTCACAGACTCAGCAAAATCAGATCTGCATGACTGGTAATGTATTTTTTGTCTCCCAAATCAGGAGGAGGCAGATGGTCGTCATACTTGAGCTGAATTCAGCTTCAAAGGAGCTGTATATATTACTTGGAAAAAGCAAGATGTTAGCATTTCCTTTTATTCCAATGGTAATTTCTCAGCCGGCACAGAACCCAACGGAAATATGAGATTTGCAATCTGACATCTTTGCCTCTTAAATGCGTCTAATTAAAGCCACGGGAAAATTACATCATGACGACACTGACTGTCTGAAGGCAGCTCAAGACTCAATATTTCAATAAGACTCAACTCAAGAAGGCACTCTCCTATTTCCTTACACTTTTAAGGAGAAAGATGCTCTTTTCAGCCAGAGAGTGTAGTTAAAAAATCTACCAGCAAGGGCAAACTGGACCATGTTAACCAGCCAGATCCTGACTCCTGGCATTTTTCCCTCTTTGTAATAGCATGTGAAGCCCAAATGGCAATAATTTTAAACACAAACAGCCAAAGATAATTTCAAATTAAGAATGAGAAACATCCTCTACAACAGTGTTTCCCCATTCTTCATTTGAAATCATCTTTGTGTTTAAATTAATTGCCATATTTGCTTCACAGGCTATTAAATGGCAAATTCAGCCTTCAACAAACAATAAAATAAAACCATCTTACAAAATAAGCTCAAGTTTGTCCTGATGAAATATATATTTATATAGTTAGTCAAATAGTTGTTTAAAAAAATAAATAAATAAAAAGTAAAAATGGGCAGACTAAAAACATTTTACAGACAATGTTGAGAGTAAAATCCTCTGGCTAGAGATTCAAATGTTTAAAGTAAAAAGAAAAATCAGTTTAAGGGCAAACAATATTGTCTGCCTCAAATTATGTAAACATTTTAATAATAATAATAATAATAATTTACAATATTTAAAATATATATATTTTTTTGCACAGATAGAATTCTTAACATTATTTATTTATTCATTAATTTATTAATTCATTCAAAGTTTAAATCAGTGCAATTCAAATACAGTCCTTGGGCAAATCTCAATCTCATTTTTATTTTATTTTTTTAACTACATGGACAAGCTGTGCAAAGTCTGACCTTCACTTTCCACCTCCCACCAAGTTCACCAAACCCTTTCTTTTCCACTCTTCCCTGTGGACTCTTTAATCCCTTTTTTTCATTTGTGTTTTCATTACGGATACAAGTGTCTCTAAGGCATATCTCCACAGAAAACTCTGCATCTGTCTTTACTCAGAGCCACGGATGTAGCCAGGGTCTGTGGAGTGGTGAGAATCCCTGATATTAGTGCAGTTTTTTCACCAGAAATAAGCCTGAAGGAGCAGTAGTCAGTGTCAGGCATCAACTCACCAATTAGCCTCTGCTAATCATCCCCTAGAAGTGACCTGTCAGCAACCAAGCATGGAAGAGAATTTTACTACTTTTTTATTATTATTAGTGCCCATAGCCCATTAATTAGAAGAGAACATTTATAAAAAAAATATTCAGCACCGGAATAAGTTGTTGATAATTAGGTGAAATGGTTGCTTCTGTACAAATAGATTCTGCTTTATGCCATTATATGTATGAGAATAAATTAAAAATGTTAATTTAATAAATACATTTAATCAAATAAAAATGTATTAATTAATTCAGAGCAAGGACTGCTATAATGAAAACATTTGGGTTAAAAGCAAACAAACCTCAGCAGCTGGTGATTATTAGTTCATGCAATTTGTGCCATTTATGATTTGCTATCACTGTTTCCTTCATACCTTCATATCAACAACACCTGTTTGATGATGAATGCATTCATTTTAAGATGGAGAAGGTAACGCTAAGAACCATTCTGACAAATTAGTGAGCATAGGTTAAAAAAATTATAATTATTATCCCAAACCTTTGACGGGGTATACATTTGCATTCAAGGAATACATTTTATAATTCATGCATTCCTTACAAATTAACCCTTGCATTTCTAACAACATGCTCTACTATAGATCCCTACACTTAATAGTAGGTGATTTGGGAGAGGTTAGCAACAGGAAGCTAGCTTGAATGCATAAGATCCCCCCCTCCCTGCAAATCACTCTCCAAATGTGTGTGTGTGTGTGTGTGTGTGTGTGTGGGGGGGGGGGGGGTGAAGAGCAAGCGTGTTCAGCTCGTGTGCTCATCATGACGTTTCGCGGGACTACTGAGAAAAAGAGAAGGTGAGTGCTTCACTTTTTACCCAAATTGTAATACCCGTGTCTGCATGAGTGTGTTCGCCTCTCGCTGGAATAGCGACGTATTCACGGCGGCGGCGGCTCCGTTCTCGCTTGATTCATAGGTAATCTAGCGCGTGGGCGGAGCATGTTTAGCTCCCCGTTTAGCTGAATACATGCTGCGCGATGCAAGTGCGGTGACAATTATCTGCCCATTGCCCGCGATTCGCGGTTCATGGGCAGAACAGGGAAAGGACCTGACGGAAAATCTTCCCTATCAGTAATTTCCCTATCAGTAAGGAATTATGATGTGGGTATCTGTCTGCAGTTATTGGACAGATGTTGACAAATGCTGCCTCCCTGTTAAGTTACCCTGTTGGTCAGGCCTGGCAATGCTCTCCTCACCTAGAGGTTACTTTTGAGCTTGCCACTCCCGGTCGAGGGTCTGAGGACTCCTTTCACTGGGTCCTGTTTCCCCTGGAGCTCCGTTGAGCAGCAACTTCAGGTTGTTAGGCTTCTCTCTGCCTCCCTGTCAGGTTGCTGTCTTTGTTGGTTGAGCTCAGCAGTGCTCCCCTCACACTAGAGGGTCACCTATGAGCACGCCGCTCCCAAAACTGAGTGTCTGAGTTCCTCTCCTATTTTGAGAGTTAGGCCTCTGCTCTCTAGAGCTCCGGTTAGCAGTCATGACAGATTGTTGGGCCACCTTCTGCCTCCCTGGTAGGCTCTTTTTTGGTTGAGCTAGCATTGCTCCCCTCACTATAGAGGGTCACCTATGAGCATGCTGCTCCCTCCCGAGCTCTCCTTGTTGTTCGAGCTGGCATTGCTCTCCTTAACTTAGAGGGTCACCTATGAGCATGCCGCTCCCTTCTGAGCATCTGAGTTCCCTCTCATGCTGAGAGTTAAATTCTCCGCTCTCCAGAGCTCTGCCTTGGTAGAGCTAGCATTGCTCCCCTCACTATAGAGGGTCACCTATGAGCATGCTGCTCCCTCACAAGCTCTCCTTGTTGGTCGAGCTGGCATTGCTCCTCTTAACTTAGAGGGCCACCTATGAGCATGCCGCTCCCTTCTGAGTGTCTGAGTTCCTTCTCATGCTGAGAGTTAAATTCTCCGCTCTCCAGAGCTCTAAGCCATGGTAGAGCATCTGAAAAGAATTCAGCTCTGTGAGTCAGCAACTTCAGGTTGTTAGGCTTCTCTCTGCCTCCCTATAAAGTTGCTCTCCTTGTTGGTAGAGCTAGCTTCACTCCCCTCAGCATAGAGGGTCACCTATGAGCATACTGCTCCCTCCCGAGAATTTTTCAAATCCATGATATGATAAGTGCTCACGCATGTCTCTGTGCACTTTCTGAAAGCCACGTTGTGGTAAGATCGCACACCAAGTGTTTTTGTGGTCTTTCTAAAATCCTGTACGGTATGGGTTACGCGCTGCGGCTTCGTGCCCATTCTTTGAGTCGGTCAGGCCCCGGTTTCACCTTGGGCCCCACTCTACCTATGTCTCCCCAGTGATACTACTTGAACAGGGTGTTGCTACCAAGGATCTGTTGAGACAGTTCCTTCAGCGAGCTCTTGCAGAGCAAGCAGTAGCCCCTGGATGACAGGCCATGACTTGGTTACTATCCTAAGCGCTTGGTCGTATCCCCTTAAAGGAATCTCTTCTTCTGATTCCAAGACTTTGAGCTCTACCCTGGGTCCAGGAGGCCCAGCCCCTAACAGGTAAGTTCTGGGGTATGCAGCTCAGGCCTTTGGCCTAAGGGGATAGTGTCACTGACAGCCGTCCTACCATCCCAGGGGCAACTCCCTTAGCTGGGTAGAGTTGGTACTTAGTGCTTGGCTTTTGTGCTTGGCTTGCACTCCCCTCAGCATGGTGGCATGGCTATTCTGTTCCCCATAGTGACCCCTAGAGGACGCAGTTCGAAGTTCCCTCAAAAGGGAACGTCTCAGGTTACGTATGTAACCTTGGTTCCCTGAGAGTAGGGAACGAGACACTGCGTCCTCTAGGTTCGGTGCCATGCTTCGGACGCAAGCTTCAGACGAAGAAGTGAATGACATATTTTCCCGGCGCCCCTTTATACTGTGGCCGCGCAGGAAGTAACGTCATAGGCTGTTATTGTCGTGATTAGATATATGCTTCAAGACACCGGTCACGCCAAGGCGTTCCCCATAGCAACACTCAGGGAACCAAGGTTACATACGTAACCTGAGACGATTGCTATCGGGATGTGAAGAGACTTTCAACTAACATAACAAAAAATATTTTTGAAACAAATCACGTACCCTGCCTTTAACTGACAGAGCTGAATCACAGAGATAATCAATAACTTTAACATCACCACACAACCAACAAATAACTGATAACAAAAACAACAAGCCTATAACAATACTGTAATATGCAGTCAAAGTTTTTGAAAGGTAAGATTTTTTAAGTTTTTTAAAGAATTCTCTTCTGCTCACCAAGCCTGCATTTATTTGATTCAAAATACAGCAAAAGCAGTAAAATTGTGAAATATTTTTACTATTTAAAATAACTGCTTTCTATTTGAACATATTTTTAAATGTAATTTATTTCTGTGATCAAAGCAGAATTTTCAGCATCATTAATATAAATAAAAAGCTTTTGTAACATTATACACTATACCTTTCAAAAGTTTGGAATCAGTATTGTTTTTTATTTGTATTTTAATTTTTTTTAATAGAAATGATAGAAATTAATACTTTTATTTAGCAAGGATACTTCAAATTGATCTAAAATGATGATACAAACATTTATAATGTTACAAAAGATTTCTATTTCAGATAAATGCTTTTCTTCTAAACTTTCTTTTCATAAAAGAAACCTGAAAAAAAGAAAAAAGTGCTCTGCTGTTTTCAACCTAACAATAACAATAATAAGTGTTTTTGAGCAGGAAATCAGCATATTAGAAATTGATTTCGGAAGGATCATGTGACTGGAGTAATGATGCTAAAAATTCAGCTTTGAAATCACATAAATAAATTACATTTTAAACTATATTCAAATAGAAAACAGTTATTTTAAATAGTAAAAATATTTCTAAATTTTACTATTTTTGCTGTACTTGGGAGTAAATAAATGCAAGCTTGGTGAGCAGAAGAGTCTTCTTAAAAAAACATTACTGTTCAAAAAGATGCCGAGAGCTAGAGATGTAATGATCCACTCAACTCACAAATGCAATAGGATTTTTATGTATGCAGACTCACAGACATTTCTTAGTTTCTGTGACATAAAAAACATTGCATAGAAGAGTAACTTCTAATGGTTCACCATTAAATATTAATGCTGGAACTGATATTGCATTTCAGTGCTATACCTGTATTCCAGCACAGTTTAAAACTTGAGAAAAAGACTTTGAACCTAGAATTATCAATCAGAAAACAACTTTAATTAAACGTCAACCTTTTCCCTTTTAACAAGGCTCCTGTCAGAAGAGTCAACTATAACTCAACCACAGTTTGATTAACACTATAAGACCAAAGCTAAAGAAAGTATTTTAGTCCCACTTAATCGCCGCAGACTGATTTAAAAAAAAATAATATATATTCTATATATATATTATTTCTGAGACCTAATTTTAATATGATTATCACAAGCCTTCAGACGGACTGAATGTCCAAGAATATATTTTAACTAAACCACAAAATATGAAGCAGACAAACCTACTTATTATCAAAGACTGTGGTATTATTCAAACTAATTAACTAAATATATAATTTTTATTTACTGGATGAAAAGCAAACATGAATTTGTAATTGAAAATGGAGAAAAATGGAGAAAATGCAGTGGAACACAAGAAATCCTCATATTCACCATATTATTCTGCAAGAAACAAAAAACGAAAAGCTGCTTTGGAGAATGAAGAGCACAGCATGTAAAACTCATGATTACATTATCTCCAGCTCTCTGGAATCAGTTTAACAGCTTAGACGTCTTAAACATGCTGATTGACAATGTGTTATACTGCTGTTAGCAAATCCTGATGCTGTAATCAGACTCCCGTTTAGTCATCTTGATTCCTCCATCCTAAGCCACTTAAGCTCCATTTTCAGTCTGCTGATCTTTTGTAGGACTCTAGTGAAGTGATTGTGTTGTGTGATATTCCCTTCCCATGTGGCAAAAAGATCTGGGACTACTGGGATAAATGTATTTTTGGGGGTGTAATGGTACAAGTATTCGTACTGAACATATTTTGGTACATGTCTTCCTCTTTACTACTATAGTTTTAGCGTGAAATAAACATGAATGAACATCTCATGCCTCATGTAATCGCTCAATCAGTGTTTCAACCGCGGAAAGATGTCAAGAAAACAGCTTGTAAACAAAATGTCTCGTAGCATTTCATTTATCTAAGGCAAGTCATCAATAGCTCGTTAGATCACTAGAGAAATTAAGTCTAGAGACTATTTATGTAGACTACTTATGTGTTAATTATTTAATGTATGTGGAAGTGAAACGAGTTATGACAGCCACTGTGTAAATGGATGTATTTCAACAACAAATAGAAATTTTATAATTTAGAAGTTAGTTTATAAACTGCATTATGTGTAATTTAGACGTTTGCAATAAATTTGAGTTGAGTGTTGATTATTATACTTAAAAATAAACAGTAGTGCTGTCAAATGATTAATAGTGAATAATCGGATCCACAAAAGTTTTTGTTTACAGAATAAATGTGTGTACTGTGTATATTTATTATATATACAGTGGTGTGAAAAAGTGTTGTCCCCATCCTGATTTTTTTATTTTTTTTCATGTTTGTCACACTTTAATGTTTCAGATCATCAAACAAATTTAAATATTAATCAAAGATAACACAAGTAAACACAACATGCAGTTTTTGAATGAAGTTTTTTATTATGAAGGGAAAACAAAATCCAAACCCACATGGCCCTGTGTGAAAAAGTGCTTGCCCCCTAAACCTAATAACTGGTTGGACCACCCTTAGCAGCAGCAACTGCAATCAAGCGTTTGTGATAACTTGCAATGAGTCTGTTACAGAACTGTGGAGGAATTTAGGCCCACTCATCTTGGCAGAATTGTTGTAATTCAGACACATTGGAGGATTTTCAAGCATGAGCCGCCTTTTTAAGGTCATGCCACAGCATCTCAATAGGATTCAGGTCAGGACTTTGACTAGGCCACTCAAATCTTCATTTTGTTTTTCTTCAGCCATTCAGAGGTGGATTTGCTGGTGTGTTTTGGATCATTGTCCTGCTGCAGAACCCAAGTTCGCTTCAGCTTGAGGTCACGAACAGATGGCCGGACATTGTCCTTCAGGATGTTTTGGTAGACAGCTGAATTCATGGTTCATTTATCACAGCAAGTCTTCCAGGTCCTGAAGCAGCAAAACAGCCCCAGACCATCACACTACCACCACCATATTTTACTGCTGGTATGATGTTCTTTTTCTGAAATGCTGTGTTACTTTTACGGCAGATGTAATGGGACACACACCTTCCAAAAAGTTCAACTTTTGTCTCGTCAGTCCACAGAGTATTTTCCCAAAAGTCTTGGGGATCATCAAGATGTTTTCTGGCAAAACTGAGACAAGCCTTTATGTTCTTTTTGCTCAGCAGCGGTTTTCGTCTTTGGACTCTGCCATGCAGGCCATTTTTGCCCAGTCTCTTTCTTATGGTGGAGTCATGAACACTGACCTTAACTGAGTCAAGTGAGGCCTGCAGTCCTTTAGATGTTGTTGTGGGGTCTTTTGTGACCTCTTGGTAACACTTTTTCACACAGGGCCATGTGGGTTTGGATTTGGTTTTCCCTTCATAAAACCTTCATTTAAAATCTGCATGTTGTGTTTACTTGTTATCTTTGATTAATATTTAAATTTGTTTGATGATCTGAAACATTAAAGTGTGACAAACATGAAAAAAAAAAAATAATAATAATCAGGAAGGGGGCCAACACTTTTTCACACCACTGTATATATAAATATACACACATACAGTATATATTTTGAAAATGTATATATTTGTATTCATATAATTTATATATTATATTATATAAGGATATAATATACAGGGATTATATTTTATATATAATAATAATAATAACATATAATAAATATACACAGTACACACATTATGTAAACAATTTTTTTTTTATTTTGGATGTGATTAATCGCGATTAATCATAAGACAGCACTAATAAATAGTAATTAAATTTAAGTTTTGGCTCTGTTGTTAGAAACCATATAGTAATGTAAAATAGTTCAGAACAAACTGAGGCAGATGTTTATCCATAAGAACATTTTTATTATGAATGCATGTATTTAAAGAGAGCCATTTTGTTCAGTAAACCACTGTTTAATAAAAAAAAGGCATTTCCCCCCTGATGTAACCGTGACATCAAAACCAAGGTATGTACCAAACAGTCATATTTGTTTACTGCTACATAATGAGCTAACCTCTTAAAGTATTCATTCACCCCAAAAATGACAATTCTCCCATCACTTATTCAAACTCATATTCCTAACCTGTTTAAAATAAGCCATTTCACTTTAAATATCTTAATATATAGCACACTGGGAGTGTATTTGTTCCATAGAGCTCTGAACCAATGTTAAGATGTTCTGAATCATGGCTTCTTTGCGTCGCAGAATAAAAATAACAAATAGCTGATTTTAACACATTGTGTTTAGTTTTAATGAACAGGATTTACATACTGTCAGTGGAACTAAAACATGCATGGAGCTCCAATTAAAGACCAGATTCAAAGCTAAGACTATCACGTCAGTTGTAACTTTGCTGACAGTGTTGCTTGTTATGCACATCTTAAAATAATCTCTATTATATCTCGATTAAGGCTCAACTGTTGATGTTCTTTGGATCACTGTCTAATAAATAATCAATAAGTTCTGTTCTGCTGTAATAATTTACAATCCATCATATAATAAAAAACTAATGGGAAAAGAGCTCCAATTAGACCCAGTGGAGTCCAGACACAATTTACTAATAATTGCATAGGTTTTGTATGTGTGCCAGAAAGATTTTAAGTGTCAAAACAAACCAGCAAAAAATATAATAATCATGGGCCCACTCAAAACAACTCCTGAATCTGAAAACAAAGTGTTAGGAGAGCCAGATCTTAGCACATAACACTTGCTCTAACAGCTAAATCTGCCTCCTGTTATCCAGTCATATCCAAAAAGGAAAGAGGTTTTTCACAGTTAAAACAAACCTTTGTTTGCTAACTTTAGCCAAAATCATCTCATACACTCCCTCACTCCCTCTAGAGGAAACCAAAGGTAACTTCATTCTTTCTTAAAGGTTGTGGTGGAATGGCGGAAAAAACATAATATCAAATGGAAAACTCAACATTTGCATTTCTTTCCAACTTTCTGAGTTGGATGCAATGGATGAAGCATCTGTATTGACAATAAATTTGATGAATTTCTTTCATAATAAAACCATATTGCATCTACAAAATACAGTAGTATTGTACAATTACAATAGAATATGAAGAGTTAATTTGCACAAATAGATAACTCTCAGAAATCATGCTTTTTCATTGTGCATTCCAATTAATCTCAATCCAACTGCAGTTGGGTTATTTTGAATAAGTTAAAAAATAACTTTAAAAAACAGCTAACTAACACAATAAAACTCTATAAAAACATAACATCATAAACTGTTTTTGCAAATAAACTCTTCATATATACAGATTCAATTTACAGAACATTAATAAATTGAATAAAACACCTTCTACACATTTTAGTTACATAAATACTTTATTTGTCATTTCTATGTGTTGCATAGAAACAAATTCGTTTCACACGTCCACAGTTTACAGTTCAGTGTATTATAAAAAACAAACAAAAATATTTCAATAAAATTATTTAAAATATTAAAACAAATATTCTAGAATGTGTTAAAAGAATTAACCACAATAAACTGATTTAACAGCCTAATTGCTGTATGAAAAAAGCTATTCTTTCTGGTTTGTATACTGCGGTGTCTTTTTCCTGACTGCATCAATGTAAACAATCCATAAAATTGATGTGTGCAGTCCTTCAGGATGCTGCCAGCTCTCCGCACACAGCACTTTGTGTAGATGTCCTGTAGCTGTGGCAGTGAGACACCAATAATTTTCTCTGTTGTTCTCACAAGCAGGCTCTCTACTATTCCTCTGTAAAACAGGGTCGTGGCTGGGATGGGAAGATTCACTTTCTTCAGCCTGCGAAGAAAGTGAAGGCGTTGTTAGGCCTTCTTGATAACAGCTGAGGTGTTATCTCTGGAAGTGAGCTTGTCTGTCAGATGGATCCCCAGGAACTAGGTGCTTTGGGCCCTCTCCACCACAGAGCTGTTTATGGGGGAGATGGTGATGTTGGCCAGTCCTCCTGAAGTCTATGACCATCTACGTTGTCTTATTGGTGTTGAGGGCCAAGTTCTGCGTTGTGCATCAGGCTGTGGAGTTTCTCCACCTCGTTGTTGGTCGACAACAGTGGTACAGTATCATCCGTGAATTTGGTTGCTGTTAAAACTGGCAGTACAGTCATATGTCAGCAGCGTGAACAATAAAGGGCTCGGAACACACCCTTGTGGCATACCTGTGCTCACAGTTATTGTTTTAGATGTTAATCTGCCAACTCTGACTGTCTGTCTGTCGTCTCTCTGTCAGAAAGTTCATAATCCACCTGCATACTCCTGGGGCCTTATTTATAAAGCGTGCGTATGCTCAGATTTGATCTTAGAGTGTGCGTACACTTAAATCCACGTCAACACTCATATTTGTAAAAATTAGCGTCATGTCAGGGTCTGAGCAGAAGTACACACTTTTTCTTTAAAGTTAACAACTTTAAAGTTTTCTCAATGGACCATTTCAAGGGATATTCAGCGGTATAAGGAAGTGACGTCTTTGTTCCTCGGATGTTTCCGGTTGGTGTTGCAGCGCATTCAAAACAATGGCGGCAGGCGCTTGATGCACAGTTTGATGCACAGTGGGATTGCGATTCATTTATTTAATTCTGCTGTTTAAAATATCAAAATTAGAGCCTTGTTGCTCGTTGCTCCCTCTGACCTGGAACTAACATTAATATATAAATAATGGGAAATGAAAGGGTTTAGATGTCTGAGAAACGCGCCTGGATTGCAGCAGCAGCTCTAGGATATAACTTACAGCACATTTCCATTCAGACAAGCACAAGTTCTTGTTTTTTTCATTTGATTCTTTGTATTTATTTATGTTAACTCCAAGTATGATGCAGCATTGTGTTTTCGTCATTGCTAACATATGCGCCTATAGCGTTTTGATTCTTTTTTTTGTGAAAAAGGCCAAGCTTTTTCCGTTTTATTGCAAGCTTTATGTGGGATATAATTAAATGAGCTCTCATTAGTTGTCTAGCTGTGTTGTCAGCAGATAAATGCAGTAACACGTTATAGAAATGTATTCTCTAAACTTGAATGTTGAATAGTGAAACTGCAGTATTACAAAAGCTAACGGTAAACATTTTTCATCACTTATGCTTGTCTAATGTTAATTCCAATATGTATTAAACAATAATAGTATTATTTGTAAATATTGTGCATTAAATAAAATAATTGTTAAAAACTTTTTTTATTATTATTATTTGTAATATGCATTGCTAAGGACTTAATTTTGACAACTTTAAAGTCGATTTTCTCAATATTTAGATTTTTTGCACCCTCAGATTCCAGATTTTCATGCATCTCGGCCAAATATTGTCAACAAACAATATCATGTATAAATCTCAATGTCCAAAAATCGACCCTTCTGACTGGTTTTGTGGTCCAGGGTCACATGATTTACAATTCACTCCCACTATTTGTATAGCAAGAATTAGAAAAGTAAAGAATTACCCAAATTAAATATTTGGTCCAATATTTTAAGACGATGGGGATATGATATTGAATGACCAATAGACAGCGTTCTGAACGACTACTTAAAAGCTGAAAGAATCGCTGCTGGTGTTTGCAGATGACACAGTGCTGGTGGCAGCAGCAGACGAGAGACAGAGAGACAGAGGGGCTGAGTTCAGCTGTGAATGTGATGGAAAGGCTTCTCCTGTGCGCTACTTGTTGACTCAGAGCTTCACCGGGAGCGCAGAGAGGATCGACGTGATCACCACCGTCCTCCAAGCTTTCTTAGCCACACTAGTGCTTTTATGAACGAGACGACAGAGGAATTATATTGTATATCGCCTACATATTCATTTATTTTTAAAAAAGCAGCAAAAGCATAAAGACATTGAATTGCAGCGTGACACCAGTACGCGGGAGTGAGAAGTGTGCAGTCCTCGTTTGCAGGTAAGTTTTATGACATATATTTTAACATAGGCTACCCTATTATACAGATGAGATGCAAAGATCAGTGTACATTTCTTTTTAATTGCTTGAGATATCGTTTGGGTATTCATTTAAATTAATGAATAAAGAGGGCTTTGATAGTTTTTTTGATGGTTTCACGTTCAAAAGTTGCAGCTGTGCTTGTTTCAGGTAAATTGTGCTTTGTTGCTCACAACTTTATTATTACATGATTGCTCTGTCAAAATCAACTTTAACGTAAGTCACCTAGGCTACGTGTTTATATGGCAATGAATGGTTTTTTTTTTTCATTGCAATTTAAATGAAATAACTGAACATAAACATAGGAGCCTGATAAAAAATTTAATTTTAGAAGAAAATTCCAAACGGTACTTAGAGGCTTTTGCGTCTGAACTCTTCAAATATATGTATATATAGCATATATATACACACACACACTGTGTGTGTGTGTGTGTGTGTGTGTGTGTGTGTGTGTGTGTGTGAGTGTGTGCATGTTTATGTGGTTTATGAGGACACAAATTTGTATAATGACATGGGTATGACAGAGGTATTACAATATGAAGGTGGTTTATGAGGACACTGCCTATGTCCCCGTAATTCAAAAGGCTTAAAAAACATACTAAATGGTGTTTTTTTGAAAATCTAAAAATGCACAAAGTCTCCTGTGAGGGCTAAGTTTAGGTGTAGGGTTGGTGTAGGGCAATAGCACACACAGTTTGTTCAGAATAAAAACCATTACGCCTATGGAGAGTCCCCATAAACCACAAAAACCAACGTGTGTGTGTGTGTGTGTGTGTGTGTGTGTGCGTGTGTGTGTGTGTATATGTGTATATATATATGATTGTGTTATGACCAATATGTACTGATTATTTGACTGATATGCTGAACTCAATTTTGTATCTACATTTATGCATTTGGCAGATGCTTTTATTCAAAGCGACATACAATAGCCTACACTGCATTCACATTTTATCAGTTCTTGTGTGTCTTCCTGGGAGTCGAACCCATGACCCAGCATGAACCTCTTTATAATGACTGTTTTGCAAACACGCTGTGTTTTGACACAATAATAAGATAATCTCATAAAAATAAGTTTGCCTGCTTTCGTGTAAGGCTGTTGTTGGATGCCTTTATCAGCCTAGACCCGGTATTGAAGAGCAAATGAACACTGAAGTAGAAATATCGGTCACAGTGATAGCTGCTGTCTCTTTAGCAGTGCGAAGTGCGAACACAGCTGGCATTGGTGCATCTGGGTTTGAATTCCCTGTTATGAAAGCTTCCTCTGATGTCTGATTTAGTAGCCCTGCAATATTTGCATATTTACATATTTAATGAAATAGCTATTCCACATGAGATATTTCAACCATCTTTTTTTTTAAATCCTGCTCCTGTCTTTTGCTATAGTATCTTGGATTGAAAATTTTTATAATAATTAGTTTTAAGATTACAGGTAGGCAAGTAGTTTCATAAATGCGGGAAAGTGTGGAAGAAAGCAATGGAATCAGAAAGGATCACAAACTGGATGTCACATATTTCAGTGGAAGCTCTTTGCCTTTTCTGGGGATATTTTTGTGTTCGAGCGCCAGCCAGAAAAAAAAAAACATGTGAGTTCTTTGAAATATGTAATTTAGGTATTAGAGTCAGTGACATAACAAAGCCCTCATGCCATCACAATTAGTGTCTTACATTTCATTTCCATGGGTTACTCTAAGCTATAAAGTGGTGTTTGGGGTGAAATCTGCTGGGTAGCAATCTAAAGTCTGCAGAGAGCAATCTAAAGCACTTTGCACAATGAAAAGAATGAAAGCTTCTACAGTACTAAATTTGCTTTCTTTTGAATATAAACTCAGAAAACACTAATTCCAGCTGGCAGAACTCGACACGACTTTCTAATAACAGGTGAGCTCCAGCAATGAAAGCTTTGGTGAGGTTGATAAACTCTGCAATGTCTGACACAACCTGACAGAATAAATACCTCTAATTGTTAGATAATAATAATTTAGATCTGGTTTGTAGTCTGAGTGAGGGATATGCTTGAGTTGTGCTTCGGTGAATTGATTCTGAATGAGGGAGCAGATGAACTCAGGAAAGAAATTTATATTGCAATTGATATCGCAGTCAGGATCTTCCAGACTAATCAAAAGATGAGAGAGCTGCAAAGAGAAAGTGATACTTGAGCAGAGCTTCCGTATGAGTGGTCTTGGAGTTGGTGTTTGAAATGAAAAGGAAAAAACAAAACATCACTGAAAAAACAAATGAAACCAAAGTGTTAACCATCTCTGATTATTTAGATAAGTGTGTCATTAACATATGATACAGGCCTGTTGTTCTGCATAATGTCTTAAACGCTAGAAAAACACAGCGGAAACAGGGTTTTGGTCCAGCAAAGTACTCCATGCTTCTTAAGAGATGCTGAGTGTGATTCTGGCACAGAGTCCTTGGACAGCTATACAAATCTTGTATCAGATAGTAAAAGTGGGAATCTGTACACATGCATTACAGTGGAAATACTGATGCAGAGGGGATTGCAGAATGACTCAGTGATAAACTATTGACCAGCAAATTGTGTAAAAACACACACACACATACACAAACACAAGCGCGCACACACACACACACACACACATACACAAACACACGCGCACACACACACATACACAAACACACGCGCGCACACACACACAAACACACGCGCGCGCGCACACACACACAAATACACACACACACACACACACACACACACACACACATACAGTATATAATCATTTACACACTCTTATCTTCACCAAGGCGGCATTTGTTTGATCAAAAAACAGTAAAAACAGTCATACTGTGAAATATTAATACAATTTAAAACAGCTGTTTTTATTGTAATATATTTTAAAATGTAATTTATTCCTTGATGCAAAGCTGAATTTTCAGCATCATTACTCCAGTGTTGCGTGATAAATCATTTGAATATGCTGCGCAAAAAACATTTATTATTATGAATGTTGAAAACAGCTGCTTAATATTTTCTAGAAATTGTGACATACAGTACCAGTAATTAAAATGTTAGTAGGATTTTAAAAAGGGACAGTAAAAGAAAAAAAGAAGATAAGACTGTGAATCAGCAAGGACAAATTAAATTGATGGTGACTTTTGTTTATTTATAATGTTATTTATTTATAATGTTACAAAAGAGTTCTATTTTAATGCTGTTCATTCAACTCAAAGAATCATGGAAAAATGTAGCACAGATTCCACAAAACATTAGGTGGCAAAAGCGGTTTTCAACAATGATAAAAATAAGAACCATAATATATAATTTAGCACAAACAATAATTCAAAATAACTGAGCATATTAAAATGATTTTTGAAGGATCATGTTAATACTAAAGACTGGATAATTCAGCTTTGCCATCACATGAGTGAATTACATATATAAAATACATTTAAAAGAAAGAAAGATAGAAAACAAATCAAATTTGTGTTGGTAAGAGACTTCTTTCATAATATTTTGTAATATATTTCATAATATATGATCCAATATTTCATATTCATATTTCATGATCCGATAAATACATGCTTTGTTATACTGCTAGACATCACAAAGTATTCTTTCTGCAAAAGGTATTCTGTGAGTAAACAACTCCATTCCTCTGCAAAAAAACTTTAAAGGCAGACTTTAAACAATTTAGCAAAAAAAAAACATTTATCACATTCTTTTATACACAGACACTTTAAAATTCCCCTCATTGGACTGATATGGCATATTTTGGGATAACAGGGCCGTGCTAACTAACCAAACCTTGATCCCTTGCCAGTAGCTCATAGTTCAGAAGACCTCTAAACTCCACAGGAAGTGTAAATGTTGGCCAAGACTATAATAAATACTAATTATACTGACTTTCCACAAAAGGCCACAGGCAAATGACATGCACCAAAGTTGTCAGTGTTTGATTTGGGTGCATTCAAGTGACGAAGAGCATCTAAATTAGCATAGATAATTGGCACATGCGGTTTTAATGGCAGCATTACCATCCTGCTTGTTCAGAATGGCAGGAATATTTTCATTAGTAATCAACTAAGCGAAAACATCTAAGCCTTATTATTAAATTCTGCATCGGTAGTAACTAAAAAATGATATGTTAGGCATTTTCATGCGATGAGGCATTTTAATTTTTCCATCACTGACCTGAAAGGAAAGTGGTAATTTATCTCTCACACACGCACACATGTGCACGCACACACACACACTCACACACAGTACTGTAGGTGAGAATGCTACTCACCACCTTCTCTGGCGATGCCACAAACCATATTATGGCTATTCATTATTCTCACCTCCATAATTTCAAGTTTCTTACCTCGTCCTGAAATCATGAAAAAAAAAAAGATTGAATATTTTTTTAGCCATCACTTCAGATTATTCTGAGAATGAAATGGGTCATAGAAAAGCTTTAAAGACATCTGGAGGCACCCAAAATCTATTAACCCCCTTTCCACCTGCAAGCATTTAGAATCAAATTCCCAATCAGGTTCTGCCTTGATTTTTTTTTCATAGAATAACTACCAAAAGATTCCTGTGCTATTTGCAGAGTAAAGATAATGGGACTGAGGCTGTGAACAGCATTTAGGAGATTTAGTCATTTGCAAAATGTATACTTTCAAATCCAAAAATAATCCAAAGTTAAACAAAAAATGCATATACCGGAACTAGAAATATCCCCTCTGTTATACAGTAATGGTTAACTATAGAGCTATATAAAGTGTGTTCTGAGGACTTGAAGACTGAGAAGTTAGTTTAATT
Source organism: Barbus barbus (assembly GCF_936440315.1). Classification (NCBI taxonomy): domain Eukaryota; kingdom Metazoa; phylum Chordata; class Actinopteri; order Cypriniformes; family Cyprinidae; genus Barbus; species Barbus barbus. The sequence continues at coordinate 40,184,990 of NC_136734.1, forward strand.
ACAAACTAGTAGCTGAAATGCTGTTTTTTAGATTAGATTAGATTAGATTAGATTCAACTTTATTGTCATTGCACATGTAAGGTACAGGGCAACGAAATGCAGTTAGCATCTAACCAGAAGTGCAATAAGCAGAGGTACAGGATATACAGTGCCTACAATATGTTACATATGTACAGAAATATACAGATAAGGCAGTAGTACTATGGACATAATTTACAAGTTTTTAAATACTATCAGTATGATATACAGATGGGTGATATGAACACAATACAGATGGATTGTGCAGTAAATGTATGTACACTATGAGCAAAAACTATGAAAATAATTACAAATGGATATGAATAAGCTATAAATTAAGATATATAAACACTAGTGCAATGAACATTGAAAGTGCATAGAAATAAAAATTTACAGTACATAGTACTCAGTGTGTAGATTGGTTGTTTTTTTGTTTTGTTTTTTTAATCGATTTAATGATGGGGAGGGGTGAAGAGTTTGTAGTGGTGTGTGAGGGGGGTATCATTGGGCAGAGTTTAGTAGGGAAACAGCTGTAGGGAAAAAGCTGTTCCTGAGTCTGCTTGTCCTTGATCGGAGGCTCCTGAAGCGCCTCCCAGAAGGCAGTAAGTTAAACAGTCTATGGTCAGGGTGAGAGTACTTAAGAATGCCGCGAGCTCGACGTAAACAGCGTTTTCTCTTAACACAGTCTCATCCCAACTCGTCACATATTGACGCTTGGTTTTTGCGTCGCTTTTTGACGCTCAAGGTACCCCTTTAGCATCACTTTTCGACGTGAAGGGAAGGTAATTTTTTTAAATAGGAAACACTTAGCGTATATTAATCATTTTTAAATAAATTATGCCAGTACTTGCATCTGCCTCCTATATCTTGCGTTTTCTTCACAGATGGTAGGTTTAGGGGCAGGGGTTGGGTAAGTCACTATTTTGACTGTTTACATTCAAAAATCACACCCCTGCATATATGCAATAATGGCAGCCTTATTATGACGATAAAATTCCCAATAGCGCGTTAGCATATCGACGCCGAAAAGTTACGCTTCCCTTCACGTCGAAAAGTGACGCTAAAGGGGTACCTTGAGCGTCAAAAAGCGACGCAAAAACCAAAGCGTCAATATGTGACGACTTGGGATGAGACCGGGTTGTTTCTCTGGACGTCCTCAATGGCAGGGAGTGGTGTCCCTGTGATGCGTTGGGCGGTTTTCACCACCCTGTGTAGTGCCTTGCGGTCAGCAGCTGAGCAGTTCCCATACCAGACTGTGATGCAGTTGGTCAGGATGCTTTCAATTGCACACCGGAAGAAGTTCCGCTGGATGATTGGAGACAGGTGGTTCTTCTTCAGTGTCCTAAGGAAGAAGAGGCGTTGGTGAGCCTTCTTGACTAGGCTGGATGTGTTGGTGGTCCAGGTCAGGTCCTCCGAGATGTGGGTTCCCAGGAACTTGAAGCTGGAGACACGTTCAACAACCATCCCGTTAATGTGGATGGGGTCATGCGTTCCACTTTTCTTCTTCCTGAAGTCCACAATGAGTTCCTTTGTCTTGCTGGTGTTGAGGAGCAGGCTATTGTCAGCACACCATGCAGCCAGGTGCTGTACCTCCTCCCTGTAGGCAGTCTCATCGTTGTCTCTGATGAGGCCAATCACTGTGGTGTCGTCAGCAAACTTGATGATGGAGTTGGATCCATGCACAGGCCTGCAGTCATGGGTGTAGAGGGAGTTTTATAACAGTTTAATCAACAAAAATGTGATGAACTGTTTTCTTTGTTTGTTTTCTGCAGGTTGTATGAAGGACAATTTACTTTAAGACTTTTTAAAAACCTTTTTAAGACAAATTTAGTATAGTTTCAGACTTCACATCTTCATTTTGGATGAACTGACTTTACAGCAGAACTGAATTTTGTTTGCATTACTGACACACTATTTTCCTGTTTATTACTGTAACGTTGCTCTGACACAATCTGTATTGTATAAGGTGTTATATAAAGAAAGGTAAAGGTGACTTGACCCACAGAAACCCTACATTTAAATGTGCAAAAACTGGAATGACGTTTAATGCAAATAATTTGAAAAGTGTGCTCTGCAAATCAGTTGGAATTTATAATACAGCAAATGTATTATTTACTTTTAGAAATGTTATCAGAAGTTATTATATTAAATTACAATCATATAAACATTTGTCCATACAAAATAACAAAACTGACTTTTTGGGTGCTATTTTTGTGGCTCTATAGCAACAGGTGAATGAATCGAAATACTTTTTTAAAAATCCAGAGAATGAATTCACTTTTGACCAGAAACATCACTTTCCTTTCCCATGAATGTGCAAGGGATTTGTTGTGCGCAAATGGCTCTGATCAACACTGATGAGAGGTGGCTTGGGTCAGCGCATGAATCCAATTTTCATTCTATTGTAGTATTCCTTTGAGCTAAGGTCAAGCAGTGCATGATGGTTGTGGCTTTGTTTGAACACTTGTAGCAATTCTGTTCAATTTCAAAGGATATGTTCCAAAAGTGAACATTTACTCACCCTCACACTGTTCTGAAGTTTCTTCCTTCTGTGGAACACAAAAGAAGATGTTTTGAAAAATATTCTGGTCACTTTGCCACGCAATTACGATGCATTGGTGACTAAAGCTTTCAAGTTAAAGAAAATACATAAAAAAAATCATAAAAGGTGAAAAGAGGTCAACCAGATTTCAAAACGATTTGAAAACAGCCTTTAATTTCAATTAAGTTACATTATTCTTTCAAGCATGTGGTAATGGATGTACACATGAAGATTGCTATGAGTGTCTTGTCGTTACTCTCTAAAAAATGATAAGGCACATCTGAAGCCTTACAACAGAACCTGCTACTATTTGTGCAGAATGAAACTCTGATTTCAAATGACCCTGTGTAAAGTCATATATTTAATAAACTCCAGCCTAGCTAAGAAAAAAACGCTCTTAGCCTGCATTTGGCTATAGTTGAAAACGAGCTCAAAAGAAGAAGCAGAAAGTTAAGCACAAAGACACACGTTAAAACCTGTTAGTGAACTTGGAAAAGCATGATATTTTCTAAACATGTTATTGCCGCAACATATAAACCTCTCCACTTTTGGTACAACAGAGCATCACTTTCAAACTCTTGTGTTTTTCCTTTATGGCCTTTTCCCGTTCAATGTGATCAAGGTTGTGACTTGAACAGGCAGATAGATTTTGTACTAAATACCAAAAATGCTATATGCATCACGATACATTACAATATATCACAAAACATTAACAAGACCCATGCCCAGATGAAAAGACGTGCATAAATTAAGACCCATACCCCCCACATTTACAAATACTTCACTTTTCTCCCAACTTTTAATGGAAAATTTGAAGAGACTTTGATTATTTTAGGCTTGAGTGCAACAGGCTTGTCTTTTATGTGAGGCCAGCCATAAAAGATATTTAAAAAACACTTTTAAATCTGGAAATAGGACTATAAAATGATGTACCTGTTAAAATCTGCAATAAATACTGAACATATTTCAGTTTTAGGTCACCAACAACAAACAAGCAAGCTTTAAACAAAGCCTGTGCAGCGACACACTTCTTTACAGTTTTTTACAATCACTTTGCTACTATTTTCAGAACCTTGATGTCATTTTTCACAACTCTAGACACAAAACTCAAAACGGTTATCACTTGTAACACAGGCTGTCTAATGTTCAAAACATTGCATTGTGCATTCACATCTTTAAAGAAATCTTGCACAATCATTGGTTCAAAAAACAAATTTACTGTGAAATACCACTGAAACATAACTATAGATCACCCACACACAAGCAACCGATAGTTTCACTGTGTCATTGTTCATACAATCATTAAATATTGTAGAACAAAATAGGTGATAGTAAATACATCTCTGTACAAGTACTGCAGTAGTAGGGAAAATACTACAGACACAGTGGAATCATTGAACAAAGTTTGTGATATATTGATGCAAAACACTACAGTACAATCACAACATAGGTTTATTTGAATCAAAGCAAAAATACAGTAATTAGCAATGAAATAGAAAAGACAGTACTGTAAAACATCAAATGCAGTGTTCCTCAACTTGCTTGTACTGTAAGAAACAAAACAGGAGTGATTACTGTACTTCTACATGGTCATCAACTCTGTGTTGTGGATTTGGCCACAGGTTCTCATCTACATCACAATGGATGTTTTCATTAGCCAAACATCTTGGAAAAAACCTTCGGGCATGGCCAATCCAGGCCTGACACTGGTCTGCTGTGATGTCATTGCAGGCGTCATCCATGGCCTGGAGAAGAGGGACTTGTTCATGAGGGTGCCTATCATGAACCTTCCATCTCCATGCGGAGAACAATTCCTCAATCGGGTTAAGGAAGGGAGAGTATTGGGGTAAATTGTGCATGGGCCTGAAACCATGCTTGCACCACATGAGCATGATGGAACCTGACATTGTCCCACACAATGACATAGGTCACACCTTCAGCTCTACAAACCTGATCGAGCTCATCAAGAAAGGTGACAAGGACAGCTGCATTATATGGTCCAATATGAGGTCTGCGTCCCACCACACCATCTTCTGATATAGCCGCACACATGGTAATGTTGGCCCCACGTTGTCCAGGTACTTGGATGGTTGCCCGCTGGCCAATGAAATTCCGACCTCTCCTCCTTGTCTTGGCCAGATTAAAACCTGCCTCATCCAAATATATGAATTTGTGATGGTCGTCATCAGCATCCAGCTCCATCACCCTCTAAAAATACATTTTGGAAAGAGATTTAGAGATTACTGTACAATGTAGAATTTTTGGGAATGTTTTTACAACAGCCATCTTGAAACTGAACTTACCTGAACATACTCAGTCCTCATTTGCTTCACTCTGTCTGCATTTCTTTCGAAAGGCACACGGTATAGTTGTTTTATAGATACCTGGTGCCTTTTCAGTATGCGTGCAATAGTCGGCAAACTTATGGATCCCACACTGTTGAACATGTCTTCATTGTCCAAGATATGCTGGCGAATTTCTGTAAGGAGAATATCATTTCTGGCCCGAACCAAATCGACCACAGCCTGCTCTTGTTGGTCAGTTAGAATTTTGCCTCTGCCTCCACTATTTGGCCTGGTCACAATTCTACAGGGAACATTAGAGTAAGAAGACACTTGGTCACATCACCTATTCTGTGATACACATTGGTATGCAGTCATTTGACAATTGAGAGTAGCATAATGTTTAGTGCATGCTGATAACTTACCGGTTCTCATTGCAGAAAGTTCTGATTATTGAGGCCACGGTTGACCTTCTGAGGTTTAGTTGTATCATTGTCATTGTCATGCCATGATTTATGACATGGTCTACAACTATTGCCCGAATTTCAGACACTCTATGCTATTCCTGCCGCTGTCTTGGTCCGTGGCCTTGTCCTCTACCACGTTCCCTCACACCTCTCAAACGAGGCCCACGACCACCTCTCAGAAGGGATGCTTGTCCTCTACCACGTTCCCCCACACCTCTCAAACGAGGCCCACGACCACCTCTCAGAAGGGGTGCCTGTCCTCTACCACGTTCCCTCACACCTCTCAAACGAGGCCCACGACCACCTCTCAGAAGGGGTGCCTGTCCTCTACCACGTTCCCCCACACCTCTCAAACGAGGCCCACGACCACCTCTCAGAAGGGATGCTTGTCCTCTACCACGTTCCCCCACACCTCTCAAACGAGGCCCACGACCTCCTCTCAGAAGGGGTGCCTGTCCTCTACCACGTTCCCCCACACCTCTCAAACGAGGCCCACGACCTCCTCTCAGAAGGGATGCTTGTCCTCTACCACGTTCCCTCACACCTCTCAAACGAGGCCCACGACCACCTCTCAGAAGGGGTGCCTGTCCTCTACCACGTTCCCCCACACCTCTCAAACGAGGCCCACGACCACCTCTCAGAAGGGATGCTTGTCCTCTACCACGTTCCCCCACACCTCTCAAACGAGGCCCACGACCACCTCTCAGAAGGGATGCTTGTCCTCTACCACGTTCCCCCACACCTCTCAAACGAGGCCCACGACCTCCTCTCAGAAGGGATGCTTGTCCTCTACCACGTTCCCCCACACCTCTCAAACGAGGCCCACGACCACCTCTCAGAAGGGATGCTTGTCCTCTACCACGTTCCCCCACACCTCTCAAACGAGGCCCACGACCACCTCTCAGAAGGGATGCTTGTCCTCTACCACGTTCCCTCACACCTCTCAAACGAGGCCCACGACCACCTCTCAGAAGGGGTGCCTGTCCTCTACCACGTTCCCCCACACCTCTCAAACGAGGCCCACGACCACCTCTCAGAAGGGATGCTTGTCCTCTACCACGTTCCCCCACACCTCTCAAACGAGGCCCACGACCACCTCTCAGAAGGGATGCTTGTCCTCTACCACGTTCCCCCACACCTCTCAAACGAGGCCCACGACCACCTCTCAGAAGGGATGCTTGTCCTCTACCACGTTCCCCCACACCTCTCAAACGAGGCCCACGACCTCCTCTCAGAAGGGGTGCCTGTCCTCTACCACGTTCCCCCACACCTCTCAAACGAGGCCCACGACCACCTCTCAGAAGAGATGCTTGTCCTCTACCACGTTCCCCCACACCTCTCAAACGAGGCCCACGACCACCTCTCAGAAGGGGTGCCTGTCCCCTGCCATTCCTTTGACCAACATGTCTTCCTCGTCTTCCTCCCACCACTGCTTGACCTCCATTGTGACCTGGATCACCTGCTGGCTCCATGTTACGTATCACTATGCTCTTGCATTTGGATCCCAATCAACTCTTTATATACTCATTCCACAATGTGCACTCAATCATCAGTAACGAGTTGGCAGAATTGGACAAGCAATTACAAGGGCCTGCATCTATACAGTGCAGTACTGTCAATACTGTAAATAGTCTGAAAAGGTGGTACAGTATTTGGGACCATAGACAGTGTCTGATGAAGCATGATGATAAAATATTAGGCTACATCCATGGATGTTGTAGTCTAATTGGTTCATGCTCCACGCTAATTGGTGACAATGAATCTTGTTACAGTATCTTGAAACTTTCATGATTTAAACATGGAAGATTGTTTGTCTGTTTCCATACAACTATGCATTAAGAGTAATGCAACAGTTACTTGTCATTTTGAGCAGTTGTATCAATTGATAGTTAGATCATTGTAAGGAAATGAATAGACACTCATTTGAAATGTAATGTGTGAATTGCCTTTTGAAATAGTAGTACTTTGATGTTAAGTTGTGTCATATTGAACAGGTGATTTCTGTTGAATGAACAAATGATCTAAGTTTTATCTGTATTTTATCCAAGCAATTGAGAAAAGAGTATAGTTTTGAAAAATGTGCATCTTGATCATTGGTTGTGAAAAATGACATCAAGGTTCTGAAAATGGTAGCAAAGTGATTGTAAAAAAACTACAAGTCTGACTCAGTGCCAGTTCCAGAACTGTTTTATTTAATCCGTTGCTCAACAATATCATAATGGGAAATGCATTATAATGTCTGTACAGTCGACATAAAGGTTTGTTTTTATGACCTGTATATAAAAGTGTTCCTGTGCATTGGTTCTCTAGGCAGTCTCGTGTTGCCTCCTGTACAGGTGGCCCTATATTTGTGTATTTTTTTAAAGAAAGCTTTACAAGGTTGAACTGAAGGAGCCATGACAAAACAGTGGCATCTCCCTAGGAACCTAGAATCCAGTCCTGCAGGCTTTCTTCTCAAAGTAGCCCCCCGGCAGTGCTATCAGAAGTCGAAATCATGAAGTGACATTTTATACAGCAGTTCTAATGCCCTCTGCTAATATTAGAGACTCAGTCTTTCAGAACTTCGAATCCCCAAAAGCCTGATGTGATGTGTCTTGCTGTGCATTCTTTGACAAATCTGGTTATTTTTTTATTTTTTGACGGCTCTGAGTGCAGCATTACTAATGCTGGGCATCTTGCGGTTTATTATGTTCTGGATGGTTTTCAACACCAGTAAGTCTGGAGGAAAATGGAAAAAGACTGCATGACAATTCACCGCTTGCTAAATTGATTGATCAAATGGTCTGAAGATTGCAATCAATCGGTGCTCAAAGACTTTTTGGTAAGGTAAATAACAGAGTGTGCATCACATTAATATTTGTACAGTCAGTCCTGGCCTTTCCAGTGAACTTTTGTGATCATGTGCAATTAAATGAACTTATGGCGCAGTTCCACTCAGTTCGTGCAAATTAGGGGGCCATTAGATACAATAGAAAAGTGCTGAAGAAAGTGTTGACACTTTACGGTCAGTGTTCTTTTAATTAACCAGCAATCATTACACTGAACAGATGACATAAAATCAGCAGCCAGATATGGAAAGGTAATACTAGGGTTGTAGGCAAATATAAAAATGTTACAGAAATCAAAATATTTAAATTGTAACAGAAAATCACAATAACTGATCTTGCATTTTTGCTTCAACACTTGTTGACATGTAACACTATTTTTTATTGGTCTGAGTTTTTTAAGGTGTGCAGGGAAGTGTGTTACATGAAGCTTGTCAGAAAAATTGTAAAGTAATTGAGGGTACTAAAGCAATTATAAATAAGCTTACCAACAAAACAAAGGTTTATGAACCATGTTTTGACATGCTCTTTCAAATAAAAAAGTTTAACTTATAAAAGAAACTTTGATTTTTGGTAGAAATGGTTGGTTAAGCTAAAATGGGCCACAATTTTCAGCTAAAATGGGCTGCATACACACACACACACACACACTTTTAGACAGATATTGAGGGTGAAAATAGGTTTAAAGGCCTAGATATGTATCCATACAAAATCTTAACAATCTTTTTAAAAAATTGCATTGCAGACAGTATGGCAGGAGGACAAGCAAAGAAAGGAAACAGAGAGACGAGAAGAGAAAGGGAAAGAAAGTAAGATGTCAGTTTAATGGGCTGCATACACACACACACACACACACTATTTACACAGAAATTGAAGGTGAAAATAGGTTTATAGGCCTACTGTAGCTATGTATCCATACAAAATAAATAAATACATGCACACAAAAGCCACCAATGCACAGAAACACACACCTATACAACATGATCAGTTAATTTTTAATTGCATTGTTTAATTAAATATTCATTCCACTTTCTATATAATGAAATACATTTATGGTGTTGCTATGGCACACTAAATACAATAGTGTCAATTTACTGTTAAAAATAAAATAATTTAAGCTGAAATTACCTGTGTTGTTTTCTTTTTATATTGGCCCATTTTAACTGAACAGCTGACCCATTTTACCTGAATGTTGTGCCGTGGCTCAAGAAGGTACCTGCTGATACTCTAACTCTCATTTTAAAACTTTTATACTTTTTCACATTTAAAAAATATCAATATATTTAAGAGACCCATGCTAATTTATAAGAATATCATTAGATCTCATGCATAGCTTATTTGATGGTATTCTAAGTCATTTACCAAAACATGGCCCATTTTAGCTGACTTCACCCTATAAACAGGTGTGTTGTAGCTGATACTTAAAAAAGGGGGCTTATTGTAAGTGAATTTCATCATCTGTTTTAATTTGCTTATGAAAAGGCATTTTATTCTTTCTTTTCTGTTTTGTCTGTGATGGCAGCATTAGACATATACCTCTCATGATGAGGAATTTGACTTAGGATGCATCAATAAATGCATCATAACACAGCATGATTGTCTGGAAAATCTCACTTCATGCTGATTAACTTATGTAAATTGGCTACTGATATGAAAATTCTAAAAGAAAACCGATAGGTTTTGTGTTTTCAGGTTTTTGCTCTATAGTTGTGGCATTTGTAACTTGTTACCAGCCAAAGACATTTTCAAGCCAAACTGAAGAACAAACAAAAAGTTACAATTGCACAGCACAGAAAAAACAACAACATAAATATATATATACAATTGTTACATTGTTTCAAACATAAAGCCTTAGACATTATGCATCACTTTTGTGTTAGCATGAGATTATAGTGTGATTTCTTACCAGAACTGCTTTCCAGCTTTCTCAGTCAGTGTTACACAATCTTTCAGATCCTGGAGATATTTACTGTATCTTTGCATCAGTGTCTCAGCAATGGATGCTCTGCAGTGCATGGGTGCCGTCAGAATGAGAGTCCAAACAGCTGATAAAAACATCAGTTAACATCTTGAGAAGCTAAAAACTGCTTGTGTGTAATAAACAAATCTATCATGATGAGTGTAACTTCAATTGTTGAAGTACACTATCCATAATATTCAAGATTGTTTACTGTCTCTATACAGAGTACAGTTAAATTAGGGCAGTCCATAAAATGCAGTGTAATATGACTAAGCATATGCAAGCTATATAAACAAGTACGGTCAAGGCAGTAGTGTAAAATAAGCCAGTTACCGAACAGTGATGTATAAAGTACCAAAGCAGTGTGGCGCATTGAGTATTGCTCACAGTTAAGCATATAACAGAAAAGCAGTAACTGTTGCATTGTTTTGCATACTAATGACATTAGTAGTGATCAATTAATAAGTATTGCACAGATCTTTGGTAGCAGATTGTAGAGATAGTTATTGCACTACTCACAATGGATTGCTTTATGCAGAGAAAAAGTTGTCTGAATTAAGAGAGAGATCTGCACAGATCAAGCAAAAAAATATATAAAATATATCAGTGGATTTGAGAGGACAACAGAGGATGGATTTTTATTGGAGGACAGGTTATTATGGATTATGAATTTGTATTTTAGGCCAAAAGCAAGTTTCAAATTAAATATGCCTTGATACATTTGTTTCTTACAAACATACCGCATTTGCTGCCTTTACATCCTGTTGTATCCTCTGTATTTATATATGTCAGTTCCCCTAAGTATATCCACTGGTGTTCCACAAGGATCTATTCTGGGTCCTTTACTTTTTACGTTGTACATCAATGATCTTCCATCCATCTACCCTAACACTAACATTCAAATGTATACAGATGACACTGTCATTTATATATAGTGTGTCATAAGTTGCAAATGAACTTGAACCAGGAAACCCAGCTTGGGGGATTCATGTTACAGCTTGGCTAGAACAATGCTGTTTACAGTTAAACATCTCTAAAACATTGTATATGTTCATTACCAAAACTAATAGTTTAAGTGTAGTGCCAGATGTATTTGTATCAGGGGAAAGATTACAAGTTGTATCTGAATATATACCTCTGTGTTCTGATTGATTCCAAACTTTCATTTAAGGCGCAGGTTAAAAAGGTCTGTAACCGGATCAGATTTAGTCCATCAAAGTTTAGATTTATTTGTGATTATATGTCGTCTGAGGCCGCTTTGATGTATGTGCATTCCATGATTATTTCTCATATTACTTACTGTTTAACTACTTTGTCGCAAGCTAGTATTACTACTCTGAAACCACTAGAGTCTTTGCATAAAAAAATCACTAAAAACTCTTGATAAGAAATCAGTTCAGTTTCATCATTGTTCAATATTAAAAAAATACAATTTGCTAAGCTGGTATAACTGGATCAAATATGTACTTATTTGTCTGCTGTTTAAGGCTATACATAGCCTGACTTCACCACTAAAACAGTTTGTGAATATTAGAACAACTGCTCACCGATCTACAAGGGGTGGGGAAAGAGGGGATGGTTTTATTCCTCTCCAAAGAAGTAATTTCACTCAGTCTGTATTTTCAGTTAAAGCTGCAAGGGAATGGAACTCCATCCCTTCTACAATTAGACGATTACATACTTTTGGTTCCGTTCAGTCTCATCTTAAAAAATGGTTACTGACAACTCAGCACTGTCAACATTAGTATTGTATTCTTGACAGTAGACGTCCTTGTACTAACTGCTTTTGGCTGTGTTGCTTCTCCTGTTCCCATCTCTCTCTTTCTCTCTCCTTTCCCTCATATGTTTACTTTGTCTAGATAATTCATTTATATATTGTATTTTAGTAGTGATTTTTTTGTGTTTCTGTAAATTTTTTCTTCTTTTTTTTTCCTCCATATGATGTGTATATGTTGCTCTGTCTTTGTTTTAAGGGTGACCTTTTAACATTCTATCAAGGTCTACAGATGAAAAATAGCCTTTTTGGCTAATTCTGGCACATTTACAGTTATGTTTATTAATGTGCATTGCCCCTGTAAACAAATAAACTTAAACTCCGGTACAATTGCTCCATAGTCTCACTTTGAAAGTGAAAGTGACATGACATATGGCCAAGTATGGTGACCCATACTCGGAATTCGTGCTCTGCATTTAACCCATCCAATGTGCACACACACCATGAACACACACAGCAGTGAACACACACACACTGTGAACACACACTCGGAGCAGTGGGCAGCATTTATGCTGCGGCGCCAGGGGAGCAGTTGGGGGTTCGGTGTCTTGCTAAAGGGCACCTCAGTCGTGGTATTGAGGGTGGAGAGAGCGCTGGACATTCACTCCCCCCACCTACTATCCCTGCCGGCCCGAGACTCGAACCCACAACCTTTGGATTACGAGTCTGACTCTCTAACCATTAGGTTTACCAACTGATTGATTATTTTATGTTGCACCAAATGATAAGTTGATGAAAATAATAAAAGCATGGTAAGAAAATCACATGATACTTGAGAATGCCTGGAAACAGATTCATCTTCCGTTATTTTCTGCTACTAATAGAATTAATGACTGCCAACCTCTCACAAACTCAAGTTGAATGGCATAATTCTGTTGTTTCCTCTGTATTTGCATTTCTGATTACACTTAAAGCGATGTTAAAATGAATTTGTATGATTAATTCATGTGGTTGAAACGGAATTAATTGTTCATTGAACGAGTGAGACATGCAAACACTTTCATGCATGCATTTAAAATCAACAGTGGCAAATATCTATGCATTGCACTTTATTTATTTATTTATTCCCCAGCTGTCAGTGAGGCTTTAGAATGAGTGACTCAGAGCTTCTTACATTGCTCACATTTAAAAAAGGTCAGATGAAAAAAACTATCAAAGCTGTTCGGACTAAGCAAGATGGAGAGAGTCAACTGAATCTTAATCTGAATCTGTTAAATATGACAGATCAATTCAATTATGCCATTAAAGATCTCTAATTAATAGAGCATATTCAGTGCATGCTGTGAGGATTTTTAATACATTTTTCTAAGGTTGGACAAAATACTGGAGCTTTAAACTGAAAAAATGAGTATGTCTATTTAGTCATTTACAGCGACCTTGTGGACAGTGTCTCCTTAATGACACAGACAAGCCTTCAGTTCTAGCTGAAACAGAGATTGATACAGAACACTGAGGGTATTTATTTTCTCACTTCCCAGCATGTCTCCCTCGATTGTTTTATGACTTGCAGCAAACTCAACTACTTCGCACCACAGGACACAACTCCAGCTCCAACATACAGTTTTCTGGACCTTAATGGCTGGAGAAATTGAGACCTTGTGGGTGGTATCAAATCTGTTTTATTCACAACTGAGCTCAACAGTTTAATTACAAGTACATACAAAACTTCACAGTGCGCTCGTGAAGTGTTTGTGCTCTGTATTCATGTTGGTCAGTCTGTGCTTAGACAATTATGGTGCATTGAAATGTTTAATTGTTTTGATCTATGCCCCAAGCAAAGATGTAGCTCTCCCATTAAAACATCAGTTTAAAAGCAATGGAAACAGAAGAACAATTAACGCTGCAAGGTCACGGATTTCAATTTCATCTCTCTAGTCAACGTTCCCTCACAATGCTGTTATTTGTGTTACATACAGTATATTACTGTCTGTCCCTGAAAAAAAAGCAAGGCAGAGCTGCACAAGCACAAAGTAAAACACATTTTTCTCCATCATAATTCAAAGACAAACTATTTTTATTTCACTTTAATTATGTAGGCTTTGTATTAAAGACAGCACTGTATTGATATTTCTCAGGCATTCTCACGCTTGAAGTCTGTTCTAAAGCACCATTAACTTTACATTTATGCATTTAGCAGACTTACATTGCATTCAAGTTACAGTTTTTACATTTCATCAGCTCTTGCTTTCGCTGGGAATCAAACCCATAACCTTGGCGTTGCTAGTGCCATGCTCTACTATTTGAGCTACAGGAAAGCTTTGAACTTTAGCTGTTCAACTAATTGAATTATTTCAAACCAGCGAATGTTCAGACTCAATCCCAACCCCCCCCCCCCCCCCCAATATACAATATACCTGTGTGTACTGTGCATATTTATCATGTATATATAAATGTATATATATATATATATATATATATATAAATGTATATATAAATACACACTCATACAGTATATATTTTGAAAATATTTATGTATATATATATATATATATATATATATATATATATATATAATTTATATCATTTATATTATATACAAATACATTTAATTTACAAATATAACATATTTTTCTTAAATATATACATGCATGTGTGTGTATTTATATATACATAATAAATATACACTGTACACACTCATATATTATGTAAACAAAAACTTTTATTTTGGATACGATTAATCGTTTGACAGCACTAATTTTAGGCTTTTCCGTGCTGATGGTCTGCACCCCAGCAGAGTCGGAGCGGAACTCCTGTCGGACAACATCTCCAGGACGCTACGCTCCATCTGACTAGTAAGCCAATTCTCAAATAACTGCTATGATGACTTTTGTTCTACCCACTTAAAAGATAGAAGTACTTGCGTTGTCCAATCTATACAGACTCTGTCTGTTCCCCGAATAGCGAGGTCAAAATATTAATTTAATGCAGGATAATGCAGAAAAATGCAAAATAAAGGAACAAAAACTATTTTTAAAGCTTGGGCTCCTAAACATTAGATCACTCGCACCCAAAGCAGTTATTGTAAATGAAATGATCACAGATAATAATTTAGATGTACTCTCTCTGCCTGACTGAAACCTGGCTGAAACCAAATGAATATTTTGGTCTAAATGAGTCTACTCCACCAAGCTACTGTTATAAACATGAGCCCCGTCAGACTGGTCGTGGCGGCGGTGTTGCAACAATATATAGTGATATTCTCAATGTTACTCAGAAAACAGGATACAGGAGGTTTAACTCATTCGAAATACTTCTGCTTAATGTTACACTGTTAGATATGCAAAAGAAATCTCTCCTATCTCTTGCACTGGCTACTGTGTATAGACCGCCAGGGCCATATACAGATTTCCTAAAAGATTTAGCAGATTTCCTCTCAGATGTACTAGTTAATGTTGATAAACTGCTAATTGTCTGAGATTTTAACATTCACGTTGATAATACAAATGATGCGTTAGGACTTGCGTTTACTATAAACTCTTTTGGAGTCAAGCAAAACGTCACCGGGCCCACTCATCGTTTTAATCATACGCTAGATTTAATTATATCGCATGGACTTGATCTTACTGATATAGATATCGTACCTCAAAGTGACGATGTTACTGATCATTTCCTTGTATCGTGCATGCTGCGTATTACTGATATTAGTTATATGGCTCCGCGTTATCGTCCGGGCAGAACTATTGTTCCAGCCACCAAAGAGAGATTCACAAATAACCTGCCTGATTTATCTCAACTGCTCTGTGTACCCATAAATACACATGAACTAGACGAAATGACAAGCAACATGGGCACTATCTTCTCTAATACATTAGAAGCTGTTGCCCCCCTCAAATTGAAAAAGGTTAGAGAAAAACGTACTGCGCCATGGTACAACAGTTATACCCATTCTCTCAAGAAAGAAACTCATAATCTTGAGCGCAAATGGAGAAAAACTAACTTGGAAGTGTTTAGAATTGCATGGAAAAACAGTATGTCCAGCTATAGACAGGCTCTAAAAGCTGCCAGGGCAGAGCATATCCGCAAACTCATAGATAATAACCAAAACAATCCAAGGTTCTTATTTAGCACAGTGGCTAGATTAACAAATAAACAGACACCACCCGATCTAAATATTCCCCCACAGTTTAATAGTAATGACTTTATGAATTTCTTTACTGATAAAATAGATAACATCAGAAATCCAATATCAAATGTAGATTCTACTGCGTCTAGTATTTCAGCTTCATTCATCGCACCCAAAGAAAAACTGCAGTGCTTTACAACTATAGGACAGGAAGAGCTAAATAAACTTATCAGTGCATCTAAACCAATAACATGTTTATTAGATCCTGTACCCACTAAACTACTGAAAGATTCAAGATTTTTTATTCGTCACATGCACAATTATAAAGAGTATAACCAGCAGTGAAATGTAGGTCAGGTCCGCTCCAAGGACAGTGCAATTATATAGAATACAAAAATTAAGAAAAAGAAAAGTAGAAAAAAATAAAAGAATAAAATAAAATAAAAGATAAAAAAAATATATAAATAGAAATGTGCAGGTCAGTATGTTGTTGACATACAATAGTAATATAAGAGGAATGTGCAAAAGAATGTGCAAAAGAATGTGCAAAAAGTTGTACAGGGTATTTAAATAGCAGCAATATGAGGTAGAGAAAATTATGAATAGCTTATTGATATGTTGATATTTACATGGAGTCAAGTGATGTTATGACACAGAGTTAGAGTTTAAGAGCCTGATGGCCTGGGGGAAGAAGCTCCTCCTAAGTCTCTCAGTTTTTGCCATCAGGCTACGGAAGCGCTTACCAGATGGAAGCAAAGTGAATAGACGGTTACCAGGGTGATTAGAGTCCTTGATGATTTTAACAGCTCTATTTTTGCAGCGTTTGAGGTAGATGTCCTGCAGAGAGGGGAGAGCAGACCCTGAGATGCGCTCAGCTAAGCGCACAACTCTCTGTAGTGCTTTGCAGTCCTGATTGGAGCTGTTTCCATACCACACTGAGATGCACTGAGTCAATACACTTTCTATGGTCCCTGAATAGAAAGTTTTCAGGATTGCTGGTGAGACCCTGAATTTCCTCAGCTGTCGCAGATGGTACAGTCTTTGCCTGGCTTTCTAAACCTGTGTTTGGATGTGTGTAGTCCAAGTCAGGTTCTCGGAGATGTTTACACCGAGGTACTTGAAGCTACTCACCCTCTCCACAGGGGTCCCACTGATCATAAGAGGAGTGTAGGGCTGCTGCTGTCTCTTTCTAAAGTCCATGATCAGCTCTTTAGTTTTGCTCACATTCAGAGAGAGACAGTTGTCCTGGCACCATGATGTGAGTCTCTCTACCTCATCCAAGTATGCGGTCTCATCGTTGTTGGAGATGAGGCCCAGAACCACAGTATCATCAGCGAATTTGATGATAGATGTGGAGCTGTGAGAGGACACGCAGTCATGCGTGTAGAGAGAGTAGAGCAGGGGACTCAGGACACAGCCCTGTGGGGCTCCTACGTTCAGGGTGATGGAGTTTGAGGTGAACTGGCCAACTTTCACCACTTGAGGTCTGCCGGTGAGGAAGTCTTGAGTCCAGTTGCAGAGTGAGGAGTTTAGGCCGAGGTCTGTGAGTTTAGATGCCAGCTTGATGGGGACTATAGTATTGAAAGCTGAGCTATAGTCAATGAATAGCAGCCTTACATAATTCCCATTGTTGCTGTCCAAGTGTGTGAGGGAAGAGTGGAGGACGTGAGAGATGGAGTTGTTACCTGTAGCAGAAGAACCGCTTCGCAATATTATTAACTCATCGTTATCTTTAGGTCATGTCCCAAAACCATTCAAGCTGGCGGTTATTAAGCCTCTTATTAAGAAACCACAACTAGATTCTAATGAACTGGCAAATTACAGACCCATTTCAAATCTTCCGTTTATGTCTAAAATTTTAGAAAAAGTTGTGACTGCTCAATTGTGCTCGTTCTTGCAAAACAATTATCTCTATGAAGAATTTCAGTCAGGTTTCAGGCCTCACCATAGCACAGAAACTGCACTTGTTAAAATTACAAATGACTTGCTTCAGATCAAGGCTGCATCTCATTGCTAGTATTACTTGACCTTAGTGCTGCGTTCGACACTATAGACCATGATATACTCATAGATCGATTACAAAACTATACTGGTATTCAAGGGCAGGCTTTAAGATGGTTTAGATCCTACCTGTCCGATCGCTACCACTTTGTTCATTTAAATGGGGACTTAATTTACTAACTTAATTTGTACTTAAGTACAAGGAAAATTACAGACTTAAAAATATACTCATAAAAGTACAAGTACACGAAAAAACTACTTAATTACAGTAACGTGAGTAGTTGTAATTCGTTAATTCCACTTCTGCTGGGGAGTCATCTCAATTATCACCAGTAAAGTATGGAGTACCACAAGGATCTGTCCTAGGTCCTCTGCTATTTTCAATATACATGTTGCCCCTTGGTAATATTATTAGAAAATACGGGATTAGTTTTCATTGTTATGCTGATAATACTCAACTATATATCTCAACAAGACCAGATGGAACTTCTAAACTATCTAAGATAATAGATTGTGTAAAAAATATAAAAGATTGGATGACCAATAATTTCCTCCTATTAAATTCAGATAAGACAGAGATATTACTTATTGGACAAAAAAACAGTACACAGAATCTCGTGGATTATAATTTGCAACTAGACGGATGCACTGTTACGTCCTCTAAAGTAAAAAATCTGGGTGTTATATTAGACAGCAACTTGTCCTTTGAAAATCATATTTCCCATGTTACAAAAACAGCATTCTTCCATCTTAGAAACATTGCCAAGCTTCGAAACATGCTCCCTGTTTCTGATGCAGAAAAGCTAGTTCATGCATTCATGACCTCTAGACTGGACTATTGTAATGCACTGCTAGCTGGTTGTCCTGCATCTTCAATAAACAAGCTACAGATAGTCCAAAATGCAGCGGCTAGAGTTCTTACCAGATCAAGAAAATATGATCATATTACCCCAATTTTACAGTCTCTGCACTGGCTACCTATTAAGTTCCATATCATTTACAAAATATTATTACTTGCCTATAAGGCCCTAAATGGTTTAGCTCCTGCGTACCTAACTTGTCTTCTACCACGCTACAATCCAACCCGCTCCCTAAGGTCACAAAACTCTGGACTTTTGGTAGTACCTAGGATAGCAAAGTCCACTAAAGGAGGTAGAGCTTTTTCACATTTGGCTCCCAAACTCTGGAATAGCCTTCCTGATAACGTTCGGGGTTCAGACACACTCTCTCTGTTTAAATCTAGATTAAAGACACATCTCTTTAGCCAAGCATTCACATAATGCATCTTATAATCTTGTACTGCAGTTATATCTGATCAAATGTACATTATTATTATTCTTTAGCTTGGGTTGAACAAATAATTTTTTGCTTAGATGGAAGAGCAGCTACACTAATTATGTCTCTATTTGTTTCTCTGTTGATTAACATCCTGTGGTAACTAGGAATGACAGAAGCTTCAGTCTGGATCCAACCCTTAAATGATCTGAGACGACCGAACACCTGAGAAAAGAGGATGCCGACCCCTCAGAGGACCTCAGAGGATGCCAACGCTCAGACAACATACAGAATTACCAAATTTTGCCATAAGTTAAATATATTAAGGTTCTGCAATATATAAATATATTGTGGAAACTTAATTTCCTGTAGAGCTGCTTTGCAAAAAGCGCTATACAAATAAACTTGAACTTGAACTTGAACTAATTTTAATTAAGATATTTTATCTTGTTGGATATAAATAAAAAAGCAAAACTTTCTGCAATGTAAGACCATCTACATAAGCACATGAATTTCTCTTTATCTTGTCTTTCTTGTTTCCGAATTAAACAAGACATGTTGGTGAAACCAAAACCAATCTTCCACATTGAATAACCTATTAAAACCTAAACATACTGCAAATTGTGTTTTTTCTCACCATTGGCAAATTTTGTAAAAGTATATCCGTGTGAGTACTGTGTATATATTTTATGTATAGTTATATATATATATACACACATGCAGTATATAATTTGAAAATATTTACATGCATTTACATGTATATATTTATATGCATATGCACAATAAATATACACAGTACACTCATATATATTATGTAAGCAAAAACTTATTTTGGATGCGATTAATCGCAATTAATTGTTTGTCAGCACTAATGCCAAGAAGAATAAACTTTTATTAAAAATATATAGTATATTTATATTCCTGTTATAGAAGACAAGCAGTTTGAAGAATAGATCGATGGATATAATGACATTACTAATTGTATGTTTATATTTTTAAAGATTTAAAGATAAAGTTTTTAATGAAAAATTATTGGATAAAAAAAACAAAAAAGAAAACGTTCTGCTGCGTTGCAAGCTCTGCCGATTTCTTCTGGGAATGCAAATGTAGTCGTTCATGTGTCTATTGCACGCTTCCTAAGCAATTTGTGTCCGTACAGTATGTACATGTTCACAATAGCATGAATTGTTTTAAATTCACTATGCATAAAATCACAGAAAGCCTGAGCAATGAACAGTATCTTAGACACGCATCAGATGCATCCTGCAGAAATTGACCGCATATTCCCATTAGCCTGATGCACTCTGCAGCCCAAATTCTTTGCACGAATGCATTTCAAAAGTCATCTTTGTCTCCATTTTGACAGTATTGATTTGAATCGGCTCTGCTGTGGTTTGTGTGTGTAATTTGTGCTCAGGTGCATTGCAAGAGGGATCCAGGACGGCAGAAATGGAGATGTTGCAGGAGCTTTCTGCGCTCTATTTGAACAGCAGCCTCCAGAATGATTACGCAAACAACAGTAACGTCACCAACCACACCAGTATCATATACTATCCTTACTACCAGCACTCTCTACCTGTGGCTGCCGCCCTGACCGCGGCCTACCTCTTCATCTTTCTGCTGTGCATGGTGGGAAACGGCTTGGTGTGTTTTATTGTGTTGGAGAACCGGCGGATGAGAACGGTCACCAACCTCTTCATCCTCAACCTGGCCGTGAGCGACCTTCTGGTGGGCGTTTTCTGCATCCCGACAACCCTGGTGGACAACCTCATTACAGGTAACACACAGAAAAAATGAATGAGAGAGAGAGAAAAACAGTCTTCCCCAGCACTCATGTAAAAAAGCACATCTTTCTTATTACTGCGCTGAACCCGAGGAAGGTTTGCTCTTATCCACTGCATTACAGAGGCTTGTACATCAATCCCACACTTCTAAATCTTGTGCTAATACTCATGCAGCATTGACCTATTCTGACATTCACTGGCGGCAGCACATATGTCAGTTCTCATGTTTGCTCTTGCTATTGGACTTTGGCTCTATAGAACAAAAGACTCTAATCAAATACTGGATTTGTGCCAGAACAGCAAACTCTCTTTCAACTTCTGGCTCAGAGCATCCTTGCTCGTTCTGGACAACTTTGTCACACAATGAGGACAAAAGCATGCTTTTTTCTATCATGCTTGCAAAAGTTGTCTGCGATAACTAGGCTGTTTTCTGGAGCAGAGTCTAGAACAGTGTGCCTGGCCTTGATAGTTCAATGAAAAATTAAAAATTTACACCTCATTCCAAACAAGTCTTTCTTCTGCAGGAGATACTTTGAACAGTGTTTCTATGAAAGTCAATGCGGTCCAAACTGGACCTTATAGTGTCAGGCAACACTTTACAATAAGGTTCATTAGTTAACATTTGTCAACTGCATTACTTAACATGAACTAAGATTGAACAATATTTATTAATATTAGCTAATGTTAATTTCAGCATTTACTAATGTGTTATTAAAATCACAAGTTGTGCTTGTTAACGTTAGTTAATGCATTGTGAACTAACATGAACTAACAATGAACAACTATATTTTTATTAACTAACATTAACAAAGATTAATAAATACTGTAATAAATGTGTTGTTCATTGTTTGTTCAAGTTAGTTAATACATTAAGTTATGTTAACAAATTACACATTGTAAAGTGATACCGTGTTTTTAGTTTTTGTTTTTTGTTAACTGATACTAAAACTGAAATTAAAATAATTTAAAGCTAAATTAAAAAAGACAAAAGCGCTTAAAACTTCAGCTAAAATTAATACAAAAACTGAAAGTAGTAAAATAAAATACATAAAAAATATGAATGAATACTACAATAGAATATAAATAATACTACTGGCTGATGAAAACATACACAGTGGATTAATGGATTAAGATTAATACAATTTTACAAATTTAAGTGGATTGAATGCACTGAAATTTTAATTTTAAATATTATAGTACATGTTAGTTTTACTAAAAAACTATTTTAAACACAACAAATTCTTGCTAATAGGTTAACCATAAAAAGCTGATGCAAACCAGTAACAGTGAGTAGTATATTTTCAGTGTAGTCCTGAACCACACAAAACTTAAATGCAGTTGAATTGCAGTGAACAAAATCAATTATTCACTGAAATGCAGCAGCCTGGAAAATATCAAGCCTTCTTTCTTTAAACATGCGCAGTGTTTGCTGTTAGCAGTCTGGAAGGATTTTCATGCCTCTTGCCAACTGTAAATAAACAGAGAAAATGTAATTACCAGAATACCATCTTGCACATAAAACCAGATAAATGGCCTTTAGCTGGAGACGCTGTTCAACAAGCTGGTAGAGACTTCAATCAAAACACAAAATGCAGGTTAGTCAACTAAATTTGTTTATTTAAATGTAGCTTAAATAAATTGATTGCAACCATTTACCTTCAGCATGCTGGTGTTTGCACTGGAAACATTACAGCAGACACTGGCGTTTAAATCTCTGCTAGTGCACTTAGGACTGAAAGAACATAAACGTGCTTAGTGTGGAGCAAACTTAGTCTATCCAAATTTATTATGTGCAATTTTGAATACTTCTGATTGGTCCATTCAGCAGACCATTGTCTATGGCAGCACTGGCCATTCTTTTTAAAACTCCTGCTTCTCTGTGGTCTATCCAAATCAGATAGTGAAAAGAATTAAACTCATATGGATACTTCATGTCCAAATTAGTTAAGACGCCATTTAATAAGCAGGATAATGCAAAGCCAGACAATCATTATACCAGAAAATTACGATTATGACTGCACATTGTCCTTTACGTTTCCTTCATATACCCTCTGTTAAAGCTAAATCATCTTTGCACATGATTCACCAAAGTGTTCATTGCGATAAGCTTGCATGCAGCATCTCTGATTGCATTAGAGATGGTCCCTTCCTATAATGGATATAAAAATAACACTTTTTCCCTGAAGTAGAAAACACACAAAAATCTCAAATAGTACACAATTACCGCAAAACCACATTAGTACAGCTTCAGGTCCCATACGTGCTCAAAGATAAAAGGTCTCTCTTACAACTGTGGCATTGCTATGAAGAACCTTCTAAGCACCTTCATGTTTAAGAGTGTACATGTACATTTATGCATCTGGCAGGTGCTTTTATCCAAAGTGACTTGCATTGCATTGCATTCAAGGTACAAGGTACTTATCAATTAATCATAATTGCTGGTTGAAAACATTGTGCATGCCTATTGTGCATTGGCACGATTGTTTATTCTGGACCATGATTGCATCCTTCTTCTCTCGTGAATGTCCCCCAGTAAGAACAGAACTGGCAGTATTGATCGCTTTCTTCATAAGAATGCAGTCGCTGTGGGCTACTGACGCTTCACAGAGAGACCTCAGGGCACAAGAGGTCATTGGTCACTGGCCTCTCTTTTTCTTTTTCTCTGTCCAGTCCAGATGTCTTAATGTCAAGATGTTAAACCACCCTTCCTGGCTGTCCAAAATCTGCACATTATATTGCTAGAATAGGCCCACACAGAATCTGTCAACACAGTGGTTTAAAAATAAAAAGAATCAGTAAAGGATTTTACATTGTTACAAAAAGAAAAGAAAAGAAAAATCTATTTCAAATGAATGCTGTTCTTTTGAACTTTTGATAACAATTTATTTTAAGGTGTCCTTGTTACACATATTTGCATGTATTTACTATTATAATAACAATAAATTATGCATATTTATATGCAAGTGAATTTAAGCCAAACCCTAATCCTAACCCTAACCATATAGTAAGTACATGTAGTTAATTAATATTACTGAGTACTTAAATTAATAATTACACTGTAACAAGGACACCTTAAAATAAACTGTAACCGAAATTTCTATTAATCAAAGAATGAATAGAATGCTAATTATGTTAGTACTTTATTTTACAGTCCTTGTCCGCCTGTATATACTATGTACTTATTATATAGTAATTACAATAACTGGGTAATAACTAGGTAGTGTTACCCTGAACCTACCCCTACACCTAACCTTAACCCTTGTAATTACCTTACATTACCAGTATTTTCTTAGGTAAGTACACTGTACATACATGAAAGTGAAAGTGACATACAGCCAAGTATGGGAACCCATACTCGGAATTCGTGCTCTGCATTTAACCCATCCAACGTGCACACACACACACACCCAGCAGTGAACACACACACACACACACCCAGCAGTGAACACACACACACACACACACAGCAGTGAACACACACACACACACACACACAGCAGTGAACACACACACACAGCAGTGAACACACACACACACAGCAGTGAACACACACACACACACAGCAGTGAACACACACACACACACACACAGCAGTGAACACACACAGCAGTGAACACACACACACACAGCAGTGAACACACACACACACAGCAGTGAACACACACAGCAGTGAACACACACACACACAGCAGTGAACACACACACACACAGCAGTGAACACACACCCGGAGCAGTGGGCAGCCATTTATGCTGCGGCGCCCGGGGAGCAGTTGGGGGTTCGGTGTCTTGCTCAAGGGCACCTCAGTCGTGGTATCGAGGGTGGAGAGAGCGCTGGACATTCACTCCCTCACCTACAATCCCTGCCGGCCCGAGACTCGAACCCACAACCTTTGGATTACAAGTCTGACTCTCTAACCATTCCCCTACATGTATGATCCTGTACTGTAAAAATAAAGTGCAACCAAAAAAAACAAGTAGGTGTTAAGTATGTTTAATTTCAAGTATTATATGACTGAAAGCAATAATCTTAGTTTAGTAAGTGAATCATATGTTTATTTGGGTTTATAATAAACATCAGGCTCATACAAACTAATGATCTGTGTGCAATTCAATAAAAATGGTTAAGAAAAACTAATTAAATAAAAAGACATCAACCATTTATTATTCTATTTCTATTTCCAAGGGAATGCAAGAGAAAATGAGAAAATAAGTACCTTGAACTCTTGGTTAAAAGTGTCTGATGAATGCATCACTGCTAATAACTGTTGTCCTGAGAAAAATGTCAATGCAACTTGATTGTCCATAGCCAAAAAGCATTGCAATATTATTTCTGCTTCTCCACAGGATTATTAAAGATCATTTCACAGAGTATAAATATGCTGAATGACTTGAGTCATTGCTGTTAGAAGTGAGCCATTGCCCACTGAGTCATTAGTAATATGCAGATACAGATTTCCTGCCAAGCAGAATTTTTGCAAGCATCTTGTGTACATGGAAAAGATTGAGGAGAATCTTCTTTAACTCCTCTGATATTACAGTTGCAGCGTTCAGCTCAGACATCCTGCTGATAAAAGCAGAAGAATCGTTCACTTTCTGCATTCAGCAATCTCTCACAGAACAGATGTGTGTGTGTGTGCGTTTGTTTGTTTGTTTTCAGGGGATTTATGTAGCACAATTTACCCTGTCAGTCATTTCATCTTTTTCTTGTCCTCCAAGGTTGGCCGTTCACAAACACAGTCTGTAAGATGAGTGGTCTGGTGCAAGGCATGTCCGTCTCTGCCTCGGTGTTCACGCTGGTGGCCATCGCAGTGGACAGGTCAGTGCTGTCGTCACACAAAACTGGTCAAAAACATTTCAAGCTAAATTCAAAGAAAGAAATAAGAAATAATAAATTTTTCTACTTTTATGTATTGTGACATTATTTGCGTATCAATTAGGCACATTTCACTTTCTATATTTTTTATATATATATATAAATTATTTATAATAATATAATTATAAGACTGCATTTATTTGATTAAAAATACAGTAAAAATAAAACAGTAATACTGTGAAAAAACAAACCTTTTTTAAGGTAACCCTTTATTTTGATGGCCCATTTTGAACATTCTGTTGACAAAAAGTAACTTTGCACTTACGTGTCAACAAACTCTCATTAGAGTATTAGTAGACTGTCTGATTAAAATCTGATAACTCTTTATAGTGATGGTCTCCCAACAGATAATCAACTAACTTTTGCAAGTACATGTCAACTTATTCTAACCCTAACAGACTACTAATACTCTACTAACACTCTAATAAGAGTTAGTGTATATGTAGGTGTAACGTTACTTAGAGTCAACAGAATGTGTTAAAGGGACCAACAAAATAAAGTGAAACCTTTTTTAAAAATATATTTTAAAATGTAATTATTCCTGTGCTCAAACCTGAATTTTCAGCATCATTACTCCAGTCTTCAGTGTCACATGATCCTTCAGAAATCATTATAATATGCTGATTTGGCGCAATTATTGTCAGTACTTCATTATTAATAATGATTCTTGTATTATTATCAGTGTTCTATCTATCTATGAGTAGCAAATAGCCTTAAACTTTTATAATAACAAATATATTTAAATAAGAATATACAGTGAAAAAATACTACTAATTTAAGAATCGGTATTGAAATGATTGAGAATTTCAAAAAATAAAATAAAATAAAAAATGATGCATCCAAGTGAAATCAACATGGGGTTGAAATGTGGCTAGTTGCCATAGTAATAATGTTAAAAGAATTTTAATTGTTTTAAAAAAGCCTTACTTTTCTTTGTTCAAAGCATAATTTCTATTTTTTTTCTTCTTCTTCATTTGATTTTGGTCTGAAATGTGACCTGGACATTGTGAAATTAACCCAGTAAGTGGATTTAACCCATCCAAAGTGCACACACACATCAGTGAACACGCACACCATTTTAAAAAGCACAATTCTGAATTTGCATAACGTCAAATCCTGTGTGAGAAAGAGTGTTTATTCAACCACTTCTCTGGTCTATTCAGAATATAGGTACATAAAGATATATAGATTGTGTTTTTATAATGAAATAGAGTGAATAATAAGAGAGGGAGTGAGACGAAAACATTAATAAGTGTTGAAGGTAATGCATTACAAGTAATGCGAGTTACGTAATCAGATTACTTTTTTCAAGTAACTTGTAAAGCAACACATTACTTTTTAATTTATAAGAAAATATCTGATTTACTTTCTGAAATAAGTAATATCAGTTACTTTTTCCCATTTACTGACTGACAGCTCTCCTGTTCGCATGTTGATAGAAATCGGTAATAAGTTCAGAGGCGCTGAGTGAACATGACATTTAGTTCTAGACTAATGTGCGACTAATAATGCATTTTATTATATACATCTCACTTGCACAAAAACAGTTTCAATATTCCTCAAAATGAATAAAAACAGTGCAATGCAAACATTTTATTAATCATTGTCTTTGCTGCTGACCTTCGATGAGCCAATTCAACCATACTAATAATTAACAAACATTACTTTAGATTCTTCATGTAATCCAGAATGCACAACTGAAACCCTCTACTGTACAGACATATTTACATTTCCTTAAGTCTGAGGCTTATTCATTTAACTTTTGGTGTGAAAGGCCTTACACATTTGCCAAAAATATACATTTTTAAATTTAAAAGCAAATGAGTAAGCCGAGCCCAGATGAGAAAAAGTAATGCAAAAGTAACATAACATTTTACTTTTAACATTTAACACATTACTTTCCATAAAAAGTAACTACACTCTTAAAAATAAAGGTGCTTAAAAGGTTCTTCACAGCGATGCCATAGAATAACCACTTTTGGTTCCACAAAGACCCATTTAGTGAAAGAACCATCTCTTTCTTACCTTTTTATAATCTGAAGAACCTTCTTTCCCCACAAAGAAGCTTTTGTGAAACAGAAAAGTTCTTCAAATGTTTAAGGTTCTTTATGGAACCATTTAGACAAAAAAAAAAAAGCGGTTGTACATGAGCTGCGTGCTGCGATGGACCTCGCGCTTCGAGCGACGAAGGTGACCGCACAGTCTCTGGGTCGTGCGATGACCACGCTAGTGATCCAGGAGCGCCATCTCTGGCTGTGTTTCGCTGACATGAAGGAGCAGAAGAAGGTACAGTTCCTGAATGCTCCTGTGTCACAGAACGGCCTCTTCGGCGACACTGTCGAGAGCTTTGTCCAGCAGTTCTCGGCGGCACTGAAGCAGACTGAGGCGATGCGCTGGAGGAAACCTGCAGCTTCCAGCCCGGCTGCAGCCCCTCAGCCTGCCCGTCGCCGTGGGCGCCCCCCTGCGGCCACTCCCGCTCATGCGCAGCCGCAGCAGCCTTCCACCAGGCAGCGTCATGGAGCCGGTCGCAGGCAGGACGCCCAGCCCATCCAGGCCCCCGCCAAACCTGGCGGCAAGCGCAAGTGCAAGAGGCCCTCAGACGGGCGACCCGGAGACTGCTCGTCAGGAGATGCTGACCGCACCACTCCCTGCACCGGAGGAGGGCCGGGTGGAGAATCTTTTGTTTCATTTTGTTTTTGTTCTGGTACCCAAAACATCAATAAAAGAGTGGTTTCCTCAATCTCTGGGTCTCAAGAGGAGGAGAGTAGTGAACCGTGCATCACGGGATCACTGCCCTCCTCCTCTCTCTCCAGGCATCGGGTGGTTGCCCAAGAGCACCCCTCCTGCCCATTCCTGGAACCAGGTAAGGGCGGTAGCACTCAAGTCCCCACTTCAAGTCGTCACATGCCGGGCTGTCACAAGCCGGGTTCCTGTGTTTCCTCCCACACGAGGAGGAATCAGGTGAGTGTTATACTGCACACCCAGACCCCACCCCCTGCCGTCACAGGCCCTGGGCCGGGTCCCTGTGTTCTACCTCGCTGCTCCACCGTGGGTATGTCGGTGGCCCCGTTGGTCCCGCTGGCACGAGTTTCTTTCCATGAAAACCCTACTCCTGACTGCGTTGGCCTCGATCAAGAGGGTGGGGGACCTGCAGGCATTTTCGGTCGATGAATCGTGCCTTGAGTTTGGGCCGGCTGACTCCAGTGCAACTCTGAGGCCCCGGCCCGGCTATGCGCCCAAGGTTCCTACCACTCCCTTCAGGGACCAGGTAGTGAACCTGCAAGCGCTGCCCCTGGTGGAGGCAGACCCAGCCCTAGCTTTGCTCTGTCCTGTACGCGCACTGCGACAGTACGTGGGTAGAACTCAGAGCTTCAGGACCTCAGAACAGCTCTTTGTCTGTTACAGAGGACAGTAGAAGGGGAAGGCTGTCTCCAAGCAGAGGATGGCCTACTGGATAGTGGATGCCATCACCTTGGCCTATGAAGCACAAGGTGTGCCCCGACTGCTCAAGTTGCGTGCTCACTCCACTAGGGGTGTCGCATCGTCCTGGGCGCTGGCTCGTGGTGCTTCGCTAGCAGACATCTGTAGAGCTGCGGGTTGGGCAACTCCCAACATGTTCGCTAGGTTTTATAGCCTACATGTCGAACCGGTTTCCTCCTGTGTTCTCACCTCAAACGGGTAGTGGCACTGAGAGGCCCGGCTCAGAGTCGGCTTACGGCGTCCTTACGTCTAATTCTCCAGAGAGTTCCTTAACCAGCCAAACCCTGTCGAGTACTCCAGCACTCCGGCATCCGGACGTGACGAAGCATCCGGCGCCAGGCCTTTCAGCCAATGACTTCTTGAAATCTGGTGTGAGGCTAGTGCCTGTATGAGAGACCCTGCCGGGATGGTCTGCTTATGCTTATTAGAGCCGTGTTTCC
Organism: Barbus barbus; assembly: GCF_936440315.1. Classification (NCBI taxonomy): domain Eukaryota; kingdom Metazoa; phylum Chordata; class Actinopteri; order Cypriniformes; family Cyprinidae; genus Barbus; species Barbus barbus. The sequence goes on from NC_136734.1 coordinate 40,214,774, forward strand.
CCTGGCAGACCACATTCTGCCATCTCTAATGATGCAGCCTAAGCCATCTCAGAGACTCCCATGTGCAATAGGGCCCTACGGGGTTACTTTACGGGTCACGTCTGGTGTGGGAACGCTGTGCGCAAGTTTGGCTGTCGCTCCACGCTGGGTTGATTGTTTGTTTGTTTGTTTGTTTGTCTTGGTCAATGTTTTCCTTGTTGGATTACAAAGGATTATTTTGGTTCTATTCGACAATAAATCCTTTCCATAAATAGGACAAACTTCAATTATAACACAACTGGAAATAAACGTGTATTGCGAAATCACTTTGCTCTCCTCAACTGCCGCTCCATCTCGGATAAGGTTCCTTATCTAAATGAACTTAATACGGACAACAACCTGGATATGTTATTTCTTACTGAAACCTGGCAACACTGAATGATTTCGTACATCTTAACCTGCTTACACCGAATGGATATCAATACTTGTCTAAACCGCGTTTACATGGTAAAGGGGGTGGTCTTGCGGTCATCTACCGGAACTCTTTATCTATCACTCAGCTGGATTTTCACATTCCTAAGTCTTTTGAGTACATGGTTCTGAAAATTGGCTCTAGCAGTCCTCTTAAAATTATCCTTATTTATAGGCCACCCAAGCAGCAAACTTAATTTTTTTCGGAACTTTGTGAACTATTAACTTTAGCTTGTGCTGCATCGTCCCAGGTCATCTTAATTGGTGACTTTAACATTCATGTTGATACTGTCTGCTCAAACAGCACTCAATTGAAGACTATCCTGGACTGCTTTAATCTTACCCAGAATGTCAATTTCCCAACACACACTCATGGCCATACACTTGACTTAGCACTGAAGCACTGAAACTGCTTTAGTTAAGGTTGTCAATGATCTGTTACTCTCTGGTGACTCAGGTAATCTCTCCATTCTCCTACTGCTTGACCTCAGTTCAGCATTTGATACTGTCTGTCACAAGTTATTACTTTCCCGCCTTTCTGAGATAGGTGTCTCAGGTGCTGCACTATACTGGTTCTCTTCCTATCTCACTGATAGACAATACTAAATCACTATGCATAATTATAAATCTCCCACTACTTTACTCAGTCAGGGTGTTCCCCAGGGCTCTGTTCTCAGGCCATTACTATTTATTACTTACATTATGCCGCTTGGACATATTATCCGTCATCATGGATTTCATTATCACTGTTATACTGATGATATTCAGATTTATACTGCCTGCAGACCTGACTCCATTCACCAGACCACATCACTATCTACCTGTGTTAATGAGCTAAAAGCCTGGCTCAGTTCTAATTTTCTCAGTTTGAATTTAAATAAAACAGAAATTTTATAGTAAATCCTTTCAGTTTCAACCTTGATGCTACAACAGTTTTTCCATCTGCTACTGTCAGAAATTAAGGTATTACTCTTGATCCTACACTGACTCTGGATGCTTACATTAGTAAACTATCTAAAGCTGCATTTTTCCAGCTTCGTTGGTTAGCACAACTTCAATCATATGTTTCTCCAAAAGATGCTGAATCATTAGTGCATGCTTTTATTACATCACACCTCGACTACTGCAATGCTCTTTTTGCTGGATTACCATTGCACTCTATCTCTCGTTTACAATATATTCAAAACTCTGCTGCAAGTATATTAACCCATACAAAGCGATCTGCTCACATTACCCTGTATCATCTCGCATTACTTATAAAATTATTGTGCTTACTTTTAAATCACTCAATGGCCTTGCTCCCCCTTATCTCTCTGATCTACTGTCTCCTTACGTTCCGCCTCGATCACTTCGATCGTTAGGTTGTGAACTTCTTACTGTACCTAGATTTCGTTTATCCTCAATGGGTGGCAGATCATTTTCCATCACTGCACCTAAACTATGGAACTCTATTCCTCTGGCACTAAGGACAATAACCTCCCTCTCTGTATTTAAATCACAACTCAAAACCTACTTGTTTACCCATTATTTTCAGTCATATCATGTTCTTTAGACACTCCGCTCATCCTGTACTACCAGCTGTTGTACATATGTTTAATGTTTTCTATGTTTGTATCTCTATTTTCTGTACATAATTGTATCATGATATGCCACGTCAATTATTTCTATCCCCGGACTGGGCAACTGTCTACTGTCTATTTAACTGACTAATTGATTGTGAAAGGACTGTTATCATTATGTGAATCGACTGTCTTTTCTGTTTCTGCTTTTGTACAGCGTCCTTGAGCTTGGGAAAGGCGCTATATAAATTAAAATTAAACATATTATTAAATGTCACTTAACCCCCTCTGGGAGGAGGTGACCTGCAGTGAGCCTCTTCCAAGTGGAAGGACACACTTTCCAGTGTTATCCAAGTCCTACTGTTTGGGTTGCTCAAGGAACAACAGTAGTTGACCTTCTCTGTGTAGAGCCCGGTCCTATCGTCTGTCTTATAGGAAGGATCAGGAGGCCTACACAGGGCACTGGAAGGGGCAGCTCCTGTGGCGCTTTGGTAGGGATCCCAATTTCGTCGGTCATCCAACGTGACTCGGAGTGACCGACTGAAAGGGAACGTCTCGGTTACGTATGTAACCCTCGTTCCCTGAAGGAGGGAACGGAGACGTCAGGTCCCGTCGCCACAGTCTCTGTACCACCGCTGAGCTACCGGGTCACCAGCTCAACTCCTCAACGAAAGCATGAATTAATGCGGTGCACCTGCTGCCTCTTATACTCACACTGTGATCAGCGGCAGCTGGATGCAATGATCGCATGCCAATGTCCATTGGCTCGTTTAGTTACACTCGAAGTGGATTGGTCTCTCTGGCGAGATCCCAATTTCGCCGGTCATCTGACGTGACGTCTCCATTCCCTCCTTCAGGGAACGAGGGTTACATACGTAACCGAGACGTTCTTCTATGGCATCGTGAAGCACCTTTATTTTTAAGAGTGTAAGTAACACAATATTTTACATTTTTAGGGAGTACTACAATATTGTAATCATTGTTTGTGTAACTAGTTACTAAGTAATTAGTTACTGTAATTTAATTACTTTTCCCTTGAAAAAGTCAAGTAAGAGACTACTCTTTTTTTTTGTAATTTAATTACGGTTACTTCTTATGTAATTGAAATTAATACTGTGTAAGTATTAGTAATAGACTGTAGAACATTTATAAACAATACAATAGTGGATTTAACATCAAAATGTCTAATCTAAAAATGCATACTTTTTTATGTACCCTTCTCACTTTAAATACTTTGGTGAGTTAATAAGAATAATAGTAACACTTTAGTGTCCAATTCTCACTATTAACTTGTTGGTTATTAGCATGAATATTACTAGGATATTGGCTTTTTATTATTACTTAAAAAGCACATATTAATGTCTTATTCTGCAAGACCTTATTATAAATCCTTAATCCTACCCAATTCTTAAACTTTACAACTACTTCACTAAGTATTAATAAGCAGTAATTAGGAGTATTTTGAGGCAGAAGTCATAGTTAATACACTGTAAAAAATCAAAAGTTGAGAAAACTTAAGTTTAAGGCAACCAGCTTCAGCAGATTTTTGAGTTATCTCAACTTGTTGTTTTCAGTTTATACAACAAAAAGTTGAGAAAACTCAAGAATCTGCTGAAGCTGGTTACCTTAAACTTTTAAGTTTTCTCAACTTTTGATTTTTTTACTGTGAAGTTAGTTAATAGTGAGAATTGGACCCTAATCTAAAGTGTGATCAGAATAATTCATGTAGTTACTTGAAAGAATTAAAAGAACCATTTCATGTCTATCCTTGTATCATTAACTTGTCAAGGTTGATATAGGATTTAGAAAGTAATTAGTAACAAGTAATTAAATAGTTTTTGGAGAGAGTAATTAGTACAGTAATCTAATTACACTGTTGAAGATGTAATTAGTAACTAGTAATTAATTACTTTTTTAGAGTAACTTACCCAACACTGATTGTAATGCATTACTTGGCAACACTTTATTTTAAGGTGTCCTTGTTACACGTTGCATGTACTTACTATTATAATAACAATAAATTATGCATAATTACATGCAAGTAACCCTAAACCAAACCATAATCATATAGTAGACATGAAGTTAATTAGTATTACTCACTACTTAAATGTATAATTACACTGTAACATGGACACCTTGAAATAAAGTGTAACTGTAACTTTCCCCAACACCGTTTATGATGATGTGAGAGGAAGAACATGATTACAGTAAAAGGCAGAGGATTAACTCAGGGCTCTGTTCCAATCTCCTGCAGGTTCCGTTGCATTGTGTACCCCTTCCAGCCCAAACTGACCCTGCTGGTGGCCAAAGTGACCATAGTGATGATCTGGGTGCTCGCGGTGGTGATTATGTGTCCGTCGGCGGTGACGTTAACCGTGAAGAGAGTGGAGCATCACTACATGGTCCACAATGAAGACTACAACCACACATACCCACTGTTCTCCTGCTTCGAGAACTGGGCCAGCCCACAGATGAGGAAAGTCTACACCACCGTCCTGTTCGCGCACATTTATCTCATTCCTCTCACCTTGATCACAATCATGTACGGACGCATCGGGATCAAACTCTACACCACCTCTGTGATCTCTGGGAACGATCAGCAGGAAAGCGGACAGTCTCACGGAGCACAGCAGGAAGGAAGGCCGCTCATTTCCCAAAAGAAGATCAAAGTGATTAAGATGTTGAGCGTGGTGGCGCTTTTATTCACACTTTCCTGGCTGCCTCTGTGGACTCTGATGCTCCTCACCGATTACGGAGGTCTAAATGAAGACGAGCTGGATCTTCTGAGTGGCTATGTCTTCCCGTTCGCTCACTGGCTGGCGTTTTCTAACTCGAGCGTCAATCCTATTATCTATGGTTACTATAATGAGAACTTTAAGAGGGGATTTCAAGCGGTGTGGAGAACGCATTCGTGCTGCTGTGATGGAATGAAGGCGATGAGCGGACCACGACGGAAATCCAGAGGAGATGCGAGAGATCCTGTGGTCAGCTCCAACCCCTTGGCTTTCGCCGGAAGGAACCGGGTTTACACCGACGGCGCTGTGAAGGACTCCAGAACGTGTCTGGAGTTGGAGCACAGGAGAACCGGTCGGCTTTGTAATAACTCGGTCTGCTCGAATGATACGGGATCCAGCACGGGATCTGGGATAAAAGGGGTCACGGACCAAAAAGTGTTACAGATGGAGGAGGCAGAGAAAATAAGTCCTGTCAGGGTGGGTAAAAACCAAGCCTGGGACCAATAGATGGATTATTCATGCCAACAAATGACTCAGGCTTTTAAGACTCCACAGATCTTTAACTAGATCAAATCAGTCCTAAGCACTTTCTGCGAAAACACTGGAACATCATTTCCTTCTCAAAGTCTGAATCAACTACTTTTCTACAAGAATTACAATTTGAGCTCAAAATTCCCTTTTTTTCCACAAAGTGCAAACGAGCTGCATTGAAAGAAGCTGAAGCTGTGCATAAAGAAATATTTATTCAGAGAATTTCAGCGAAAACACTGGAGCATCATTTCCTTCTCAAAAGTCTGAATCAACTAGTTTTTCTACACAACTTACAGTTTTGGGCTCGAAATTCCCTATTTTGTTTTTACGCAAAGTGCAAACGAGCTACGTTAAAAGAGGCAGAAGTCGTGTATGAAGAAATATTGTATATGAAATCGTGTTTACAGAGATTCTACTGTATATAGCCAAACTGTATCATCTGCATTAAACTTCAACTTTGCAGCTTCTATTTATTTAATTACACTCTCTGTAAAAAAAAAAAAAAAAAAAAAGTACAAAACGTAAAACTTTTTTTTTTTTTCTACCTTACGCTGAAAAAAAATGATACAAATTTTTAGTAGATAGATAAACAGGCATAATGAATTAAAAATGATGTTTTGTTGATGTTATGCAGTTTTATTCCGACTGAGTTCACTGAAAAAAATGATACTACATTTTTTTAAGGTAAGTGGTTGCAATCAATTTATTTTAGCTACATTTTAATAAACAAATTTATTTGACTAACTTTTGACTAACATTTATTTAAATGTAGCTAAATTAAACAGTTTGCAACCACTTACCTTAAGAAAAATGAGTAAATTCAATGAATAATTTTTTTCAGTGTATTTCTTGCCTAAAGGGTGTATATGAATACCTTGAAGGTACATATTAGTACCAAATTGGTACAAATTACTCCCTTTTGAAAGCTTCCCCAGAGACAGCTTTTGTAACTTTTATATATATATATATATATATAATTTTTTCTGAGAATGTATGCATAAATGTCATTTATGTGGATTTAAAATGTGGATTTAAAGTCCAGCTGTAGCCTAAACATTCAACAGGGCTAACTGCGAAAGGACTCCATATTAATCATTTTAATCTTGTTGATATTTGAATCTGAGTTTGTGAAATGACGTTTAAGCCAAACTGTTTTTCTCAGATCAGGCAGCAATCTGCACTCACCAAATGGGTCATGTTTATCTTTTCTCCAGACGGTATTGTGCAGTTGCACAAATGTTTGCCTGAGATGTGCATTTGTTATGTGAATATTGTATTTGTCCACTGTTTGTAAATGAGCACCGATGATAAATACCAGAGGGGACAGATGCTATCATTTTACAGCTACTGTAGAGTGAACAGAACAGCAGCGTGGTGAGGATCTGTGATTATGACTCAAATGTTTATATTTTAGTGTTCACTCTGTGTTCTAATTGGTCTGCGCCAAGTGATTTATGTAAGACCTGGCTTTTGCTTTAGCGTGCATTGATTTCTTATTCTATACGTAACGCTGTAATAGCAAGATGAATGTACTTTAATGGACTGTAAAGAAAACGAATGTGACCAGTTTATTCTATTATCTCTCTATAAATGTAAATGAATGGCCATTACATCTAACTGTGTTTCAGGGCTTTGACAACGGTCTCACACAACACCTCTTAGTTTATCACAGCACCGCAGACAAGCTTAGTCCAGAACACTTGAGCAAGCCAGCACTAATACAAGAGACAATCTTATACACATGCAGGGAGGAGCAGACGATTAAGAATAGGATTCCCTTCGGTTCATGAGTTTGAAATGAATTGGCAGAGCCCCGCAGGAAATTGAATTGGATTTGGAACGACAGGAAGAGGAATTTATTCTGCAACACTGAAAAAAATTATTCATTGAATTTACTAAAAAAAGTTAAGGTAAGTTGAAAGTTAGTCAACTAAATTAGTTTACTTAAATGTAGCTACAATAAATTGATTGCAACCACTTACCTTAAAAAAATTGTAGTATCATTTTTTAAAGTGAAGTCTGATAATAGAGAAACCGCATAACCTCAACAAAACATTTTTAATTAATTATGCCTGTTTATCCCCTGATATGTAGAATCTTTTTTTTTCACAGATTAGGTATATTTCTAAAGGTTCAATTAACATGGTCAATAAGATTCTATTTTCTAAATAAATTAATACTTTTATTTAGCAAGGATGCATTAAATTGATCAAAAGCGTTCCAAATAAATGCTATATCAAAGAATCCTGGATAAAAAAAAGTCACGGTTGCACAAATGGTTTTGAACATTGGTAGTAATAATAATAATACTAAATGTTTCTTGAGCAGCATATTAGAATGATATCTGAGGGATCATGTGACAGAAAGCAGCTGCTAAAAATCCAGCATAGGAATAAATTACATTTTAGAATATATTCAGATAGAAATGGTTATTTTAAATTGTAATACTATTTCACAGTAGTGCTATTTTAGTGTATTTTAATCAAATATTTTAATGCAGTCGTGAGCATAAGAGAATTTTTTTTAATCACCGTGCCCAAAGTGAAAAGAGCTCATTAACACTTTAAAGAAAGAACATATTTTGTGACATCTAAATCACATCTAAATGTACCTTACCTGCAAAATGCAAGCATTTTTTGATGCTTTGCAAATTTAACAAAAATGCAAGCAACACTACAGTGACAGCTGTGTCTGAATAATTGACTGTCATCATCATATTATTAAAACTTAAAAATATGTCATGCTTTCACAAAAGCAGTAACACAGGTATATTTGTAGCAATAGCCAACAATACATTGTATGGATCAAAATTATACATTTCTCTTTTAAGCCAAAAATCATTAGGATATTAAATAAAGATCATGTTCCATGAAGATATTTTGTAAATTTCTTACCGTAAATATATCAAAACTTAATTTCTGATTAGTAATATGCATTGCTAAGAACTTCATTTGAACAACTTTAAAGGAGATTTTCTCAATATTTAGATTTTTTTGCTCCCTCAGATTCCAGATTTTCAAATAGTTGTATCTCAGACAAATATTGTCCTATCATAACAAACCATACATCAATGGAAAGATTATTTATTCAGCTTTCGGATGATGTATAAATCTCAATTTTGAAAAATTTAGGTTTTGTGGTCCAGGGTCACAAATATAGCGCTCCCTACAATAACAGCAAAAACTGTATGCTTATTGCTAATTATGCTCAGTTGAGATTTAAGAGTTGTCAGATTCTTCTGTTTGGTGTCTTTCTCTTTGTGTAAATAGATGAATTAATCAGTGTTTGACATTTGCAAGTTGTGTCCTTTGAAATGTGATGAGACTGTGGATGTGTCTCTCTTTTTACTGAAAATAACACATTTGTTTTGTTACAGAACTCATAAGCATTCCTTAAAAATCAGATGAAAATCCACTTTTATGTCTTATTTGATCTTTAATATATTTAGTTGTATGTACTGCAGTCTGAACAAATGAATCCAGTGTTATCACAAGCAAGTAACAGTGCAGACCATTTGTCCTTAATATAAAATTGGATTTGAATATCAAAATGGAATTGGGTGCTGTGATCAAAACCATGTCATCTACAGCATGTCATACTATTTCTGCAGTATGTGAAAATTCTGTATCCATCATGGCTGGGTGACCTAACAAAGCACAAAAAAATTACCTTCTTTATTTCCAAGCTGAAAACTTGATGGTTTTTCTCCATAAAGGAATGAATTGCAATTTAAAATCCATTTCCCTTCCTGAATTAGATGGCCTCAGTCCATCTAAGATGTAGATGATTTTCTTTCTTCGTCAGATTTGGAGAAAGCATTGCATCAGTGTCTCAGCAATGGATGCTCTGCAGTGAATGGGTGCCGTCAGAATGAGAGTCCAAACAGCTGATAAAAACATCACAATAATCCACACCACTCCAGTCCATCAGTTTATGTATGAAGTGAAAAATGCATTGCTTCCTAAAGTGGCTAAAATATGAGCCCTCTATCCATAATAACGCTTTTTCAGGTGAAAGAGTGGTCTGGTGCTGCACAGATCAAGCACTGTTTACATAGGAAAACAGTTCAAAACAGTAAACAAATATATTGGTGGATTTTGATGTGAGAGGACAACAAAAGATGGACTTTTCACAGAGGAAGCATTTTGTACGCTCATATCGGATTTGTATTTTGGACAGTGGCAACAGTTTAAAACTGAAATGTCTTTTAACTTTTAGTTTTTCACTTCTCCAGATGTTAACTGATGGACTGGAGTGGTGTGGATTATTGTGATGTTTTTATCAGCTGTTTGGACTCTCATTCTGACGGCACCCATTCACTGCAGAACATCTATTGATGAGACACTGATGCAATGCTACACTGCTGCTAAAAAGTTTGGGATCAGTACAATTTTTTATGTTTTTTAAAGAACTTTCTTCTGCTCATCAAGGCTGTATCTATTTGATCAAAAAAAATTATTTTGTGAAATATTATTGCAATTTAATATAACAGTTTTCTATTTTAATATACTTTAAAATATAATTTATTTCTGTGTATTTGCAGCATCAAGTCTTCAGTGTCACATGATCCTTCAGAAATCATTCTAATATGTAGATTTGTTATTAATGTTAGAAACCGTTGTGCTGCTTCATATTGTTTGGGGGGAGGCCTGTGATATTTCTTTTTTTAAGATTCTCTGATTAATAAAAAGTTAAAAAGAACAGCATTTATTTAAAAAATAAATTTTGTGTTACAATATACAATGCTATTCAAAAGTTTGGAGTCAGTACATTTTTTCTTTATTTTTATTTTTTGAAAGAAATTATTCAGGAGGGATGTGTTAAATGAATACAAAGTCATAGTAAAGACTTATATTGTTAGAAAAGATTTCTATTTTGAACAAATGCTGCTCTTTTTAACTTTGTATTCATCAAACAATCAAAAGGAAAAAGTATCACATGTTCCAAAAAACAATATGAAGCAGTTTCAACACTCATAATAAATCAGCATATTAGAATGATTCATGATTTGATGTGACACTGAAGACTGGAGTAACGATGCTGAAAATTCAGTGCTGCGTCACAGAAATAAATTATATTTTAAAGTATATTAAAATAGGAAACCAATATCAGAAATTGCAATAACATTTCACAATATTACTATATTTTCTGTATTTTAAATCGAATAAATACAGCCTTGATGAGCAGAAGAAACTCCCTTAAAAAAATAATAAATCATACTGATCCCAAACCATTGAGCGGCAGTGTACATTTCTCCAAATCTTGAGTGGCCTGAGGATGAATACATTTTCAGCAAATTTTCAGTTTTAGGTAAACTACAAATTAAAGGTTGCAAATGGGATGCAGAGCTATTGCGATTTTAATCTGAATATACATGTTATACAACTTTGTAGAGATGAGGTCATGTGCGAATGTAGCATATAATACTGTGAGAAATGTTTATTGTGGAATAATGTTCTACATCCTTTTATTAAAAAAACAGTAGTTGACATACAGTATTCAGAAAGAAATAAGGCAGCATTCTGTACCGAACGGACCCCATGCGATCATGACAGAGGAACAATCATTCGCTCAAAGCAAAAACTCACCATTGAATGCAAATGTAAGGGAAAAAAACAGCAAATGTTGTTGATGTTAATTATTATTATAGAATGTATTAGCCTTGTGGCTCATTTGCCTGATATTGTGCTGTAAAGCTTACAAAAAATGTTTAGTGGCTTTGCAATCGGTTTTCTTTGTGAGATTTGACTGAGCTGAATTTCCGCCGAGCAACACTATAAATGTGTGATATGATTTGTTTAATGTTTATATCATTCATTTTAGTGGAAGAAATGCCTTCTTGTGATCTGAAAGTGTTTTTATTGGTGTAGAGCAGCAAGGTCAGGAAAGAGCTTTTACTGCATTATACTATATAATTTACTATATAACCATAATGCAGTAAAAGCAAAACCATCTGCTTACTCTTCAAGAGTCCATCTCATGTTTTCCATTTAGACTATTTAGAGAATCTGCCATAAACGCTGCTGTTCAACTCAAATCCATCAGCTGATGAATTCAATACAGTGTCTGAAAAAGCTAAATTAGAGCTTAGTAACCCACAACCTGGCAACGTCACACTAAAACACAGTTCAGCATCAGGTTTTGTGTAAGAGCTAAGAATGTTTCCTTTCATTTCTGTTCTGTTGTTAATTGTTACGCTGTACAATTTGTCAGGAAAAGCGTTCAGCTGCTATTTGTAAGCCTACATTGTTTCTTGTTGCTTTGCCTCCTGGCTTTACTTTGAAAATAAAGAGAATTTTGTCTCAAAAACATTTGGAATCCATTCACTGCAAATCATGAAAAACACTAATTAAACATGGCTTGCTTCTTAGCCTGCATTCACAGTAGAATATGTGACAAATAACATGAAAGGAAGGCAAGAACACAAATCCTTAAAGCGCAATTTATTTAATATTTCTGTTACACACCGCAGGGTCCCGTTATGCCAGAGCCCTTTTGAATTATCATGTTGTTTTTTATCAAAAAACACACGCTGATAAATCAAGCACTTCTACCTGACTCTCCCTTCAGTCTACAGCTCAGTTATTCATCCCTCCAATTATTCAAAATGAACTATTATTAGTCAAACTGTTTCAGGAACTGAAGCTGTGAGCAAGAATGGTGATGACAGATCTGAAATGATTGATTTTAATCACCATGGACAACCAGAAAACTGTAGAGTCTTTTTTTTTTTTTAAGGGGAGACACTGCAGGCAAAAACTGTTTTTCATGCACCTGTCAAGTTTGAGATTTTGGGTTTTTCATAAAGTGTTTTTCAGACTAGTGGAAAGAAAACATCCAAAAGACACTGTTAAGTGTTTCGTTTATCTATTTGTGTCAATAGATTTCAATTACAATACATATTTTTAAAGGCCGTTTTCTCAAAATGAGTTTTTTTCTCCTACACTGAGCCATAAATCTCCACTTCAGTAGCACTTACACACACTAAACTTTACATTTTTATTTCTATAGTCTATATCCTGAAGGTTTTTACAGACGGATTTGTTCATATATAATTTGCATTACATTTTAATCCACTAAAAATTTGAAAATATAGTGTTCTAAGCATTTTCTGAATTATGGAGTGACAAAAATGATGTAAAAACATTTGACTCTAATATGTCAAAACAAAACAAAAATTAAACAAGAATTTGCATATTTAAACTAATTTGCATATTTAAACCTAACATTTAAAAAAACTTGTAATACAAAAACATGTTTACAGTTATCAATGTAATCAATCAGCTGGGTAATAAGGCAATAACTATTAGATTTCTTTTTGTTGTTGTTGTTGTTTTTTTACCATATTCACCTGCAGTGTCTCGTTTAGAAAGTTAGTGGTCTGAAAGTAAAATATAGTACTGAATTAGATATAGAAATAATTGACAACACACATACACACACAATAATAATAATTCATTAAAAATAACACCACGTGTGTTTGCATGCATTACCTGCCTTAGGCTATTTATTTTTGTTTTCTCATTAATAACTTCAATATTAACCTGTTTTCAGGAAAGCAAGTTTTGAATTGAAGCCACAGGGAACTATTTCTATGCTAATAGAGCATACTTCTCCCAGCACTGAACAGTTAATGATGTAAGCCTGTAGCTGTATGTGGACTTGGCATCTCATTAAAGTGAACACTGTTCACCAGAGGTGTCCTGCTAAATCCTGCTGTTCTCACAGATGTCATGCTAGTGAAGGCTATTAGATAATGTGAACTTTCAAAGCTTCACTTTTCTTCTTCAAACTAAACTTTGTAAGGACAGCAACGAGGTTCAGTCTGGGTGTTCATGCTTTGATAAACAAGATATATAACCCTCAGATGTTCATCGTACATACTATACAGCTAATCTATTGGATGTAGACTGAAGCACCCCCTTTTCTCTTAACATTACAGTAAAACCAAGAACTGGACGTTTTGAATATTCAGAAATAAGGTCTTCATAACATTAGCTTTATTTCATTAGACATTCTACTAACTATAAGTACCTTTGCAAGTACATGTCAACTAGTCAAGCAGTCATTAGGGTGCTAACGGGGCTAAAGGCACTCCTTGAGAAAAAATGTGCTATTTACTGCTCCTATAATTGCAGAAAAAATAAATATGTTTGTATTGAACATTAATGAGTGACAGATTTTATGTGAAAATAAATCAAGTTGTTTATTTTGTTTAAAAATCTTATTAATGTATGAGGTGGCTAGGGGGTAGAGGCACATGGTACTGATACAAATGCTTTAGCTAAAATAAATCATTAAATCAATAAATCAAGTTAATACTTGTTCAAAACAATCACTTTAGAAAAGTTTGTTCTATTTTCTGCTTATTTTGAAAAATAAAAGAATTCATTTTTGTTCACTAAATATACTGTCAATAAAACATGTTAATATAAAAAATATATGTTAAAATACAGAAATGAAATCTTCTGAAAGCATTGAAGGAGATCCCATACTAATTGAATATAAATTTACAGTAGTAACAATAAATTATATTTTATTTTATGATATGATTAATATCATGTTTTAAAATATGATGGTTTCATTCTAAACATGGTGATTATCTCTAATATGGACAACATAATATATAACATTTACCTTCCGAATCTAAACATGTCATGTCAACAAATGGAAAAGTCAGTGATCTATTAATTATTATGTTAATAACTGTGCCTTTAGCCCCAACAGAAAGGGTGCTTTTTACCCCAAATACCACACTTTTACATAATCTCTCGTTATTTAAAAACCGTTGCTTTAATCATCTTAAAACTGAAAATTGTTAAGAAGACGTTTGTCTCAAAATATATGCATTAATTTTAGCGATTCTCATTTGCTACTTAAATCTACAACATTTAAAAAAAACATAAAATATAAGATCACGTAAGCACAGAATCAGCTTTGCGCTGCTGCGCGCGATCACGTCACAGATCAGACAAATATACACCTGCATCTTGAAAAGCGAATGTTTTGGAAAGTGCTACGCTACGTTTTTGTGCCATCTACTGGTTTAGATGAAAATAATATCAAAGGGGCCTTTTACCCCGGAGTGCCTTTAGCCTCCTGTTGTGCCCCATGTCTGCTTAATATCTGCTCACACTTTATTTTGATGCTCCTACAACACACTCTACTGACTATAAGTTTGCAACTACAAGTTACTTTTAGTCGAATGTCTAGGCACTACTAGGTAACCCGTATTTTTGTTATAGTTGGGATATAATCATCTCTCACCCAATCTATGAGAATTACATTCTAAGAATTAAATAGTCTTTTTTTCCAGCTGTTATGTAAATGCCCTGTGTATATTTGATATGGACTAGCAGCGATCTGCTGTGCTTACACACGGGTCTGATATTGCTGGCGCTGCCCCTTCTTCAGTAACAAGACGGAACTAGATAAAACAGTTTAAGACTAACTTTAGGTTAGCTTGAGAAAGCCTGGCCTGAAAGTTTAAAGCAGTTGTAAAAGACTAAAGTTTGACAATTTAGATAGATGTTGATAACATGTTTTTAGCATGATTAGCCTATATTGCTGGCCTGAATAGCAAGTAACTAGCATGCTGTTAGCATGATTAACGTGTTACTAGCATGGTGCTAACATGATTAGCTAGTTACTAGCATGTCGTTAGCATGTCTCTAGCATGATTATCATGTTACTGGGAGTGTTTCATAAAACATCAATATTTACCATAGCTTTTATCCAAAGTGCAGAAGTTGAAGTTAGAGCAGAGATAATGAGAGGAAGATTAGTTTAAAGAAAGTAATTCAGCCTGCTTCTGTCGCTGTGACCGAGTGCGCCAATCTTCTGAACGCTGTAGGTGTGGAGATTAATGCCATCTGTTACAAAATTGCTAGTTTTGAAATGAGCAGCTTCAATAGGAGACCAGAAAACAAAACACCAGATTGCTGAGCCAATTAATGCCTTTGAAATGTCACACGGTCCAGGATCTAACTGGGGTCATAACTTACAATCTGACAAGACTAGATACATTTGTAAAGGACAAAGGGATAAAATAAAGAAATTGAAGTGTGCAGCATGGTTAAAGGGACAGTTCACCCAACAATAAAAATTCTGCCATCATTTAATCACTCTTGAGTTCTTCCAAACTTCAACGAGACTCTTTCTTCTGCTGAGCCGAATATATTTTGAAGAATGTTGTTAGCCATTGACTTTGATGACAAAACTTTCATTTCAGCATCACTCTGTTTATTTTCTAAGTGCATATTTCCATTTCATCATGAATTTAAATCTCACCTCATGAGGTAGCATTCCATATAATTTCAGTTAGTGTCTCATTTTTCCTTCCTTTTAGTTTTTAAATGCATGTGAATGCAATAAAATTGATGAAAATTGTTTTTAAAAACTGAATTTAAATGAACATTAAAAATCAGTTTTAAAATAAATGTCAAAGCCATGAATTTGAAACAAATGATCTCAAATATATACCATTATAAGCATAAGTCATTGTGATAAACCACTTTTTTAGAAACTCATATCTAGGGACAAACTGTGTTGCCTGCGCTCTTTGACTTTTGTGTCTGTTGTATCTTGAAAAAGCATGTTTACATTGTTTCAAATTTAGTAGGTCAATGTCTGAACATTTTACGCCAGCAGTCAATTTCACAAATCAACCACCGAACCAACAAAACCTGAGTGCTCAGAAGGTAAAATAAGGCTTCTTTGCTTCAATGCAGCAAAATATTCACGTCACTTGGAAAGAGTCACTTCAAAGTGTTAGTCAATCACGTGCAATGATGGTTTAAAGGAAGGAGGTTCAACAGATCAACAGAAATTGTTGCTCTTTCAGAGTCATCAAAAATCCTGGGTTTTCTCTGAAATTTTGCTTCCTTGATTCATTGTTGCATTCAAATTAAATAGTTTCTAAAATACTATAATCCAGTATACTGCACATTACTTAGGACTGTTCACTGGACATTTATGCAATTCTCAGTGCATTCAAAGAACTTCAATCCAGCTCCATCTTCTCTTTTTGCCAATAACCATGTAGTTTAATGCACCAATGCTGTTTTCTAAAACGTCTTATGGCAAGGCTTTCAACCAGAGGGTTCCTGAGAGGCCATGAAGGTACTGAAACGAGTCTGTGGACATGTATGGGAAAATGTATTTTTTCAAATTAATGACAGTTTTTATACATTGTTGAAAAAATCCAGCATTTTTATATCAGCGGCTCTGCAGGAAAAGTTTGCCCACCCCTGCTCTAATCTAATCTCTTCCTCAGAAAATAACCTGGAGACATATTTCAGAATTACAGACACATTTTATCTCTTAGTCATCATGGCAATTTAGTTAGAATCTTTGAATGTTCTTTAACTTGGCAAATCTTAACTTAGGACTTAAGATAAGAAATTTCTTTCATACGGCCCCAGGTCCTTAATTAACCAATCTTATCTTTTTTAAACTTTTTGATATCCAAGGATGAGCCTGAGCAGATTTTACAGAAACTGTCCATTGTTAGCTTTTACAAAGTGATGAATTTTCTCTATAAAACTGTAGAGTTTGACTGAATGCACCGCCTTTGACATCAAAAAAGATATGTAAAGTAAAAGTAAATTAGTAAACAAGATTAAATTACCTTAAAGTGTCTATTTTGTATCGAAATAGATCCGTGTTCACCATGTCAGCCAAGAAATATCTTGTTGAAACTACTTGTTTGATTATGGTGAAGTGAAATATATAAATGCATGTAAAGGTGTTCTGGAGCTATTAGATGTGTTTTATCGCATCATTGCAAATTATACTCCCTTTTGAATCGGATATCATTGCATACAAGTGTTTATTTCATCATATATATGTTTATTTACAAAGTTCTGTTGGGCTTATTACCTGAATATCTTCAAAAGCTGATGAAACTTCATCTTAAAACATATGCAACTAGATCATCTAATTATATTTCCTTGATTATCCGTAAAAGAAAAACTATGGTCACTCCGCTTTTGAATTTGTTGCCACAAATGATTGGAATGTGCTAAAAAAAAGCTATTGAAACTACAGACAAATATTCCAGTATGTGTATGTAAAGAAATTACTAAGTGGTCTGACCTCAACTTGTAAATGTTTTAACTGAGACTTTTGTTTCTCTCATGTGTTTTATGTATTGTAATATATGTTTGTATGTTTCTCAGGAGATATTAATTCTCCTGCCAGGCTGTTATTGAAAATAAGAACTTGTTCTTAACTAACTTGCATGCTTAAATAAAGGATAAATTAAACATTTTTAATAGCTTTAATACCTTTGCCATTTTTTTTTTATCTGAACAATGCTTGATTTATTTATTTTACACATTATTTTGCACATAGTTCTTTCCTGTTGCCTAGAGCAGTTTATGTGTCATTGAGATACTATTACAGTTTTTTTATATAATATATTGAATTATACCAGAGAGAGATAAAGGTATGTTTGTGTGTGTGTATATATATATATATCAGCTGTAAGAGACAATAGCAGTCAGTCAGTTCAATGTTGATTCAATTCAGTTGAATACCAGTAGTGTAAATGTTACAAGATGTGATTCAGCACTAAAGCAGCTCATAAAATGGTGTCAGTCAATGCTGTCATATCCATGAATTACTGAAAGTTACGTGCCTCAAATAAACACGTCAGAAGGCGACAGTGAAAGGAACCCAAACTTAATCAGGTGACAGAAATGGAGAGAAAAAAAATCTGTTTTAGTACATCAGCAAATAAAACTGTATATCAGTTAACATTACAAGTAACAATGTTTATTTTATGATTTTACTTTAAGTTTATAATAACTCTGTGAGCCACTGCCCTACAGTATTTTGCAAACAACTTCACAAAAAAAGTTATAAACTTCATTCAAAGTTTGACAATCAGCATTATCTTGCAAACCCCATCTGCCTCATAGGAAACAAACAAACTGGTTTCAAGGCTTCTGGATGGTCTTCAGTGACTTTGCCAGATGCTACTCCTCCGTGATTCACTTAGTATGTAGCTAGAAGAACAGTATAGAAGCTTTGCTTTAGAAATATCATCTCCTTTGGCTTTTTTCCCAGGAGAACAGCAGGAAGAGTGACAGTAGCCTGCGGTGTAACCAGAGAGACTAAATCCTCCTTCCTTAACCCTAGAGCTCCAAGCCTGGCATTTCCTAACCCACATGCTACTCATGAAATATTGTTTAAGTGCATGGGAAAAAACATAAACACTGGAAATAAAGGTTCCTAAAAAGGTGTTTTCGCAGTGATGCCACAGAAGAACCATTTTGGGTTTCTCAAATAACCTTTCAGTGAACAGTTCCTCAAAGAACCATTTTTTTATTAGTTTGAAGCACACTTTAAATATCTAAATAACCCTTTTTTCACTATAAAGAGCCTTTTGTGCAATGAAAAGTTTCTATTGATGTTCAATGTGATTATAGATGCCAGTAAAGAACCTTTATTATTTGTTTCCGAGCTCTCGCTGTTCTAAATCTAATGCGATTCTGAATCTTCTACAATAGCCTACCGATCCTAACGGAAGAGGGTCATGCATCAACAAAATAATTCATGTTTTTAGCAACCAACAGAAATCAATAAATTCAATTTACACAGAAACCCATACATTGACATTCATTCCATGCATATGAAACACACAATACAAGGTTAAACCAAGTTCAAAAGTTTGAGACCTACAATATAGGATTAAAATTCGATTTAAAACTTTAAATAAACATATAGGATTCAAAAAAATTTAACCAAGAAATATGTCATGCTTTCACAAAAGCAGTCATGAGTAGCACAGGTATATTTGTAGCAATAGCCAACAATACATTGTATGGGTCAAAATTATAAATTTTTCTTTTAAGCCAAAAGTTATTAGGATATTAAGTAAAGATTGTGCTCCAAGAAGATATTTTGTAAATTTCTTACCGTTAATATATCAAAACTTAATTTTTGATTAGTAATATGCATTGCTAAGAACTTCAGTTGAACAACTTTAAAGGAGATTTTCTCAATATTTAGATTTTTTTGCTCCCTCAGATTCCAGATTTTCAAATAGTTGTATCTCAGACAAATATTGTCCTATCATAACAAACCATACATCAATGGAAAGATTATTTATTCAGCTTTCAGGTGATGTGTACATCTAAATTTCAATAAAATTGAGCCTTTTGACTGGTTTTGTGCTCCAGGGTCACATATATGCAATATGTCATAAATTGGCCATGGTACAATAACACCTTAAAATATAGGAGCAGAATATTGAAGATGTGGCAGCAATTGCTTCTAGAAAGAAAGGACGAAACAGAGAGAGAGGAAGAGGCAGAGAGCGAGCGAGAGGGACAAACGAGTGAGCTAGCAGGTTAAAGAAAAGGACAGAAGTGAACACATGTGTGCCCCAGGACAATAGCAGTGACATTCACTCCCAGCAGTGACTCATCTGTTAGACCCTCACCTCATCACCTTTGTTGTACCTGTTCAGTGCCCCGACGCATCCAGATTATAGAGTACAGCAGCCTCAATCACAATAGACTTGATAGCAAAAGAGTCTCCTACAGCAACCACACAAATATTCCCATTAAGATGATTGCTCAAATCAAACGCAGACTGATTGGCTAATGACGAAAGGATGCTCTATCATTGAATCACATGCTCAGAAAGCCTCTTGAGTTATTTGTGATTCATCCGAGGTTGTTTGTCTTCCGACGCAGCTCTCTGCCATCGAATATTTTTCTTCTTGCGTGACATTTTGGTTAAGGAGAAAATATAGCGGCAGTTAGTTTGACATTTATGTTCTGGCAGATTATTTCAAAAAGCTAAAAACAAAGGAAGGAATATTTCACCCAAAGATGAGAAATCTGTCATCATTTACTCACCCTCATATTGTTGTATTTAGTATTTGCTGTGTTTTCTGTGAAACACTTAAAGAGTTGTTAGGCAGAATAGCCAAGCTGCTCTTTTCCATATAGCAAAAGTACACAGTAAATAATAATAATAATAATAATAAAATTGAAGTTGTAAATAAAATAAAAGCTTACTGAAGTATGTTTTACAGAAAATACTGCTTCAGTTTTTCTACCTTATATTTAATTTCTCTGTAATTATTTGTTAAATTTACTAGCAATTTCTGAGTCAAAATTGTTTCAGCATCTTTTTTTTTTTTTGGTAAGTGTTACTGAATGATACCACCAAACTTCAAATATGAGCTTTATAAAAAGCTTTATTTTATTTTTTTTAAGTAGTCCATAAATCTAATAGCTTTGATAATTCTGATGTCAAAAAAGTGATCGATTGCAATGTGGAAAGTTTGAAAAACACACCAAAAATTAGATTTTGAGAACAACAGAGAACATTATTTTTGAAAAATGCTCCTGAACACAAAGCTACAATATACATTTACAGTTACATTTATGCATTTAGCAGACGCTTTTATCCAAAGCGACTTACATTGCATTCAAGTTACAGTTTTTACATTTTATCAGCTCTTGCATTCCCTGGGAATCGAACCCGTGACCTTGGCGTTGCTAGCGCCATGCTCTACTATTTGAGCTACAGGAAAGCCTGTAACCAACACACTCGACCCGCTCCAGTTTGCATACCGTCCAAACCACTCTACAGACGATGCAATTTCCTCCACCTGGCTCTTACAATATATTGTATGACTGTAGAAAGACCTGGTAAGACCCGCGGAGGTGGCTTGTGTGTGTATATTAACAAAGACTGGTGTAACAATGCGTGTATTATCAAAACACTGTTCATCGCTGGTGGAGTTTATGGTTGTGAAGTGTCGACTGTTCTACCCGCCGCAGGAGTTCACGGTCATTGTTATTGGTGCAGTTTACATCCCCCCGTGTGCAAACGCTAAGGACGCGCTTCGTGAACTGTATAGCGCCATCAGTGAACAACAAACAAATAACCCAGACGGCTTTTTCATCATAGCCGGTGACTTCAACCACGCAAACTTAAAGACAGTTTTGCCAAAGTTCTACCAACATGTGGAAACAACACACTGGACTTTGTTTACACAACAGTAAAGAATGCTTACAAGGCTGTACCCTGACTAGGCTACCTACAACAACCACACAGACCTGAATGAGTACACTGAAACTGTGACTGCTTACATCAAAAAGTGCACTGATGATGTGACAGTCACCAAGATGCCATGACAGCAGAGGTTTGTGGGCTGCTAAAGGCCAGAGATGAAGCATTCAGATCAGGAGATAAAGCAGCCCTCAAAACAGCAAGAGCCAATCTGTCCTGTGGCATCAAAAATGCAAAACGGTCATATGCTCAAAAAAATCAACAATCACTTCACAGACAGCAGAGACACACGGAGCCTGTGGCAAGCCATTCAGACCATCACTGACTACAAGCCCCCTTAGTTTTCCTGCTATTCTTTTCTAGGAGGGAGAAATGCTAAAACACACATGCAAAGCCCTGAAGGCCCAGCCTAACAATGGACAGAGATTCCAATAAGTGCCCATGATCTAATGGTGAAAAACAATCAAGTGTTTCTTGCATTATGGAGGCAAGTCACTCTGCTTTTGAGCCTAATCTTCAACACTCTGTAGATATCAGATATCTTCAACACCTCGCTGAGCCAGACAGTCGTCCCCACATGTCTCAAATCCACAAAAATCATACCGGTACCAAAGAAATCACCTGTGTCCTGTCTAAATGACTACCGTCCCATAGCACTGACTCCAATCATGATGAAGTGCTTTGAGAGGCTAGTCATGCACAACATCAAAACCAACCTCCCCAACACACTCGACCCGCTCCAGTTTGCATACCGTCCAAACCACTCTACAGACGATGCAATTTCCTCCACTTGGCTCTTACCCACCTAGAAAATAAAGACTCCTATGTTAGAATGCTGTTCATTGACTTCAGCTCAGCATTCAACACAATAATCCCACAACAGCTCATAAATAAACTAAACCTGCTGGGCCTTAACAATTCCCTTTGTAACTGGATCCTGGACTTTCTAACCGGAAGACCTCAGTCAGTCCGTGTCGGCCACAACACCTCGAGCACTACAACACTGAGCACAGGTGCCCCACAAGGCTGTGTGCTCAGCCCGCTGCTCTTCACACTGCTGACCCACGACTGCACTGCCAAGTTCAGCTCCAACCACATCATCAAGTTTGCTGATGACACAACAGTGGTAGGTCTCATCAGCAACGACGATGAAACACACTACAGAGAGGAAGTGGCACAGCTGGCTGAATGGTGTGGCACAAACAATCTGTCCCTCAATGTGGAGAAGACAAAGGAGGTTGTGATGGACTTCAGAAGAAACTCCGTTGACCACCCCCCACTGACCATCGACAGCTCGACTGTGGAGAGAGTCAGCAGCACTAAATTCCTGGGGGTGCACATCACAGAGGATCTCACCTGGACCACCAACACCATGTCACTCTCCAAAAAGGCACAACAGCGCCTACACTTTCTCCGCCGGCTGAAAAGAGCAAGTCTCCCTCCACCCATCCTCACCACATTCTACAGAGGCACCATTGAGAGTGTGCTGACCAGCTGCATCACTGTCTGGTACGGGAACTGCAGTGCTGCTGACCGCAAGACCCTCCAGCGGACAGTGAACACAGATGCAAAGATCATCGGTGCCCCTCTCCCCTCAATCCTGGACATTTTCCTTACACGATATTCCAGCAAAACCAACAGCATCCTGAAGGACTCCACCCATCCCTCCCACTTCAGAGCCCGCTCCGCCAGACTGCTCAACAGCTTTTTCCCCCAGGCAGTGAGAGCCCTGAACTCAAACCACCCCGCCCCCCTCTGAAACCCCATGCAAACCCCTATCTCCTGAAACATGGATTTTGAAACAACATATTTTGTTGCCTTCCACAGAAGATAGAAAGTGATAGAGTTTGAAATGACTGGCATTGTTTGCCGAGGATATTGGCAGAGGATCAACTTGTGCTTTTACACATGGGTGTGTTTATTTAAGACCTGATCAACATCCTTGTTTTCTTCACATGAAACACACACAAACACTATTAAAGAATCAATTAAAGTCTGTCTCAGGCAAATAGTATGCTCTCTCACTTCTTCTGTACTTCTGTTTCTATACCCATCTTAACATTCTCACATCATTTCTGTCTCCATCTGTGTTTCTCCATCCATCTAGCTTCTAATTTTCACCTCTTGGTTTTGAGGTTTTACCGGTTTTCTCATTCCACTCCTTCTCAAGATGTCTCTTTTTAAATGTCCTGGTGACTGAAAGTTAAGAGTAACCTATATCACACGAAGGCATTACAAACTGGCAGAAAACATGCATTATTTTTGTGCTTCATGCGACAAGAATAAAAATTTGTTGTGGAAGCGGCAGTTTGATATAAGGTCACAAAAAACGCAATGCCTACATCAATTTGTAATTATTATTAGTCATATAAAATGTCTCAAAGTGATGCACTTGGTTGTGGCCTCAGGGCAAGATTAACAATGAATATTAGTTTTTAGAATAAGATCCCTGAGAAAAGCAGTAACAAAATATCCATCATCAGCATTTTATGCTTCAGGTAAAACAGCAGGTAAATGCAAATTTAATCAACTTTAGTGTTTCTGTGTGTATTTAGTCTAATAGACTGTCTTAAATATTTTCACACACAAATACATAGTCTAATAGTTATTTGATAGGATTTCACCTTCATATGAGAGTTTAACCAACTGATCCACAATTAACATCACAGGAATTATTTTAAGTGGTTTGTTGTATGACTATTATCTAACTGAATTAACATAAAGCTTAACCTTTTTTGATTAATTTAATTACAGTGCTGTTAAATGTTTTCTGTTCTTGCCGCTCTTGAACTTTAATTACTGACTACATTAAACAGACTGCTTTAAAAATAAAGGTAGATATAAGTGGACTCAAAAGTTGAAAAGTGAAGTTGCAGGGGTAGTTCTACACTTCTATGAGTTTTTGTCTTCTATTGAACATAAAAGATGACAATCTGAAGAAGAAGAAGAATAATCAAGCATTTGCCGATAGCCATTAGTTTCCATATTATGGAAAATAATTATATGAAAGTCCATGGCTACCAGCAAATGTTTGGTTACTAACATTATTCAAAACTTCTTTTGTGTTCAGCAGAAGAGAGAAACTCATACAGGTTTGGAACAACTCGAGAGCGAGTAAATGATGACATAATGGTCACTTTTAGATGAACTATCCATTTAAGCTCAGAAAGAAAGAAAATCATTCTACATAGACCCTACAGAAAGGACAATATTATAAATTGTAATGAACAAGCTGGAGGTATTCTTGCTTTATGTAAACAGCAATGCTATTTCAGTGCATGAAACATGCATAAAACACAGAAATATCAATGACAGCCTTTTAACTTCTCATCACTCAGAATCCCCTGGTGTCTATCAGACAAAGGCACACATGCTTCAAACACGTGTCGTAAATGAAGGGATCGGCGCACTACAGTCAGGTTAAGCCAAATGATCAACACGACCTGTACCTTTCTTAAATTGGTAACCACAGATACAGAGCGTATTGTTCGGTTTATATCTGAAAAATACACATGCCAAAAAAAAAAAGCTTGCTTTCAGTACTGTTGCTTTGAAGAGGCAGATAATCCGCTGGCCAGCAGCTCTGGATAGCTCTCATCTTAAAGAGATCAACGACCTTGACACATCCCATCCTTCGGCCGTCTGCGAGCAATAATAACATTGTTGTGTAAAGGCATGTACACCGTTGTTTCTTCAGCTTTGGGGTGACTTCATTCTTACATTGGTTTCCAGTTTACTTGCTTACTAACAAAGTCCAACAACAACAGAATTCTGTGGTCACACTTTATTTTACAGTTTTTCCAGCTGTTTTAAGCACACACCAAATCTGCAAAACCAGACACTAATTCTCAGCCTATGACTCAGTTTTCAATTTCATAAAACAATTTTTGCAAAACACAACACACAATTCTTTATGTAACACACACAAATCTAACAGGAAATAATATTATGCACTGAAAAAAAAAAATTTAAGGTAAGTGGTTGCAAAGAATTTATTTTAGCTACATTTAAATAAAAAATAAATGTTGAAAGTTAGTCAACTAAATTTGTTTATTTAAATTTAGCTCAAATAAATTGATTGCAAACAATTACTTAAAAAAAAAAAAAGTAAATTCAATGAATAAGTTTTTTCAGTGTAGAAAATGTGTTTGCAAATGTTTGCTTTTGAGATGTGTTTGTGATATTTTGAAGTGCTTTATTTATTTATTTTCGCATTTTGTGTGAGCAATTTTTGGATTTGAGCGTAAAAAAAGTTTTTGAAAAGAAAAGTTTAAGGTAACACTTTAGAATAGGGAACACTTATTCACTATTAACTACGACTTTTCCCTCAATAAATTCCTAATTTGCTGCTTATTAATAGTAAGTAAGGTAGTTATGTATTGGGTAGGATTAGGATTAGGGATGAAGAATAAGGTCATGTATAATAAGCGATTAATAATAATATGTGATTAATTACTACAAATAAATGGCTAATATTCTAGTAATATGCATGCTAATAAGCAACTAGTTAAGAGACCCTAAAATAAAGTGTTACCAAGTTGAAAAAAAAAGTCAAAATTTGACAATGTGTGTAAACAAAAAAAACTGTAAGCTTCCAATTCTTGCTATTAACAAATCATTAACCATGGCTTTTGCCTCTATACACTCCTAATTGCTGCTTATTAATAGTTAGTAAGGTAGACGTAGTGAGTTTAGTTACTGGGTAGGATTAGGGATGTAGAATATCATGCAGAATATATGCTTTATAAGTACTAATAAAAAGCCACTATATGTTAATAATAAGCATGCTACTAAACAACTAGTTAATAGTGAGAATTGGTCCTAATACTAAAGTGTCACTTATTTTGTATTATTGTTGCCAGTTTGAGCATTTTCATATACATCCTAAAAAACTTAATTATATAAAAACTTATTATAACTTAACTTATTTGGTGAAGAGTTCAAGACTTGTGCCTTTCTGGGATCAAATCAGCAGCTTTCATATTTCCATCCCATTTATCCACTCAGGCACAAAAACACTGCCCAGCATTTTAAAATGTAGTTCAATGGCAAGTAATATAAAACAAACACTTCACTTCAAAAAATGTTTTCCTGCTATTCTTTTCTAGGAGGGAGAAATGCTAAAACACACATGCAAAGCCCTGAAGGCCCAGCCTCACAATGGACAGAGATTTCAATAAGTGCCCATGATCTAATGGTGAAAAACAATCAAGTGTTTCTTGCATTATGGAGGCGAGTCACTCTGCTTTTGAGCCTAATGGATCACGATGAATACTGAGACTCAAGAAAGGTACATGTGTCGTCATTAATGTTTAGATCTCACTCAACTCTAAGTTCTCTGAATTTCATGTCGAGATATGGATCATACTGCATTTGAGCTGTAATGAAAACTGAACTGTGTGCCAGGCCTCGTGTTTCTGATCTATGCTTGACTGTCAGGAGATGTTTGTCTGCTGTTTCTTCCCATCATACCACAAAAATTACCTTTAAACCCCAAGATTTAACATCAGACAAATAAATAATGACAGTTTTTTAACATATTACATACAAAGCTCAAACATCCTACCCTGTTAGTAATGTGATCAAACACATATACATTACATTAAAAATTTACATTATTATTATTATTATCAGAAATGTACATGTCCATATTGATGCCCATAACTACAATCCATATTGATTATTTATTTATCTATTTTAAAACGTTGTTTGTTTGTTTGGTTTTTCATTAATTTGCTTAGTTAAGGATACATTTACTATCCTGTTACCCATTCTATTTTTTGTTTGTTTTAATTTTTTTGTGTTTATGTTTTATGATTTTCTAGAAAATGGCAAATCAGACAAAATAATTTAAAAACAGAGTAATAAAAACTGAAAAGAGAAATTGAATGGAAAATAAAACAACAACAAAACATTTAGTTTGATTCTGTGAGGTTCCTTATTAATATTTTCTGAAGGTTAACCTCTCAACTGGCTTTTAAAGAAAATAAGAAATACTTCAAGGGCTTATTTTGTAAGTTGCATTAATTAATAATTTTTACTTCAACTCAAATCGCTAATTTAGTTACCACACAAAGCACATTTTCTAGCTTACCTAACAAAAGATTTTTCCTGCGCAGGGGATTGTGATCCCGGTGTGAAAGCCAAAGGTGACAGTGTCAATGAAAACCTCCCTATACACTTTCATATAGTCAATCCACATAGCTGGGAAGTTTCATTCCCCGCAGCCTACAGTGCAAAAAGAGAACTGTCTGTTATATAACAGCTTTATTCTCATATAACCTCCACTCTCACATGCACGGTGCACACTAAGCATCTCACACGTCTCTCAACAAAAGACAGCGATGTGCAAGTCACATTCCTCTGATTACACAAACAGAGGAGCTTTCATCTCGTTCAGAAAGGCATTCATCAGAAAATGTTAATAAGCACATTGCGGAAATAGAGCAAGTAATTATCAAGAGGACAGCTCGCAGCAAGCAAAAGTATAGCTAAGATTGTCTACATACCAAACCCACTTATGTTGAAATAGAAGGTTACCAAAGCACATCATTAACCTCTCCTAATGATTCATCTGCATGGCTGCATTTCTCACTCCTGGAGATGGCTCAATCACTTGCACTTTAACAGATTGCGTCAGCAGGTATGCATTAATTAAAGTCTGCTCATAGCAACCTATCGTGCTTAACAAAATCACATCGTGAACAATAATGGATCGTGAAGCTTATAGAGCGCACCAGCTACACTAAATGTCAACCAATCACACTGATGTCTTTCAGAAGTACCTAACTGACATCTGACAAATTTATTGATTTCAAGATTTGTTCTAAACATACATCAGGGCATCAGAAAGCATGCATCTTGGATTACAAACATTTCCTATATGGATCCACAATCAGGTAATCATTTTGCCATTGCAGTCACGTGATGCATGTAAACACAAGCGTACACACTGTAAAAAAAGAAAAAAAGTTGAGCCAACTTAAAAGTTTAAGTCAACCAGCTTCAGCAGATTTTTGCATTTTCTCAACTTTATTGTATAAACTTAAAACAAGAAGTTGAGAAAACTCAAAAATCTTAAACTTAAACTTGGCTCAACTTAACAATAATATAAATCATATAATTATATAAACCATATAAAATAACTCGGCCAGACCATTTTTTGTAGTACTAGTGACTAGAAACTGAGGAAGTGACTTTTTTGTATCAGACATGTGTCACTTTGCTCACATCTGATTGGTCCAATTTCAGTTTGCGATCTCTAACTCAGAACATAAGCTGCCCCGGAGCAGGCTGGCTGTGGAGTACGTTACTATGGCAATGAACGCAGCTAAATGCCAGTACCTAAAACCCAGGACTGGTGCAAACTAAACTGAAACTTACCTGGCTAGCCAGCTAATCCAGCTTCATGGTACAGGCCCCAGCTCAGTTCAGTTTTAATAGTATTTGTGCAATCAAGTTGACAATACTGCCAAACATGAAGTGTCCCCAAGTAAGCAAGACAAAGGCGACAGCGGCAAGGAACCGAAACTCCATCGGTGACAGAAATGGAGAAAATTAAACCTTAGGAGAAACCAGACTCAGTCGGGGGGACAGTTCTCCTCTGGCCAGACCAAACTAACATGCTGTGGCTTCATTTCAGACTGCAACATAAGACAGGCAACACTCAAAACATCCATCCATACTGCAAAAAAGGCTTATCTTACTTAGTATTTTTATCTTGTTAATCTTAAATTAAGATGCATTTACTTGGTAAGCAAAACAACCCTAATAAAAAACTAATGGTAACACGTTAGAATAGGGAACACTTATTCACTAATAACTACGAATTTTCCCTCAATAAACTCCTAATTTGCTGATTATTAATAGTTAGTAAAGTAGTTGTTACGTTTAGGCACTGGGTAGGATTAGGGCTGTAGAATAAGGCACTATGTGCTTAATTACTACTAATAAATGGCTAATATTAGTAATAAGCAACTAATTAAGAGACCCTAAAATAAAGTGTTACCAAACTAATATATTTAAAATACATTGTAATGCCTCAAAACTTTCCATCACAGCCTGATCAATCATAATCCTTGTTTTGATTAGAAAATTAAAAAAGAAAAAAAAATGCAACGTAATATGGATACAATGACAGTAATATTCAATGTTCTGATGTACAGTGGCTACAGAAATTAGAAAGATAGTAAGAGTACAAATAGCAACAAATAGCACATCATCTAACGAAGCTGTTTTTAGATTAATTACTGAGCTTTATTGCAGTTTCTTTTAACCATCTCTGTTCTCAAGGTGATTGTAGGAGATGTACTTGCTCTACCATTTAAAAGTTTGGAATCAGTATTTTCATTATTGAAAGAAATTAATCCTTTTTTCTTCCTTTTTATTTTTATTTTTTCAGAATAGTAGAGACATTTTACTTAGAATTTCAAATAAATGCTGCTCTTATGAACTTTCTATCAATCAAAAGAATGTATCAGCATTTTATAATGATTTATGAAGGATCACATGACACTGAAGAGTAATGATGCTGAACAGCTAACAGAAACAGTTATTGTTATTAATATTTCACAATATTGTTACTATATGTTTAATCAAATAAAGGCAGCCTTCTTCTTAAAAAAATGATCCTAAACTTCTCAACAGTAGTCACCCTAAAAAACTAATAACTAATAAACTTTTATTTAAACTTATTTATACCAATAAAGGCACCTATGAACTCAATCCCAGCCGGCCTTCATTCACTGTTTTGGAGATTCACAGGAGGTAGTATATCTTCTCCGTGACCCAACCTTGGACTGCGGAGATTAAAGCAGCTTTGTGCACAAAATTGACCTTTCCTAGAATTTCCTGTCCTGACCACAGACCGAGTCCAGAGGAGCTCTGGAAGGAGACGGATGCATCTGGTGTGGCTGAGGTCTTTGAGTTGTTCGCTTGTTCTCTGAAACAGAAGCATCACAAAGAACAGAAAACCCAGCGAGTCACGGGAGGTCACGAATCCTCCGGCATATGCTCTCATAATTCTCATACAGAGCTTCGTGAAAAGGTGTTTGAACCTCAGACATGAAGGAAGTTTGGGCTCTGAAAGTGTGATTTCCCATTGTTCACAGTGTTGTGCTAAGAAAAAAATAAAGCAAGCAGATATATAATGACTCACAATGTGGCTGGTTATCATATTTTTGGAGAGTTAAAAAGGTGTGTTCTCAAATTCATTCTTCAGTGTGATTTTTGAAGCTTCACTGCAATTTTTCACATTTTCTACAGACAAATAATATAAATGAGAATATAAATCACCGATCTCCTGGGTTTTGTGATAAAATAAGCTCGCTATGGCAATACAGAGAGCCTAACCTAATCTCTCAAATGGCGAATTTAGCTCAAATAAGATTTAATATGAACTGAGATGATAGATCTCCATAACAAACAGAAAAAGCATCGGTGTTCTCTGCTCTGACACATAAAATTTACAGTAAATAAAGTGGTCAGTGTGGTTGTCAAAATTTTACCATAGCAACATTTTAGGTTTACGGATTTAACTTAAACTTGCATTTAAAAAAAATTTAATTTCATTAACTGATATACTGTTAATATACCAACCTATCAAAGTATTGAAATCTGTTTTGTATCTTTGTAAAACACTGATAACACCATCATGGTAACACACCTGAAAGTGAAATAATATTTTAACAAAATTAGATGTACAAAACTGAACTAAGAAGAAACTTATTTCAACAACAACAACAAAAAAAACATCAAATGTGAAATGTAATGCAGGGAATTAAGTGTCAATGTCCGTTTATGATTATTCACTGTAAAACATATGTTCTTTTTCACTTCCTAATACTGCATACTACTGTAAAACTACATGTAATATCCAACACAATCTTTCACTGTATATAGGTGAACTTACCGTTAACCAATTAATAGGCTTTTACCATTAAAATCATTTTAAAGTCATTTTTATAGTGCAGCTCTGAGAACAAATTATGATTACATTTTTAAAACTAGAAAGAGGATCATTCAATCATCCACAATTAATGCACACAGCTCCAGTCCATCAATTAACATCTTGTGAAGTGAAAAGACACTTATAGCTGAAATAAGACTCCATACGCTTACACCAATGAAAAAGTTGTCATCTGAATCAAGAGAGAAATCTGCACAGATCAAGCGCCGTTTACAAGCAAAAACATTTTAAAACAGCTCTAAATAAATATGTCTGGATTTTGAACAGGAGTTGGACTTTTTCACTTGCCAAAGCGTTATTTTAGGTTATTGGACCAGAAGTGATGGTTTAAAGTTAAAACGGCTTCATAATGGATTTATTTATTACAAACACACAGATTTTCCCTTCACAGTTCTTGATTGAGTCACTTGTGGGCTACAATTGCTGTTAAAGCAATAATCTATTGGGAAGCTGAAGCATCTTCAAAGATTTAACATCAAATCAAAACTACCTGTTTATCAGTATAAAGAGAGCACCAGGGGTCTTGTTTTCAGACAAGGTGTTCAGGGAAATGCGTTTATTGCCTGCTGGGATGAGGACAAACGTGGTGCTTAAGACTTGTTTACCCAGAATCTCCAGCAATACGATTCATTAGTTAGACGACACAAGAGTTGTCGGCGTGCAGTACATTGGATAATTAATAGACTGCAGGGGTGATGACACCGGCCAGATGCATGATTGTGAGAAAAGGCCTGTTGACCGTTCTTCACTGCAATTATGCTCAAGCTATGAGAATGCATGCTTGCTTTTTAATTACCACTGTATTTAATTATCATTGTAGAGAGCAAATATACAGTATGCAAATTAATGTCAGAAGGTGTTTTCATGCATTTCTTCAGAAAACAAGACAAAATATCTTAAATCATTTTACTTGTCAAGTAAATGCATCCTGATTCAAGAATTATAATTAAAGACAAAAATACTTAGGAAGAAAATTATTTTTTGCAGTGTATTTGTTTTTTTGCCTGCATTCATAAATATAAACCTCAAAATGATTAAATAATAGCAGAAAGCACTGAGACTGATATAATGCATTGTTCCACATTTGTCCCTGTGCCTTAAGCTTACTCGATAAACTATCTGTCATCCAAAATAAGACACATGGGCCCGTTTTTTGTTTTCTGTTTTTCTGCAAATAAAATGTTTTTCTTTTGACGTTTATTTGAAGGAAGGGTTTATTCAAGAACCTTTTTTGCATTGGGAAGTTTCCACAGATCTTTGAGACATCAATAAGGAACCATCATCTTTATAAACATACTGCGTATTTAAAGGAATAGTTCACCCAAAAGTGAAACTGTGTTGAAAACTTACTCAGGCCATCCAAGAGGTGAGTTTGTTTCTTCATCAGGTTTGTAGAAATGTGTCTCTGCATCAGTGTCTCAGCAATGGATGCTCTGCAGTGAATGGGTGCCGTCAGAATGAGAGTCCAAACAGCTGATAAAAACATCACAATAATCCACACCACTCCAGTCCATCAGTTGATGCCATGTAAAGCAAAGAGCTGCGTGTTTGTAATAAATAAACACAAGAACTCATCTATCCATAATATTACTTTATCCAGTGAAAAAGTCATCTCGTCTAAATTAGAAGATATTGTTAATGGATTTAAATGTGAGAGAAGACAACAAGGAATTGATTATTTCACTGGAAGAAGAGTTGTGTTCTTCAAGTGACGTAATGCCAAATTTCTCCAATTCTATTCCAATGGGGAAAAAAACTCATCTAGATCCATTTTTCCCCATTTAATTCAGCTTTGGAGGGTGATACCTCAAATCACACAGCTTGTAGAGGAAATGTGTGCTACTACATCTCAAAGTGATCAGATATATGATTCATAGCTGGCAGGCAATTATACCGATTAAAACTACAATGTAGACTTACATCAGAGGAGCGACGTGAGCTATGAATATCACAGAAACCTGGAGATGGTTTCTTCTGCAAACACTGAACACCAAAGCAATGTCTGACAATTATACAAAAGCAAACACCCTTCTTCTCCTGCAAGCAAGAAAGAAAAATACAAATTATCTTCTGTTTATTGTGTTGATTCTAACATTTTGAACTATGCATCAAGAAGGAAGAAACATGAGCATGCTTGGTGACAGTAAGTGATACTTTTTTTCTTGTTGACAAGACTGCAATGAACTACTCACAGACGCAGACCCTCTTTTCATGAGCTGCCATCTGCCATCTTATTGTGTGACAACTAATGCAGGAAAAGCAGGAGGATTGCTGTCCCTCCATGAGATCCTCAGCTGATGCAAATTATGGCACATTCTGGGGAAAGAAACTCTAAAATAAACACAGAGGACATGCTCAGTCTGACTGATTGGCCTATTCTGAAAGCAAGAGGCCTGTTAAACAAAGGCGCAGCTTTGTTTTCATCACGAGCATTGCTTGTGCATGCACTGATTTTGCATTCTCTGAGGTTTCTTCTCCTCAACCTTCTACAATTATATGGTTCAATTAAATTCAGTTATTCCATGCCAAAGGGTTTGTTGCATGGGGGTGAAATTATACCTCTGTTAATACTGCGCTCAAAGCCTCAACTTTCCAGCATTCTGCCCCAGTTCAGTATTCAGTAAAATAATCATCATATGTCAGACCTCCACTGGCTCCTGCCCACGAATTGAAAAGGCTGGAAACTCACTCGTTTTCCCCAGTGTCCCCTCATTATGCCTCAGCTGTAGGTGTCATTATTCTACCTTACTTCCCAGAGTCTCTGTTTTTAATCTCCCAGTGGATCGCAGCCCTGACCGTGTGTGTGTGTGTGTGTGTGTGTGTGTGTGTGTGTGTGACAAAGATAAACTTTTTTTTTTAACTGCACACCTGGCATCAACAAGAGAGCTTCTCTTGCCAACACCAGGCACTGAATTTCATTGACTTCATAAAAAACATTTTAGGATATATAAATACAGGTTTGTGCAACTTTATTCTCGAGAGGGAGAATCAGCATGACGAGTGTACGACAAACACATGGCTGATAGCTGACACTGTCACACATGGTGATGAAATAATTGGTGCAAATTTGTAACGGATATGATTCATCAGCATGGACAAACATATTGTTTAGAAATTGTGCTCACTTGAATTAATGAGTCAAGACAAACAACTACATATATATCACAAATACCGCACAGAATGGAACTCAAATGTATGTGCATTCAATTACAGGGACATTTGCTTTTGCTTTTTATGATCCATAGATCAAAGTTCAATATTGAATATTGGGGGGGGGGGGTTATTTAAAAGCATTCTGAAATTCATTTTTCATGTCAACTTTTCACTTACAGTAATATTCCTACAATGAAAATTATAAACTACCGTTCAGAAGTTTGGGGTCAGTAAGATGTTTTTAAATGTTTTTTGAAAGAAATACAAGGCTGCATTTTATGGTGCTGATAAAAATACAGTAAAAACAGGAATATTGTAAACATATTACAATTTGATTGTTTAAAATGTATTTTATTCTCATGACGGCAAAATATCAGCAACCAGTATCACATGATCCTTCAGATCCTCCTTTGTGCATGATACATTTTGCAAAGGATGACTAGAGAGTTTGAAAGAGCAGCATTTATTTGAAATAAAAATCTACTTTAACAATATAAAATATCTTACTGCACTTTTGATCAATTTAATGAATGAAAATCGAACTAACACCAAACCTTTGAACTGTACAGAAGTACCTTTACTAGTGGTCTCATATTTTGTATAAGTGTCTACAGTAATCTCCTTGTCTTCAAGGTCTTTTTTTCAGGCAGCAGGGTAAAGAACTCAAACTGCATTAGACAGTCAGGTTAACTTTCACATAAGATAACCAAATCCAAAAGTAGCAAATGAATGCAGTATGGCAGAAAGGGTAAAAAAAAAAAAAAAAAAAAAAAAGTAGTCATAATAGTAGCAAAGACCAAAAATGGTAGACAGAGACAATATCAAAAAACTGTCAAGAATCCAAACAGACATGTTTCAGAATCTCAGAACACTGACTGGAGAATCTCATATAATTATGACAGCTCAGACATTAAAAAACACTACTTTGAAGGTGATGTAAATGCTGCTTGCACATGCAAAACACACAGGTTTGAGCTGATACTAGGGTGATCTGGGTTGTTGCCATAGCATTGCTAGTGGCAAAAGAGAAACTGACAACAGCGGTGCACATGCCTGCATTACACTGTGTACCACGCATATCACCAGCATTTAATAACAATTCTGTAACGCCATTCCTAAATCACTGGAGCTAAGAAAAAATGCTTTTCATTACTCCCATTGTGTACAATTGCAGAAAACACTATACATGTTTTATTGAAGATTGATGGAGGAGCAACAGGTTTTGTATGAAAATATATCATAAGTGTTTTGTTTTGCTTAAAAATCTTATAAATGTATACACTGTAAAACATTTCAGACCTCCGAACTCAAACTTTTCTAGTGACTGATTACATCTAAATTTTTCCATTGGCTCAACATATTATTTCTCATTGAGCCAATGTTAACAGACTGTTGCCACAATTGATAGCAGAAATTGCAATTGGACCAATGGGAAAATTTAGATGTAATCAGTCACTAGAAAATTGGGAGGTCTGTACATTTTTGACCCCCATTAAATTAAAGAATTGTTCTCTGCCATTTTAAAAATACAGAAATGGAATAATTTTAAAAAGATTCTGAAAGCACTGAAGGAGATCTCATAATAATTTAATATAGCTCTACAGTAGTAACAATAAATATGATTTTTATTATATACAATTAATATGATGGTTTCATTATAAATACAGCCTAAGGATTGTCTCTATTAGTGCTGTCAAATGATTAATCGCGATTAATCGTATCCAAAATAAAAGTTTTTGTTTACATAATATTATATGTGTGTGCTGTGTATATTTATTATGTATATACAAATACACACACATCCAGTTTATATTTTGAAGATGTTTACATATATTTACATGCATATATTGATATAATTTATATTATATATAAATATATTTAATATATAAACATAACATATATTTTTTAAAATATATACATGAATGTATGTGTATTTATATATAGGCTGGATAATAAATATACACAGTACACAAAAATATTATGTAAACAAAAACTTTTATTTTGGATGTGATTAATCGTTTGACAGCACTAGTCTCTATTAATATGATATTTATTACTCAACTATTTAACATTGAATTTAACCTCATCACGCCAATAAATGAAACATCAGCCAGCTATTTATGATGTTAATTATTATGCCTTTAGCTCCAGCAGCAGGAGCGCTTTTTACACCAATTAACAAACGATATGCAGTGAGCTGAATTAATGCCGTTCACACAGAAGGCTTTTTCTTTTAAAAACACGACGCAGTGTGGTGGAGTGGAAAGAAAAACCGCACAGGGTCTTGAGTCACAAGTTTTTTAACACACAAAAACGTGGCTGCTGTCAAACAGTGCCTGTTTACCTGTTCTAACAGGAGTCTAGAGCTGATGAGGTCAAAACTGAGAATGTGTGTCTACATTCTACAAATCGCCTTTCTTAATAATGGCTAAAGTGACAGTCTCTCAGAGAGCAGCTCGGAAGAGAGGGGCGGGGTCAGCAGAGCTCATTAGCATTTAAAGGGACATGCACCGAAACGGGTCGCTGTGAACAGAGCAGTTTTTGACAAGGCTAAAAGGGGTGTTGTTTTACACTACCATTGAGAAATTTTAATCAAAGTATGTTACAGACTTGTCATGAAGAATCATATCAACTTGTGAAAAATGGGCATCTGATGACCCCTTTAAAGCCAAAACATGACAAATGTCTTGAAACAAATCACCTGAAAAAGGAGTGGTCACCACTGAATAAGCTCAATAATTGACTCTGGGCTGTTGAATTATTAGAAAAACAATGCACATCTGAGATGTAAAGTTCGCCCTTTTCACACTGTGGCCGCATTACCGCTTGAGGGGAGCATTATTTTTCTAATAATTGCCTGTTGCCAACTTTTTTTTTTTTTTGCTCCTCGTGGTGTTAAAAACTAATTTAGAGCCAAGTCCCTCCTGTACCTGTGGCATTGAAAGTAAAAAATAACGTCCATATAAAGAAGCATCAGATTTGATTTATCATCACAAATAATAGGTCTACCTATGGTTTGCTCAAATCTGTAAGCCAAAGTATGAGCAATATTAATTTCTGTAGTAAACAACACTACTTAACAAACATACATCTGACAATGTTTCAAAGGTATATAAACATTAATCCTGACAAAAACATTGTATCTGCAGCAACAAGACATTCTGCTCTGAAATATGAGTGTTTATGTACTAAGGAATATTTATTGTTAAGTGATAGCAGTCACAAATGCACATCACAGCACAGTATCACAGTCACTTGAAGAAGCAGCAGAGCATTTAAATGCAAGTCGCTGGAGCTCAACAAACACATTCTGAATGGATGCGTTGCCTCAGAGCAGTCAAGAAAATCCAAGGTTCTGTCTCAGTGGAGTTCATCCTTAATTCAGCATGACATATCCACAACACTTTGACCAGATTCCCTCTCTGTTGTGGCCCTTTTGAGTTCAGGGTCACCTTTTATGAGATCCTTCATCAAATGCATGACACAAAGGGCATTGAAGAGCACAATGAGCTGGACTGAGCTCCATGACAGGCCATAATCAGCTCACAGTCGTGTCTCTCACACCACTAGTCTACATTATAATGCCTTTCATTTATTCACTCAGCTACTCTGTCTGGGAAAAAGAAGCCTAATCACATTACTCTGTTCTTTATTTATAACACTGAAACCCATAATTACCATTCCCAGATGGTCAGTACAAGGATAGAGACCAAACGTGACATAAAATAAATAAAGACTCAGCTTGCTGTCACTGTCACAGAGTACAGGGTCATGCTGAAAGTGTCAAAAGCTTCAGATTGTGCAGTTTAATATCGTTTAAATGTCTTTTCCCCAAGGCTTCACAGTAAAGGTCCTTGCACACGGAGTCTGAAATTTTCACATGCATTTTTCCGTTTTTTCTTTTTCTGTCACATTCGTCATCCTTTCCTATCAAAATGCTTGCTACGGAAGCGAAAACGCAGAAAATCGAACCTGAAAGTTTCGGAGGCATGTGATTGACACAAACATGAGGTCGTATTTATTTTTTAATGTGTGCAAACTTTGGACTCGGTGTGCAATGACCCATACATTAGTCCTTGGTGTTGGTAAGATTTTTTTTTTTTTATTGTTTTTGAAAGAAGTCTCTTTTGCTCACAAAGGCTGCATTTATTTGATCAAAAATACAGTTAAAAATAATATCGAGAGATATTACAATTCAAAATAACCATTTTTCTATTTGAGTATATTCTAAAATGTAATTTATTCTAGTGCTGGCAAAGTTTCTCATATGCTTATTTGGTGCTCAAGGGGATATATTCATTATAATACATTCAGGATATATACATTGTTTCAAGAGATTATTTTCTTATATTAGAAATGTCTTTACTGTCACTTTAATGTTGACCAATTTAAGGCATTCTTGCTGAAAAACAAAACAAAACATTAAAATCTTAAGCATTCTTAAGAGAAATCATAATGACTCCAAGCTTTTTGAACAGTAGTGTACATAAGACGGTTTAATTAATTGGAATAATTAATAAATACTAATTAATTGGAAGTTGCCTTCTCCTCAAAATTAGAGTCAATGGGTTTTT
Organism: Barbus barbus; assembly: GCF_936440315.1. NCBI lineage: Eukaryota > Metazoa > Chordata > Actinopteri > Cypriniformes > Cyprinidae > Barbus > Barbus barbus. The sequence continues at coordinate 40,253,778 of NC_136734.1, forward strand.
GATCTACTTTTTGCCCTCAAAGAATACATTTGGAATTCAAATGAAACCCAGTCTTTTTTCTTTCTTTTTTTTATTACATCTTGGAGCCCATTTCTGGAATACTCTGAGAAAGCAGATTCTGGATAAAAGTTGATTTTTATTTTATTATTATTTTTATTATCTTTTATTTTCTTTCCTCCTTTTTCTATTCGCTTGTTTAGATGTTTATTTGTATGCTTATATTATTATACAATATGTTCATAGGTATGATGGCATTTATCATGCTTGCTTATTTGTGTTTTTTTCCCCACACTTTCCTAATTCTATAACAGTTTGATGCTTGTATTGTGCCTTGAGATGCTTATGTGCTTTTCTTTAAAAAAAGAAAAAGAAAAAAAAAAAAAACAGTAGTGTATATACAAACACACACACACACACACACATATATATATGTGTGTGTGTGTGTGTGTGTGTGTGTATCATACATATTGCATCTGTTTACATTTTGCAAATGTATACAAACAATTAAAGAAATTGTTCACACAAAAATAAACTCATTTTCACCCTTATGTGGCTCCAAACCTGCAGGATTTTCTCTCCTCTGCATGAAACACAAAACATTCAAACCTCAATCATATCTAATGGCATCTAGTGGGAGTGTGTTAAAGAACATTATGTCTTTCCTAATACAAAATTACTGTAAATGTAATAGTATACTGTTTGCTACACTGTTATGAAAGACTTTTAAATAAAAGAGAAAAAAAAAAACATCAAATGCGTCTCCCCTATATTTCTCATTGACTATGAATCACCTCGAACAGAGGAAACTGAAACACTGGTATTAAATGCAATAAATTGGAACATGTTGAATTAAATGAAAGAGGTAAAGTTGCACAAGAAAACGATCAAGTGGCCTGCTGATTGATAAATCATACAGAAGTGCTTAACATACGCAACGCTAGGCTCATTTGAAACCAGCTCTTGAAACTTGTCTGAATATGGATTTGACGTTTTAGAAAATAATTAACTTACCATATAGTCTTATTAATGAAGTTCACAGAGGAAGTTGAAAGCTCTATTATTCTCTTTCATAGACATCTTTGCCTCTGGAACCATGCACTGCTGTCAATCAAATCATTTGTTCAATGACTAAGTCTATGCGCAATCTGGAAAAAACCACTGCAGTACAATACTCTGGACTCTCTAGGCCAATAATTATAAAAAAATAATAAAAAAAATCTTTGGGAAGCTATAACAGGGTCGTTTAGAAAAGGGGACTGTCCAAATTTAGCCAAAATCCTATAAAGCCTAAAGGAAAACTCAACACTTCACAGAATCACCTGTTGCATGTGTTCAGCAGGTTTAACAAGCATACAAAGTTTTAAGAAGATCAGACCACAACTGGCACTAGTCATAAACCATATAAGAAAAAGAAGGTATTTCATATTATTTCGTATTTCATAAATCATATTTCATTTGTCATGAGTAGCACAGGTATATTTGTAGCAATATCCAAAAATACATTGTATGGGTCAAAACTATGCATTTTTATTTTATGCCAAAAATCATTAGGATATTAAGTAAAGATCATGTTCCATGAAGATATTTTGTAAATTTCCTACCGTAAATACATCAAACTTCATTTTCAATTAGTGATATGCATTGCTAAGAACTTCTTTTGAACAACTTTGATTTATTCCAGATTTTCAAATAGTTGTATCTCAGCCAAATATTGTCCTATCATAACAAAAACAGAGCAACTTCAGCAGGTTGTGTTTTATTCCTTCTTGCATCAAATAACTATTGGATAACTGGTCAAGGGGTTCAGGGCATCACCGGTTATGGCAGAAGACTCATTTATAGCCTGTTCTTTAATACATGCTTGACCTTCTTCAATGCAGACAACTGAAAAATATAAGTACAAACTAACAGCTTGCAGATAATGCTCTCTTCTTGTTCCACTTGTGCAGCATAGAGACAGTAAAACAGGACAGTATGCATTAGACGCAACTAGATAGGAAATATTATGACATTACAGAGAGTCACTGAAGGTAGTTTTTTTTTTTTTTTTTTTAAATCACTGGCCATTTTAAAAATATGCACTTGACATTCCTTTAAAACTCAATGACAGCCTGTTATTTATTCTGACACAGTCAAAGCACTTCTTCAAATATAAAGAAAAACCATCACCTTCTGCTTTTCGTATGGACAGACCACCAAAGTGTGAAGTTGCCATGCAAGTACAGTAATGAAATCTTTTTGCCAGTTTTTCTTCTCTATATTCTAATGTCATCAATTAATTTGTAGCTACACTTTAAAATAACTGTTTACCAATTAATTTAAAAATTTTCAACTGACTTTAGTGTCACATGTAGGGATGCAACGATTATAGATTTTGCTGGTACGATTATTGTCTGATGAATAATCACGGTTTTACGATTATGACGATTATTAGGCATTTATTCATTTCCCAACATTAATAATGTATAAAATCACATGAACACTCTTTAGATGTTAAAGTGTTATTTATTGCTGGATTTTGAAACAGAAATAACACAGTAACCAACAATACAGCACAAAATAATAATAAACAACAAACAAACAAAAGTCCATCTCTCCCATTAGAATTAAAAAAGGTGACCGCTGCTCTGTAAACATCCATGACAGTATTTATCTTTTGAAAATAATGAACGAAAGAACAATAGGTAGGTCCCATTTGTTACCATTAGTTAAAGCAGGTTAACATTAACTAAAAATGTGCAATAGATAATTGTTGCAGTAGTTAATATTCTTTGTTAATGTTGATTAATAAAAAATGTTAGTTAATGTTAGCTCCATTGAATTATATTAAGACAACTTTTGATTTTATGATGTATTATTAAAAGTTTAAATTAAGATAGCATTATTAATAAATCTAAATTCTCTATTATAGATCAGTGGATGGGCCATGTTTTAGCTTAGAAAAAATGTTTGAAAATAAATAGATCATTAAGTCTTTAAGTAAGAGTTATTTGATGCTATTGTGAAGACTAAAGCGAATATAAATATCTAAATGACTGCGAGTGTGAAACATTATTTACACAGTTTTAGGAAAGTAGCGCAGCTGATTTGTTTACTGGGTTACCGGGGTAACGGCAGCGCCCTCTAGTGGCGAATGTGCGTCATTCAGCGCGTCTTCACTTTAACTCGCTCAGCTTTTCTTCTCATCTGTGCTCATTTAAATTAAACCGTAGCCTTTTTAAAGTTCTAAAGTAATCATATGAGGCTGCATCACAATTTTTCCATAAATAAACAGAATAAATTAATACGTTTGTTATAGGCTACTGTATAAGTTAGGCTGTTTTGTATTTTGTTTTGTATTCGCACTTGTGCTCCTAAATACATTTTCCAGTTCGCACACATCTATTTTTAGTCGCAAATGCGAGTGAAATGCTCGCACTGTCGAGCCCTGCACACTACTATCGACAGGCATTTCTTTGGTGGAAATAAAGCTTCGCTGTTTAGTCCCTCTGTCATTAATCTAATGCGTGTAGTAGCCTTCGTGTCTCTGATAAGCACGTAATTTGAAGCTGGTGCACCACTAGTGTGACTGTTTTCATTTTGCACAAGCTGCAACAGGTCAGCTCCGTGCAACAGAAACACTCGGTTTTGTGGAACCTTTACGATTAATTAACCGTGACGTTTTAAAGCGCGGCTAATCGCGGAACCGGTTAATCGCTGCATCCCTAGTCACATGATCCTTCAGAAATCATTTTAATATGCCAATAACAGTTGTGTTGCTTAGTGTTTTTGTGGAAATTGTGATACTCATTTTTTCAGGATTCTCTGATTCATATAAACTTTAAAAAAAAAAAAATACTTTGAAATACAACATTACACGTTCATTTATGGTCACATTTGATCCATTGAATATTTGCTTGATAAATGCAAGTATTGATTTCTAAAAAATCTTTCAAAACTACAGAATTTAGAAGCACATATGCATTAATTTAACATTAATCAATAGCAAACTAAAGAAACTTAAACTCACTACTTCATAATGTCCGACTTAATCAAATGGAAGTGACATTTTCAACATGTTTGTTGAAACACATCGGACTCTTCTCGTCAAACTAGCATACATTTTACAGTATGAATAAATACATTAATATTTTCATGCTTCTTGAGTAATTTGATAAACCAATGCAAAATAAAAATTCAGTTCAGTGACCTTTCTCTTTTTTTAATGTCTTATTTTATATCAAGCTGTGTCTCCTAAATAACTACAATAACTTTAAAAGATAAATTGTTAGTTGAGATGGAAATGACACAAGGGTTTCATATTTATTCCTTCATGGACATATTGATTTATTGTCTTACAACGATTTCATTCTAGTTTAGATGATTACAAATTTTGGATTTTCTTATATTAAGAACATAACGGCATTGCAAAATAGCTGTCAGTTACAAAAGCTGTAAAAAAAAAGTCCTAGTGTTGAAGAAACACCCCATTATGAATTATTAATCTCAAAACAGTTTATTACAAACACTCTATGAAAACTCTATGAGTGTCCTGCATAGATGTGGAGTTTGTTTCCAGGGATCTTGCTTAAAAATCAATACTTATATTTTAACACGAATGTTAAAGGTCATTCCTACTGTACTTCTGCCAAGAGCATCACCTTTGCTTGTCTACAGCATCTCAGAAGCGGCCTTTAGCATGCATACTCTGAATATGTGAAGTGTTTAGGTACAGGTGCCTCAAAGAACATTTGAAAGCCGCAACAGAGCAGACCTGATCTGACCTTAAAAAATTCATGAGCTATTGTCCACGGAGCCCTACTAGAATAAGCAGAGCTGCTCGCATACTGAATACTGAACAGGAAAGCTGATAGTCATTCAGAAATTCACACAGCTCAATATAAATGACTGACAGCACTTTGACAAAACACACATATATATGCAGAAACCAAAATACAGGACTGAAAATTCCTCAAAAGTAAATGAGAAAAGCTTTGAGTATTTCAGCGTCTGTGTCTGGAAGATGCTACAACCAAAGCCTTTAAGATGTAGATGTTTGTGCATCACTGAGCACTAGAAGCACAGCTAGGATTATATAGGACTAGATCAATAGATGTTAAAGGTCATGACACCGCTCATGGCAGCCATGGTGCTTCGCTATCCAGTTGTTTTGGTGTTTTTGTTAGTTTTTCCTGTTTTTTGTTTGTCAAACATGATCAGTTTTGCCAGGGAGGAACTGCTGAATATTCGGCAGGACACGCCACAAAATCTCCTACCAGTTTTCGATTATTCGTTTTGCTGGACATAGTGGTCGGCGCAGCGGTAGCGCTGATCAAACGCAGGACACGCAGACGGGGGAAGAGAGCTGGAGCGCTCGTGAAGCTCAGACAGTGCAGATTTCGAATGCCATCGCCTAGCATCCATCTGGCGAATCTACGCTCTCTACTCAACAAAACAGACGAACTCCTTCTGCTCTGCCGGACAAATAAGGATTTTTTAAAACTCTGCTGCTCTGTGTTTCATGGAAACCTGGCTGAACGACACCATTCCAGACAGTGCGCTTCATCTTCCTAACTTCCAGATGATCAGAGCAGATTGCGACGCAAAATCGCACGGCGGCAGGAGCTGCTTTTACATCGATGAAAGGTGGTGTACAGATGTAACTGTGTTAAAGAAAATGTGCTTTTCAGATCTAGAAATGCTTTTCATCAACTGTAGGCCTTTCTATTCGCCGCGGGAGATTTGCTCGCTCATTCTCATGAGTATTTACATTCCACCGCAAGCGCACGCGAGCTCAGCTTTATAAGAAACTCGCTGATCTGATCACAGACACAGAACAACAACACCCAGACTCTGTTTTAATCATTCTTGGGGACTTTAACCAAGCAAATCTCTCCCGCGAACTGCCAAAATACAGACAGCATGTTACATGTCCCACCAGAGAAAGTAACATATTGGATCACTGTTACACAGTGATTAAGGACGTATATCACTCCGTCTCATGAGCAGCTTTAGGACTCTCTGATCACTGCCTGGTTCATTTTATACCAACCTACAGGCAAAAACTTAAATCTGCTAAACCTGTAGTAAGGACTGTAAAGAGATGGACCAACGAGACAGAGCGGGTTTTTCAAGCCTGTCTCGACCTTACTGATTGGAGTGTTTTTGAAGCTGCTGCCACCAATCTGGACGAGCTCACAGAGACTGTAACGTCATATATCAGTTACTGCGAGGATATATTCATTCCCACCAGGACTTATGTAACATTCAACAATGATAAGCCATGGTTTACAGCAAAACTCAGACACCTTTGTCAGGCCAAAGAGGACGCCTACAGAAATGGGCACAGAGTCTTGTACAATCACCCCAGAAGACTCCACCACAGCCCGCAGCCCCGGGCCAGCGGCCACAGACGGCGCCCTATCCGGAACGCCGGATCTCTGGCAACCTTCAAGCAACAACTGAAAACTCATCTCTTTCGGCAGTACTTGACTTCATCCTAAACTCAAAAAAAAAAAAAAAAAACTTTCCCTCTATCTTTCTCTCCACCTACTAGCTTGTACTTATTTGAACAAAGACTGAGATTTGGTGTTACGAACACTTCCTCTGTCTGACTGCCTCTTCAAGATGAATCGCTTTTTGTATTCCCCAATTGTAAGTCGCTTTGGATAAAAGCGTCTGCTAAATGACTAAATGTAAATGTAAAATGTAAATGTAGTGAAAATTTGGGCTTAGATGGTTTAAACAAACGGCACAAACAACATGCAGCACCTGCCAGGCTACATGCGTTCACGTTAGGGTCCGCCATTTTTTTGTGTCCTGCTGGTTTACCGCTAATGCCCCCCCCATACTTGGTATACTTGGTAATATAAGCTCTTTCTGATTCTGATACAAAATTATATTTTTTCATTACTTAATGTAAGTGTTCAAGATGAGAGTTTACAGTACATTTCGAGCTGTATCGAATGATGTGGAATACAGTGTTATAATGTATTCTGATGTTATTTGTGCTTTTTTCTAACATTGTTTTCCTCCTTCCTGCATGGAAAAGAGCTGCATAAAGATCCTTAACAACTTTCCTTTTCCTATACAATAAAATGGCTGAGTAAATAATGACAACATTTTCAAGTTGGAGTGAACTATTCTTTAAAGTATTAAGTAGGTTTCCCATTGTAACTTACAAGAGTTCACATGTTCATTCTAACTCTCTCCTGTATAACCACATACTTATTTATTACCTTTAAAATGTTTGGAATCAGCAAGTTATTTTTTTAAAGAAATTACTATTTTTATTCAGCAGTGATGCTTTAAATTGAGGTATTTTTCTTTATTTTTAAACAAATGCTGTAATTATGAACATTCCATTCATCAAAGAATCCTGAAAAAATTATCACTGTCTCCAAAAATATTAGGCACCACAGCTGTTTTCAATAAAGAATCTCTTACTTGATTTTGTAAGAGATTTTTGAGTTTACTCAACTTTTTGTTGTTTAACCTGAAAACAAGAAGTTGAGAAAATTCATAAATCTGCTGAAGCTGGTTGCCTTAAACGTTTCTAAAAGTTTCTCACTTTTTGATTTTTTACAGTGCATCTATAGCCACTAATCAATGTAAACGTATAGATATTGTGCACACATGTACATTTATTAAAGCCAGAGCCTGCCGTGTTCATGTAGAAGGAAAAAGAAAGAAATCTTAGCTGGGGGGATATTTCTGTGCTGTCTTTGTCTGGAGACTGAAATTTCATACAAAAATAGATGATCTGACATTTTCTAGAAGGCTCCATCAATTTTGGCAATTGGTAATGCACCATATCAGTGGTAACAGGCAATGCCAATCTTTATTGTCTGGACCCGTTCTAATGTGAATGAAGTCAAAGAGAAATGTGAAAAGCAATTTGCAGAAACTACACTGTCAAATTAATTCAACTTACAGCAAGCAATTCAATCAAGTAGATGAATAAGAAAAATCATATACAAACAAAATGACTAAATTAATCTTGTATGATTATTAGACTAAAGGGACAAGTTTGCAGAAGGTTTCTTACTGAAACTCTGACACTCACTCAATATTTGCACAGGGAAAATTGCACCTTACAGCTGTTGGAGAAACCCTGGCATTATCCACAACATGATAAACTACGAAGCCCAACTCATTCCACATTCAGCAATAATAAATATCCCACCAGCGCTGCAAGAAAAGATGCGTTCAGTTTCACAGTGTGAGTCTCTTGACATCTCACAGTGATAATTTCACCTGCCGTTTCAAACCTACAAAGTGCCAATGCAATTAATATTGTGCATTTAAACATGGAGAGCAACATTTACTTCAGTCTGGCACATTTACAGAATGTTGATTAATGTGTGTTGTCCTTATAAATAAATAAATAGTCTGTATACAGGATTTTCATGTGTTTGTATTGCATTAGTAGATATTATACAGAACTCAATTCTGTAACTTACAGTCTGGTAATTTTCCTCAAATCATCAAGTTAGCCCTTAAAAAGCTTTCGCCTGACAGCTTTCTTCAGACCAGCATTAGACCTGATCAGAAGACTAATTTAATTAGCTTCATCTCAGTACAGCAGCAGGACTGTCCTTCAATAACAGCAGCACAGACACAATTTAAGATTAAGCAAAAGATTTTTTCAAGGTAGTTCTCTCCAAAAAAGCCTTCAGGCCATGATGTAGATGAGTTTGTTTCTTCATCAGATTTGGATAAATTTAGCATTACATCACTTGCTGTATTGTTCTTACAAACACACAGTATTTATCTTCTCCAGATGTTAACTGATGGACTGGAGTGGTGTGGATTATTGTGATGTTTTTATCAGCTGTTTGGACTCTCATTCTGACGGCACCCATTCACTGCAGAGCATTCATTGATGCAATGCTACATTTCTCCAAATCTGATGAAGAAACAAACTCATCTACATCTTGGATGACCTGAGTGAGAGTCATTTTTTAGCAAATGTTCATTTTTGTGTGAACTAGTGCTTTAAAAGGAAGAGTTCAGCACAAAATTAAAATTACTCACCTACTTCACGGTGAGTAAATTAATAAATGAATCCTTTAATCAGCAGCCTGGAATTAGTACAGAAATAAATTACATCATTCACAGCTCAAAAGGTGAATAAAATCTCTTTGTGCTTTTTTCAGACAGTACAGTAATTCAAATCAGTAACAATACACACATATACCATATAATTATAACACATATATAATTAGTTTTTCCTTCTCCTTTGTTTTTTTTCCCCTTTTCTACCAACAATCCTCCACCTGCTTATGCCAAGTCCTTGCAATGCATGACCTAAAGCATAAAAATGCAAAAAGAGATGCTTTCTTTTACAGACAGGAGTGCTGTTTAGGTAAGGTCACATTGTGGCACAAAAAAAAACTCTCTGGAAGCTCTGTGTGCAAGTTCTCCCTCGTTATCTTTTTCCCTTTACATTGTTTTGTTCATTCTCTACTTTCTAGCATCTCTTAATCGGCAAGCCACAGCCGTGATGAGGGCGGCACCTTTCCCGCTGCCGTCTTCTGATTGGACGAGAGTAACCTCACAGTTGGGTGCCAGGTCTCTTAAGGTTTCCCGCATGATGGTGGCAAAGCTGAAGAGACAAAAGAGAAAAGCAGGCATGAATGAACAACAGGCCTTCAGAGTAAAAGCAAAATCTGCTCCTTTGTGAATTTATTGGGTTTTTCACCCCAAACATGGCACTTAAATAAATCTACACTTCTCAAAACTCTCTATCAGTGCTATTTTAGTATTATTTATGTACTGTTACAGCATTTATTATTATTTAAAATTTGCTTTGATTGTTATATTTTCAGTTGTCATTTTAATTTAAGTTAAATTTTTAGACATTTGTGACCCTGGAGCCCAGAACCAGTCATAAGAGCTGATAAAATGTAAAAACTGTAACTTGAATGCAATGTAAGTCGCTTTGGATAAAAGCCTGCTAAATGCATAAATGTAAACGTAAGGGTCAATTTTTCGAAATTGAGATTAATGCATCCTCTGAAGCTGAATAAATAAGCTTTCCATTGATGTATGGTTTGTTATGATAGGACAATATTTGTCTGAGATACAACTATCTGAAAATCTGGAATCTGAGGGAGCAAAAAAATCTAAATATTGAGAAAATCTCCTTTAAAGTTGTTCAAATGAAGTTCTTAGCAATGCATATTACTAATCAAAAATTAAGTTTTGATATATTTATGGTAGGAAATTTACTAAATATCTTCATGAAACATGATCTTTACTTAATATCCTAATGATTTTTGGCATAAAAGAAAAATGTATAATTTTGAGCCATACAATGTATTGTTGGCTATTGCTACAAATATACCTGTGTTACTGATTTAATTTATTTTATTTTAGCTTTATTTCAATTAAAAAAAGATTTTAAGGTTTTAATTGAAAAAGGTTTTAATCTCAGGTAATCATAATCAGAACCTCATATTAACTTATTTCCTATTAAAAAAGTCACTGAGACAGAATATACCAAATAGCTTGTGCCTTTTTAATAGCTGATAGTCTTTAATTTGTTCTTTTTTCCACACACTTAAAGCAAGTGAGAAAAAAGTTGAAGAAAAGAACAAATCAGGGTATAAAGTGAAAATCAAAACTTATCTCAAACTCACTTAATTTCACAGCCTAAATGAAAACAGAAGTGTTTCTTCAATCAAAGCGGTCGCTAAAGGAAAAACGTCCTGCTATGAGCCTTTGCATGGTCAATTTTCACATCAAATCTGTGCCAAACTTTTGCTTCCATATTCAATATCGCTTTCTCAGCATAAAACGGCGTCTGTCATTTTTGATTCATAAAATAACTCTTTTCAGAAGTGATTCCCAGTAAGGTCGGCGGGGGGCTTTTGAAAACAATGTTTAAAAGCTCAGCACGTTCCTCCAGAGAGGTTTAGGCTGATTTTTAAGGGTGATTGATTGAAAGCTTGACAGCATACACTGATGCTTTCATCAAATTGTTAGATAAACTCCTAAAGTTACACAAGGAGGTCTTATCAATCAGGTTAAACAACACTGTATATGGAAAAATGCTATTCTATCATAATAAAGTATCAGGAATCAGGAGTCCAAAACAGACACTGGGTTGTATAATCTGGCGTTGGTAAGTAGGCCATAAGTACAGAGAAACTAAAAGATAACACATGATTAAAAACAAAACCCTAAATAAAAAAGGAACCCTAGCTGTCTATGCAGTAGAACATTTAAATTAGTGTTATGACTAAAGAAAACCGAAGAATGCAAAGATTTTCAACCCCTGGAGCTGTCAAAGTCATCCTAACATTACAGTAAGGTACAGTAACATTCAACTTTTTAATAGTTTGGGGTTGGTAAGATTTTTTTATTTTCCGAAAGTTTCTTATGCTCACTAAAGCTGCATTTATTTGATTTTAAAAAAATACAGTAAAACAGTAAAATAGTGGAAAAAAAGCTGATTTCTGTTTTGAAATATTTTCAAATTAATTTATTCCTGCGATGCAAAGCTGAATTTTCAGCATCATTTCTCCAGTCTTCAGTGTCACATGATCCTTCAGAAATCATTCTAATATACTGATTGGCTGCTCAAAAAATTACCAATTAAATTACTAGAAACAGGATTTTTTTTTTTCAAGATTTCAGAAAGGTCCAAATAACAGCATTTATATGAAAATAAATCTTTTGTGAGCTGATCAAATGCCACTTTTAATCAATTTAATGTGTCCTTGGTAAATAAAAGCATTAATTTTCTTTTAAAAAAAAAACATTTTTTGGACTTTCTTCCCTTGAAACGAAAATCAGAGTTTGTAAACCACATCTAAATTGAAGCTGCAATTGTGTGCTAGTATTATATCTCAGAACAGAGAGTGCCTGGATGAGAAATGATGAAGCCTTGATGACAGCTTTGCCCGAAGCGCTGCTCTGTGATGAATATTGCTGCCTTATGTCACATATAACAGGCTTTAAAGCTACAACGTCTAGTAAGGGGGAGAAATAACTTCAGCTTAACCACACAGCCAATGTAAAGGGATCATTGATTTTTAAAGATTAATCAGTTTTTAGGGCGACTGAGGTGAAAGATGGAAGATCAAGACCTCATAAATACTGCAGGGCATCTAGGAGGGTATCATTTATGTCTCAGCTTTAACATGTTTGCTGCATTAACTAAGCATCATGAGTACAGATCATCTGACACGGTCAGGTCTGGATATTGTGGTAAAATGTTTCTTCCCTGACATTAGCTCATTTTTTCCTCCCCTCACAAAATGCCACGTTACATGTAGAATGTCAATAATGACAAATATCTTTGAAACAAAAAAAAGCATGTCGAATTGCACTGATACTGAAAAAAATCATGCATTGCATTAACAGAGCATGCATTTTAATGCCTTGTGCAACAAACATGCAAGCCCTGAAAACACTAAGCATTCATTTGAACACTTTTTAATATTTGATATTTGAATACTGTTTAAAAAATAATAATAATTCAATACAAAGCATTAACCCACAAAGATTCAGATTATAATTGTTTCACTTTAAAACATCACAGTCTAACTTGAAATGGACAAACTGTGCATCATTAGAAAGATTAAAGGCTCTAGCTGCGATATTTGAGTACTGTTTTAATAAAACTCTGTTGCAGTGACAGTCATTTCTTAATTTATGTCAGGAGTTCAAAATAATAAATCTGTATGTGTGGTATTGAAAAATATAATATCAGCACGCATTAATATTCAGCCACATCTGCAGCGGTTTATTGGTGATGCCATAGCATCACTGAACAGCATCAATAAAGGCTTATAGTCCAAAGACGCGCGTACTTGGAGAAATGTGGATATATTTTCACGTTTACACTGAAAAACATTATTCATTGAATTTACAATTTTTTTTAAGGTAAGTGGTTGCAATAAATTTATTTTATCTACATTTAAATAAACAAATTTTGTTGAATAACTTTCAATATTTTTTTATTAAATGTAGCCAAAATAAATTGTTTGCAACCACTTACCTTAAAAAACTATTTTGTATCTTTTTTTTTTACTTCATATTTCTTAAGTCAGAATGATTATTTCTATATATTTTCCATTGATTTAGGTGATTTTATCACTGTTAATGCAATGCATTATTTTTTCAGTAAGTGCAATTCAACATGCTTTTTTGTTTGAAAGACATTTGTCATTATTTTTCTTCCATAAGATTCACGGTCTGGTTTTCGCTCGTATCTTGGCCACTCACTGCGGGTGGAGTTTGTAGAGCGTGCCGTCCACTCCTACGGTGATGCTGAGCTTCTCAAGGCCACGGTTCAGTCGTATCTTGTCCACCACGGCCGCCAGACCGGCTCCGCAGAGCTGGGCCGCTCGTTTGGACACCACACTGCAAACCTCCTTCACGAGAATGCTGTCATCACATGTGCTGCTGGTCAAACCCAGGTGCTGCAGGATGGAGCGTACCTGCCTCAGCGCCAGACGATCGCTGCAGAAACAGCCCATTAATTATGCTGATAATAATCAAAAATCACAGAACAAATTGCATTGCATATCTCCACCTACAAGACAAGAAGTTTAATTAAATCAAGGTTTTAAAAAAACACTATGCCTGCATTTTTTCCCCAAAGAACATAGATGGAATATAATTAGCATAGATACGCAAAAAAAAAAAAACATGATAAATCAAGCCAAAATTGGCAGGTGGTCCTCAGCTGGAATATTATCTTTATGAATGAACAATAGAAAACAACACAAATCCAATTATACATGCCAAGATGCCTTAGGCTTCTCAAATAATATTGGACATAATCAGTGTGCTTAGCATTTCAATATTATCTGAAGGAAAGCAGAAGGCCCCTGAGACTCAAGATACTAATGTCAGGTGTCGGACACACACATACACAACACACACACACACACACACACGTTTGTTTTTGTGAAAAGTGGGGACATCCCATAGGCGTAATGGTTTTTATACTGTACCAACTGTATGTGCTACTACCCTACACCTAAACTTAGCCCTCACAGGAAACTGTGCATTTCTACTTTCCCAAAAAACCTCACTCTGTATGATTTATAAGCGTTTTGAAAAGTGGGGACATGGGGCAATGTCATGAAAAGTCACCTTCACCTTGTAATACCTGTCATACCTGTGTCATTATACACCTTTATGTCCTCATGTGTCACAAAAACGCACACACACACACACACACAGGTTTGTTTCTGTGAATTGTGGGTACTTTCCATAGACTTCTATTACTTTTATACTGACCAAATTATATTTTCTATCCCCTAAACCTAAACCTTACAGAAAAGCTGCTTGCATTCTTACACTTTCAGATTAACATCATTTACTATTTTTAATCATTTTTTTCCCCTTGTGGAGACTGAAGCGGTCCCCACAATGTCAAAAATTTCAGGTTTTACAGTCCTTGTGGGGACATTTGGTTCCACACACACACTCACCTCTCGATCTGAGACAGGAACTTGGTTTCGAAGATCCCGCGTGATTTCAGTCTCTCTGAAAGTTTGCCACGGAAGAGCAGGCCTTTGGCAGTGAAGTCCAAGAGCACGTTTCTGACGATCTCTCCGAGATACATCCCGCTGATCATCTTCTCATATCTGAAAATCACAGAAAGAGACAAGGAAATTATTCATCGTTCCTCAATAAGGCATATTTTTGCAAACGTTGGAGTGGGAATTTTGGATTATAACACTGCACAGAAAAGATTAGGGAGACAAGCTTTTTTTAATTAACTTTAATTTCAACATGCTGCTTTTTCTTTCACACAGATTTTGGATTAGTTTTTTTGTTTTTATATTAGGCATTTGCTTGACTTTTTTTGTTTTACTTTTGCATTTTAGTCACTGTGGTGCACTTTATAAATTTAATGTTCCATCAACAGTGGCATTAACAAAAATAGTGTTTTAAAAATCTAAAGCTCAAGTACAAAAAAAACATTTATTTATAGTCCGTTATGCATACTTTGAGTTTACTTATATGAATTATTAATATATGAGGTGCATTAAATACATAAATCTGTGTCATATTAATACATTTAAGATCATAGTTTAACCTGAATATGGGATACAATGACTCGAAAAAGTTCCTTTAAAAAGTTAAAACTAACAATTTAATTAAAATAATTAAGGAAGGGGAATATAAAGTATATAGTTGCAGGAACTAGTCAAATGTGTTCTTCTGTGATAAAAAAAAATTAATAAATAAAAATATTATTATATATAAAATTCCATTTAAGTATATTAATTATAATTTAATTTCTTATAATATAATTATCTAAAAAAATTTAAATGATATAAAAATATTACAATTTATTATTATATATTATGTTAAAGTTATTTTAAGCTGTAATATCACGGTTCTTACAGTATTTTTATGAATCTTGGTAAGCATAAGACACTTCATTCAGTAACATAAAATCTAACAGAACATATATTTCTGAACAGTAGTGTTACTGTGAAGTATGCTTCAAACAAAAGCCATCTCAGAAGACCAAAGCAGGACACTCCTGCTGTCCAAAACTGTGTGAAGTTCACCTGGAGCAGAAACAACGCTGTGTGTGTGCAGAATAAAAAATAAATCTCATCTCTATCATAATGTACGGTGGAGAGGCCATCGTGCAGAGTTTATCAGGACATTTAACAGGTGAACATCAGGCCATCTGCCTGCCAAACATATCTCAACAGAAGCTGAACGCTGCAACAGGAAAACAAACCAAAGCTCAGGAGTAAATCAACAACAGAACGGCTTCAACAGAAGAAAATACACCAGAGTCCTGACCTCAAGACTGCATTCAGACCACACAGCCCAAGATTATTGCTGCAGTGAAGAGGAACAGAGGTAAATATTGGTGGAGGACAGCTAACCGGTTATTGAATGTAGGATGAATAAGGGTTTTCCCAGATTTTCTCCACATTGTACACTACATGGTCTGTTCAATAAACACAATTTAAGCCGACTGTGTGCTAACGACTGATGAAGATCAGATCAATTTAATGGTCGATCCATGATTTCCAATCTATGTTTTTCCTCAAACTGTAATTAAAAGCACATAGAGGAAACAAAATAATGCACTCACGGGACACACCACCTAAATTTATTAAATTTACCCATATTTATGTTGTAAAAAGTGGCATGGTTTCCTTTCTTCAAAAAGATATTATAAAATAAATAAATATTTTAATGGTATTTTAATTTTATTTTTCATTAAAATAATTTTAATTTATTATTGTTATTTCTGAGTCCATTTAATTGTAATTAATACATAAAATAACACAATCTTTAAAAAAAAAAGGTCTTCAAAATAGCAAATGCTTTAAGTCATATGCAAGTAAACACACTGGAAGATACACCAGGAATTAGCTGAAAATCTTGCCATTCTCATTTCTCATTCACCTTCAATTAAAGAGCAAAAGTGTGAATTAGGTTTGAGAGTAATGGGGAGATTTTAGGGATTTTGTCTGTTTGTTTTCCCCCCGTTGTTATTGCAATGAAAAATGCATCTTGAAAATCCTATAAAACCTTTCCTTTTCCATTCAGTGGAAAAAAAAAAACCATGCATGTTTCAAATGACTTAAGGCTGACTAAATGAGCACATGTCAGTAAACTGGAGACCACAGATGTAAAAATGGGTTTTCAGTTTGGTTATGAATCTACTACTTACAGGACACATCTGAGATCTTCTTGAAATAGTTTGCTGGAGGCAGTTTAGCAGCTAAACTCGGTTTCATCACGTTTGAAACGAACCCTAGGCACTGCACTAAGCTGAACGGAATCGAATGATCTAAGACGTGCACTGGCTTTAAATTCTGCAAGCATATCCATAATGTATTTTTTCTGAGTCATCCATAAATAAGTAGCAGCACTTTAAAAAAAAAAAAAAAAAAATTAATTTCATGTTTGACTGGAAGCCAGTGCAAAAACCTGACATCTGGTGTGATCCCGGCCAGCATGTGTGTTTGCGCTCAATCTGAACTCCATTAGACATGGCAACATTTCTCTAACGGGAAGCTGACATGGTATAAAGCATCAAGAGTTGAACTCTCACCGCTGTTTCCCAGGGTAAGTGGACTGGTCATCTACAGCTCGATCAAACTTTGTGCAAACATCATCCAGCTCCCCTTGGTCCCCAAATGCTCCCCACTCCATGTTCACACACATACGGCCTTCATCCCCATCCACCAGCTCAACGTTTGACATCTCCTCCATGTAGCACGCGTTAGTCCCTGTGCCTGCAGCAAGAAGACAGAAACACAAATACACCCTCACTCACAAATGATGCTGTGCACAAACACATTTACAGCATCTCCAAACCTGATCTGAGACATCTACACTAAAATACCACGCTATAAAACATCAAAAACTGAACACTTCGTGGTGTGAATTTGAGAGGAATCGACTACATGAATCCTCTACAAATCATCTTGATTCAGCTGCTTAAAGCTAACTGCAAAAATGTCTTAGATTAAAAAAAAATAAAGTTGGATTAAGGTGCATAAATTTCCACAAACGCATAGTATTCCACTTCCTTTTTATATTTAATTGTCAGCTATACCCCTTAGACGTAAAATATTTACTTGAAGTGTCCCCTAAGATTTCTGTGCATTAAACAAAGTTGATGCACACCTGCATTTTATATATCTACAGGTCCTTTTCAAAAAATTAGCATATTGTGATAAAGTTCATTATTTTCTGTAATGTACTGATAAACATTCGACTTTCATATATTTTAGATTCATTACAACACAACTGAAGTAGTTCAAGCCTTTTATTGTTTTAATATTGATGATTTTGGCATACAGCTCATGAAAACCCAAAATTCCTATTTCAAAAAATTAGCATATCATGAAAAGGTTCTCTAAACGAGCTATTAACCTAATCATCTGAATCAACTAATTAACTCTAAACACCTGCAAAAGATTCCTGAGGCTTTTAAAAACTCCCAGCCTGGTTCATTACTCAAAACCGCAATCATGGGTAAGACTGCCGACCTGACTGCTGTCCAGAAGGCCATCATTGACACCCTCAAGCAAGAGGGTAAGACACAGAAAGACATTTCTGAACGAATAGGCTGTTCCCAGAGTGCCGTATCAAGGCACCTCAGTGGGAAGTCTGTGGGAAGGAAAAAGTGTGGCAGAAAACGCAGCACAACGAGAAGAGGTGACCGGACCCTGAGGAAGATTGTGGAGAAGGACCGATTCCAGACCTTGGGGGACCTGCGGAAGCAGTGGATTGAGTCTGGAGTAGAAACATCCAGAGCCACCGTGTACAGGCGTGTGCAGGAAATGGGCTACAGGTGCCGCATTCCCCAGGTCAAGCCACTTTTGAAACAGAAACAGCGGCAGAAGTGCCTGACCTGGGCTACAGAGAAGCAGCACTGGAAATTTTGCATGTCATTCGGAAATCAAGGTGCCAGAGTCTGGAGGAAGACTGGGGAGAGGGAAATGCCAAAATGCCTGAAGTCCAGTGTCAAGTACCCACAGTCAGTGATGGTCTGGGGTGCCATGTCAGCTGCTGGTGTTGGTCCACTGTGTTTTATCAAGGGCAGGGTCAATGCAGCTAGCTATCAGGAGATTTTGGAGCACTTCATGCTTCCATCTGCTGAAAAGCTTTATGGAGATGAAGATTTCATTTTTCAGCACGACCTGGCACCTGCTCACAGTGCCAAAACCACTGGTAAATGGTTTACTGACCATGGTATTACTGTGCTCAATTGGCCTGCCAACTCTCCTGACCTGAACCCCATAGAGAATCTGTGGGATATTGTGAAGAGAAAGTTGAGAGACGCAAGACCCAACACTCTGGATGAGCTTAAGGCCGCTATCGAAGCATCCTGGGCCTCCATAACACCTCAGCAGTGCCACAGGCTGATTGCCTCCATGCCACGCCGCATTGAAGCAGTCATTTCTGCAAAAGGGTTCCCGACCAAGTATTGAGTGCATAACTGAACATAATTATTTGAAGGTTGACTTTTTTTGTATTAAAAACACTTTTCTTTTATTGGTCGGATGAAATATGCTAATTTTTTGAGATAGGAATTTTGGGTTTTCATGAGCTGTAAGCCAAAATCATCAATATTAAAACAATAAAAGGCTTGAACTACTTCAGTTGTGTTGTAATGAATCTAAAATATATGAAAGTCTAATGTTTATCAGTACATTACAGAAAATAATGAACTTTATCACAATATGCTAATTTTTTGAAAAGGACCTGTATATCTATCTCTATATCTCTATCTATACATATAGATCTATCTATCTATCTAGATATACATGTATATATAGATAGACCGACAGACAGCCAGACAGACACATACAGCTGAGGTCAATTAAGAATGAAATGCATATTGAGGCAACTAGACAATCATTTAGTCTTATGCACCCTGAAAGTAAACTACAAAAACCAGAGCAAGAAATCACACCCACCAACAATAAGTCCAACTTCACACTGAGGGTCCTCATACCCACAAGTCATCATGGTGCCTACGGTGTCATTCACAACAGCTACCACATCCAGATCAAACTCCTGTGAGGAAACACAAGCAGACAGAGAGATAGAAATGCATTATCAGCAAGACAAAGTCAATCCACCATGACGGCCTTTCAGGACAAGATTCGTCCGACTGAACATCCACTAAGTACATCTTGTCATTAAAGGCAGAATAATTGCATCTAACAAGTGCAGAAACTGCTTTAGCAGCATTTCGGTGGGTGGCGGTGCTGACCTCACTGCGATGGATGGCGTCTTTTAGCAGTGTGGCCACATCTTCTCCCTCACACCCCGAAGCCTTGAAGCCCTTCGTCCACTTTATCAAGATGCCCTGTGAGGAAGACCGATGGGAACACTGTAGATAAATGTTTCACTGTTTCTGTGTCTGAGAGAGGGGTTTTTTATTGGTAGTATTTCAGAAAAACACCCCCAGACATTTGCTTAACCAGACAAGATGGTTTTGGGGACATCATCATCATCATCATCAGGGGTCATGAACTGCCTGTTTTTTATTTGTATTATTTTCTGAGAACCACTTATAAAGATTTTTGCATCAAAAAACATCTTCTTTAAAAGTAACAGGCTATTTTCTGTCCTGTTTTTGGCGTGGAGGATTGCAGACTCGCTGTGATTGGCTAATAGTTGTGTATGTTTGACAGTCTACATCCTTCACACATGGACGCTGCTGTGATTTAGGTTAAAAACGTTTATGTTTAACAGACAAAGCAATAGTGATCGTGTAATGAAAACAGTAACTCACACTTGTGTTGCGATATTACTGTCGGATCCAATATAGTCTCACGGCATCATCTGTCGGTTTCAATCTTTCTGAAGATCCTGCATCAAATTGTGCCTTGTTTGTTCACATAATTTTACCGTGGATTCGTTTATAAAGGACCAAGTTCTTACTGATGCAGACTGGATCTTCATTAACAATAAAGTTAATTCACTCTTTCCTAATGTTGGGATCAGAAGGAGGGCAACCCCGTAGGCCTGAGAGTTCACCTTTCTCGTAAACACTACATGCGAATTGGTGGGCGGGGCTAAACAGGCAGTGATGTAGAATTGGTGGGCGGGGCTAAACAGGCAGTGCTGTAGAATTAGTGGGCGGGGCTAAAGAGGCAGTGACGTAGAATCGATGGGTGGGGCTAAACAGGAAGTGACGTCGAATTGGAGTGACGTAGAATCAGTGGGCGGTTTTATGTCTACGTGTGTCTTACCTGGTCCAAACGGGTCTGATCGCAGGGAAACGAGAAGGTGAATCCCAGAGGCAGCGATGCTCCCTTCATACCCATATACTCTAGGAAGTCAGCAATGCAGTGCACTATGTGATCAAATAACTGCAGAGGACCACACACACACATACATACACACACACACACGAAGATAAAGGATCATTAATACATACAGTGCATATGTGCTTATCAAAATGAGCTCAACAGAATTATCACTGGAAACCAAAAGACTACATGAGAACAGGTAATGCTTGCAACAAGTGTCTGGATGTGCAATTTCAGCCTACAATACACCACTATGTATGCAGCTGGAAGCTGGATCGTACCGCTTGAGTGCAGTGACCACTTCCAAATAAATTGCAAACAGGTGAGTGCACTTCATGTTCAAAAACAGGGATAGCTTTATTTAGGAGGTTACGTAGTACCTCTAGTGCACTTATCCTGTGATCCAAGACACACAGTACCATCATATATGAGGGCCACTTTCATTTCTTTTAGGCAGCTCAGTTGAGAAACCAAAAAAAAAAGAAAATCAGCATCGTTTTTCCACTGCAATGTCGTCATCATTATGCAAATGAAAGGAATCCACCATGCACCCTTGAATGGGTGTTAATGAAGTGGAGTGTGATTCAAGGGCGTACCTCCTCGCCGGTGCCCTGGGTAATATCTTTGGGGATGGTGTAGATCTTATTATGCATCTCCACGCTCCGTCTTTTCCCACTTCGAACACGCACCAAGAGCACCCTGAAGTTTGTGCCGCCCAGATCCAGTGCCAAGAAGTCGCCACGCTCTGCAGAACATTCACAATAGACTCAGAGACTGTAACAACTTTCTCTCTCACACACACACTAGAACACACACTCTGTCATTCACACACACACCAATTATCTTTCTGGACTTATGGACCGGTCTGGATATGGAGGGGTTATTGATTTGTATCTCATACCAGTTTATCTTGTTTACTACATTGGTCAATACAGGATATTCAGGTTAGTCACAAGTCTTCTTTTGATTCTCCATCTGACTTGCGTTTGAGGACAATCAGTGCACTGACAAGGGGCATCAAAATCTGAGACCACAATGAAAACATTTTTAAGTTTTGGTATGATTTGTAGGTCACTGAGAATGGACACTAATATACTCATCGGAAATGTCTCTTCAAATGTCAAATGATCCTTCAGAAATCTTCATTCAGATCCTACATTTCTTACTATTATCAATGTTGGAAACATATACACACAAAACAGCATGTATGTGTATACACACACACACACTTCCATGCATGTACACACATGCATAATATATACTCGATGTTTTGCATGATTGATCTCTGCCCACAAAAACAAATTATGCATGAAAAACATTCTTAGAAATTGTCGTCATTCTAAGCAAGCTTCAATCAAGATATGATGTATTATGTACTGCAATTTATATTCAAACACTTTCCCTCCTGATCTTCCTTGATTTTTCTGCCAAGATGAAATGACATTTTACTTTGCATGTAATTCATCCCCATTTGTGATCTGATCTTCAAGGCTGTTACTGTTATTTTTTTCCACGAAGAACCCAAACATACATTTTTTGCAGCTGTTTTCATACAACATTTCATACTGGCAAAACCCATTGACAGGTTTTGCCAAGAAAGAAAGACAAAGAAACAAAGAAAAAGAAAGAAAGATCGAGAGAAAGAAATTCATATTTTTTTAAATTATTTAAGAAAAAAGAAAACAAGAAAGAAAATAAAGATATGAAATTTAAATACATAAATAAATGTTATGATGGTGTTTTTGAATCCTGAACGTCTTACAGTATGTTCTGGTCTGTTCTTCAAACTTAGCCATTTCAAATCATAACATATTTGACCTCAGGAATATAGTGCATGAGTCATTTGGAGCACAGTTATGGTGCTTTCATGCTCATGATGAACTGTTGTTCAATAGAAAAGAGCAACATGAGGGAAACATTTCACAGAAAAAGCACTATTTTGGGAGATGAGGGAGAATAAAGGATGGTTCAATTTGAATTTTGTGTGAACTAAAATAAGTCAAAACTCTGTGTTTCTCACTCTGACCTGTTCCATCTGGTGTGGCGCGCACAAAGGTGGGCAGCATTTTGACAGCGGCCGTGGCATGTGTTTTTTTAGCCAAGCCTCGCTTCATCTCCTCCTCCATCCTTCTCTTCACCTCCAGCAGCTGATCCCGATCGAGACGGAGGGAGTCGAGGATACGCTGGCGCTCTGCCTGCTGCTTGGCCAATCGGTGCGCCACAGCAGTGACCATCGCTGCCCCTTTACCGCTGCCGTCCTCCGAGCGCAAGAAGCGCACATCGCAGTCTGGCACCAATAACCGCACCATCTTATTCAGTCGCCGGGCAAACCTTCGGGAGAAACCAGAGCACAAACCAGTGTGTGGGTGAGAGTGAAAAGGCCCCAAAAGCAGAAAGAACGAGGATGGAAAAAGTGAACGATGCACAAAAGATGGAAAACATGGAGAAAAATTAGTTGGTACATCTGAGAATTACTACTCTTGGAGTTGATGCAATGATTGCAATTGTAGTGTGTGTGTGAGTGAGTGAGTGAGTGAATATATATATATATATATAAAAATAAAAATAGACTAGATTCAGTGTATGATCCAAAGTAACTAGCAACTAACAGCTCGAGTAGTTTTTTTATCCGATAATTTTTATTCTTACTCAAGCAACTATTCAAACTATTACTTTAGTAAATATTTCAGTAAATGGTACATAGTACAGTTTTTGGGTACTCTACCCACCTCTGAACAAATAACAATTGTTTTGTAATTTTTAACCCACTTAAAGTACCAAGACTACCTCAGCATCAACATTGTTTCCAGCTGGCAAGTCTAAAAGATTGACAAGCTGAATTTGCAAACAAGTGTCACAAAACCAAGTCTGCAAGCCATATAAATGCACGTACATGATCAGAAAATCTAAGATATAGTGCTGACCCAATATAACCAGACTCTCCTCTATCGATATAGCACCCATTAGACGATCACTAGCTAATTTTTCAGCCATTTTTCAGTCATCAATTTCCATAGTCATTGAGTGAATCGATGCATGAAGCTGTCTCAGCAGGTGGTTGTTAAAAGCCCTAACAATTCAACTCCCTGCCTTGCTAAACTCTCTCTGACAACATCTAGGAAGAATCAGACTCTCGGCAGAAAGATTACGAATCAACTGAAAAGCCGTGGCCCTCATTTGCTCTGATCTAAAATGATGCCACAGTAATTATTCTTGGCCAGTATGTAAACAAATTTTGTCAAACACTTAGTAATAAGACATAAAAGTGCAGAAAGAATGATGTGTGTAAATCCCAGTTCCAAAATTAACTTCTGAAGCTGCACAAAAAGAACCTGCAAGTCAGGAAGTAAGACAGATGCAGATTCCAGGAATAACAGCTGGTAAGTGTGATTAACCCTAGCAAAGCAAAGCTATTTTGATCTTTCTCTCTCTCATTACTCTTCACATGCTTGTCTCTACGGTTCACTTGGATTGTTAACAAGTTTAACTGTTAAAGTGGTAAAGTTTAACTTAAGTTACAGCATTGGTGAAGCTGAATTTGTGTTTCAAAAATTAGTTTTTGTGCCTCAGGGCTCAGTTCTTGGACCGCTTTTCTTCTCTGGCATCACTAGGTTCTGTCATTCAGAAACATGGCTTTTCATATCACTGCTATGCTGATGACACTCAACTCTACCTCTCATTCCATCCTGATGATCCGACGACAGCTGCTCACATCTCAGCTTGTCCAACAGACATTTCTTGCTGGAAGAAAGACCATCGTCTTCAACTCAACCTTGCCAAGACAGAACTGCTTGTGGTTTCAGCAAACCCATCACTTCATCACAATTTCACCACCCGGTTAGGCTCATCAACCATAACTCCTTCAAAATCAGCCAGAAACCTTGAAGTTGTGATTGATGAAAACTGCCCGGTCCTGCAGATTTGCTTTATTCAACATCAAGAAGATCAGGCCCCTTCTTTCTACTTTTGTAACTTTAATAAGGATTAATTAATTAAATTTCTGTACCTTAATTTCTTTAAGACCTACCTGAATAACCTGAAAAGCATTTATTGTTCTACTGTATTTATTAAATTTTTTGCTATTGCTTGTAATTTTGGTTATCTATAGCAATCTCAGAATCTCAGATTTTTCTTTTAAATGAGCATTTTTATCAGGCTCTAATGAAAATAACATGGGATATTTTAGAAAAAAGGCATTCGATAACTGACTAAAAAAAACATTACATTTTTTTTTTTTTTTGGTGTGTTCATGGATGTCTCTGGGCTAAGCCCCAGATATCTACTCATGAAATGTAAATGCCATTGTACATTATGCAATCATGTAGTGCCACAAAAGCGCACAGGTTCTGAACTCTGGACTCACTGTGGGTGGTTCTTGTAGACCGATCCGTCCACGCCGATAGTGGTGCGCAGTTTCTCTGCGGCTTTGTTATCCCGGATCTGCCGCAGGACCGCCGCGAGTGAAGCGGCACACAGATGGGCCGCTCGTGTAGAGACGATCTGACACACTCTCTGTGTGGCCACGCAGTCCTCCGGAGACGGGTCCAGTCCAAGTTCCCTCAAAACCTGCTCCGCACTCACCAGACCCTCGCTGTTCCTGCAGCAGAGAGACAAGATTTGCATCAATATCAGCTTAAGGATATGAAACAGTTCACTAATTATATTTTTGAATGTTTCTTTGACAATTTTATCATTTGAAAGTTTGGGGTCAATCTTTTTAAAATGCATTAAATTTACCAAAATTGTCAATAAAGACTCCTACATTGTTACAGCAATATTTTATTTCAAATAGATGCTGAATATTTTTTTACTTGTGGAAAATTCAGTATCCTTCAATTTAATATTTTTGAATGTTTCTTGGACAATTTTATTGTTTGAATATTTGGGGTCAGTAAAATCTATTTAAAAGACATTAAACTTTTATTCCACAAGGATGCATTAGATTTATTAAAATTGTCAATAAAGACCCAAACAATTTCAAAGCAAAATTCTTAATGATTTCTAATTGCTGAAAATTCAGTTGCCATTACATAAATTACATTTTAAAATATATTAAATTAGAAATTATTTATATTAATAGTTCAACAATATTTCACTATATTATTGATTTTATTGTATTTGTGATCAAATAGTCAAAAGTTTTGAACAGTACGATTTTTAATGTTTTTTAAAAGAAGTCTCTTCTGCTCACCAAGCTTGCATTTATTTGATCCAAAGCACAGTAAAAAAAATAGTAAAAGTTTATAATATTTTTACTATTTAAAAGAATTGTTTTCTATTTGAATGCATTTAAAAATGTTATTTATTCCCATGATTTCAAAGTGGATTTTTTGCATCATTACTCCAGTCACATGCTCCTTCAGAAATCAGTCTGATATTCTGTAATCGTGTTTCTAAGTACAACTCTTGTTAAATCAAATCAACAAATCAAATGCTAAGACATTAAAACATGTAAACACAGATATACACAGACATACATTATGTTTCTGGCGTGAATAATTCAGAATTTAGCTTTTCTGAAAATGTTATATGTCAAGAATGTGCGTGCAAGCTGTTATTATTACTTCAGCTTCTGATTTATTTACATTTTCATTATAGATAATTAATAAAAATATCGTTTTAGATTTCAATTATCACAAATGTGCTCACTTCAGGCTCCAGAGAGTCTAATATCTGAACAGGTTTCATAATGTTAAACGCACAGGAGAAGTCTAACTCTCTTTCACAGCACCAATGTGCTCAGTCTGTGAAGAGACAGCAGCTCTGACATTAAGAGAAGCCCATGCCAGTCATTTTGAGAAGCGTGTCATTTCTGCTGAGACCACAGGTGTTCTCCCACGGACGTCTCGAGTGCTCGGTTTGCTGGAGAGAGAACTAAATATGGGGTAGTTAATTGATGAAGTGAAACAGGTCTGCGCTGACTTCCAGCTTTTGGTTGGCATGACGAGGGCTCCGTTTAATGAGGCTGAAACGCAAGCAGGCTTGATCATCATTTTAAAGCACTGAATAGTTACTAACTCAGTCTTACTGCACTCAAAAAACTGTCAAAAACCTTTTTTCTGTTTTTAAAACTTCAACATTAATGCTAGACTCTAACCTTACACTCCAAATCAATTTTTGCACAAAATAATAATACAAGAAAGAAGCGCTGCAGGTGCGTGAATCCTCACCTTCATGTTATTTATGCTGTTTTTTACGTGTATAAAATGAATCCCTGGAAAACAAATTTAGGTATTGGTAATGGGTCAAGCCACCTATCAATTTAAATTTAATTTATTTGTAATTTATCAATCTTGTCGGTTAACGGTTAATATGGCATAACGACCGTCGGTTAGGAGAAATAAAATAACTGGAATGAACTTTCATATTTCCTATAAACGTTAATCAGAAAAATAATAATAATACAACTGCAAATGTTTATGATCATTGCTTGATTATCAACAGTGGCCTATCTATCTAGTCTATAACAAAATACAAAAAAAATACAAAAAAAACATGACACTTAATAAAAATTATTTTATGTAGACCTATACAATTTAATATAGGCTTTTTTTTTGGTTTCAAATGGATGAAGAACTGCTAGCCTAGCCTATAATTTACGCAATAGGATAAATTATGTATGGAAACAGCTCAAGGGCAACATTTATTTTGCGATACACTAAAACTTATACGACAGTTCGTTTTTTTAGGGATGACGTCATGACGCACAGCACTTTATCGGTAAAAGGCCAGTTGGATGGAAACAGGCTCTAGACAGCAAATTTCGCAAAGTCTTTTTTAACGCATATCTCTTTGTCGATAACAAAACAGGGCAAAATCTGGATGGAAACTTGATTAATAACACAATAGTAGCTATGCAGAATATTGAATTTGGATCGGTCTGACCCCGATCCAGCCAATGCCAGTATCGAAGCGATAGCGATCCTGAATAACGGATCAGCACACCCCTAGCTATAAGTGAAAAGGTCCGCCCCCTGTTGTCCTCTCATACCAAAATGCATATTTGTTTATTTGTCTAGAACTCTTTTGGACTGATTTTACTGTGTTTGATCGGTGCATATTTCTCTCCTGATTCAGATCAGATGACTTCTTCACTGGAGAAAGCAATATTATGGACTCGTATTTCATCCGGAAGCAATGATGTTAAAAACATCTTGATAGATTTGTTTTTTACAAAAATGCAGCTTTTGTCTTCTCCAGATGTTAACTGATGGACTGGAGTGGTGTGGATTACTTGTGGACTATTGTGATGTTTTTATCAGCTGTTTGGACTCTCATTCTGACGGCACCCATTCACTGCAGAGCATCATCCATTGCTGAGTCGCTGATGCAATGCTACATTTCTCCAAATTAAATTCAAAATTTTGGGGTGAACTATTTCTTTAAAAACAGGACTTAGCTATTTTATTTATTAACTTTATCAGTTTTAGCTTACTTCTGCTGCCCTTTTCTAGTATAGCAAGAAAAACACAAGCACAAAAAGGTACTGACTTATTATTTTCGATGGCAGAGACGAAGGATGTCTTGAAGTGGCCAGTGGTGAGCAGATCTGGAGTGGTGTGTCCCTGGAACAGCAGGCCGTCTTTGACCATCTTCACCAGGATGAGCCTGACCAGCTCGCCCATGTACATCCCACTGATCATCTTCTCGAACCTGCACAAAAACAAAACATGCAGCACAGAAAGTCAGAATGATAAGCGTGATGAACACGCATGTTACGATGAGCACACATTACGACGAACACAGAAAGATAAACACGCATCTTATGGTGAACGCGCATGTTACTATAAGCGCACGTTATGGTGAACACGCATGTTAGGATGAACACACATTACAATGAACACGCATATTACAATGAACGTGTTATGATGAACATGCGTTACAGTGAGCATGCATGTTACAATGAACCCACGTTACTGTGAACACGCATTACGATCAACATACATGTTACGTGAACACTCATTTTAAGTTGAACACGCATGTTACGATGAACACACGTTACCATGAACGCATGTTACAATGAACACAAATTACGGTGAACACTCATGCTATGATGAACACGCATGTTAAGATGAACACACATTACGATGAACACACATGTTACGTTGAACACATGATTTTTTTTTTATTTTAACGTTCCACGAGGTTTCCTTATAATGTTAATAAAGTTATTTACACACACACAATAAATAAATGTGGAAAAATTTGGAATAAAAATGTGGAAATGATTTTCAACCCTCATTCTGACCCTCTCTATAAAATGACCTGTTTTTAAGGGATGAGTCCCCAGCTACTGACTCAAAATGTCTCTCTTTGCACATGTACAGTATTTGTGAAGCATTCGTATAGTTTGTATTTTTTATCCTTTTAGTTTGTATAGGGTAAATACTTATATATAGTATACTTAGTTAAATCTGTGAGTAGGTTAGTTGTGTATAGGTTGTATGTCTGTATTTATGTAGCACCGTGGTCCTGCGAGGCACGACATTTCGTTCCACTGTATGTCCCCACATGTGGTGGTGATGACGCAGTGGATAAGACACATGCCGTTGGTGTGAGAGACCCGGGTTCGAATCCACTGTGAGACACCAATGTGTCCCTGAGCAAGACACTTAACCCCTAGTTGCTCCAGAGGCGTGCGACCTCTGACATATATAGCAATTGTAAGTCGCTTTGGATAAAAGCGTCAGCTAAATAAGGCAATCGATTGCCATACTCCATCACTGAGGGCATTTAGAGAGCTCAGCAACAAGCACTCGAGGCATCATGGGATCTGATTACAGTTCTGCATTTTCTGAGCTTTCAAAGTACTGCTTCTTAAATGAAAGTGCATGTGGAGTCACAATGACTAGGGCCAGGAGCTGCAGCTTTAAAACCCTCGAGATCCAGACTAATGCACAGGTAACGATGGCAAAGAAGTTGATGGAAAGACTCTTTGTATCTACTACAGCAGGAACATATGCTCATCCTAACATTGTTCACACTTGCCTTCAAGGAATGAAGGTGTATGCATGAATGCCTGTGACGAGGTGTCACCACGGTGACAACCTCGTTACCTTCTTCTGTAATTGCCTAGTAGTAGAACCGGATGACTCGGCTGCCCTCTGGGGAAAAGGCCTTCAACGGCTTTTTGTGTCAACAAAAGACCTCTGGGGAGCCCAGGTCACAAAAAAAAAAAAAAAAAAAAAAAAAAAAAAAAGTACACTACTTAAAGTGCTCTATTTTCACACACTATTTTTGTACTTATATATATATATATATATATTAATTTTGTCTCAAGATGCACACCAGTATTGTTTTTTTTCTAATGCATGATTATAAAGTCTACTTACATTTCTACTTAAACATTCCTTAAACATCTTCAACATCTTATTAAATCAGGCCGTTGTCCCCACATGCTTTAAAGCTACCACCATCATTCCAGTCCCAAAGAAGTCATCTCCATCCTGCTTCAACGACTACCGTCCAATAGCACTCACTCCTATTCTCATGAAGTGCTTTGAACGGCTAGTCTTGCACCACATCAAGTCTCCTAACTAGCTGCATCACTGTGTGGTATGGCGCTTGCAACGCATCCTGCCGCAAGTCACTTCAACGCATAGTGAGAGCAGCTGAGAAGATCATTGGTGTCTCTCTCCCCTCCCTCCAGGACATCTACAGCACCCGTGTAGGTGCAGGTGATCCCACCCACCCAACACACAGCTGCTTCAGTCTTCATCAGGCTGTCAGGAAGCTGAACTGCCTCCCGTCCTTGCCCCCCCCTCCCCTCTTTTACCCCATGCAACACTGAACTCTGATACTACGACCTAACCTAAGCCCTTTCTGTGAAACCAGGCCCTAGTGTGCTATTTTGGGACACCATGAATATGAAGTAAAATGTGCTTTTAACATGCCATCTCTATATTTAAAAAATGCATTTACTTACCAATTGTAGTACACTTGAACCCATCTTTTATACACTAGTACACTACAAGTGGCAACTAAATATATTTTTTTAAATACAGAGATAGTATGTTAAAAGTGCATTTTAGTTCATATTCATGGCGTTCCAAAATAGCACAGTTGAGTACACTTAGTTAATCTTAAGTTTAAGTAATGTTCCCTCCTGGTGGAATGACCTGCAAATGTAAATATAAATACTTAAAATAGTTTTAAAGATTAAAGTTTGAATGTTTTGAAGGCAATACAGTCTATCGGAAGAACAGACAGAAAAACAGATAGCTAGAGTACCTGGGGTGGCTTGTAGGGTGGTTGCTAGGGTGTTTCTAGGGTACCTGTGGTGGTTGCTAAGGTAATGCTCTGTGGTTGCTAGGGTACTTGGGGTGGTTGCTAGGGTGTTGCTGTCCAGTTGCTAAGGTGCTAGGGTACTGCTATGCAATTGCTAGGGTATTCAGTATGGTTGTTAGGGTATTGCTATGTGGTTGCTAGGGTACTCTGGGTGGTTGCTATACATTTGCTATTTCTTTCTTTCTCTGTGGTTGCTAAGGTGTTGCTATGCGGTTGCCATAGTACATGACGTGGTTGCTAGGTTGGTTTGGATGGTTGTTAGGGTGTTGCTCTGCAGTTGCTATGGTACTCAGGGTGGTTGCTAGGGTGTTGCTATGGTACCAGGGGTGGTTGTTCTGGTGTTACTAATAGTAGAGCACTTTAAGTACATTATGCAAGTATACTTTTTTTAACCTGGGAGTGACTCTAACTGTCAGGTGCAGCACTGTCACTCACAGCTGTTTTCCAGGGTTGAGGGAGCCAGCGTCGATCTCTCGGTCAAATTCGGTGCGGATGTCGTCCAGTGCACCATCGTCACCAAATGCACCCCACTCCATGTTCACACACATGCGCCCTTCATCACCGTCCACCAGCTCCAGGTGACGCATCTCCTCCATGTAGCATGCATTGGTGCCCGTCCCTGTAAAATAAACACACCCAATTTGTTTGCATTGAAGATTCCTGGAAATTCTGCTTGACGTTACATGTTGCATGCAAACCCATAATTACACCCACATTAAAAATGTTTCACGCAAATAAATAAATTTAAATGTTACAGCTTGAAACTGAGAGTCACTTCAAGGCAAGCCAAGGCAAGTTTATTTATAAAGCACATTTCATACACAATGGTAATTCAAAGTGCTTTACATAAAATAATCACAACAATAAATCAAGGAATTTAAAAACTTTTAAAATTAATTTAAAATGTAGCACAGTACTTCAGCAGATAAATAAAAGCTATATTTTACCAAAATAAAAAAGTAAGGTTACACTTTATTTGTGTATGGTATGGTTAGGATTAGGGTTACTTGCATGTAATTATGCATCATTTATTGTTATTATAATAGTACATGTAACGTGTAAAAGGGCACCTAAAAATATATTTGTAGCAATAGCCAACAATACATTGTATGGATCAAAATTATCCATTTTTCATTTATGCCAAAATCCTTAGGATATTAAGTAAAGATCATGTTCCATGAAGATATTTTGTAAATATCCTACCGTAAATATATCAAAACTTAATTATCAATTAGTGATATGCATTGCTAAGAACTTCATTTGGACAACTTTAAATATTTTGCATTTAAAGACCGACCGAAATGACCCAAACTCAGACACTTCAAAAAAGGTTAGCACTCTTTTTGACCAATGAATTTCCATGACATCTCCATTTTACAGTAGTTCATGATTAATGCACAAGTATTTTTCAAAGGATTTCATAGGGTTTGCTGAAGATTATTTCCCATTCATATGTATAGGAGATTCATACTTGTTTATGTATAAACATCTCCACAAAGAGAAATTAAAAGACCTGAGATTTGAATGTGGCTCAATGCAGGATTGAGCTTTCTGAGACTCCATGCAGAGCATAACCAGAAATTTACATTAACTATATACACTTCCATAACTTTCAACACGGCATTACAATTTCATGACTTTCAAGAGCCCTGGAAATTCAAAATGGTAAAATGTTCCATGACTGTGGGATCAATACCTCCTCCTTTTCCGAGCTTTGTCCAAATTCATTTTCTGTTTTGATGTAGCATTAAGAAATCTGATTTATAAGCCTGTGCAACCATATTAAATATGTATTCAGGGGCTTCGATATCTCTACAGTGCAATGTTGAATCTTTAGTGATGAATTATTATAAAGAAAGTTTACTCCATCTCTGCAGCAGCCAATGCACATGAGCAACAAAAGAAAGGAGAGTGTTCAGTTTTATTATATATGAATCATTATGCATGAAGCCTGTAAACATGCTAAATCTGTCCTGCAATGATAAAGGCATGATGCATGTTGAGGCCAGACAGCTTTTGAAAGATTAGGATTTTTCAAGGAATGGCAAAGTAGCTACATAAAACGACACGAGGAAGAGCAAATAGTGACACAATTTCCTTTACCTGTACTTTAAAAGATAACACATCTACAATCTGTGCTTTGCATATGAACTATACTTTAAAAAAAACATCATCTGGTAGTCTGTAATCCAATGAGAAGACACCAAAGTAATTGAAATGTCTAGCCAAGTGGTACAAATCCATCATCACGTCCCGTCATAAGAATGACTGTTATCGCCCGTCTTTGCTTTGCGTATCTGAACTCCTACTAAAGCTGATAACACACTGGGAAGTTCAAGAAAATGCCAAAGATATGATGCATGCTGGGTGTGTCTGTGCTGATGCATCATGCCTTTTGCTCTATTACTCTTACAAAGACTTGAGCAGCGCAGCCAATTCATCCGCTGTGATTGTGAAACATCATTTCTTTATCTGTGTGGGAGTCTAAAACAGAAAGCTTAGTTAAGAATATAATAGTGGATGATGCAAACAGCTCGTGCCTTAAAGGTGTGTAATGCCAGGAAGGAATTTTTGTATTGATTTCTCTACAATGCATTTTTTCTGCAATGCAATTCCTCTTTGAAACCACAGCCTGTTGGTTAAGAACTGTGAAAAGCACATACTCGGTAGATTCCTGCAAATCCTACAATATTGTGTTCAACGGTGCACGCAGGGGAATTTACTTCATTACATCTTCACGATGTTCAATTATATTTCAATTGTAGACTCAACATTTACATTTATGCATTTAGCAGACGCTTTTATCCAAAGCGACTTACATTGCATTCAAGTTACAGTTTTTACATTTTATCAGCTCCATCAACAGTGGTCTGGCTCAGTGGGAAATGACCAGGTAAGCCTTGGGTAAGCTTGTTTTATTAACCCAGCTACAAGTAAAGCCTACTGTAGTCTCTCAACACTGACGTATGAGTCAAAATAAAGCAGCTGCCTTCAGCTAGACAGGATTTTCTTCATTTGCATGAAAGGAATCATGATTAAATACAGACTTCTTGTTAAGTTCCTATTATTTACTAAATATTTTACCTACACATTATACACTTAAATTTGGCAGCAAAACTGTTATTTTATATAAAATAAAATATGCAATATTTGAAATACTGAAATATTATTATAATTTAATATAACCGTTTTCTATTTTTAATACATTTTAAATGTAATATATTACATTTAAAGGGATTGCAAAGCTCAATTTCAGCATATTTTGAGCCCAATAATTTTTTTCTCTTATAATTATTTATATTTAGTCATTTAGCACACTTGGATCCAAAGCAACTTATAAATGAGGACAATGAAAGCAATCAAAATCAAATATTATCAATGTTGAAAACACTTTTTCTTTTTTTTAAATCATGACAGTTTGATTCTTAAATGAACAGATTTTATTTTATAATTTATTCACTCCAGCTGTCTTCACCCTGAAATAAAACTTTGGCTGTTTTTTCCACTTAAATTTAGCTCTGTATTTGTCATCTAATGTGAGAGAGTGTTAAAATGATGTACAAATTAGAGACTGTAATAACTGAGGCTGTGCATGGCATATAAAGTTGTGTGAAAGGCTCGGACACATCTGCTCTAGCCTCTATAATTACACACATTGACACACTATTGGGGAACATGAATCAAAACAATTAGTTCTTTAAGTGGTGTGTGAGAATTAGCATTGTGAAGATGCCAGCAACATCATTTTGTTAGGCCATTATAATAGGCCTGAACAGGCAATAACATGTGCGCTCTAATATTCCCACAACCAATAACCAAACAAAAGGTCTGTGTTTGAATAAAGCCCCTTTCATTCACAGTAAGCACTCCTGACAATATCCCTGACACGCTGGCTGATATTTCCCACTGATCTCAGCTTGCATATGAGTGTGAATGTAAGACAGTGACCCACCGACGATGAGGCCGATCTCACAGTGATGGTCATCATATCCGCAGGTCATCATGGTGCCGACGGTGTCATTGATCACAGCCACAATGTCAATGTCAAAGTCCTGAGGAGATAAAAATACAATGTTGCCACTTGTTTGTTGTTTTGAAGCAAGCTGAGGCACAAAAGGTCAAACAAAGCAATGTGGCAGTGAAACTGTGTTACAGCCATTTGACTGGGTTCTGCTAAAATCAGATGAACTTGAAGATTGGCTAGTTAGCATGGTCTGTAAAATAAAATAAAGTAAAGCCAAATTAAATCAAATTAAAAATTAAATTAAAATAAATTAAATAAAAAAAATAAAAATAAAAAAATTCAGTTCAATTAAGCAAATTAAGTAAAATACAATAACAATTAAATAAAAAATAAATAAATTTTAAAATTATGTAAAATCAAATTAAATACAATAAAAATTTTATTTAATTTAATTAAAAAATATATATATTAAAAAAAAAAAAAAAACATTTTAGCAATAATTCTAATTATATAATTTAATAATTATAATAATAATTGTTTTTTGTAATCCAAAAATATTATTTACATGATTTGAATTGAATTATTTCTCTATTGAGCAGCACTTCAAACTATGCTTGTTACTCTGGTACCATCATCACATCAGTTCCCAAGGGCAGAATTCAAATCATTGGCTTCTGCCTCTGTCAAGTGCCTTTGAGATGGAAATGCTAATGGACAGTGTCCTCCACTGTAATGTACAACCTCAAGCCCTTGCTCTCCTTGTTCAGAAATACCTTATGAAACGGACAAAACATCGATAGCATTCAGAATACTCTTGGGTGCAATAATACTAATTCATTATGTTTTCATGTCTTATACATTATGTAAAAATGTGGACATAAAATGTCTAGAATATTTGCAAAACATGATGAATCATAAGGCATATGAATCCGTGCTTTAAGCCATTTGACATATCATAGCTACAGGTTTACTTTAAATATGCACAGATAAATATTCAGTTATAGTGGATGATAATAATTAAAAATGTTCAAATAAGAGAATCGGGTAAGTGTTTTAAGTTGAAAAGTTTGAGGCGATAAGGTTTTTCCTTTTTTGAAAATGCCTCGTATGCCCACCAAAGATGCATTTTAATTGAAAAACATTTGTTTGTTTGTTTTACAGTAAAAACAGTAATATTGTGGAATAGTATTGCCATTTAAAATATCAGCCCTCTATGTGAATATATTTTGAAATTAATTTATTCCTATGATGTGCAGCTGTATTTTCAGCATCATTACTCCAGTCTTCAGCATCACATGATCCTTCAGAAATCATTATAATATACTGATTTGCATATGAAGAAACATTTGGATTATTATCGATGTTGAAAACAGTTGCGCTGCTTAATAACTTTGCAAAAACTGGTACTTTTTTCTTTTTTCCAAAATAACATATTTGAACCAGTAAAGTATAAAATCTATCGGTTTTAATTCATCCTTGCTGCATGGAAGCATCTATCAATGAATTCAGTTAATAAAACCTTCATAAAAAGGAAAGATAAGTACAATTCTATATACATATATACAGACACACACACACACACACATAAAGCTCAGAAGCTTTCACACATTGTTAGGACTGTATTACAGGACTATTAAAGCAATAGCTTGTGGATGTAAAAGCATGACGCACCGACTCGGGACACTCACCCCTCTCTTCTTGATGGCTTTTCTCAACAGGCCCACAACATCTCTCCCCTCCACTCCACTCGCCTTGAAGCCTTTGGTCCAAGACACCAGAAAACTCTGCACAGAAATAAGAGCAACCATGGAAACATGACAATCTCACAGAAGAGCTGCTAATTTTAGTGTTTGCTTCCCTTCTCATCTCACCTCATCTAGTTTGGTCTGCTGGCAAGGAAATGAAAAAGTAAAGCCAAGAGGCAGCTTCTTGTCTTTGATGCCCAGTTTCTCAAGGAAATTAGCCAGGGATTCAGCTATGTGATCGAAGAGCTGGAAAAAAGGTAATGATACGATTAATTTTAAGAATGATTTAAATACATTGATTTACTTAGATGAAGGATTCATTACAAATAAAAGAGTCCCGTGACAAAAAATATAAATATGGCCCCCCAAAAAAATTTAGTTTTTTAGGTGGATAAAAAGTTTAGATACAAGAACTGAAAATATCAAGTGCAAAAAAAAAGTAATATTTAAAGTACATGTATTTCATACCAAGTATAGTTAAAATCTATTAACATGTTTTCTGAAATATTGCTTGAGCCTTACTGATATATAAAGTATAATTAAACTTTATTTGGAATATTGTGCACAATGCATATTTCTTAACATTAAGCCTAAAATGTGTTTTAATGTCAGACTTTAAGTATACCAGTTTAGTACAATTGCATGGTATTTTTATTAAGCACATAAAAAGCTGTAGCATTAATTCAAATACATTTTATTGTGTATTTATTTTTCACTAAGGACGTTGGCCCAAAGGTGTTATTTTCATCTTTCAAGTATCATGTGTTTAGAGGCTATAGATTCATAATAAGCACATATTATGTCAGGTATGATTGGTGTTTTTAAATGAACAGCTCTTCAGGTTAAACTAAAGTGGAAACATGCATCTCTTGAAAGTGAAAAGCATCCAAAAGGGGACTGATAATCAATATGTGGCGCGGTCTCCTCACATCGTGCATTACACACAGAAATTATAAAGCAGTAATGCCATGGGCTACAATGAGGAACCAGGTGCAACTCATCATCTTCTGCCAGCTGGGTTCCACCTTCTGCTCATGCACACTCAAAGGACTCTTGTGGCCGAATGCAATGATTGAAGTCCAGAAACATGTGAGAAGTGGGGATAAAGTTTGTGGGAAAACATAGGTTTGGATTTCACCAGGATTGCTTCAGTTCCCAGCCACCTAGATGCACATTTCATTCAGCACAACCCTAGTAAAAAAGTTATATATTTAAAATACATTTATAAGTATAGTTCAAATCTATTAACATATTTACTGACAGATAAGACTTACTGATATAAAAATTATAATTAAACTTTATTTTGCATATTACTTGTGTACAATGCACTTTTCTTAATATTAAGTCTAAAATGTGTTTTAATGTCACTTTTGATGAGAATCGTATGATCTTTGAATAATATCAGACTTTAAATGCAAGATATTTAAAATGTACCTGAAGTATACTTGCAATAGTTCCACTTTAACACAATCAAATATATTAAAGTATATCTTTAATTGGACTTCTCCTGTTTACCAGTTTAGTATAATAAAAGTACAATTGCAGGACATTTTATTAAGTACATGAACATAAATGTATTTGTAGCATGCAATAAATGCAAATACTTTTAAGTATGTTTATTTTTCACTATAGGGAATGTTTGATTATTTCTAAATTTCATGGCAATTGATATGATTATTATGCAGAAGGTTTGTTGTAGCATTACTACAAAATATCTTCTTTGTTCCACAAAATAAAGCAAGTCATACAGGATTGGAACAATATCTGAGTGAGTAAGTGAAGTCAGAATGTTCATTTTCGGGTGAACTGTCTCTTTAAATATGACGCACTTATTAATGAATCAATATTTCTGCAGCATGAGAAGTTTTGCAGGCAGGTTTATAAACATAAATATGGACATGGCATGTTTAGTGAATGCTGAAGAAAGAAAACACAACCAGAAACGCTCCTCACCTCGGACCCGCTGCCTCTCATGATGTTCTCTGGAATAGCGTAGATCTGGTTCTCCATCTCCACCGTTTGCCTTCCATTACTGGACACTTTGACCAGCAGAACCCGAAAATTTGTTCCTCCCAGATCCAGAGCAAGGAAGTCTCCCGTTTCTACAAACAAAACCAATGCAAATTTATCTTAAATGAACTGAAGAGCTTAAGAATAAAGACAGCATCACAAGAACATGGCGGTAATGCTACGAGAATCTCAGTTTTGCAACATGAACATTTTACAACAAATGTTCAGAGTTTTGAGAATAAATGTCACAGTATACTTTAAGAAATAAATTCAACACTATGAGAAAGTTATGAAAACAAAGTCGTAATGTTATGAAGCTGTAAAGAAGGTAACATCAAAGAGGATGTTCTTCTAAAGCATTCTCTCAATGTATGACATGTTATTGTACTTCGGAGTCTGTTTCTCCATTTGCATAATTCATTTAACATCAATTCATTAATGTTGATGCATTTGCTGTTATTATTGAATAACATTATATAGGCTAGGCTAGGGGTGGGCGATATGGATATTTTTTTAGAAATATCACGATTCACGATTTTATCACGATTCTTTGTCATGTTAGTTTTACTATTTTGGTTTTACAAGTTGTCTGAGCATTACAGCCAAACTAGAAAAACAAAGATGCATGGCAGATATTTAGGCCAAAGATAAAAATCTTTGTCATTATTCTATCTTTCTTATTAAAAAATAAGAACAAAGATACACATTACAAAAAGCATGTTTAGTGTCCTGTCCCTTTAAGAGCTGCACGCATCTAATATACAGACACGCATCTGTTTCTCTCTTAACTATTTACTTTCATTTTCGAGATAACCAACTGAGTCTGTATGTAAACCTTGTGTGTTTTGACAGTATTTGCGCAAAGGATAAGTTAGTTGAGTAATCAGGCGCTGTTAGACAGGCTTTTTAGCGCGCGTGCTTCAGGTGTATGCGCTCAGAACAAGCGCACGTCAGACCAGCGCGTGAATTAAACATTTAACCAGCAAGGCTTGTGTGCAAATAATGTACTTTTGCGATCGCGAATAAGTGCAGTGTCCTGTCAGAGTAACTCTACTGCTGTATGTGGTGTTGTACAGTATATAGAGACGGAGACCAGAATTGTATTTGACAATGTGTGCTGTAGCACCATACTACCATATTTCTTCAAAAGCAGATCGTGGAGACATTTTTATCGTCCACGATCAAAAATCATCATATCGCACACCCCTAGGCTAGGCTAATATGCTGCATTATAGTGATTTTCATTCTAAACACGTCATGTGAAAAACTCCACATGGCTTAATGTTCTAAAACAAGCAGCAGGAAAAACTATGTTCTGACCTAACAGAAAAACTTAAAACCACTCGGTTTCATTTGTGTCTTTGTTGTATTTTATTTATTTGTGGTGTTGTTTGTTATTTGTTTTTATTACTGACTGCTCACTTGTCTTCAATAATGTCTGAAATATAAATAGTGATGGTGGTAGTTTTTGCAATGGCATCGAAATGGGTAAAAATAATAAATAAACAAAATTAAATAGATAAAATATATATATTTATACACACACATATATACACATACATACATGCATATATTGTGTATATATATATACTGTATATATAGGCAGGGCTAGTGACATTTTTGGCAGTGCAATTTTTATTTATTTTCTTCATTTTCCATGTGAGACACCTCCCAACAAAAATCACCCCATGATTCATTCTTTCCAAATAAATTATGTCATCTGGTGAAAACTGCTGTATTTTTTTCATATGGCAGTATATTGTGAAAAAAGGAATATCACAATGTGAGTTTTTTCCAATAGCGTGCAGCCATAGTCCATTGCCAAACACCCACACTATAATTCATGTGTAAAGACATGTTGTATATTGGGTTATAACTTGTTTTTCAACACTTTATTATCCTAATGTTACAATATTTAATGTGGAACTAAAATGCAGTCCCCTCCCTGCGATCAGACGGGCCATGTTTCTGAACACTGTTCATATCCAGTCTCTGTGTTCATGTACTAATCCGTTTCAGTTTGCAAGCTGATTTCAATAATAATTCTTTTTACAGGAAGTTCACATTTCTGTAACCTCACAGTGAAGTTACAATTTTGCTTTCTCATGATGATGAGACCTCTATAGAACTAGTCCTTGCATGCTTTTCTGTGCCTAACACACTTGACTTTCCACTTTCAAAAGAAATCGTTTGTTGAACGAACAAGGTGAGGGCAGATGTGTGAAGCACAGGCCAGACCTTCGTACTTGTTATCCTGTGCACAAAAAATCATTCTGTGGTGAAGTAAATACTACAGAAAAACAAATGTAACTTCTACACGAAAAAGATAGATCAAGCAGTAATTAAAAAAAACAAAGTAAATTCTCTATTGGTACTCAATTCAAGCTAAAGTTTCAAATTAAGTAAAACCTAATCAACTTTTCTGATAGTGGTGTTCCCATCATGCACTGGGGCATGAATAATTAATAAGGCTGTTTTCCAGCTGTAATTACACTGTTTTATCATTGATTTTGTTGTTAGGTTTAGTAACTTGCGATTTTGGAGCTCATTTTCTCCTCAAAATGACAAATTTATGCTCAAAAATGAACCACAGAATGTTACAGTATTGTGTACCAAGTATTGAAATCTCTGTTCCGATGAGTTCCACATTAATAATTATGTAGATATGGTGTCTACATGATATCTATTGTATTATTTACTCATATGTTTCTAAGCAACAAACACTTTAAAAGCTTGGTTTAATTGGGTGCTATACATGGGCATGCATAAAGCTCGTCTCAAAGCACCTGCTAAAGTAATGATTATGAATGCATAGGGGAAAAAGACATTAATTATTTATTAATAAGTGCTTTCTCAGTCAGTGTCGGCTAGAAAGATGTGGCCGAATGTCATTATATGCCTGACTCGCCATTTCCAGAGTAATGGGTGTGCCTTAAATAGAGAAATGCATAGGGTTGTGATGGATTTTCCCACCGGTTAATCGACATGTGACAACACCGGTATCACCGTTATGGGGGGTTGTTTGAGTTTTCCCTCTTTTCCTCACTTTCCTTCAGTTTTAAATAGCTTGTAAAAGCTCCGAGCTCATTTTACTTTCACTTTCAAATTTGCGGCAGTTCGGTGTCAAGCGGTTGTTTGTTTTTAGTTCGTTTGCGTTTTCCCACTTTTCTTTGCTTAAATAACTTGTAAAAGCACGGTGCGCATTTTACTTTCACTTTTAAATTAGCAGTAAATTCAGCATCAATTGCTTGAATTCAATTCAACGTAGAACATATAACTTAACAAAATGAATAAAAATACACCATGCTATATGCCTAATATAAAATAACTGATCAATTATAAATAGGTATACAAAACTGAAAATCAGTAAAGACTGAGGAACAAATAATTATAAAACGTAGAACGTTTATTAGCAAAACGATCAAGAAAGTTTGGAGGCACAGACTGCATAGCCTACACCTTGATGTAAAATAATGGGGGAAAAAACTGTTTAAATAAAATAAAAATCAACAAATACTGTGGAACCAAATAAATGAGAAACGAATGTAAAAACAAAAACAACTACCTTCCAATATCACCTTAGATAAATGGCAGGTCAACAGGCTTTCCAAAATCCAAAATATTTTTAAAACGGGCGCTTTTACATTTGGTTTTGAATCTCTTCTGCTATCGTCTCGTCAGCTCGACTCTCTCTCGTCAGGTGATCAGTGAAATCTGATCTAATGCGTGGCTGTCATTTGTTTGGTGTGCTGCATTGAGCAGCCGCGTTCAGTCTTAATTGTTGTGTCTGTTCTCTAAACTGAAGTATTTTTATTAATATTAAAAAAAATCTAAATGACGGTGAGGGACAGTACTTAACACCGGTATCACTGCCAACACCAGTGCTCGAATTGAATCAAGTCTTATGGGGGGTCCCCACCATCAGACTTTTTTTTTTTTTTGGTGGGGGTTAGTCTCGCAATATACAATTTATACAAAATAAACAATATATTTGATCATAATATGCATAACTATATACTATTTAATGTTGCATAACAAATAGAGATAAGCTACTATTCTTCTTTTAAATGGCTTACTCCAAGTAAAAATGTCTGAGGGACCCCCCTAAGTCTATTTTTTACTTCTTATGGGGGGTCCCTAATGCCTTATGGGGGGTCCCGGATCCCCCCAGGCCCCCTTCAATTCGAGCAGTGGCCAACACTATTGCAGCAAGCCTAAAACACACCTATACAGACTACATAATCAGAGAA
The DNA here is from genome assembly GCF_936440315.1 of Barbus barbus. Classification (NCBI taxonomy): domain Eukaryota; kingdom Metazoa; phylum Chordata; class Actinopteri; order Cypriniformes; family Cyprinidae; genus Barbus; species Barbus barbus. Next base: position 40,296,790 of record NC_136734.1, read on the forward strand.
GATTTGGGGATTTTATTGGTTTTCAAATGTATTTCTTATGTCTGTGAGCTGGTTCACTGTTGTGAGCGCTCCATTCACGGAGACTGCATGAGATCACAGAAAGCACATCCAAAAATGACAGGAGTATTTTAAGCTCAGGGGGGAAAAATAAATAAATAAAATTATTACGCCCCCATGTCATACAGTAGGCCAAGCGCGATAATACTCCCACTCCTCATAAACAAAATATTTTGCCCAGCTCCCCCTGTCATTGATCTTGCACCCCCTCAGTGCTATATTAAATAAAATCAAAGCGGTCAAAGTAAAAATTACTTTTACTGGCCAAGTTAAAGTTACTTATTTTCTTTGTTAAATTGACTTCACTTAGATATGTAGATTTTAATTATATATAATTATGTAATATTTACTTAATTTCTTTATGAATGTTAAGTTCAATGGTAAGTGCATTGTATACAGCAGTAGCAATAAATATCCTAATGATTTTTGTCATAAAAGAGAAATGTATAATTTTGAGCCATACAATGTATTGTTGGCTATTGCTACAGATATACCTGTGTTACTCATGACTGCTTTTGTGCTGCAGGGACACATGTGACATACCTAGATTTAAAATTCTTACAATAGGATTTCATTATTTCATATAGCTTATTTGTGACATTCGTCCCATTCCATCTGCACCGTCATTAATATAAGAGTTTATCACAGATTTAAAATGATACACTAAATCTGTTTTGTGAGAAGAAAGTTGCTTAAATCTATAAGCACCCTTGAATGAGAACAGGAGCATCTCGACTGCTGCATTACAAGTCCCTGACTAAGCAGCGATTGCAAACATCCAGCGATCAGCATCATTCCCTGGGCATCACTTCCCAGCAGCACTTTGTGTCTCACTCTCCCACGTGACTGCATTTCTGTGTGCTGGTATTCTTTACCGGAACCAGAGTACAGTTATTCTTTTCACACTCCGCTTGAGACAGTGTCTCATCCCGCGTGAACGGCAAAAATCCCTCAGACACTGCTGACAGCATCAGGCTGCGACACACACACTCACATCAACACACACACACACACACTCACACACTCACACACACTCACACGCATCAACACACACACACACACACACACACACACACAGAGTAACTGGCAATAACACCACACCTGGAGAGCTGGATCAATCATTTCTTCAAGAACACAACACTTTTAGGAACAGAGCAATATGTGCCTTGTAGGATGCTAACAACAATAAACCTCCATCCTTGACTTGACCTGCATGGAAGCAGATTCCCGCTGGATACAAACACTTTAAATTCACAATATTACACACACTCCCTGTTCGCTAATTGTTTTTTTTTTCTCATTAATATTAGGAATTTGAAGTATTTTGAATAGTGCTGTCAAACGATAAATCGCGATTAATCACATCCAAAATAAAAGTTTTTGTTTACATAATGTGTGTGTACTGTGTATATTTATGATAAATACGAACATGCATGTATATATTTAAGAAAAAATATTTTGTCTATTTATTAAATGTATATATAACTTATATGAGTATAAATATATTAGTATACATTTTCAAAATATATACTGTGTGTGTGTGTTTATATACACATAATAAATATACACAGTACACACACATATATTATATAAACAAAACTATTTTCACTTATTTTGGATGCGATTAATCGTGATTAAATGTTGCCCAGGACTCATTTCAAATAAATGTTGTTCACATTCAAAGGTCTTAAGAAATTGGAAATTTAAGCAACTCTTTACAAAACATAAATGTCATTACATTAGACATCACAATATCAGGCGTAACGTTTTTAAGCAAAACTTAAAATGTTTGCTCAGTTTGAACGTTTAACTGTTCAAAGCACTGTATTTGGTCACAACACTGTTTTTCAAGAGATTGTGTTTTAAAATAAATTAATACTTTTTCTTCAAAAAAGATGCTTTAAATGGATTAGAAGTGATAGTAAAAATAAAAATTTACAATAAAGACAATAAAAATTAAGCAGCACAACAGTTTTGAGAGTTGTTTAATTGAGAGAACATCTGTAACTTTGTCCAGATTGGGGGAATTTAATGTTTCTAATATTCTTTTAATTATATAAAGGATTGTTTTGTGGTTGGGGTTTTTTTTGCATTAAAAAAAAAAGTGTTAGATTTTTGTTTGTATATGCTGTCAATTATAGTTTTTAGAAAGAATATCGGAATCGGCAAAAATCGGTATCGGCAGGTCACACTTAAAAAAAAAAAAAAAAAAACGGAAATCGGAATCGGCCAAGAAAATTGCAATCGGTGCAACATTGACAACAGTTTTTTGAGCAGCAAATCAGTGTATTAGAATGATTTCTGAAGGATCATGTGACACTGAAGACTGGAGAAAATACAGCTCTGCATCACAGATAATTACAGTTATTCACATAGAAAATAATTATTTGGAATTGTAATACTATTTCACAATATTACTGTTTTAAATGATTTTTTTAAACAGCCATGAGGAGTATAAGAGACTTCTTTCAAAAACATTATAAAAAAAAACAAACAAAAAAAAAACATTCAGCCCAAGGTCTCAATGGTAGTATTTATTCTGGTAAGACACCTGTGAGAACTCACTTCATGCATACATCCCAAATTACCTTGAGAACACTTGGTTGTCAAAGGAAAAGTGAAGCTGTAGCATTATTTGTTTGCAGGTGTCACCAGAGAATCTGTTCATATCAAATGCCCTGAAATTCAATGAATTCAGCTCAATTGGGCCACTTTTTGAAAACTGAAATCATCCTACATTTCTAAGTGCAGCTTAAGTGTCCAGATACGATTTGGCATTGTGAAAGGCAAAGCCTGAATGTCTTAGGCTATTCTGATAATGCATTCATCATCTGTGCATGTCACAATCTCATCGTCCTCACCTGTGCCATCAGGTGTGGAGCGGACGAAGGTGGGGAGCATCTTTACGGCTGCGGTTGGGTTAGTGTCTCGACCCAGTCCTTTATCCATCTCTCTCCTGAAGCGCTTGGACACATCCATCAGGTTCTCATTGGACAGCCGCATGTGATAAAGGTACTTATCCACCTGAAGAAATAAATGAAGGGGGAGTTTTTCCTGTACATTTTGATATTCACATACTCAAGAAATTACAGAGGCTGTAGCATTTCTGTTGTAAATAAATGGCCAACTATTTAAGATTAAGTGGACATTTGAGTTAAATGTTGTTTAGTCCATATTAAACAAGGATTATATCGCGCAGTAAAGTGTAAAAACAATCTGCTGTCATGTTTTATTATGCGTAATATACATTAGCTCTATTGTTTTTAATACATTTTTACAGTTTTGTTCAATAAAACCATATGATTACTTGCTTTTGATACTTTATTTGAACTAATCATTTTTGTCAAATTGCTATTATATATGTATTTTAAGTCATTGTTAAGGCTAATGTTTGCTTAGGTCTATTTTTTATCACTAAAAAATTATTATAAATATCTGAATACTCGATTAATGCTCAGAATAATCAACTGATTACTCGATTACCAAACTAATCGTTAGTGACAGCCCTAAACTCTCAGTTTGTTTTGCAAGCATGGAATACCCCAGTTTTCTCACAAAATGGTTCAAAATCTTATTTTCAATAATTTTATAGAGCACTTACAAAATGTAGTTTCTAACTGATTTAATATTTTAGGTATGAGCAGATTTTTCCATTAACATATTAATTTTCACAAATTTTACAGATCTGGAAATCACAACTTTTTTTGTTTTTCAAAAACCCTGAATAATCAAATAACTTTATAAATCTATTTGCAAAAAATGTACAATAGCTATATAACCAGAGGAACAATGTGCTCGAGTTAACCTTGCATGCTCTAAATTAAACATGCAGTATAGTGGGACCACAACAGTGCTGCTACGAGTCGGAAAGGTTTGTTAAATACTTAAAAATAATGTTCCTTAAAGAGTATACAGTGTGTGATCACATATGATCAATTTATAGCATCTTTGCTACATAAAAATATTAATTTCTATCATTTCCTTCCCCAAAAAATAATTATACTGACTCCAAGCTTTTGAATGGTGTAGTGTATAATGTTACAAAAGCTTTTTATTTCAGATAAATGCTGATCTTTGGATCTTTCTATTCAAAGAATCCTGAAGAAAAAAAAAAAATGTACTCAACTGTTTTAAATATTAATAATAATAATAAATGTTTGTTGAGCAGTAAATCAGTATATTATTATGATTTCTGAAGATCATGTGACACTGAAGACTAGAGTAATGATGCTGAAAATACAGCTGCAGATCACAGAAATAAATTACAGTTTAAAATATATTAAAAAATAGAAAGCAGTTATTTTAAATAGTAAAAATATTTCACAATTTTTCTGCTTTTGCTGTACTTTGGATCAAATAAATGCAGGCTTTTTAGAATTCTTTAAAAAAAAAACACTAAAAATATTACAGTTCAAAAACTTTTGACTGGTAGACTAGATCAGCATGAAATAACAGGGATGGAACACAATGTAGCGTTTTGTTCCAAAAGTAATCACACTGCCTGGCTCTGCCAATCAAAGTCCTGCTTTTCTCTGAAGGCCAGTAGTAACCTGAAACCATCCGCTTATTCTTACAGTCGTGATACCAGCGGAAGAATCTTTCACAAGAAAGGGAAGCTGGAATGTCCCGTACTAGATTTCACTCAAAGGTCAGACGGTGGCTTCATCAGAGCAGTTCCTGATTGCTGTTATATTAGATGAAGAAAGAGCCTCTGGAGCCAACATCCTTCCAGATTGTAAAAGAAATGCAGCTCCGTCTGCAATTTCAGCTCAATAATGGTTTGAGTCTCTGTTAAATAGCACATATTCTGAGGCTAGCAGATATCTATAGAAAGCATGCTGTGGACAGCATTTACAGTCACACTATTCCATCCCAGCAGGAAAAATGGTTTGTCTTGGGAAATACGAAGAACTACAGTGAGATGTGAAAGTCGACAGGCTGTTTTTAGAATATGACAGCGGACAAAACATCATACAGCTGCCCAACATTAGAAACATGGGGAGTAAGATCAGATGGTAAACAAATCAACCCATGTTCCTAACGCACAGGGCCCCAAAACAACATGCATGATCCCAAAGAGCCTGAACATCAAGCTTTTTACAGTTATTTACATTTACAGTTATTTAGCAGGCACTTTTATCCAAAGCGACTTACAAATTACAATCATAAGATTTATGTGAGAAGTGAAACAATAGAGAGAGAGACAGAGACAGAGACAGAGACAGACAGAGAGACAGACAGAGAGACAGACAGAGAGACAGAGAGAGACAGAGACAGAGACAGAGAGAGAGACAGAGACAGAGAGAGAGACAGAGAGAGAGACAGAGAGAGAGACAGAGACAGAGAGAGAGACAGAGACAGAGAGAGAGACAGAGAGAGAGACAGAGAGAGAGACAGACTGGTCACCTTCAAGGTCTTGTCTCCGTTCTCAAATAGCTCTGGAAATATCAGATTCAATGAATGAACAGCAAGGCTGATGTTAATTGCATACCGTATGTGACAGTAGTACACACAAACGAGTATATAATTATTGTGTTAAGAGATATTTTAATAATCTTTGGCTTAAACTTGGAGTAAAAACAGCATTGCAGTTGGTACTTGATTCATTTAATTGCATGCTTAAAAAAAAAACAGGTCTTTCTGTGGCATTTTTAAAATCAAACAGATTTATGAAAAATAGGAAATATAATCCTTTGTGCTCATTTAGTGAAAATCATGCGCTGATCATTTTAATTTAATAAAATGCAAAGATTTTAAAAATATCCTAATCATATATATTTAATTATCTTTACAGTATTTCATTCAAATCTATTTAACCACAATGTTAAAAAGATGGTTCATCTGAAAACAAAACAAACCCAAAAAACTTTAAAAGCATTTCCAGTGCAAATACATCAACGCTTAGATATCCATCAAATATCATCAGAAGAGCGAGGTTTATGTCAACCAGATGTATTGGCCAGTAAGCTGATGGTTTTTGTCAGAAAAGTCAAGAATCCAGTGTTAAATCTCCCTATACTGTTTTATAAGTGTTTAAGAACATTGTTCAGTTATAGGTCTTCAATGCTGCTGAAAAAGTAATTACTTCAATCATTTTTCTGCCCTGTGGTCAATTCTATTCAGGGCTGAACTCCACACCTTTCCAATTACGCACCAATTTCAACACCAGCATCACGTTTCACTTGATTTTAACCCCAACACATGCATGGCCAAACATCAGAGTGTATCCACACAATAACAAAGCAGAAGAAATGAGGATCCTTAAGATGAAAGAAACTCGTTTCATTTGCACAAGACATTTCTCCACTCTAGAACTCAAGTGTGTAATAATGTCAGCACATGAGGAAGGTCAGAGTCTGTGCAATGAATGATTGAAAAGGAATATCAATCCCGGCAGAATATTTTACCGCTTCATATACAGACAGCTCCAATAATACAACATAACGCTGCAGCAGAAATCAGCAGAGCTCAAAGCGGACAACTGCTTATACAACCATTAATCTACAAAATCGACAAACTGTTTCAAGGTCAGGGCCCTGCTCCCACCTTATAAAGCACACTTGAGACACTTAAAACAAGTAGTTTCATTTCATTATACACTTTCTCAGAACTAAGTTTAACTTGCAGAAAATCGGAACATCACATAAAGCATTTGATAATACGCCCCGTTTCCATCGAGTTCCTGAGAAATCGATGCAAAGTATTTAGAATAAAAAAAGAAAACTAAGTGCAAGTGGCAAAGCGTATGGCTCGTTTGTGCTACATAATAAATTACTTGCATCTCAGAACGCTTGGATGAAGAGCATCAACGTAACAGCGTCAAGTTCTCTCACGTTTGCAGATGTTTGGGAACGCTTGATAACATGACAAGACAGTTCTGGGAGGCAGTTATACCAAATCATTTTGATGACAGTCTTTGGCTCAAACATTTCAGGATGCTCATTTGAGATGGTGTGCAACGAGTTTGCTGCGCTGCTTAGTCCAATTATCCAATCACAAGATCTGCTGAGGCACAATTGCAAGTTTTTTACTTTATTCGTAATCGCTGTTTATACACATTTACCCGCCTCGACTGAGCATGTACATTTTTTTAATACACAGTTTAAAATTTGATGTGCATCTTGGCATTTCCATGCAGCGTTTTTAATGCGCTTTTCAAAAATTCTCAAACAAATACATGGATGGAAAGGAATTCAATGAATCAGGGTAGTTTTGGACTCTGGCTCTGACACAAGACTATGTAAAGAATGTTATGACTGTATTCCACACTTCACATATTTATTTTTCTGTAAAACACAAAGATGTTTTTAAAATGTCTCAGTATAGTTTTACTGTCCACACAGTTAACGTTAATAAGGTCCAATGTTGTTTAAGCCCACTGATTTTCATGGGTGGAACGTGCAAAAGAAAGAAATGCAGAATGTAAAAGTAAAGTCGTGACGTATTGTCAAGTATGGTGACCCATACTCGAAATTGGTGCTCTGCGTTTAACCCATCCAAGTGCACACACACAGCAGTGAGTAGTGAACAAATGCACACACACACACACACACACACCGTGAACACACACCCGGAGAACACCCGGTGAACACACACCAGCCATGCTGCAGCGCCCGGGGAGCAATTGGGGGTTCGGTGCCTTGCTCAAGGGCACCTCAGTCGTGGTATTGAGGGTGGAGAGAGCGCTGGACATTCACTCCCCCCACCTACAATCCCTGCCGGCCGGGGACTCGAACCCGCAACCTTTCGATTACGAGTCCGACTCTCTAACCATTAGGCCACGACTTCCCCACTATGGAAGTCGTGGTCGTTGATGCCGGTCGTTGATGCCGTTTATAACCAAACTCTAAAACAAAACTCTATTCTGTTACTGTGTGAACACAAATGATGTTTTAGCTCATAACACTATAAACGGTGGCATGTGTAGGAGGGCAGGTGCAAGATGTAGAAATATCATGGTCAGAAAACATCTGGTCAATTCCAGAGATGGCATCCGCTGGTCTGAAGAGCGTTGAGGACATCACAGCAAAGCAGAAGTCAGACGTCGCCACTTAAATTACTATTTCAATTCGTTTAATTAAATAATGTAACGATTACATTTGATCACTTTTCTAAATTTCTAATGAATGTTTTCAACTGTTTTTGAAGCATGTAAAGCAGGCAGGGTTATAAGATTATAATCATTTAATTTAAAGCACAGCCACCACTAAATCAGATTTAGCAGCTCTTTTTACTTTGAGGTCGTTTTGAGGTTAAATGCAGATTTAAAACCATAACAAGATATAGTTTATGAAACCGTTTTTGAAATCAAATCTTTGCATAACTATGACAGAAAACATCTTTCAAACCCAAATAGGAAGTAAAACAGGTATGGTATAAACATGTCCTAAACTCCTAAAACACTGCTGTTTTATATTCTAAAGCAGTCAATGCAATTTGAGAAAGAAATCAATCAATATTCATATGTAGCCCCCTCTGAAATCGTTAACATTGTAATTTAATTACTTTTTTAACAGATTACAGTTATATTTCTTTTGTAATTATGTAATTCTGTTACATGTAACTAGTTATTTCCCAACACTGGTTACAATGTATCCGAGGTCACTGAGGTCACTGAGGTCACGGCACGGCTTTGTTACAGTGAAACACTCTGAAGTCGCGCGAAGAGGAGTGACACGCGACTGGCGGGGCTCTAGAGTGTCAGGTTACCGTGGTAACGCGCGCTAAAGGTGAGTCGTGGCAGGAAGCGCCACAAAAACTCGCCAGGCAAGTTTCTCCAAAATCATTTTTGTGTTGACTATGAATGACTTCTATGGACCATCTTCTCACACTAACGGCCAGACTCTTGTGATATGTAACAGAAACGAATAACATCCGAGGTTATCAGTTCTCAAACTGCGAGGGCTCCCCAATTACTTTAAAAACGCGGAAACTGCGTATTTGCGGCTGACGCGCGGAATTCATGCGTCACGACGTCAGGTACTTGGAGATATAAATGAATATAACTGGGTATTAACTCAATATCGGAGTCTGGTATGGGTATGATTATGCTGTTATCTTGTGTTAAGTGACCTCGCTGTCACAAACACGTGTGTCTGTTCGAGGATGTGAAGCACGCACTATAATAACAAACTAACATCATAACGATCTCCACTCATCCATAGGCCTGATTAAGTCGATAAAACATCGATAAACCGGCTGCTGTAGGCTACTTACTTTCTGGATGTGGTCATGTTGAAGCTCGGTGAAGTAGTATGCCAGTAAATGAGACGCGATCATCGTCTTCTGTCTGCTTTGGGTCTCTTAAACTTCTTAAATGTGTGCTGGGTGTGTTCTCAACTGATTGTAAGTCACTTTTGGCATGTGCTCATGTTCTTCAAGTTTCTCAAACTCTCTCTTGGTCTTGTGTTATCCGGGATGATGCTGGAAATGATGTCACTGTTAATTCCACCCACTTCACACACTAGTAATTTGACTAGGCTTACGTCACTGAGATCCTTGCCGCTGATTGGCCACGAGGAAGACGTGTGAGACTTCGGCGATATATTATTACAATAAAGATAGATAGATAGATAGATAGATAGATAGATAGATAGATAGATAGATAGATAGATAGATAGATAGATAGATAGATAGATAGATAGATAGATAGATAGATAGATAGATAGATAGATAGATAGATAGACAGATAGACAGATAGATAGATAGATAGATAGATAGATAGATAGATAATATGTAATATATTATTCTAATATGTTATTATGTTTATTATTATAAATTGAATATAATATATTTATTGACATATATAATAGTTATCTGTATAAATGATAAAACACTATTATGACAAGGTAATATTTATTTTATTATATTATACATGTTTATTATATTTTATTATCATCTCACACATCATGGATCTATATTTTATAATGTATTTTTAGAATAAAAATACATATCTTATATGACTTATTATATAATTAGCATCAAACAAACAATATAATTCTTATTCTCAAGGATTAAACGGAAAAAAAATGATTGCACAAATTAGGTGGTGATATGCATTAAGTATGTAAATGACTTTTGAACAGAAGATGAAAGAAACTTTTCTTAGTCGGTTTCCATAGTGACTCGTTGTTGAGAATGTCTTGTGTGTTAACCAGGAACAAACTCTGAGTTGAATGAACTTAACCCCAGATGCGTTTTTGGAAGCAGCACACCGTCAGTAAGCAAGCTTTGGGTTAATCAACCGAGAGTTCAGGGTTTAGCAGATCATGGTCAATTACATGAATACCCCCTGATTGATTACACTGATGATTGCAAACATATTTTGTATTACAAGTTTTCTAAAATGTTAGGTTTAGATATGCAAATTAGTCATTATTTAATTAAATATGCGCTTATTTGCATAAGTTTGTAGTACAAAAATCTAAACACTGGATGATGTCAGTTTCAAAATTCTTGTTTAATTATTTTAATTTTTTGACATTAGAGTCAAAAGGGATTTTTGAGTATCTCATTTTTGTCACTCCATAATTCAGAAAATGCTTAGAACGGACAGAAAACACTATATTTTCACAATTTTTGGGGGATTAAAATGTTGTATATTATCAAGCAAATTATATATGAACAAATCTGTCTGTAAAAACCTTCAGGATATAGACTATAGGAATAAAAATGTAAAGTTTAGTGTGTGTAAGTGCTACTGAAGTGGAGATTTATGGCTCAGTGTAGGAGAAAAAAACTCATTTTGAGAAAACAGCCTTTAAAAATATGTATATGTATTGACACAAATAGATAAAGTGCTATAAAAGAAACACTTTAGATGTTTTCTTTCCACTAGTCTGAAAAAACCAAAAAGCCCAAAATCTCAAACTTGACAGGTGCATGAAAAACAGTGTTTTTGCCTGCAGTGTCTCTTCTTTTTCCCTTAACAATGGATGGATATTTGTTCTGGAAAACTACCATTGTAACTACTTTTTGTAGTTTTTTATGTGAAGAATTTATAATTAATTCAGTTCTCATAATTCAAATAATCCATAGATTGTCTGTATAACCTGACCAGATGTAGATGTGCAACTAGGCACGTCTCCTTTAGAGCATATTTCATAATTACCAGCAATAGTTACATTATGACTATTTTTCTCTGCAGCAGCGTCTTGATTTCAATCCCTTCCACCCACGCATTTGGGAAGTTAGATGTTTTAGCTCACACATCATAGATCTAAACCAGAGTTCATAAGGTCAGAAATCCCTGGAAATGTGTCTAAAAAAACCGTGTGACCATCTGTTACAAACCTGCCATGGAATTTGTTGCTAGATTTGATATGTATTCATTATAATTATATATACATCACATGGCATTCTGTCGCAGTCTTTCCTAGTCTGAGATTTGGCCAAAGCAATGTAAGTTCATTACTGAGACAGACTTTAGAAATACATGCAACACCACTTCTGCTCACTAGATTTGAGATAGTATGATTATAAATTCACAGAAGAGCCGGTCCTCTGTTATCAGATTAAGTTCCTGACGTCCCACAGGCGCATTAATGTAAGACAGCAGCTGATCAGATTCCAAGCCTACGAATGCAACTCAATTGTTCACAAACTCATAGGACACCTACAGCCTCTTGCATGAAATACACGAGCCCACTTTCTGAATAGTTTTCAGTTTTTGTGCCATAAAATCAATGGTGGCTTTTTGTCACTTATTTATATATTTTTATTTACATCAGTTGTTTCTTCTCCATTGCGATACATATTAAATGATCAAACAACTAATATGCAACATATGTGACTTTTTGGAAATTTAGCCTATATTTTTGTTCTATATGGTTTACCTGCTGAAAAAATAAAATGCAATTTATTTCCTAAAAAGTGTTCCTTGCATAATTTATTGTGTGGTTTTATGGATTTAACCGGAAAGTAATGAAGCTGAACGGGATGTTTGCACTCCACACAGTTATTCTTATGAATGAACTTTGCTAGGAATATTTCCAGCAATATTAAGACACTCTGAAGTAAAGTACATAAGTATAAGTATGCAGTGTCTTTTTTTAACCACAGTGCATTGCACAAATGACTCATTTCCATAGAACTGATTCATAAAGGATTTATTTTAAAGCGGAGATAATGAGCTTTTTTGTGTGCTTGTGTAATTATCATCAGTGAACATATACGTTCATGACCAGAGACAGTTTCACTGAATGAAGAAGTGGAGATAGATTTTTAAGTGTGTCTTTTGCTACCAAATGAAAGGGAAGAAAGGCAAAAATAAATAACAATGCACGCATGAAGATTCAAAGTTTATGCAAATGCAATCTGCTGCATTCATGTTTGTATTTTCTTTGCTGCAAAATTATGAACGGGCCGACATTAACAGCTTTCAAATAGGATGTTGTTGTTATTCAGTAACAAAACTAAAAATCTTTTGCTAAGAATTTGTAAACAAAGGAAAAACTGAATGTCAGGCTGGTTGTGTTTAAGAATAATTAAGTTTCTGAACAAATTATTGTTCATTATTATTTCTCATAACAATGCATTATTATTATTATTAGTTGCTGATATGATTTATAATGATGTTAGACAGATTAACATCACTGCCAGCAGAATAAGAGCTTAACATTCAATCACATCACAAATCTTCAAAAGAGTGTCAGTGGAGTGAAATGCATTGGCAGAAAGACAGCGCCATCTAGCGGCCAGACCCCGATGTTGCAGCCAATCATCGCAGGTGCAGGGGGCGGAGTTTGTGCTCAGGTGCCATGAGTTTGAAATAGATTTCTTTCATCAGTAAGTTCGCAGACTTCTAGACCAATAGATTTTACAATATGATCAATTGAAATGCTATGTCTCTTCACAGATATATTAAATGATGAACTGCGCTGAAAGCTTGTGTCGGTTAGTGTTTTGAAGGAATGCAGGTGAGATGAGCAGCAGGAGGTTCAGGGCTGTGGTGGGTCTCATGAAGGTCCCAGAGCGCGAGCTCATGGGGGATGTTTTATTACGCGACAGCGCTGAGCCTTCGCTTCCAGTTCACGTCAATATCGCCAAATTTGTCCGCTTGGATGACGGTCAGTATATCGACACCGAGGACCGAGATAAAGCTGTGAAGAGACGACAGCTCGCAAACGCGAAGGAGAGACTGAGGGTGAGTGTGTGTGTGTGTGTGTGTGTGTCTCATTTGTTACCCACACTTGTGCATTGCTGCCCTCTTTTGGCGAATAAAGTGCTGCTGGTGTGCATTTGCTCATTTTTCTGGAGATTCCTGGTCACTTCTGATGCTCTTGTATAACTTTAGCTCATGTTTTCTTGTGTGATGTGCTGCAGCTCTTCTGGAGAGGGGGGCAAAACTGGTGAAGAGGGGTAAAAGGCCCCCCTCCCAAAACAGCCACAAATGAAGTCAAGACTGAAAAAATCACATAAGTAAATCACATTTTCAGTAAGAGTGTTCTAAAGCTTGTTTTGTGGAACGTCACCATCATTTTTATATATATATATATATATATATATATATATATATATATATATATATGAGAACAGTAGGGCCTGTACATAAGGAGTATGTGCTATTTAATAAAAATTATAATTTTCAGAATGATTGATTTGTTTTCCTTCTCAAACAGTCTGTGGGGTAAAATGCCCCCGAGGGTTCTGACAGAATATTCTGCTCTGAACAACAAATCCTTAGGTTTTTTTTTTTTTTCTTCAAATGTATTCTAACTAGTTGGTGGAATCAAAATATTTGGGTTTTATATATATATAAAATGACCTTAAGTTAGCATCAGGTAGCTGTTAGCTAGCCACTTAGCATCAGCTAACGTTTGTTTGTTTTATGCACTGATTTTGCTGTAAATGTTAGACTGGGGGCAATTTACCCCATAGGTGGTGTAAAACACCCTGCTTGGTACAAATACATTTTTTGTTCAATCTAATAACATGAACTCTCTGGACATTTTTCATACTTTTATAATTTATGTCAGTGTCACTAAACTTCTGAACTCATTAACTTTTTTACAGTAATTTACACCGTCCTTAAAGAGGGTTTTTCCCCACTCTTTTTTTTTTAATTAGAGTTTGAATTAGTTATTAGTTTCCTGTTTTGGGATGTTTTTTTGTTTTCTAAGTCACCAGAGCAGCAGATGGTTTAAATTGAAACCTGATTATATCCATTGGTTGAATAAGGTTAAACCTCTATAGAATTCTCTAAAATTAGTTAAAAACACGAGAACCCTGAAGTTGGTTTCTACTGGATTTGTATAAACTAAAAGCCAATTCTTTTATTTTATGCTTATTTATTTTTTTCCTGGTTCATTTTATTTTGGCATAAAGTTTAGTTTTGTTTTGGGTTCTGCTCATCCAAGGCTGAATATGATTGGTTATATTATGGAAAGTCCTTGTTTGGTTATAGACTTTGTGGTGGTCGTAAATACTGTTTAACATGAAGGCATTCTGAGATGGAAACATCATTTATCTTGAAAAAACTAATGTTGAATACATATTTTGCCCATGCAGCTTGAAGATGAGATTGAAATATTAACCAAAAGTGGCATTCACCTTAACAGCTGGGTTATACAATAAATAAAATGAAGTCTGAGGAGCAGTGTTTTAATTTCTTTTTTTTTTTTAAATGAAGGCATGGCGACGCTCTTTCCATCTCTTCTGCAGTACAGCTCCGTTTGCTGAACATGCAGACTCCGTTCAGTCTTTGTTAACCTCAGCATTGAGGTGTATTACTGGTTCACATAAGGTGTTAATATAAAAATCTCTCATTAACTTGCACCTGAAGGATTTGCTATTCAAAGCTTCAGGGCTTTCATGCATTAGCTGGAACATTGTTCTGCTGCCTTCAGTGTATTTCCGTCAGTAAAAGCATATCTAGTTTAAAAAAAATCCATAGTCGTTAGTCTTAATGTGCAATTTGAACATTTTAATTCGGTCAAAGCTATAATTATTAAAGCTGTAATGGACAATTGTTTCTTTTGTAAAGCCTATGTTCTTTCTGAATGGAAGCTCTCTGGATTCAAAATATGCAATTTGCAATTATGGAAATTAATTTAAGCGTAATTAGAGCGACTAGCTGACTTTCTCAGAGTTGATCTGATGCATATGGCACATTTGTTTTAATGAGTCCTTGATGGTCATTCACTGTGATGCATTTCAGTGTTTTCAGCTCATTGTAGTTTTTACTCCTTTTAAAGATGCTTTGTGGTTTGAGTCAAATTGTAAATAATTGTTTTAATCACTTTTGTTAAATTTAAAAATGTTAATGAGATATAAGAATGTTCTGGAAAGTCTTTGTCAGCACTTTTCTATCAAAAAGTGCTGTGAAACATTGAAAAATAAATAATTCTCTCTTTTTTCCAATGTTTCACGTCACTGTTTGCAGCTGTTGACTACCTTGGTGTGTGTGTGTGTGTGTGTGTGTGTGTGTGTGTGTGTGTGTGTGTAGTTCTGTGTATGTGACCCTGGAGCACAAAACCAGATATAAGGGTCAATTTTTCAAAATTGAGATTTATACATCTGAAAGTTGAATAAATAATCTTTCCATGATGCAAAAAATTAATCTTTAAAGTTGTCCAAATGAAGTTCTTAGCAATGCATATTACTAATCAAAAATGAAGTTTTGAAATTTACGGTAGAAAATTTGCATGTAACATGAGCTTTACTTAATGTATAAATGACTTTGGCATAAAAATTAAATTTTTGAATCGGTGTATATTTGGATATGCAATAAATATATCCCAGCGACTTAAGACTGGTTTTGTGGTCCAGGGTCACATATAATTATATTTAATTACACAGCGTGTCAGTTACTGAATTTACTTATTATTTTTGTGTGTATGAAGAGTTCATATGCCGTCTGAAGTTTACTTCTAAAATGAGCATTTTTATCGGGTCCATATATTTATTTTCAGTTATTTCACTTTAATTGCATAGAAAAGAACCTATAAATTGGCGTTAGAGTAAAATTACTGAACCTAGCAGCCTGATTTAAAAATGCTCCTTTTTAGGTGAATTTCAGATGCCACTTAGAGGCTTTTGCACACAAACGCAATGCGTTGTTTTTTGGTTCTGTGAGAAGTGTTCTGCAATGTTGGCAGTAGTGTGCTGTGCTCTGCTCAGGTGAGGAGTCTGAACGGCATGTTCTCGTACCTGCGGCGTATTGTGCCAGTGATGCCTCGAGACCGAAAGCCCAGTAAAGTGGACATGCTGAAGGCTGCAACCGAGTACATCCGGCTCCTGTCAGCCGTGCTCAAACACGCCTCTGCCACCGTGAGTCACTCATTCCCTCTGTTACACTTCACTCCCTACTGTACTGCAAGATATTACAGGGTTTTTATTAAAAAAACATTTTTTTTGGCAGAGTAATGGGGATGCAAATGTTTTGCTGGAGACTGGAATCAACTGCTCCAGCTTGGAGACTGACTGCTCTGAACTCTGGAGCATGGAGGATGTGAGTTCTGTTACGGTTCCTAACAAGAAGTTAATAATGTGCTTTAAGCTGCGGTATTAAATGCTTGCATTCTGATGCTACAATGGAAATAACACTATTGTTCAAAAGTCTGGGGCTGGGAAGATATTTTTAAAGTCTTTTTGAAAGATGCACATCAAGATTCATCAACAGTCTGAAATAACTTTAAAAAAAAATTATAAAGTGAGTGATTGTGGAAAATCAGCTTCATTTCATTCAGGCTGAGCAGAAATGTGCTTTTAGCTGCAGATACTGACTTTTATAGCTTTATAAATGAGGGAGGTTTATAAGAAACTCTGGTAGCTTGTATGTAAATCAGTGATCAGTCTTTAAAACAACAACAAAATACTTATCATAAAATGTGTAAGTTTCAGCTGTCACTCTAAATTTCCCAATAATATATCTTGGTAAGATTATTTTTAATTGCTTAGCTTTATGATCAAAGCTGTTGTTTTTAATGTGGGGGGGCAAATAAATATATGCAGTACAAAGATTAAGACATTCCTTAATCCTAATATCATTTGATACTCATTTTAACATTTCTGATAATTGATAAGCTAATAATAAAATGTGCAGTAAAAATCATTTCCAATCAATATCCTTTACCTACAATGTCATTTCAATGTGTTTTTTATTTTTTTTAAATCATCCCATTAAGAATCTCTATGGACAAGCCAGTAAACCTAAGCTTGGGCTAGTAGTAAGTATATAAGTTATAATACAAATTTGTATGATTAAACAAACGCTTGCTTGCTTATGTGAAAGACCGTGTACCATGATCTGAATGAGGACATTTGCAGAAAGACACTAAAAGTCCTCTTACTTGCTGAACAAATCCGCTGTCAGACAGAAGGCATGGTTGCGTGCAAACCGGTTTTGATCCTGTTAATAAATTTAAAAGCATCAGAAATGTATCAAACACATACAGTAGGTTTTTAGTGTTAATTTCTTTGAGGACCCATTCCTCCTGACCTCAGAATGGTAGTGGTTTTGGTTGGATCAGTGCTGGTCTCCGTCTCCCTGTCAGGTCCTGGATTCGACGTCGAGCCCCTTTCTGTCTGAGAGCATGACGACCGCAGCGGATGATGACCTCGATCTCAATAACATGACGGTGCAGTGTGTCGTACCCATGTACATCGTTCAGGTCGGCTCAGAACAAACTGTGCTGACCAGTGCACTCTCGTCTTAGGTGCATTATATTATATTATCACTGACATGTGCCTCTTCACTCTTTGTGCCATTTGTCTCTAATATTAGTAATGTTACTAAAACATGTGAAATGTCAAGATAGATGATTGATTTAATTCTGAACTGTCATGAGACTTTTTGTTGTATTTATTTCCTCGTAAGAGCAAACTCCTTTACATATGGGAGAAAATATATATATAAAGTTTAAGTTGAGTCTTTGTTTTGCAAATGTAAATAAATTGTAAATAGTAATTTTTAAAGTGTTTTCATTTTTACAGCGCATTAATATTTTACACACGATTTCAGTAAGAAATTGCCGGAGCTGGATAGATTACTTGCAAATTGTAGTGTTACTGATTACATGATACACTTTTTAGATTACTTTGGTTAAACTTGTTTTAAACTTACATTAAATGTACTGTTGACATAAGAGAGAGAAAATATATTCCATATATCAACACCATAAAGTGCTTTGCACATCACATTACACCAGTGTTTGCCAAACTGAGCTTAAAGTAAGAATTGCAGTGAGTTTGTGATTTTAGATAAAAAGCTAATTAAATCTTAATGTACTTTAAACCCTTGAAGACTAAATAGTTTAACTGCATGTGACCATTAACCAACGTCAGAGAACTGTGAATGTGATTTAAATTATACATTTATATTGTATTCTTAAGGGGTCTAGCTGACACAATTTTTGGGAATCCCTGCATTATACGAACACATGTTAATAAACAATGAAAACAAGCTATTTTATGTATAAATCTCAATTTCCAAAAATTGACCCTTATGACTGGTTTTGTGCTCTAGGTTCACAAATAAGCCACTATATAGTTTTTATACTTAGACCTCGCAAAAGCTATTTGATATTTAATTGGAAGCATGAGTCGTACTTTTGTTCTTTTTAAATGGGAACATGAATCATCTTTTAAGAAAAACCATGTGACCTTTGCTGCTTGTAATATCAGTAAAGCTCCAGCATGTGGCGCCAGCGGCCGCGTCTTCAGTCCGCAGCTGCATCATTCAGCGGGGAAAGACATCCAGAATAAAGCATCTGTGATCCGACAAATCCACGCCATTCGCTGCTCCGAGCTGGAAAACCTTCAGACTGCTTCCCTTTCATTCAGCTGTGCCGGTGTTTCTCCGCTGCAGTCGAGCAAAGCCAGGGTTCTGGTGAAATCCTCGCAGGATCTGCATGCAGACAGCAGGGAGGTGATGAATCTGGCAGGCGTGGTCGTGGGCTGGTCCAGCCTGCCATAAACGTCAAAAAAAACAGAGGGATGCGTAGGTCTAGGAAAACACAGACCCAAAACAACACCGTTCATACTGGGAAAACGAGCCTAATTATCGGTCGCTAGGTTTTGACACATTGCATCGCAGATTCACAGGGCGTCTGTGCGCGCAAAGGACAAAGAGGAGAGGATGTTGTAAGGTACGCATCTCTTGCCTCATTTTTCCATCACTATTTTAGTCAATAGCTGAGTTTTCCAGGGATGTAATCAGTGCATGAAGGAATTTCAGACTCCACGAATGCATCACATCGATGCTGGATCGCCATGATGTTGTATGAGCGCGCGAATATCCTATAATAATGATTCATTACACCCTCCCTCATCAGTAAGAGCACTGGACAAAACGCAGTTAGGTTGTGTGTATTGTTTAAATATGCATGCTACTATTATTAAAGCGTGTTGTCTTGAATTAATCGGAGGCTCTGGAGCCTTGTTTTCATTTGCGTGTTAAAGATCGTTTGAAAGCATGATGCTTCTCGTGTAGACTCGAAACCTGTTTCTGTTTTATTTACCCCTCATGTTAGAGTATAATTTATCCACAGTTGAAAGCACGGTTGTATAGTTTATGGTGTTTTATGGTTATGATGCTGATGCTGATGCTGCGGGGCTCGTGTTGTTGCTAGGCAGCCGCGTACAGGCCTGAAAGAACACATATTAACCGATAATAATAATTTATCAATGAGTGCATGTATAAATGACTCCATTATGCCCTTTTAGTATCAACGTAACAGTTAAAAGCTGCTTTTGTCGCCCTCTGTTACATCAGCCCCTTTCACAGCAGTTGAGAGGGTGTTGTTTTGCTCTGGAAGAGGTGGGTGTGACACATGAGTCTTTCTTTCTCCCTGGAATAAGAGCCCTGGAGAGAAAGAGAAGATGGCACGGCCCTCTCTGCTCAGTCTCAGCGCTCCTAAAACCTCTGTCAAACAGTCTATAGACCACAATTAAATGACCCGTTTTTTATTAGGGTTGGCTGACTCCTTTTCTTTTTAATTACCTTCTTGAGCACTTAATGGATATTATGATAATGTATTCATTAAATTTGCCGTTTTTTCATGAGGTTCAGCTGCAGGGGGAATGGGATTGAGGGGGTTGTGGGTATGTAATAGACTTATGCCAAATATACACTTCAAATGTGGCACAGAAGCTTAATTTTTTTTTGTAAAGATGCCTTTAGATCATAGATTGTCCAGAATTTAACAATATGAATGGTAAAAACCTTCATCCTGTAGGACTCCCAAACTTTTTTGTCAGCCAAACAACTCTGACCTAAAATATTTAGTCCCCCCTGAGATTTTGTTCATTTAAAATATTTAATAACACATACAAAAGCTGTCACTGGGGTACCTCAAATATGCATATTAGGATCCAAATTGTAAATATTAAAGGATACTGCCAGTGATCAGTTAATGGTCACATGACGTAGATAAACATAAAATTTCATCTTGTATTTGTTTTAAAATGAGTGAGCTAAAAAAAAAAATTTAATTTTTATATTATACACCCTGCAGCTCGGACCCTGGTCTAAAATATTTGTAAAATACTTTTAAGAACTTACATAAATGTAATTTCACATGCACTTTAATGTTGACTGTCTGTCTGTATGTTCTTGTATTTCATGACAACTCTCAGAATGATTTTTACCAGCATTTATTAAGCATGGCATGTATATAGGCTTGGTCTTGGCAGACTAGATCTGCTACGCTGCTGCTGCATACATCTGAAATGCACATGAAACAGTGAATTGAATTCAGATTGCTGCAAGGAAAATAGGGAGAACGCTGAGCAGATCTAGGCAGGTGGTGCTGGGGAAGGTGGAGGGTTAGCGAAATCCCATGGCACTCTGCAATGAACTGATTCGAAGGAATCGGCTTTAAGCAAGGCAATCAGCTGCTCAGAAGAGTTTCATAACTGAACTATATATTTTTGCGGCTTTGGAGCCCCTTACAGTTAAGTGAGTGGAATTCGCTGTCGTAAATATATCACAGTGCATTTGTTGCTGCTTTAAAGCAATCTGCTATTTTCGCAGAATTTTGGTACCAGCTCACCAAACTTTTACATACTCCAAGAACAGATGTTTGGAGGGAACCGGGGAAAGAAACAGAAGCATTCACCTTATTAGAAGTCAAACTGATATTTCATGGATAAATAATATACAGTGCTTTAACGTAACCAACAAGCTACAAAGAGATAAAGTAGAGAAGTAAATGTGTATTATTATTGCCCTTTAGATGATCATGTTGTCATATTAAAAAAATGGATTTCATAATGGAAATGACTTTGTCAAGTTTGGGCACAATGTTGTGTAACTATCTTGCCTCGTAAGACCAGAAAATAATCAAACATAGGGTAAAAAAAGCATGCTTTGTGTGTGGATTTAGTATGGAGTTAGGAACACACATAGAGACAGCAAGAGTAGGATTAAAACTCCAAACAAGGCTAAACTTGCATAGAAATTGCTTTTTTATTCTGTTGAAAATGCATTCTGTTCCACTTCATGATTGGTTTTTAAAAGCATGCATTAATTTTTGGTTGTTGTGGGTCAATGAGTTCTCAGTGCATTATGCAGAAGTGAACACACATTAACTTAATTATAAGATTAGTCTAAAATCAATCCAGCATCACTTTAACCATTATACATCTACATATACTTCATGCTCTCTCCCCACTTCCTCCAAGCATTAAGGTCTGTCAGTGGGGGAGAAAGCCCTCATCCGGTCAGGAAAGCTCTGTTTCAGACCGATCGATACGTAACAGACCCATGAACATGTCCTTCATCCCTTCTCAGCTTGACATCAAAATCCTGCTGCAGCAGAAGCCAGAGCTGTACATGTTTGTGAGCATCTTTCAGATTAGCTTCATGTGAACAAGAATACTCCAGACTGAGGATGGATCGCTGTTATAGAAGAGGGACACGATTCATTTGGATCCACTCGTGTAAAAATCTGTGCTTGAAACTGATCCAGGAACAGTGCAAGGCAGGGCCAGTTTGGTGTCTGGATCCAAAGGGGCCCCGCTCATTATAGAGTCTCCCCAGAGAGAGGAGCTCTCAGTGGGGGTCCCAGAGCACCTGAGCCCCTGCAGACGACCAGACACAAAGATACTGGCACTGAGTACATTAACACAGACACCTCAGTGCTGTATTTCACATGCTAATGTATCTCGTTTTTCTATACGAAAGTATGTGTAGATAGATAGATAGATTCTTGAAAGAAGCATTAATTTTTAATAAAAGTGACAGTAAAGACATTTATAATGTTACAAAATATTTATATTTCAAATAAATGATATAGAACTTTCGATTTATAAATGAGTCCATAAAAATTTATCATATTGCCTCAAAAATATCAAGAAATGTTTCTTGAGCAGGTATTATATTATTATATGAGCATGTGACACTGAAGACTGGAGTAATGATTGCTTTGATCACACAAATGCATTTCATTTTTAAAAGTATTACAGCTATTTTAAATTGAAACAATATTACTGTATTTATTGTTTTTAATTAATTTACTGTATAGGTGTTTTTTTTTTGTTTTTTTGCTGCTATGAAATTTGCCCGTAAGTGTCTTTATTACTAGTTAAAAGAGTCTACCGTTTTGTGTTGTTTTGTCAGCCAGCAGATGAAAACCTGAGATGTAAGGCTGATTGTAATCGCCTCAAAAGCACTATTAATTGTTTTGAATCAGGCAGGTACTGTAGTCCATCCTACATTCACACTTGAGTCAGTGAAGCCATGCTGGGATCTTCAAGCAAACAGAGCGATGTTTTCAAAGCACCACAGAAGTCTCTACACGTTTGAGAGATTAAACCAGGATAATAAACCAGAAAGTGTTTAACACCAAAGAAAATTGCATCACCTTTTAAGCACAAAAGTTCAGACGTGCTTAAATATTTCGTTTTTGTTTGTTTTTTGTTTTTTTATCAACTGCCCTCATATTTTTGTCCAGGCTGAATGACCAATTTCTTTAACATATAGGAATAAGATTGAATTGAGAAATAAAAGCTATTGGGGCGTATGGTTGTAGATTGTGTGTCATGAATCATCTGTTATGAATCCCGTAACAGCAGCATCACTCCATTTTAGTCATGAATCTGAAAGACTTCTCTAAATGTAATTTCTTAAATAGAGCTTCCGCAACTAAACAAGCAAACTAATCGATCAGATTTGCTAATGCACATAAAGAACTGTTGTATACAGATCGCTGTCAGCACTATTTAAGCGGTGTGCTTGGATGTATGACAGTTAGACTCTGGGTGTGGTGAGCAGAAATACTTATCTAGCATTCGCAGGCCTGCCTGTGTGTATATGCATGTGTGTCTATTATTAATACGTGAACATGCCTGTATGTCCGTATAAACACATATGTGTCCCTGGAGCACAAAAGCAGTCATGAGTAACACAGGTATATTTGTAGCAATAGACAACAATACATTGTATGGATCACAATTATACATTTCTCTTTTATGCCAAAAATCATCAGGATATTAAGATCATGTTCCATGAAGATATTTTGTAAATTTCCTATAGTTAATATATCAAAACGTAATTTTTGATTAGTAATATGCATTGCTAAGAACTTCATTTGGACAAATTTAAAGGTGATTTTCTCAATATTTTGATTTTTTTTTTTTTTTTTTTTTTTGCAGCCTCATTTTCAAATAGTTGTATCTCAGCAAAATATTGTCATCAATTTCCAAAAATTTATCCTTATGACTGCTTTTGTGGTCCAGGGTCACATATATGTCAAATAAAACTTAATTAACATAACTCCAGATTATAACTGACTAATTATTTCCATACTGTATTTCTTTTTTTCTTGCTCCCATCCAGCCCTTTCGCCTGCTCCTGCATTGCCTATCCTTTCCTTTTTCTGTTTTCTTCCTATCCCCTTCTCCTCTGTCCCACGCTGGGAAGAAGAAGATGAGTAGAAGTCCCACTCCTAAAGGGACTCCGGTCCAGCACAGTCCTGTAGACGGAGAGTGTCTAGAGGGAGAAATGATCCAGTCTCCACAGCAGTCCACGCCGTCCAGCGGCCTCAAGAAACGCGTCTCCAGTCTCCTGCAAAGCCCTGTGAGTAATCAAGTCTGCGCTAATGAGTGCAGCTCATATATTTGCATTTGCGAATCGACTCAGATTTGTGTTTATAGTCTTGTGGGCTGAAAGAGTGCAACGCTGATCATCTAGTTTTTCCGCAGCTTTGATTCCAGAACATTTTTCCCCGTTGATGTTTTCCATTGGGGTTCAAACCAACCGCGTCTGAGAGAAATCACAAAATTACAATTCAGAGTGTGTGTGTGTATATATATATATATATATATATATTTCCCTACAGAGAAAATGAGCCAGGATTTAACTTCCAGTATCCTGCTTTTGCGCTCTGATGGGAATGATTTGATAATAAGTGAAGAAGTTGCGGAAGAGAATTGGCTACTACAGGCTTTCAGAAAGCGGACTGAAACAGCAGATCTCTCATCGTCTCTGGTCTGCCTCTTTTATTCTCCTGTTCTGGCCACTCTTTAATGTCCTGCCTCCAATCCCTATGTCCTCTCTCCCCTTCCCCCTCATTAGGTTCCCAAAGATATGATTATCTCCACAGCTCAGATATAATCTGCCCTGAATCACCACGGACAGCTGCAGCTGTAGAGAGAGAGAGAGAGCAGGAGAGAGACATAGAGAGAGAGAGGGAGATAGAGCGGGAGAGAGACATAGAGAGAGAGAGGGAGATAGAGCGGGAGAGAGACATAGAGAGAGAGAGAGAGAGATAGAGCGGGAGAGAGACATAGAGAGAGAGAGAGAGAGAGGGAGGAGAAACAGATAGCGCAGGGAGTTTTTGGTGTTGCTGCAAAAACAATAAAAAGCACTCAGAACGGAGGGAACGTGTTGAATGAAGGACAGAAGTGAAGAGGTCAATTCCTTCTCTCTTTCTCTGTTGTGGACTGTACTGGAACTGTTTGTTCACCAGTGTATTGTTTTAACTGGGTTTGACATCTATGCTTGTATTTGTGCTGCATTCAACTCTCCAATATGTGGGCAGTTGACATTTTTAATGCTTAATTTAAAACCTAAACAACATTTTATGTCTAATTATTACAGTGCTTACAAGATCAAACTATTGATATTCGCCAAACACTCTATAGTTAGAGCTTATTAAAACATTCTTATAAATTCCTGTTCTTCAGCAGTTAATTCAGCTTGAGCTGCTTAACGCAAACTACTCAACTCTATTCAGACTTTCTGCTGTCTATTGTTAGTTTTACTGACTTAAGAAGATTATTGCTTTAGTTATTCTTGCATATATATTTAGCCATGTAAAGACTGTCATGGTACGTGTTGATTATCATGTAGAAAAGTAAAAGTTAAAAAAAGGCTTTGAAAGTAGAGTGTAATGCAGTGCTTCATTTACATATAACCAAACCTTAAAAGTTTAACTTGTAACTGCAGTACAAGATTATAAGATGCATTATGTGAATGCTTGGCTAAAGAGATGTGTCTTTAATCTAGATTTAAACAGAGAGAGTGTGTCTGAACCCCGAACGTTATCAGGAAGGCTATTCCAGAGTTTGGGAGCCAAATGTGAAAAAGCTCTACCTCCTTTAGTGGACTTTGCTTTTGACTTTGCTACTGGTAACAACTCTTTCAGTAGTTTAGTGGGTGAAACTTCAATATTTTTTTCTGGATTGTAAGCACTGGTATTTTATTAAGAAAATGCTAATCTGGTTTCTGTATACATTAAGTTTTTTGATATTATTCATGGACTATACTCTACTGTTTTTTTTTTTTTTAAGAAATTAATACTTTAATTTAGCAAAGACGCTTTAATTTGATCAAAAGTGACAGTAAAACCTTTTACATTTTTACAGAAAATTATTTAAAATAAATGCTCTTCTAAAACGTTGTTCATTAAAAAAATTCTTAAAAAAAACATGTATCGCAGTTTCCACAAAAACCGCACAACTGTTTTCAACAAAGAAATATTTCTTGAGCAGTAAATCAGTATATTAGAATGATTTCTGAAGATCATGTGACACTGAAGACTGCAGTAATGATGCTGAAAATACAGCTGCAGATCACAGGAATAAATTACATTTTAACAGATAATGAAATAGAAAGCAGTTCTTTTAAATTGGAATATTATTTCACAGTTTTACCGTTTTTACTGTATTTTTTATTAAACAAATGCAGCCTTGGTGAACATAATGGACTGCTTTGAAAAAAAAAACATTTAAAAAAATCTTAACCAAACTTTTAAGCAGTAGTGTACATTTTCATGGTGCTTTTTTAAAATTCATGTATCACACACTAAAAAAAAAGATAAAAATTTTTTTTAAGGCAAGTGGTTGCAAATAATTTATTTTAGCTACAAAAATGTTGAAAGTTAGTCAGCTAAATGTATTTAAATGTAGCTAAAATAAATTGATTGCAACCACTTACCTTCTGTGTACTGCATTTCAGTGGACCATTTAAGTGAAATGTGAAAGGGGCAAAAAATTATTAGCAGTTGCATTCTATAATAACACAAAATGTTCACCTCAGATGCTGCTTTCTAACGAATTGATGGTTATTTATCACCCAAGTGCACAATGTGCTTTTTCCTTTATTTGAGTGTATTGTGTAGCTGAGTCCAGAATGTGATTTGTGTGTTTTAGTCCTTCCAAGAGGAGCTGGATGTGTTGATTCAGGAGCAGATGAATAAAGGAGGAAGCTCCTCCAATCTGTGGGCTCTCAGACAGATCGCAGACTTCATGGCCACTCACGGATCCCCGGCCTCGCTGCCCATCTCTCAGTCCAGTACGTAATACATGATTTACAAACCATTCATTCACTCAGATGCTTGTTCTGCTTGTGTTTCAGAGATAAAGCCTGATGTGTTTACATGCATTTCACATAAATACAGTACGTCTTCCTCTGCTTAGTGATTTCTTTCACTTGTGAAATCATGCATATTGTTGTCAAATATAAGACAAAAAATTATTCTTCCTTTAAAAAAAAAAAAAAGTATATGTGACCCTGCAGCACAAAAGCAGTCATCAGTAACACAGGTACATTTGTAGCAATAGACAACAATACATTGTATGGATCAAAATTATACATTTTTCTTTTATGCAAAAGATCCTTAGTATATTAAGTAAAGATCATGTTCCATGAACATATTTTGTACATTTGCTACCGTAAATATATCAAAATTTCAAAAAGACATTGAGAGGTTTATGGAAGCTTGTTTCTTGCACGGAATAAAACCATAAAAAAGGTGTTTGCACAATTTTATCTCACAAGATCACGACTCCATGTCTCGCAAATGCAAATTCATATCTTACAATTGCATATTTACATCTAGAGTTTACATCTTGCAATTTTTATTTTCTTTTGTTTTCTCCACACAATACAAGATAAAATAGGTAACTTTAAATTATTTCACAATTCTGACTTTTGTCTTGCAATTGCAAGTTTATATCTCACAATTCAGACTTTTCAGTAACACTTTATTAACTTTAGGCTTTGCTGTAGCTCAAATAGTAGAGCATGGTGCTAGCAACGCTAAGGATATGGGTTCGATTCCCAGGGAAAGCAAGAGCTGATAAAATGTAAAAACTGTAACTTGAATGTAATGTAAGAAAGCGTCTGCTAAATGCATAAATGTAATTAACTTGTTGCTTATTAGCATACATATTATTAGCATATTGACTGTTTATTAGTGCTTATAAAACACATATTAATGCCTTATTCTGCATGACCATATTTTAGATCCCTTAATCCTTAAACCCCATACCTAAACTGTCAACAACCTTACTAACAATTAATAAGCAGCAAAATAGAGGAGTTTATTGAGGGAAATGTCATAGTTAATAGTGATATGTGTTCCGACTTTTTTTCTTCTAACTGCGAGTTAATATCTCGCAATTCTGAGTTTATATTGTGCATCTATAAA
Source organism: Barbus barbus (assembly GCF_936440315.1). NCBI lineage: Eukaryota > Metazoa > Chordata > Actinopteri > Cypriniformes > Cyprinidae > Barbus > Barbus barbus. Next base: position 40,324,722 of record NC_136734.1, read on the forward strand.
TTGTAAGAAAGAAGTCAGAATTGTGAGATTATAAAGTCCCAAAGACAAAAACAAGCTTCCATGGAGTTTTTGTTTCATTCCTCATTTATTCACGTAATGTATGTGACCCTGGACCACAAAACAAGCCAAAATTGAGAATTCTACATCATCTGAAGCTGAATAAATAATCTTTCCATTGATGTATGGTTTGTTATGATAGGACAATATTTGTCTGAGATACAACTATTAGAAAATCTGGAATCTGAGGGAGCAAAAAAATCTAAATATTGAGAAAATCTCCTTTAAAGTTGTTCAAATTAAGTTCTTAGCAATGTATATTACTAATCAAAAATTAAGTTGAGATATATTTACGGTAGGAAATTTACAAAATATCTTCATGGAACATGATCTTAATATCCTAATGATTTTTGGCATAAAAGAAAAATGGATAATTTTGAGCCATACATTGTCAGGGATCTGCAAGAAATGGGACCAGATGCAAATGAGCGGACAATGGTGGTTTATTGACAAGACGTTGACTAGAAACAGCAGGGAGAGTGAGAAGTGATTCAGTCCAAACAGAGGGGCAGGGCAGGCAACACACTACAGGCAGAGGGATGACCACTGAGCCCGTCCAAGGTGGCAGCGGACTCAAACACGGAGGCAGCAGCTCCAGAGGAAGGCAGGAAGACAGGGACCCCGTAGCTTGAAGTGAATCTCAGAAGTCGCACCAGTCTAGCCTCCAGTTGGTGACTCGCAGAACCAAAGACCTGACTCGTGAGAGTGGAGAGCTGCTTCCAGGTAGGGGTCAGAGGCCAGGGAATCTGGGTAAAGGGCAGGACAGGGCAAAACACGATAACAAACAAGACAAGACTCAAGACAACACAACAACACAAGACAGACAAAAGAAAATCTAAATCAAAAGAGAAAACAAAACTAGATAACAATGCACAATCAAAAAAAACAAGAACTAGACAAAAAAAAAAAAGTAACTGAGGATATAAAATAACAAGATAAGAGATCAAAAATCACTTGAGCAGGATCAAAGGATATACTCTAGGACCAAGAAACAGGTAAACACCAAAACGAACCAGCAAAGACACAAGGGAAAGGAACACAATGGCCGTTTCTCAATATGCGTACTTGTCTGTACTTGTGTTCTTGTGGACTTGTGAAACATCATCAGTCGCTGCCCAAGTACTGTTCCAATTCAAAGTTCACATCTAGCCAAGTCCAGTTCAAATCCCCGGATGTGTTCTTGATCCGCCCCTTTTACCGAGGATGCATCGAGAGGTGACTTGTGCGGACTTGATACGGGCCATAACCCAGAATTCAGTTCGTCCTCCCGTCCTCGAGAGTTCGTTCTTCTGAGTCGAACTTGGCAAGTCCAAACTCGAAAGGACGGAAGTCCAGACTCTGCGAACTTGGTATTGAGAAACGGCCAATATAAAGCAGCAGAGCACACGAGGATCAGGTGAACACAATCAAGCAAACGAGGACTAGACAAGGGGGCGTGACCATGGGAAACAGGGAGGTTGGACAAGAGGAGCACGTGGCAAACACAAACAGAGACAGAGCCATGTGCTCAGACACAAAACAAACAAAGAAACATTGAACAGGGACAAGACAGACAAGACTGTCAGGGTAGGATCCTGACATACAATGTATTGTTGTCTATTGCTACAAATATACCTGTACTACTGATGACTGCTTTTGTGCTGCAGAGACACATATATCATCATTTTTCCATTCAGACACTTACAAGTAGCTTTAGTTTCAAACTTAATAAATGTAACTCATAAAGTGAATTCAGTTGTGCTTTTCAGATGTCCTTGTGAAACTGAAACTGTCTTTGGAGGTGAAATGAACTTGATGTTTGTTGCAGCAGACAAACTTGTTTTAACGCAAAGCCCTTCTGTTGGTTCTGTTGCTGGTGTCTGTACAGCCGTCAATATGGTGACCCCCATTAATGATCTGCACGGATGGGACCCGGGCTCCATGGTGAAGGGCGAGAGACTGATGCGCTGCAAGCTGGCCAGTGTTCACCGTCTGCTGGATCTGTACGGCTGGACACAGCTGCCCAACACCTGCCTCACCGTAAGAAACACCTGCCAAGACTCACTGGATTACAAGTAACGCCAGTTACGTAATCAGATTACTTTTTAAAGTAACTAGTAAAGTAACACATTACACATAAAACGCATAAAGTAACACTTTTTAGTTTAGAAGGGAATATCTGAGTTACTTTTTCAAATAAGTAACTCCAGTTACTTTGTTTCCCAGATTTAAAAAGTAACTCAAAAGTAACATAATGCAACACTTTCCATAAAAAGTAACTAAGTAATGTAATTAGTTACTTGTTTAGGGAGTAACGCAATATTGTAATGCATTACTTTTAAAAGTAACTTTCCCCAACACTGGTGCACATTACACACTCATCCAAATGAGTAGACCGAGAGGGTAACACTTTATTTTAAGGTGTCCTTGTTACACGTTACATGTACTTACTATTATAATAACAATACATTATGCATAATTCCATGCAAGTAACCCTAATCCTAACCCTAACCATATAGTTTTCTGTTTTAAATATATTTTAAACTGTAATGTATTTCTGTGATCTGCAGCTGTATTTTCAGCATCATTACTCCAGATTTCAGTGTCACATGATTATATGCAGGTTTATATCAGGTGCTTATTATTATCAATGTTGAAAACAGTTGTACCGCTTAATATTTTTGTGGAAGCCGTGAATCAATTTTTAGGATTCTTTGGTGAATAGAAAGTCCAAAATAACAATATATTTATTTATTTAAAGTAAAAATCTTATATAGCAGTATGAATGTTTTAACTGTTACTTTTGATCAATTTAATGCATCCTTGGTGAATAAAATTATTAATTTCTTTCAGAATTAGTCTTTCTGACCCCAAACGTTTGAGCAGTAGTGTATGTGTCTTCTTAAACTCTTATGTAACTCAAGCTTATGATAATACAAAACTCATATAGTGCACTTTAAATAACTTCACACAGCTGCCAGACTGTCACTTCTAAAGGAAATTAAGCTGATTAAAATACAGAATAATTTTACTTTAGCATACTTATTCATATTTCTCTCTCTCCTTCGCTGAGTCTTTAGGGATCATAATAGACAGTGATTTTGAGATCAAGTCTGGTAACGAGCTGCTTTGATTTTCACAAGAAGTATGAAAATCAAGACTCTTAAAGGGAAAGTTCACTCAAAAATGAAAGATACTCACCCTCGTTTCATTTTAAACTCTTATTATATTCAGAGAAATTAAGTAGAATGATACCACTATTTTGTTCCTTTACAAGTTATGTGCCTAAAACAACATGACTGCACTATAAAAGTTAGGACTTGTACGCTATAGTCCAAGTATAGCTTTGTCTGAACACAAATATGAGTCAATATCTCTAAACATAACACATATCTGTGTCCCTGGAGCACAAAAGCAGTCATGAGTAACACAGGTATATCTGCAGCAATAGCCAACAATACATTGTATGGATCAAAATTATACATTTCTCTTTTATGACAAAAATCATTAGGATATTAAGATCATGTTACATGAAGATATTTAGAAAATTGTCTACAATAAATATATCAAAACTTCATTTTTGATTAGTAATATGCATTGCTAAGAACTTCATTTGAACAACTTTAAAGGAGATTTTCTCAATATTTAGATTTTTTTGCACCCTCAGATTCCAGATTTTCAAATAGTTGTATCTCAGCCAAATATTGTCCTATCATAACAAACCATACATCAATGGAAAGATTATTTATTCAGCTTTCAGATGATGTAAACTTCTAAATTGTGGCTGGTTTTGAGGTCCAGGGTCACTTATGAATCTGTAGAGGTTTGGCAGGACATGAGGATGATTTTTCACTGATGGCTGAATTAACCCTTGCTCTCAGGAGAATGTTCCTGTGAGATGAAAGCGTCTCTTTCTCTCTGCAGATGCGTGTTAGTAAAGAACAGGAACATTTCCTCGTGCTGCCGGACGGTTTGACCTACGGAGAGGTGACTGCCTCCAATCTGGTGAGACACTAACACACACAAACCAAACCGGTTCCTCCTTATGAGAGCCTTTCTCTGGGAAAAGCATTCAAATGAAGGTCACCAGTTTGAGACTGTGTGTATTATCTGAAATATTCAGCATGTTCTGGACATATTTTGTGCATTGTTGCAAAAATAAGGCACCAGAAGTTATTACTCATTAAAATATTTCTCGTTTTCATGCTTGTGTACAAACTGCACACTTTGTAATGGATAAAATATGAAACAATGCAGTTCACAGTCATACTAAAGGGAAAATGCAGTGATTTCATTTGTATACATTGGTGGCCAAAATTATTTCCAGCAGCTAAAAAATGGTTTTAAGTCAGTTATTTGTATCTTCTGCTGTAGTGTGTCAGTAGGAAATATCAGGTTGCATTTCCAAACATTCATTTGGCCATTAATTGTAATAATCCAGTGAGATTTTAGTGCTCCACTCAGAGATCAGGGCCTGTATTCACAAAACATTTGATCTTACCACTAAGAGTTCTCCTAAATAAAAAGCAGTAAAAGTTTTTAGCTAAGAATTTTCTCTTAAAACCTATTCGCAAATCTGCTGAGACAAACTTTTACTGAGGAATGGAGAGAAGTAAATAAGGGGCGGGGTTTACCTCGTTGCTATGGATGATGTCAGCATGCTCATTAACTATGCACACAGTGATTGGCTGATAGTCTCTGTTAGAGATTTATTCATATTGTAGAGCGCAATATTATGTTGCCATATTCAAATAAAGATTTTTAAAATGCAAGCCTAAGTATCACTAATTAAACAAGTACATGTTCAGCTAATTGTCAGCCTCTTATTTGCTTCTTGTAAACAATTAGTGAATGTGCATATAAACAGACTTTTAATTGACAAAGTAGATTATCATAATGCAAACGTAAAATAAAACCAAACTGGATGCAAGCTATTAGTTCTTGCCCAGCTGGTGAATGAAATCAAGGATATAATCAAAGGAAAATCTGGAGTTGGGATAACCTCCAAAACCGAAGGCGATACCTTTTTAAAAGCTCATTATTATCAAATGTTTCTCAAATGTTTACGTTCCGAGGCAGATTGCTGGCAACAGCTATTTTAGGATAGTTTGTGGTTTGGTCTTAGTGACTTAGGACTCCTCTAACATCTCACAGGTTTAGGAGCTAGTTTTAGTGCTAAAACACTTTGTGAAATACTCTTAGAGCAAAAATTTAGGAGTCCTACATTTAGGGCTGACACGCTCATTATTTTTAAGATTTGCTCCTAAATCAGCAAGTTATGAGCTACTTTTAGCCTGTAGATGTTTTGTGAATACGGGCCCTGATCTGATCATCATCAGTCTGTCTGGAGAAACAGAACAAACTGAGACTAAATCCAGAAGAACTGTGTCTCTGCTTCAAGAAACCTCCTGCAAACCTCCTGAGAAACTCTGCTCAAGAGCACCGAGGACAAAAGCTGCTTTAAACACAAAGCATGCTCACAACAAATGTTGATTTAGTTTAGTTAATAGAAGTTAATTAATAAAGAAAATCTATTTTTGACAGCATCTTCATTTTACAGCATTTTTACACAAGTGCCTAAATCTTTTAACAGTACTGTAGCTTTGCAGGAGGTTTCTTGAAGCGTCTTGGAGACACAGTTCTTCTGGATTTAGTCTCAGTTTGTTCTGTTTCTTCATGTCATTCCAGACAGACTGATGATGATTAGATCAGATCTCAAACATCTCACTGGATTATTACAATTAATGGCTAAATGAATGTTTGGAAATGTAATCTGATATGTCCTACTGATACACTACAGCAGAAGATACAAATAACTGACTGCTGGAAATACTAGTGGCCTAATCATTTTGGCCACGACTGTATTTTATTTATTTATTTTCTATTTAAATATAAATGAATATTGGAATTATTATTTTTTGTATCAAATACCTGTTTAAATATGTTGAAAGATGATGGAAAAGTATTAAATGCTGCAGTTGGATCAAGAGAAAGCTTCACTGAAGCGTGTGCTCTCTGTGACTCTCTCCAGGTGAAGGTGAATATTCTGGGGGAGGTTGTGGAGAAAGGCAGCACTTCTCTGGGAGTGGATCTGTCTGCGTTTGGTCTGCATTCTGCCATCTATTCGGCTCGACCGGACATCCGCTGCCTTCTGCACCTCCACACTCCTTCCACGGCTGCGGTACACACCTCATTAATCACAGACTCTCTGATCAAAGCCAATGAGATTACTGGATATTTAGAAATGGCAATAAATATTATTATTAAATTAAATAGTAGTTTGTTTTTATTAATTGTTTAATATCTACGTCATAAATTACCATCTATCTATTACTTTATCCATCTACCTATCCGTATTTATTTATCTACCAGGTTTGTGAAACACATAAATGACAAGCATTTGTTTTATTTTAATTTTTTTATTATTTTTTTATTTATTTATTGTATCCCCGAGGTTTGTGAAACACATAAATTACTTTTATGTATTTATTTATTTATATCACAAGATTTTGAAAAACATAAGTTACCAATTTTTTTATTTTATTTTATTTTTTTATATATGTATATATTTATTCTGAGGTCCAGCCTTCCACTGATGGCACGAAACAGAAAAACACACACACAAAAGATTTATAAAAGAATTATTTATTATCATCATCATTATTATTATTATTATTATAGATGCATTGGCTCTAATCACTTACAGATCTGAAAGTTGTCAATTGTTAAAATCTTAAAATGATCATTCACATATCCTCTCAATCTTAAAATCAGTTTTGTATTATTCTTGCACTGATCAACTCCTGTAACACACTATTAATCTTTCACGTAGGTATCAGCCATGAAATGTGGCCTTCTGCCGCTATCCCATGAGGCTTTGCTGGTGGGCGATGTAGCTTATTATGACTATAATGGAGTGATGGAGGAAGAAGAGGACCGAGTGGAGCTCCAGAAGAGCCTCGGCCCCACATGCAAGGTCTGATCTTAGATTACAGGCAGTGCATGTTCTGTTCCCTCAGAGTCTCTGTAGGTTGTGAAGAGGTTGATGAAGTATTCTTGCTCTGGGAAACATCTGTCTGACTCTAATAGCTGCTATTCTACAGGTGCTGGTATTGAGGAACCATGGAATCGTGGCACTGGGAGAGTCAGTGGAGGAGGCCTTCTACACAATCTACCACATCCAGACCGCCTGCCAAACACAGGTAGGCAAAAAATAAATCATTCCCACGAGGATACAATATCAAGAGTAGATAAGTAGATTACACCCAGAAATGTTGTATTTGTAGTATAAATATTAGTATATGTATAATATATGTAAATATGTATATTATAAATAAATGTTTATAGTAAATACACAATACCTTTCAAAACAAATAGGTTGGTAATTTTCTTTTAAATGATTTTAGTTTTTATGTTTCAGGGCTGCATTTATTTGATCAAAAATACAGTAAAAACAGTCAAATATTATTATAATTTAAAATGGCCAGTTTTCAGTGTCACATGATCCTTCAGAAATCATTCTAATATACTGCTCAAGAAAAAATCTTATTATTGCTAATGTTGAAATCCATGCTGTATTTGTGGAAACAGTACATTTTTACAAGATTATTTGTTTAAATAACAGCATTTATTTGAAATAAACATCTATTTTAAAATGAGTCAATTTTGATCAATTTAATGCATCCTTGCTGAATTAAAGTATTAATTTATTTAAAATATATATATATATTTTAACTGTAGTAAATATTTTTTTTTTAATTTCTTTCTAGTTTTTGCTTTGCTATACACACTGTAAAAAAAAAAAAAAAAAGAAAGTTGAGCCAACTCAAAATTTTAAGGCAACCAGCTTCAGCAGATTTTTGAGTTTTCTCAACTTGTTTTAAGTTTATACAACAAAAAGAATAAAAATAGCAATGTAAAGCATGTGATAAGACTGTCAGCTGAAGGTCTTATTGCTGATATTTTTTATACTAATAATTAGTAATGGTTTGAGTCTATTAATCCAAACCATTTGCACATGACATACCTCTGAAAATCTGCTTTAGCAATCTGTATAACAGTTTAAATGACTTCATTAATGACTGGAAAGGTCATGGAAATCCATTGTGTGAACCATGAGAGAGAGAGACAATAAAAGGATTGTGAAAACTGAAAGAAGTGCACAGGGTGAGAACAGTCGTATTCAGTGCTTTACTCTAGAACTACAGTAAGATCATGTAGATATTTAGTCTAGAACTACAGTAAGATCATGTTGATATTTAGTCTAGATCTACAGTAAGATCATGATGATATTTAGTCTAGAACTACAGTAAGATCATGTAGATATTTAGTCTAGAACTACAGTAAGATCATGTAGATATTGAGTCTAGAACTACAGTAAGATCGTGTTGATATTTAGTCTAGAACTACAGTAAGATCATGTTGATATTTAGTCTAGAACTACAGTAAGATCATGTAGATATTTAGTCTAGATCTACAGTAAGATCATGTTGATATTTAGTCTAGAACTACAGTAAGATCATGTTGATATTTAGTCTAGATCTACAGTAAGATCATGTAGATATTTAGTCTAGAACTACAGTAAGATCGTGTAGATATTTAGTCTAGAACTACAGTAAGATCATGTTGATATTTAGTCTAGAACTACAGTAAGATCGTGTTGATATTTAGTCTAGAACTACAGTAAGATCGTGTTGATATTTAGTCTAGAACTACAGTAAGATCGTGTAGATATTTAGTCTAGAACTACAGTAAGATCATGTTGATATTTAGTCTAGAACTACAGTAAGATCATGTAGATATTTAGTCTAGAACTACAGTAAGATCATGTTGATATTTAGTCTAGAACTACAGTAAGATCATGTAGATATTTAGTCTAGATCTACAGTAAGATCATGTTGATATTTAGTCTAGAACTACAGTAAGATCATGTAGATATTTAGTCTAGATCTACAGTAAGATCATGTTGATATTTAGTCTAGAACTACAGTAAGATCATGTAGATATTTAGTCTAGAACTACAGTAAGATCATGTAGATATTTAGTCTAGATCTACAGTAAGATCATGATGATATTTAGTCTAGAACTACAGTAAGATCATGTTGATATTTAGTCTAGAACTACAGTAAGATCGTGTAGATATTTAGTCTAGAACTACAGTAAGATCATGTTGATATTTAGTCTAGAACTACAGTAAGATCATGTAGATATTTAGTCTAGATCTACAGTAAGATCATGTTGATATTTAGTCTAGAACTACAGTAAGATCATGTAGATATTTAGTCTAGAACTACAGTAAGATCATGTAGATATTTAGTCTAGATCTACAGTAAGATCATGTAGATATTTAGTCTAGATCTACAGTAAGATCATGTAGATATTTAGTCTAGATCTACAGTAAGATCATGATGATATTTAGTCTAGAACTACAGTAAGATCATGATGATATTTAGTCTAGATCTACAGTAAGATCATGATGATATTTAGTCTAGATCTACAGTAAGATCATGTTGATATTTAGTCTAGAACTACAGTAAGATCATGTTGATATTTAGTCTAGATCTACAGTAAGATCATGATGATATTTAGTCTAGAACTACAGTAAGATCATGTTGATATTTAGTCTAGAACTACAGTAAGATCATGTTGATATTTAGTCTAGAACTACAGTAAGATCATGTAGATATTTAGTCTAGAACTACAGTAAGATCATGTTGATATTTAGTCTAGAACTACAGTAAGATCATGTAGATATTTAGTCTAGATCTACAGTAAGATCATGTTGATATTTAGTCTAGATCTACAGTAAGATCATGATGATATTTAGTCTAGAACTACAGTAAGATCATGATGATATTTAGTCTAGAACTACAGTAAGATCATGTAGATATTTAGTCTAGAACTACAGTAAGATCATGTAGATATTTAGTCTAGACCTACAGTAAGATCATGTAGATATTTAGTCTATAACTACAGTAAGATCATGTAGATATTTAGTCTAGATCTACAGTAAGATCATGTTGATATTTAGTCTAGAACTACAGTAAGATCATGATGATATTTAGTCTAGAACTACAGTAAGATCATGTAGATATTTAGTCTAGAACTACAGTAAGATCATGTAGATATTTAGTCTAGAACTACAGTAAGATCATGTAGATATTTAGTCTAGAACTACAGTAAGATCATGATGATATTTAGTCTAGAACTACAGTAAGATCATGTTCACACTCAATGTTTGTGAAAGATGTTTTTTTCTGTTTTGGAGGGATACCATATTTATTGCATCACAATTTGTTAATATTTTACTATAGGTTTGAGGTGGATTGTTTATTAATCATGCAACAATACACACTGTTATAGTTTTCATTAATAATCATTGATGATAACTTTGTCTAGTGCTCTTATGAATGTTTTAGCATGACTTGGTTCAAGTGTACTACAAGTGGTAACTAAATACATTTATACTCATATATACTCCATGTTTAAAAACAGAGATAGTACTGTATGTTCAAAGCGCATTTTAGTTCATATTCATGGCGATTCAAAATAGCACAGTTGAGTACACTTAGAGGATTTTAAGAAGTACTAAAGAATCATTTTTAGTATATTAAGTACAGAAAATAGAGCACTTTAAGTACATTATGGAAGTGCGCTTGTATTTCACCTGGGAAAACAAATAAAAACAGAACAATAAATAAAAATAAAGCCAAATTATTTCAAATCTTTGCAAATGAGATAAGATAAATCTGCAGTTTAGCATTGCTCTGCTGTTCTGGCAGGTGGCAGCACTGTGCAGCGCAGGAGGAGAACAGAACCTGATCCTGCTGGACCGCAGCGTTCACCGGCCCGTCCCCACAGGCACCGTGGGCTGGGCCGGATCCACCTTTGGCCCCTTGCACAAGAGCAGGCTGGGAGAACATGAGTTCGAAGCATTGATGAGGACGCTGGACAATCTGGTTAGTCTAGAAAATTGTTCAAGTTTCAAGTTCAAGTTTATTTGTATAGCTCTTTTTACGATACAAATCGTTGCAAAGCAGCTCTACAGGAATTTAAGTTTCCACAATATATTTATATATTGCATATTTAACTTGTGGCAAAATTAGGTAATTCTGTATGTTGTCTGAGCGTTGGCATCCTCTGAGGGGTTGGCATCACCTTTTCTCAGGTGTTCGGTCATCTCAGATCATTATCAGGAAGGCTATTCCAGAGTTTGGGAGCCAAATGTGAAAAAGCTCTACCTCCTTTAGTGGACTTTGCTATCCTAGATACTACCAAAAGTCCAGAGTTTTGCGACTTTAGGGAGCGGGTTGGATTGTAGCGTGGTAGAAGATGAGTTAGGTACGCAGGAGCTAAACCATTTTGTCCTATAGTTGTAAAGCACTGCAGTTTTTCTTTGGGTGCGATGAATGAAGCTGAAATACTAGACGCAGTAGAATCTACATTTGATATTGTATTTCTGATGTTATCTATTTTATCAGTAAAGAAATTCATAAAGTCATGACTATTAAACTGTGAGGGAATATTTAGATCGGGTGGTGTCTGTTTATTTGTTAATCTAGCCACTGTGCTAAATAAGAACCTTGGATTGTTTTGGTTATTATCTATGAGTTTGTGGATATGCTCTGCCCTGGCAGCTTTTAGAGCCTGTCTATAGCTGGACATACTGTTTTTCCACGCAGTTCTAAACACTTCCAAGTTAGTTTTTCTCCATTTGCGCTCAAGATTATGAGTTTCTTTCTTGAGAGAATGGGTATAACTGTTGTACCATGGCGCAGTACGTTTTTCTCTAACCTTTTTCAATTTGAGGGGGGCAACAGCTTCTAATGTATTAGAGAAGATAGTGCCCATGTTGCTTGTCATTTCGTCTAGTTCATGTGTATTTATGGGTACACCGAGCAGTTGAGATAAATCAGGCAAGTTATTTGTGAATCTGTCTTTGGTGGCTGGAACAATAGTTCTGCTCGGACGATAACGCGGAGCCATATAACTAATATCAGTAATACGCAGCATGCACGATACAAGGAAATGATCAGTAACATCATCACTTTGAGGTACGATATCTATATCAGTAAGATCAAGTCCATGCGATATAATTAAATCTAGCGTATGATTAAAACGATGAGTGGTCCCGGTGATGTTTTGTTTGACTCCAAAAGAGTTTATTAGGTCAGTAAACGCAAGTCCTAACGCATCATTTGTATTATCAACGTGAATGTTAAAATCTCAGACAATTAGCAGTTTATCAACATTAACTAGTACATCTGAGAGGAAATCTGCAAATTCTTTTAGGAAATCTGTATATGGCCCTGGCGGTCTATACACAGTAGCCAGAGCAAGAGATAGGAGAGATTTATTTTGCATATCTAACAGTGTAACATTAAGCAGAAGTATTTCGAATGAGTTAAACCTCCTGTATCCTGTTTTCTGAGTAACATTGAGAATATCACTATATATTGTTGCAACACCGCCGCTACGACCAGTCTGACGGGGCTCATGTTTATAACAGTAGCTTGGTGGAGTAGACTCATTTAGACCTAAATATTCATTTGGTTTCAGCCAGGTTTCAGTCCGGCAGAGTACATCAAAATCATTATCTGTGATCATTTCATTTACAATAACTGCTTTGGGTGCGAGTGATCTAATGTTTAGGAGCCCAAGCTTTAAAAATAGTTTTTGTTCCTTTATTTTGCGTTTTTCTGGTTTAATCACGATCAGATTTTTTCTAGATCCTGCATTAAATTTATATTTTGACCTCGCTATTCTGGGAACAGACAGTCTGTATAGATTGGACAACGCAAGTACTTCTATCTTTTAAGTGGGTAGAACAAAAGTCATCATAGCAGTTATTTGAGAATTGGATTACTAGAAAATTGTGACACTGGAGCACAAAAAAACTTGAGATTTAAATTGAGATTAATTGAGATTTAATGAATAAATAATCTTTCCATTGATGTATGGTTTGTTATGATCGGACAATATTTGTCTGAGATACAACTATTAGAAAATCTGGAATCTGAGGGAGCAAAAAAATCTAAATATTGAGAAAAATCACATTTAAAGTTGTTCAAATGAAGTTCTTAGCAATGCATATTACTAATCAAAAATTAAGTTTTGATATATTTACGGTAGCAAATTTACAAAATATATTCATGGAACATGATCTTTACTTAATATCCTAATCATTGATGATAACTTTGTCTAGTGCTCTTATGAATGTTTTAGCATGCCTTGGTTCAAGTGTACTACAAGTGGTAACTGAAAACATTTTTAAAAACTTTTGTGCTCCAGGGTCACAATTTAGCCAGTCTATAGCTTATTGTTATACTATTAGACTTGACATGTGAACACCTGATGATGGTTCTTTAGGGTTACCGTACAGGTTACGCCTACCGTTTCCCAGTGCTGCTGGAGCGCTCCAGAACCAGGAGAGAGGTGGAGGTTCCTGCCACCGCCACCTCATTCTCCTTTCACGAGGATGGAGTTCATCCTCACCCTCGTCTCCATCCTCACGCCCAGAGACAGCAGCAGAAGACCAGGTGGCTAAACACACCAAACCTCTATCAGAAGGTCAGCCAGGATCAGGCCAGTCCTGGACATCGCACTACGGTGAGTGCTGGGGAGTAACTAGTTACATGTAACAGCGTTACATAATTTAATTACAAAATAAATGTAATTGTAATCAGTTACAGTTAACAGTTCAGCTGTGTGTGTGCAATCAGTGCAATGGATGATGGGAAATGCAGTCCAGTGTAATGTGAGGTGTGAGAGTCAATATGATGGAGACGCGACCTCTTGTGGCAGTCTGACAAAAGACCACGAACTGGATTCGTGACAAAGATTAACCCTGCCTGCTTTACAGTACATGTTTAAAAATGATTAATGGTTGAAAACTTAGAAAAGTAATCAAATGTAATCAGTTACATTAATAAAGTAATTGAAATAATTACACTACTTATTACATTTCAGATTGAGTAACTTGTTATCTGTAACCTATTACATTTCCAAAGTAACCTTCCTAACTCTGCATATAACTTGTGTAAACTTGATATAACTTGAGCTTCCAAAACGGCAGATGTGATATACCAGGCTGTTTCATAATTAGTGTGTTTCAGATTGACATTTGTAATGATGAGATCTTATTAGCACTGACCACTAAATTCTGTGCATACTTAAGAGTTATGGATTCACTGCTACATAGTGTGTTTCACACTAAATGAAAATTTGCTGAAAATGTCGTCCCAGATGAGTTTATTTCTTCATCAGGTTTGTAGAAATGTGTCTCTGCATCAGTGTCTCAGCAATGGATGCTCTGCAGTGAATGGGTGCCGTCAGAATGAGAGTCCAAACAGCTGATAAAAACATCACAATAATCCACACCACTCCAGTCCATCAGTTAACATCTGGAGAAGACAAAAACTGTGTGTTTGTCTCATTCTGACGGCACCCATTCACTGCAGAGCAAGTGATGCAATGACACATTTCTCCAAATCTGATGAAGAAACAAACTCATCTACACATTGGATGACATGAGGGTGAGTAAGTTTTCAGCAAATGTTCAGTTTTGGGTGAACTTCAGATCCCAACAACAACCTGGCCTTGTTGTGGTGAGTTCTGCAAAAGCATCAGTCAGATTTTCTTCAGAAAATGTAATAAAGTAGTTGCCAGGATCATTTCAGTGATGCATTTTTGAATGACTAGCCTGTGAGTGTGTTGCAGCTCAGAAAATAGACTTACTGTGAATCATAGGATATTATTGGTAGAGTAAAGGCGTACTCTGTGTTACATCACTGTGAGAACTCTACGGTTTCTCTGTCTCTTCTGATATCTTCCACCCACCTCCCTTTCTCCTTCTCTGCAATGCAGGGGATATATTGTATTGTCATAAAACTCACTGCAGTGCTTGCACTGCCCTCTACTGGTTGTGGATCTGTTGCAAATGTCCCTATCATGTTTCTCCTAAATTGTCTGCTTTTTAACAGCCTTCCAGGTGTCTCCCGAGAATGTTTGACATGCATTTGATCAAGCAGCTGAACTCCTTCTGTATTGATTTCTCCTCTTTTAGTGGCAGAAGACCGAGGAAATCATGCAGGGCAGTGGACTGTCCATTAAGATAGAGAATCCAAACCAGTTTGTCCCTCTGTTCACCAACCCACAGGAGGTGCTTGAGACTAGAAATAAGGTGCGGTAAGCTTTTGGGTGATAACAGCAGCTGATTTTATTGATGTAAAAACTGAAATCAGGGTTAAAAAAAGATTGTGCATCCTACTATGAACATGCATTTTGAGTAAAAACACTATCAATGCTGATTAAAAAATATAGTATGAAGCATTATTGCAATTTAAAATAACAGTTTTCTACTTTAATATATTTTTACATTTTATTTTATATTATTCAGTCCAGTCTTTAGTGTCATGAACCATCAGAAATCATTCTAATATGCTGACTTGCTGCTCAAGAAACCTTTATTTTATTATCATCACTGTTGAGAACAGTTGTGCTGTTTCATATATTTTTGTGGAAAGCATGATGTATTTTTTCAGGATTCTTTAATAGATAGAAGAACATTTATTTGAAATAGATTTTTTGCTAGAAATGCAACTGTCCAGACTTTTCAAGAGATTTTTTTATTTTTTATCATAATCAGTTATTATCATTAGCTGTTGCCGCATGTTTAAAATACTAACAGATCTGAGAGCAGATTTGAAGTATTACGGCACAGAATGCAGAGAGAGAGAAATAGAGAGAAGATTATTTACCAATAAAGAAGAATAGATGATTGTTCAGTCGGATGAAGCAGAACATGCCACATACAAAGAATGAAACAAGAACTGCACATCATTCATAAATGATTATGTTCATAAATTCATAAATTATATTTAAATATGCATAAATTACTTTTGCACAAGTACTTTAAAAATGATCAACCACTTTTTAGACTGTAATAAATTAATTGCAATCATAACATCATGATAAAATTCTTTAATTGTTGTAAAAAATTGACAATTTTGCTGCCAAACTTCCTGATTGAAATAAAAGCATGCATGACAGCAATGAATATTAATGCAAAGAGTTTGAAATATTACTTGTCATATATGTTTAAGACAGCAACAATTGTCTTCATAAACACAAACGTCTTTTTTCCAGTGGAATGTTTAAGCTTGGGAGAACAGTAAAGCACACATGCATCACATCCTCTTCTGAAAGCAATATAGAGGATGAAAATGATATTTGTATTTCAGATACGGGAGCAGAATCGTCAGGACATGAAAACAGCCGGACCTCAGTCTCAGGTTTTAGCCAGCGTCATCACAGACAACAGTCCACCGGTAAATCACAGAGTATATACTCATATGTACACTGCAAAAATAATACTTTTATCTACATGGTTCTCTTGTTTTGAAAAAAAAAATGTTTCAGAAAATTTCTATGGGTCAGGTTTGTTTTTCTTATCCCATTGTAAATACTTTTTCCAAATGTTGTGTCTTTTTTGTTTGTTTTTTTTACTAATAAAAAAATTATATTTTGCAATATGGACTTAGAAATGACAAAATGTTTAACACAGTTTCTGATTTATAAAATAAGATCTTTTACTCATACCCTACCTCTGCATATCTGTAGTAATGAGCACATTTCATTGATCAGAAACCATATGTGTCCCAAAAGGATCAAAATTATACATTTTTCTTTTATGCCAAAAATCATTAGGATATTAAGATCATGTTCCATGAAGATATTTTGTAAACTTCCTACCATAAATATATCAAAACTTCATTTTTGATTAGTAATATGCATGGGTCACATTTGTGGGCATGCATTCATTCATTATGTTCTGCTTCTAGACTCCAGAGGCTGTGGAGCCTCCATCCGCTCCGAACCCCTTCAATGAACTGACGGATCAGGAGCTGGAGGAGTACCGCAAGGAGGTGCAGCGCAAGCAGGACGGTACGAGATGACAGAGTCTTAACAAGAGTAGATTAGACCCACATTATCTTCTTTGTAAGCCATTGATTTCTGTCCTAAGTATTGATGTTTTATTGATTCTCCCACTGGATTAAAGAAGAGAATTCAATAAACACCCCGTGACTTATACAGTACATATCCTTAGACAAATATTGATTGGATGTCACCTTGCTCAAAACTTAATTTCTGATTAGTAATATGCATTGCAATGCTAAGTACTTAATTTGAACAACTTTAAAGGAGATTTTCTCAATATTTAGATTTTTTTTTTCACTGCAAAAAATGCTTTTCTTACTTTTGCTTTTTTTTTCTTGTTTCCAGCCAAAATATCTAAACATTCTTAAATCAAGAAGGATTTTCTAGACAAGTAAAAATTATTGTCTTGTTTTCAGAAAAAAATTGTCAAAATTAAGTGAATTTTTGCTTGAAACAAGCTAAATAATCTGCCAATGTGGTAAGAAAAATAATCTTGTTTTCTGTTTGACAGATTTTACCAGATTTTCAAATAGTTGTATCTCAGTCAAATATGGTCCTATCATAACAAACCATACATCAATGGAAAGATCATTTATTCAGCTTTCATGAATGCATTAATCTCAATTTAAAGAAATTGACCCTTATTATGACTGGTTTTGTGCTCCTGGGTCACAATTGTGATTATTATTAGTGTTAAAAACCATGATACATTTTAATATCAGGGTTCATTGTTCATAAAAGTTCAAAAGAACAGCATTTATTAGAAAAATAATGTTTCCTTGTTGAATAAAATTCTTCATAAAAAAATAATAAAATCTTACTGACCCCAAACTTTTGAATGATACAGTATGTTTGAATAAAAACCGTGAAGCAAAATTGAACTAAAGGTTTTATATTAATGTTGAATTTAAATGACATGCAGGGACTCTTGTGAACACTAAGTGATGACTTAAATGGAAAAATGAACTTGTTACTGGAAAAGCTACAGCTAAGCTGCTGTCAGACTAAAAACTGTAATTCGTTTAGCAGTGTCGCTATGTTTAATACATTACTCCCCAGCACTGGCGATTACTCACTGTACACCTCCACCTCATCTCCCTCTATTTCTGTGTCCTCTCTTCTTCTTCTTCTTTTCCCAACCCTGATGTTGTTGTGTAAAAGGTGTGGAGGAGGTGGTCAATGACACGGGGGCGTCCCCGAACGCCTCCCCCAAAAAGACCCCACCGTCAGGTGAGACCCTCGGCTCACACCTGTGCATGTGAACTCTGCAGAAACACCTTCTATGGTCCCACATACACGCTGATCTGTGCGTCACATCATCATCTGATTGACAACCCCTGTTACTAAAGGGAACATAAAAAACAGTGATTGGGTTTTTTTTATAATCTGCTATCAGTAAATATACTGGCATTAAAGGAAGAGTTCACCCAAAAGTGACTGTTCTGTGATTTGCAGATATTGTAGCATTGCATCACTTGCTCTGTAGTGAATGGGTGCCGTCAGAATGAGAGTCCAAACAGCTGATAAATACATCACAATAATCCACACCACTCCAGTCCATCAGTTAACATCCTGAGCTGAAACAAATCCATCATTAAGGCATTTTTAACTCAAATCCGAGTCCATAATTCATAATAACGCTTCCTCCAGTGATAAAGTGTTCTGATCTGAATCAGGAGAGAAATCTGCACAGATCAATCACTGTTTACAAGCCAAAACAGAGACAACAGAGGATGGACTTTTTTTAATGGATGAAGCATTATTATAGATTATGGAATCATATTTTGGAAGAAAGTGATGGTTTACAGTTAAAACACCTGAATGTTTTGTTTCTTACAAACACACCTATTGTCACTTCAAAAGTCGATGGAGTGGAGTGGATTATTGTGATGTTTTTATCAGCTGTTTGGACTCATTCTGACGGCACCCATTCACTGCAGAGCAAGTGATGCAATGCTACATTATCTCCAAATCTGTTCCGATGAAGAAACTAATTGATTTGCGTCTTTGATGGCTTGAGGGTAAGCAAGTTTTACAGCAAATGTTTTGGTGAGCTATTTCTTTAACGGGGGACGATGTACAGTAACACGGGATGTCTGTATTAAAATCTGTGTGTTTTGATTTCAGTTTTCATGTTTTTGTTTCTATGTGTGACATTTTCAGCTCTGTACTGTGGCCTCCATCTGTCTTCACACCTTTGTGCTTCTCTGTCTGTCTCTGTCCCTGTATTATAATTTGTAGGACAGTCGTTTGGTACTGAGATCTTGTCTCACTAGTGAGTATATAGAAACTTAGACATTGCACACAACTTGAATGAGCATGTTGGCCAAAACTGAAATGTCATAGCAGCTGCTTCTGTTCCAACCCTGAGCATCCTGACCAATGCTTAACTGCCTTTTTCTTTTCTTTTGTTATTTGCACTGTGCTATTTCTTTTCCGTTTTCATTTAAATCGATTCACATACAGATGGGAAAACCACAGAAGCGGTGCAGAACGATAAAGGCGATGAAAAGAAACAGCAGGAGGAGCTAGAGAAACAAATGAAGGCTCTATCCACCACTGACACTTCGGAAACCACGCCCCCGGCCCCGCCCACTGCCCCGCCCAACAAACCCACAGGCAACACCCCCGAGGGCTCGCCTTCCAAATCTCCATCCAAGAAAAAAAAGAAGTTCAAGGCTCCCTGTTTTCTAAAGAAAAGCAAGAAACAAAAAGAGAAAGCAGAATCTTGAACTCTAACAGACACGTATCCTTCACTAGTACTTTCACACACAAACACACCTTCACATCCAGTCAGACTCACTGTGTGTCCATTCACTGACCTTTACATGCCATACGAGTTTTTCATTATGGTTGTGTGACTTGAAACACGTTTCAAATTTCAAATGTGACCCTTCCTTGCTTTAAAATGAATTGCACTTAGTACATGCATAGAAAAAAGAATGTGGCATTGAGTAAGCATTGATTCTTCATGTCTATCGATTCTGATTGTTGCTCATTATCATGTTTATAATTACATGTGTTTTTTTAACTACCATGAACATCTCCGTCTCACTTTGTTGTGAATAGCAGGGATAAACTAACTGAACATGCACCATTCACTGGAAATTGCGATGGCTTGCAAATAATACACGTCAAAAGGCCAAAATAAGCAAGATCATGCCTTGATGCTGCAAAGAAATCCAACTTTAAATGCACGACTTATGTTGTTATTATTTATTATCTTTTTTACGTATGTGTGCTGGAGACTTATTTGCATTTGTAATTATTTTAATGATCATTCACTGTTATTTAAATGCTTTTGTGTGTATGTTAGCTGGTTTATAAACTTGATTCCATGTCAATATTAGAATGTAAAATGCTAGGATTGGATGCACCATTCATTAAAAACCACATCCATGTAAAGCTGGTGTAGTCTGTGTCTTTGGGCTGGATTTAGTGACTGATAATAAAATATAACTGTTTTTTTTACAGATTTAGCCATGTTAACTTGAAAAACTTTGCTTTCTTCGAGTACAAATGTTGCAAGCATTTATTTGCTGTTAAAAGTATCTCAGAAACATTTAAATGGACGCTGATATGTAATAATTCATACCGATTTTATTTTGACCAGTGTTGCCAACTAATTTTCAGCAGAAGTTGCTAAAGGAAGGTTGATTTGTTGCTAAATGGCGTTGTGATGTCATTGCGTGATGACGTCATAATGTAATCATGACGCAACATTGTGTCACTACATCCAATCTCAAGATTAGATTAGATTAGATTCAACTTTATTGTCATTGCACATGTAAGGTACAGGGCAACGAAATGCAGTTAGCATCTAACCAGAAGTGCAATAAGCAGAGGTACAGGATATACAGTGCCTACAATATGTTACATATGTACAGAATATAATGATAAGGCAGTAGTACTATGGAGAATTTACAATTTTTTTAAATACTATCAGTATGATATACAGATGGGTGATGAACATACTATACAGATGGATTGTGCAGTAAATGTATACACTATGAGCAAAAACTATGAAGATGCTGAGGTCTGTTGGTCAGAAAGTCTATAATCCAGCTGCAGAGGGAGGTGTTAACACCCAAGCCACCAAGTTTAGTGATCAGCTTGGAGGGAATGACGGTGTTGAATGCTGAACTGAAAACAACATCCGTGCATATGTGTTGTTGTTATCCAGGTGTGTGAGTACCGAGTGCAGTACTGTGCATACTGCATCCTCAGTGCTCCTATTGCTACGGTAGGCAAATTGGTGTGGGTCCAGTGTGGGTGGGAGGCAGTTCTTGAGGTGTGCCAGGACCAGTCGCTCAAAGCACTTCATAACAATGGGTGTGAGTGCTACGGGGCGGTAGTCATTCAGGCACGTTGGGGAGGAGTGTTTCGGCACTGGCACAATGGATGTGGACTTAAAGCATGTTTGCACAGTTGCTTGGGTGAAGGACAGGTTGAAAATGTCTGTGAAGACCCCTGCGAGCTGCTCTGCACATATCCTGAGCACACGTCCAGGAATGCCGTCGGGGCCAGCAGCCTTGCATGCATTGATCATTATTATTATCATCATTGATGCATTGAATTATTGAATATTACACATTTTATTATTATTATTAGCTAGTAAACTAGTAAATCTAAACATTCTGAGCAGTGTACTGGTAGTGAGTTAGTATGCTGCAATCTAAAAGTCTGTAATAAATAGGACACAGTAAAGGAAGGTGTTTTCCCTCTAATTTAAATTTTCGGGTTACAGCGGATAATGTCCTGGAAAATTACTAACATTGCCATTTTTCTAGATATTTCTTTACTGATCAACAATCACAGGTACAGCAAGCTATATCATAAACGAACAATCATTCAGTTGTTATTATTAGTAGTAGTATTAAATTGAACAATTGCAAATAGCAGCTAACTTAATTCATGTGATATGTGTACTGCTGGTCATCTTTGGGTTTCTCTTTTTCTGTAGTTTAGATGAGAAAAAAATGTGTCCCTTTTATTGAGTCACTTGTCAAAAGTTGCTAAAAGTTGGCAATTTTGTTTATTATTTATTTATTTTAAATAGCTAAATTTGTTGCTAGGTGCTTTTGGAAGAAAGGTTGCCAGGGTAGTATGAAAATAGCTAAATCTAGCCACAAAAAGGCTAAGTTGGCAACATTTATCTGTATTAAGCTTCGTAAACACGCTAACCGAGCAAGCTACAGAAACAATAACGATAAGGACATTCTCCAATCAGAAACCGTGGGTGGACAGAACAATCCGTGCCGCGGTTAACACACGCACCGCCGCTTACAATGAGGCTCTTCTGTCTGGGAATACGAACGAGTACAAAGCATCGTGCTATGCTCTCCGACGCGCAGTAAGAGCCGCCAAACACAGATACAGAGAGAGAATTGAGTCTCATTTCCAGCTCAACGACTCTCGACGGATGTGGCAGGGACTGAGGACCATCTGTGACTTCGGAAACAAATCCTCCGCGGAGGTGAGAGCAGATCCGTTGCTGGCCGACGAGTTAAACATCTTCTACGGCCGCTTCGATGGCAACGGCGGTGGCGCGTTTCTGCCGACCAGCGCGTCTGGAAGCAGCAGGCAGAGCAGCGATGATCCTGTAATCACCGTGTCGGAGGATGAGGTTCGGAGGGCGCTAAAGAGAGTGAACGTCAGGAAAGCAGCCGGACCTGATGGGATAACCGGCCGTGTTCTGAGGTCCTGCGCCGATCAGCTCGCTGGTTTGTTCACTTCTATCTTTAATGAGTCCCTTGCTACCGCCGTGGTTCCCACCTCATTCAAAAAATCCATCATTATCCCTGTGCCAA
Source organism: Barbus barbus (assembly GCF_936440315.1). Taxonomy (NCBI): domain Eukaryota; kingdom Metazoa; phylum Chordata; class Actinopteri; order Cypriniformes; family Cyprinidae; genus Barbus; species Barbus barbus. Next base: position 40,347,506 of record NC_136734.1, read on the forward strand.
AGAACAATAAACCCTCTTGCCTGAATGACTATCGCCCAGTTGCCCTCACATCTATAGTCATGAAGGTTTTTGAGAGACTTGTAAAGAGCCACATTTGCTCCTCCATCCCTGATACTCTGGACCCTCTTCAGTTTGCCTATCGCCCAAACAGATCCACGGACGATGCCATTTCTCACGTTCTCCACTCTTCCCTCACACACTTGGATAGCAACAATGGAAATTATGTAAGGCTGCTATTCATTGACTATAGCTCAGCTTTCAACACTATAGTCCCCATCAAACTGGCATCTAAACTCACAGACCTCGGCCTAAACTCCTCACTCTGTGACTGGATTCAAGACTTCCTCACCGGCAGACCTCAAGTGGTGAAAGTTGGCCAGTTCACCTCAAACTCCATCACTCTGAACATAGGAGCCCCACAGGGCTGTGTCCTGAGTCCCCTGCTCTACTCTCTCTACACGCATGACTGCGTGTCCTCTCACAGCTCCACATCCATTGTTAAATTCGCTGATGATACTGTGGTTCTGGGCCTCATCTCCAACAACGATGAGACCGCATACTTGGATGAGGTAGAGAGACTCACATCATGGTGCCAGGACAACTGTCTCTCTCTGAATGTGAGCAAAACTAAAGAGCTGATCATGGACTTTAGGAAGAGACAGCAGCAGCCCTACTCTCCTCTCAGGATCAGTGGGACCCCTGTGGAGAGGGTGAGTAGCTTCAAGTACCTCGGTGTAAACATCTCCGAGAACCTGACTTGGACTACACACATCCAAACTCAGGTAAAGAAAGCCAGGCAAAGACTGTACCATCTGCGACAGCTGAGGAAATTCAGGGTCTCACCAGCAATCCTGAAAACTTTCTATTCAGGGACCATAGAAAGTGTATTGACTCAGTGCATCTCAGTGTGGTATGGAAACAGCTCCAATCAGGACTGCAAAGCACTACAGAGAGTTGTGCGCTTAGCTGAGCGCATCTCAGGGTCTGCTCTCCCCTCTCTGCAGGACATCTACCTCAAACGCTGCAAAAATAGAGCTGTCAAAATAATCAAGGACTCAAATCACCCTGGTAACCAGCTATTCACTTTGCTTCCTTCTGGTAAGCGCTTCCGTAGCCTGATGACAAAAACTGAGAGACTTAGGAGGAGCTTCTTCCCCCAGGCCATCAGGCTCCTAAACTCTAACTCTGTGTCATAACATCACTTGACTCCATGTAAATATCACCATATCAATAAGCTATTCATCATTTTTCTCTACCTCATATTGCTGCTATTATATACCCTGTACAACTTTTTTGCACATTATTTTGCACATTCCTCTTAGTACTATTTAAGTCAACAACATACTGACCTGCACATTTATATTTATATTTTTTATCTATCTTTTTATTTTATTCTTTTTATTTTATTTTATTTTTTTCTACTTTTCTTCTCTTAATATTTGTATACTTTATAATTGCACTGTCCTTGGAGCGGACCTGACCTACATTTCACTGCTGGTTATACTCTGTATAATTGTGTATGTGACGAATAAAACTCTTGAATCTTGAATCTATTGAGTGACCGGATGTGATGTTGGTGTTTGGTGGGGTAGGAACCTTTAGTCGCGGAACGCTTGATGTCTTTGTTCTTCCGGATTGCTTTTTATGGCGCACAGTTAATGGCGAGCAGCACACGTCTGAGTCTGGAAATATCTATTTAAGTAGCAGTTTCTGAGAGAAAAGCGTCTCCTTCATTGTGATCCAGTCATGGTGAGAAGCAGGAGCCGATCACCGCCACGACGAGGTTATTATAATTCTATGGATATTAGCTGTTGTTAGCATCGCAGCTGACGCACATTCATCAGAAATAACTTCATAACTCTATTATCTCTTCACACGCTTTCTGAGAGTCACATGTGTTACAGAGTGATACAGATACATATTTAATTGTTTCAAACTGTTGTAACATTACCGATATTTATTTATTTATCACAGATTCAGGTCCTAACATGCTGTTATTGTCATGTCAAACATTATTGATCTCACTAAAATCAATAGATTATAGCGTTAGAATTGTTTAAAAATGGAGAACAAAAAAAATAAAATGATCACACTGAAATTAATACATTTATAGCATTAAAACTTTAACTGAAAAATCTGTTGTCTAATACGTTGTTGATCACATTGAACTCAAATTATAACTTTAAAAGTTGAAGCAAAAAGTAAATCTCAAATGCATTACTAAACCAGTGGATCATAAGATTCAAATTATTTTTAATTCTCCGCTCCAGAAGTTGTGTTTTATGCTGTCTCGGACACTCAGTTGTTTTGCACTAAATTTACCTTCAAATGATTGATTGATGGAGTCGGTGTGGAAGAACTGGACTGTTCTGCAGAAACTCATCTCCAAACACCAATGACTTATACAGACACTATAAGAACAAAAGTGTTGGCACCCCCTTCTTTAGAACAGAGAAAGGCACTAACACGACTGTGGCAACAAAGATGGAAACATAATTCATTTAAAAACTGTATTTCCATCTCTGTTGCAACAGTTTTGGACGTGTCTAAAATAACCATACTCTTATGTACAAGTCGTTGGTGTTTGGTGATGAGTTTTTGGCTCAAGGTCTGCATATAAAGTCACACCAGAGGTGTTCAGCTGGGATCAGGACTTGGCTTTCTGCAGACCAGTCAAGCTCTTCCACACTGACTCAATCAATCATGTCTTTCTGAACCGTGTCTTATACACAGAGACACTGTCATGTTAGAATAGAAAAGGGTTCTGTCCAAACTGTTGCTATATAACATTAGAAGCAAACAATTCCCTAGAATATCATTATATGCCTAAACATTAAGATTTATACTCATAGAAATGACTAAAGTAGTCAAACATGTTCATTAGAAGGGGTGCCAACACTTTTGGCAATATAGTGTGTGTGACCCTGGAGCACAAAAGCAGTCATGAGTAACACAGGTATATTTGTAGCAATAGCCAACAATACATTGTATGGATCAAAATTATACATTTCTCTTTTATGCCAAAAATCATTAGGATATTAAGATCATGTTCCATCAAGATATTTTGTACATTTCCTACCGTAAATATATCAAAACTTCATTTCTGATTAGTAATATGCATTGCTAAGAACTTAATTTGAACAACTTTAAAGGAGATTTTCTCAATATTTAGATTTTTTTGCTCCCTCAGATTCCAGATTTTCTAATAGTTGTATCTCAGACAAATATTGTCCGATCATAACAAACCATACATCAATGGAGAGATTGTTTATTCAGCTTCAGATGATGCATGCATCTCAATTTCGAAAAATTGACCCTTATGACTGGTTTTGTGGTCCAGGGTCACATTGATTTAGTTCCAAGCCTTTGTTGTAATAATGACTTGTGGTTTGTGGTTGCAGAGAGGCGGCGCTCGCGCTCAACCTCGCGAGATCGTGAGAGGAGGCGCAGGGAGCGCGAGAGATCCCGGTCCCGCGACAGAGACCGGCGAAGATCCCGCTCGCGCTCGCCTCACAGACGCAGATCCAGGTGAGTTAATCAACTAATCGTGGATAATTTCACTGATTAATCAGTAGACTTTGATTATTCAGCTTTTGCAATTAGTTAAAATATTGAGTTATACATATTCTATCAAATAAAGGTAATCACTTCAGCTTTTGAAAATCATATGTAATTACAATTATTATGCAATTAATTTATACAAATAAATATGTTTGGCACAAAATTAGATGATAGATAGAGAAAGGTGTGGTCCAGGGTCACATATGAAAAATCATTCTGCCTAACATCTCTTTTTATAAGTCATATAGATAAACAAAATAAAGGTAAGTGATAAAACATTTTATTTTTGGAACTATTTTATTCTCACAACATTAATCTCTCGTAAAATGCCTTAAATTAATACATTCAATACATTAAAATGACCTTAACTTAATACGTTTTTTTTTGAAACAGTACATTTGAAATATGAGATATATATAGTTATGATAATCAAAACAGCCTTGAGCTCGATCAAGCTTCAATCTCTGCAAACCAAGCTATCATTTTAATGAAATAATATTTTATCCCACTAATAAACAGATTTTATCATTAGCTAGCTCCTGACCGGAGAACTGCTCTGACAGAAAATCAAGCTGTAATTCTAACTGAAAGCAACACTGACTCTGGTTTTTCATGTTTAATGCTGTAAAGCTGCTTGATTTAAGGCTATCTGCTGCATAAAGTACTGTATGACTAAACGTAACGTGACTGGACTTTACTGGAGAGCCGAGCAAACATCCACTTCACTGTAATCCGATGCTTTCTCAACTGCTGCTTTCTCACCGCTGTCAGTTTTTGTTTGTTGCTATTGAGAGGAAAGCGCGCACCATATTTACATATTCATATTCATCACACATTAAAAAAAAAAAAGTTTTTTTTTTTTTTTTTTTTTTGTCGATAATGTTGACTAATCGTTTCAGCCCTAATAACAAGCCTGTGGATCTGGTTAGATAATAGGGGTGTTGAAATTAAAGTTTGCATCGCGATGTGGACGATTCTGCATCGATGCAGTAATAGACCATAATCAATTATAGCCTACTGACACACCAGTATTAAAAAAATGCACCCACTATTTGGGCACATTATGGCAAAACCAAGCTTAGTGTGTGCGCTAGAGACGGTCGCGATGGCTTCATTGCACAGAATATGCGCTGTGCTTGAAAGACTTTGCTTCCGCTCGCCGTTATTTCAGTGTTTTACTATAGATATGCTTTCATTTCTGCTGTTTGGAATGCAGTACATATTAGATGCACATACTGACAGACTTTCACGTGCGCTCAGTAGTTAGTGTTTGTTATCCTGAAGCTAGATCGCGGCTGCGGTTAAATGCACTTGCATCTCTGAATACTTCTATGATATGAATTGATGTAAACACAGTCAGTTATGTTTTCAGAACAGGACAAACATCTGATATGTGGAAACGGATCTGTGCATTAGTGTGAATGCAGCCTATTAAAGCTGCCACTATCTGTGATCTCATCAGTAATAATCAAACAGCAGTTATACTGAGAGGAAAAGAAAAACCCATAACTGTTTGTCTGTAAACGTTCGGATTCTTAAATCACACTCAGATACTGAAAGCACCTTTTTCCCCTTTATTACTTTATATTTGCCTGTATGTTTTGAAGCATACAGGTTTATATTTATTTGGTTAAATTCTTAACAATTGTGTTGAAGTAGCCTGATTTGTATAATTTAATAAATACACGAAATAAATTTGATTTAATCGTGATGCATCGTGATATCGAATTGTTGACATGATAATGTAATCTAATTGTGTCTTGAAACCAGTGACGAGTCACACCCCTGTTAGATGAGACGTGGATGTTTAGTTTGATGACCCTTCCTCCAGCTGTGTGCTTGTTTTGTTCATGCAGGTCTCCACGCCGGCATCGCTCCTCCTCGCTGTCTCCAGTGCGGCAGAAAGACAGACGGGATGATGACCGGAAGGAAGCTAAGGACAAACCAGCAAAGGTCCATCAGATATCAGGTGGAGATCCTGTCACTGTATTTTTCCCTGCAGTATTAGACTGTTTTTTCGGTTGTTACATGCAGATGTTTTTGGTCCAATAATTAAAACCTCTGGTTTTTTTCTGAATTTAGCAGTAGGAAATTACTAGTCATCCAGTTTGTCAACTATGCATTCCGTTAGTTTTGTGAAATGATATTTCATTGGGCCGTGAAGAAATATAGAGTGAACGGTGAAAGTTAACACCATGTGTCCTGATGATATCTCCTAAGAGTAACATGTAAAGCATGAAAAGCAGCGGTCCTAATACTGAGCCTTGTGGTACTCCATACTGCACTTGTGAACAATGATACTTTTTCATTCACTGCTACAGAGTGTTGCAGTGATGACTTTTTTATAGACCAAACAGGAGGTTAGTCTTCCTTTTGCTTTTGGATTACACATTTTGTATGTCTCGATGAACCTTTTTATGAATTTTCAAAGCCTAATGGCTTAAAAAAATAAAGCTAAATGTAGGCTATAAACGAACTACACCGTGCTGGCATATCACCATCATGATTTACAAAAGAGACACGGTGGAAAATGATCAATTAGAAGGCTTGAGCAGTTATCTTTGCAGCTGATCTTATTGCATATGCATTTGTTGGAGTTTCTGTTTTAGGTGCAACATTGAGAGCAGAGTATTTAAGTAAATCATGCACAGTGATTTACTACGGTTTGCTCTATAGTCTGTTTACTGGTTATTGCGTCATTATTTAATGTGTACCTGTGTTGTCAGTGGAGTTTGTGTTAGCCGCAGGTGATGAACATCGGTTCTGCTTGTTTGCGCTGCTCTAAGCAGATTGCATTGGTCCTTATGGAAATCATCCGGCTGTGTCTGTGACTTTAATTTGCTCGTTGTCAGTAGATCACAACTTTCCACTCCCATCGGCACTTTTGTGGGTTTGCGCTCACTCTAATTTGCCCTGTTTAATAAATTTGTCCCAAAGGCTGTCAAATTGCATGAGTTTTTCCTGTTCGGCATGATAATGTAAACAGACTTCAGGTTAATATTTCACAATATCGCTCTTTTCTTCACACATTTTTTTGTAATCCAAAGCCCAGAAACGAGTTTTATTTTTTTATTTTTTTTATTATTAAACTAAAATAATTTTCTGTTTTGAATAGTGCTGTCAAATATATGCTGGATGTGTGTCTTTATATATACATAATACATGTACACACACATTATGTAAACACAAACTTATGTTGGATGTGATTAATTGTTTGACACCACTAGTTATATTATATGGAAAACATGATGTATTTTATCTTTGAAGATTCACAGATGAATAAAACCGCATTTAGTTGGCATTAAAGATATTTATAAGGTTATAAAATTTTTAATGTCCCTTTGATCAATTTAATGTGTCTTTAATGAGTAATAGTGTTAATTTCTTTAAAAAACAAAATGTGACCCCAAACGTTTGAATGGTAGACTGCATTAGAGCTGATCTTGATCTTCAGCCTTCACCTCTGTCAGAAGTCCTCCTCAGAAGTGTCAAACCACAAAATGAAATGGGACGTGAATGCTTTAGGTTCTTGAGAACAGACTCTGAATGTGATCATGTGACACGTTTGATTTGATGTGCTTTTCAGCTGAGGACATGCAGGGAAAGACTGAGGAGGAAATAGAGATGATGAAACTGATGGGCTTTGGATCGTTTGACAGCACAAAGGTGAGATGATGACTGACTTTACTGCTAAACCAAAACAGTAAAAAATGTGATTTATTACTCATTCCTAGTTGCTCATTTTAAAAGTCAGATTATGATGTTACTTTTTACTTCCTGGCAGCAGTAATTAGTTACACTACTAGTTACATAATGTTTCCTTCACACCCCACAGAAGTTGCACATCTTCCCCAAAAAATTCTTCTGAAATGTTGCTATATTTCTGCCTCATCATTTGACCAAAATCCACACTGGATCTCAGTGATTGATTGTGACTTAAGTGTTGTATTAGTCTCATTAATTGTCATGTGTAGCTTGAAGTTATTGTAGCTATAATTTCTGTTACCCATAATTTACCCATATACGATTATAGTTCATGATGAATTTTATCAAAATAAATGGCATAAGTTCGTCAGAAAATGTTTTGTTTTCCAAAAAGATTTTTAATTATAGTAATACAATTTATATCAGGATCAGAGGAATGAGGGCAAGTATATTAATACCAGAGTAAAGTAATGCCATAACTTACACATCGGTGTTCAAATCATCTTTTCTTCTCACAAAATCAATGTAACGGCAATATTACTATCCGCTGAATGAATGTGCCTGTGAGAATCATAAAAATGATGAAAATAAATCATTGGTGTGTTGAACTTGAAATCAGTAGGGCTTGAGGCATCAAAAGTAACTAGCTGTTTTATGGATGGTAACTGCAATATTACTGAAGTCTTATTAGTAATTTGTTACACTACTAGTTACCAGTGTTGGGGAAAGTTACTTTTAAAAGTAATGCATTACAATATTGCGTTACTCCCTTAAAAAAAAGTAACTAATTACGTTACTTAGCTACTTTTTATGGAAAGTAATGTTACGTTACTTTTGCATTTTTTTTAAATATGAGCAGGGCTTGATTTGTTTTTAATATAATTTCTGTTTATAGCAAATGTAAAAGCCCTTTCACACCAAAAAGTGTAGTTCAACACTCTTCAGCACAAACTTTTTTTTATATAAAGTAATTTTTGCTGCTTAGTATGATTGAACTGGATCATCAAAGGTCAGCAGCAAACACATTGGTTAATAATAATGGGATTAGATATATTTGTGTTTAATATATTTATTGCAGGTTTGCGTCATATTCTGTTTTTTCACATTTAGTCTAGAACTACAGTAACAGCATGTTCACAGCTCACACAACACCTCTGCGCTTCTGATTTCTCCAGCATCCCCTGACAGGAGACTTGTCAGTCAATCAATGGGAAAAAAATAACTGGTGTTACTATTTTTTGAAAAAGTGACTGATATTTTCTTGTAAATTTAAAAAGTAATGTTACTTTACTAGTTACTTGAAAAAACTTGTTACTTGTAATGCATTACCCCCAACACTGCTAGTTACTGCACAAACCTGCTCATCCTTCTAGAATGACCAAATGAGAAGTAGATGTACTTTACAGTTTTTGCAATATGTATAGTATCTTATTTTTTGGTACTTGATGAATAGTAGCAGTGTATTATTGTCAAACTGTTTGCATCTTTCATTAAGTGGCAAAGCTGATGCTCTAAATAACCACAAGATGGCACAGCTAGGCCGAGTGTGCACGAAAGATAAAATAAATTACAATTTAAGTTGAAGATTAAATATTGTAATATTCTTCCCTCTTTGTTTTCTAATGTTTATGTATATTGAGCACAATGTGTGGTGTAAGACTGGTGGTGTTTTTATGATTCAACAGGGCAAGAAGAAGGAGGGATCTAATGCTGCGTTTGCTATTAACGTGTCACAAAAGAGAAAATACAGGTGTGTGTGCTTACAATATACCAATTTATTATTATTTTCTGAAAAACTCTAGATCTTCAGCTTGACATTAGTTCTGTGATTTGCAGTCCTTGGCTTTATTTTGTTATCGAATCCTGTTTTAAATGTACAAACGTCATGTTATGAGAGAAGTAACTTGAAGTTAATATCCCAGCAACAGTTCTGTGTTTGGCCAATCACCTCTGCAGGTGCTGCATGGCTAAATGACGAGCGCTCTCATTGGTGGGCGGTGATGTAATGTTTTGGTGCAGGAAGGAGATCAATGATGTAATCATATTTCTCTTGCAGGCAATACATGAACAGGAAAGGTGGCTTCAACAGACCTTTGGATTTCATAGCTTGATGGAGTCGTCAGGAAGCATGTTTGACGTCTTTGTGATGAAACCTATATTCCCTTTTCTTCCCCGAGTTTATGTAAATATGTGTTTCAGCAGTTTTTCCATGTGTTTTGTGTTTCAGTCAATGGCTGTTATGTACAGGTGCAGCTTCTAGTCGCTCATTTTAGAAGGATTTGATATTGTAGATTGTGTTTGAAAACTTTGAAAGTGCTAAATAAATGGGAACTCTTGATGAATGTTTGTTTTCGTCAATTAGTGTGTTGTTGTGCAGTTTTAGCATCATTCAACTGTTACATCTTTTATCATTTTTGTTTTTTGGAACAAAGTTTTTTTTTTTGTTTTTTTTTTACATCAGAAATGAGAAAACCAACAAAACAGTTCAATAGGTGGGTATACATTCTGCTGTTTAGTGTGTGCATGCATGCACACACACACGTTAATGTACACACACACAGTGCATATAGTCAATGATTATTTACATTACAGTATTCAGTCCATTTCTTCCAGTATTTTAGAAATAAGTCTGTCATATATCTTTTAATGGTGTTTAATTTGTCTAAAATATCCAGAAAAATAAACACAAGGTGGGAGTTAGACAATAATTCCACTATTATCTGTTTAAAACGCACAAATCATGTTAAATGATCTTCACGTCAGTATTTACAGGGAGGTGTGTGTGTTGAGTTCCGGTACGGCGGCCAATCACAGGCGACAGCGCTGCGGCAGTCCAGCCAATCACAGCATAACAACAACACACGATTTGCATAATTAATTTTGGCTCCCGAGCAAATGCCAGAATACAGTAGCACAGGTTGTGCGCTCGCTCCAAAATGGCGCTACGGTGCTGCTTAGTTGCACCATTATCTTGCGGAATCACATTACAGCACGCTTTAGAATGCACCTCAGCTATTGGTCCGTTCTAGACACGGTCTGGCAGATTGACAGCGAACGCATCCAATGAGAAGCCCGTTTCCTGTTGAGTCCATCCAATAGGATGGCAGCTTCTCCCAAGCCCCTGACAGGCGTACAGTAACATGACAGCAGCTAGCAAACATCTCATCTGCTGCTCAACGACGTTATGCTTTCGCTAGCTGCGTGTTTTTCTGCTGTTTATGATTCATTTTTCTTCAGTTGCACACAGCCACAGTTTAGCATGTGCAGCTCGAGCGGTTTAATAAGCAGCCAGATCGTCTGTCACGCTTGAAATATCGAAACCAGCGATTCTTTGGACTTTTGGAGGCCGTGTGTTTTATTTTAAAGCCTATTTTTAACGCATCTTTTCAACGACCAATCCTGTTTGTTTTCCAAATAGCAAGCAGCTCAGCTGAATAATATCAGCAGCTGCTTAAATATAGTTTTTCAGTGTGCCAATCTGGCAACCCGTGCCTTCCTCGCATCGATCAGACGGAGCTGTCAATACAGTATTTCAGCTTCTCCAGATGCTCTCTAGTTAATAGCGTTTGCTGTCAGTATCAGAGCCTAAACTTGAGCAAGTACAGAACTAAATCTGTGAGACAGCTCAGCTATAAAAGACACTTACACGCTTTCTGGAAGGGTTGCCAGATTGGGCCAAACAGGACGTGTTTTGGTTGTTCGTCGCGTGTTGATGTCCAAAATCTCCTTTAATATGAACAGGACTCGTTAACTAGTTACTTCTTGGCAGCTGAGGGACATTTGTATTCGATTTTATCCTCCAGCTCTTTGGAAACCAGCGTGTTTAGATACTCTCCGTGCATTTCTGGTTTTCTCTAATATCAACACAAGCCCAGATCTAAACATCTCCCTCGCTGCCTTTCACGAGAAATATTGTGTATCAAAGTGGATCTTTCTGGAGGAGGAAGAAGCTTGAAGGAGCGAAAGGCTGCTGCTTGTTTGTTTCTGATTGTCGGTTTTTAATCTGTTTATTGCTGAAATGACGGCTATTGAGAAACTGCAGATGCTGATCGAAGCAGCTGAATATCTCGATCGAAGAGAAAGAGGTAAAGACGTATTACGACATATGAAAATTATATTGTGCATGCAAATTAATCCTGACACTGTTGCTAGGGGTCTGCTGTAAAGCTAAATAATTTTGCTGCGACCTGATATTAATTCGGAGCATGCATGATATGCACGGTGTTTTTTCTGTTGTGATGACATTTGGAGAAGTGAGCACTTTAGAGATTCTGTTCTGACCAGCACACATACACTAATGTGTCCCTGACCCCCTCTGGGGATGAAACACAAGCGCATATGGCATAGATATATTGTTTTAATGATGCATGATGGCGTGTTTGTGTGCAAATGTGGAATTGCAATGCATTGCTGTTGGTTTACAGTGGAGGGATTCCTGGTGCACCCCCCTCCCATCTATCTGTTGTGGTTCTGGCTATTGGGTTTACTCCAGTTCAGATGACATCATTGACCCAAAAGCAAGACTTTTGTCAAGAAATGGGTTGATTTTAACGTACAGCATCCCAGGTTTTAGAATAGACGGTCAATGTTTGTAATCAATGGCTTTGATTTTCAGGTAGCCGGTGTGCTTTGTGGTCTAATGAGCTTCTAAATGCCTCTGTTTGTATTTGCAGAAGCGGAGCACGGCTATGCCTCCATATTACCCTTCACCAGCAACAAAGAGAGGGATGGATTGAAGCGAAAAATCAAAAGCAAGAAAAATTGCAGCAGCAGGTACTTCCATCTAGTTTCTGCGATAACGGAAAATCTCGTGAAGAAATTCCAAATAGAGTCAGTCCTGAATGCATTATAGAGTTTTTATCCAAAGCAAATTTAAAAAATAGTCTCTTTTATAGCATTTTAACTAATTTCTTGCAATGAAAACACCAACCAATCTACGATGGGTTGACATGAAAAACCAAACACAAGAATGATTTCAGCAGCAGGTGCTTCTGCTTAGTTTATACGGAAACGCATTCAAAGAAATTTTTGAAGTAATTGCTCTTTTATACTGGTTTAACTTGTTACCCGCCATGAAAACACCAACCAAACTCTTATTGCTTTAAATGAAAAATCAAAAGAAAGAAAAATTGCAGCAGCAGGTGCAATAACGGAAACTCTTTTGAAGAAATTCAGTCAATCCTGAATGCATTATAGAGTTTTTATCCAAAGGAAATTTTAAAAATAGGCTCTTTTGTAGTATTTTAACTTGTTACTCGCCATGAAAACACCAACCAGCCAACCGATCTATGATGGCTCGAAACAAGCCATAAAATCAAAGTCAAGAAAAATTGCAGCATCAGGTAGTTCCACCAAATTTCTATGATAATGGAAACTCTTTTGAAGAGATTTCTAACAGAGTCAAACCTCATACACTGCGGACTTCTTTAGAACAGAAAAGGGCACTTCCAAAACGGTCAACAAAGATGGAAACATAATTCATGTATTTAAAAACTTGAAATTACTAAAGCTGTTAATGAGAAGGGGGTGCCAATACTTTTGGCAATGTAGTGTGTATGTATATATATGTCTGACACTGGAGCACAAAACCAGTCAAAAGGGTCAATTTTGACTGGTTTTAATAAATAATCTCTCCATTGATGTATGGTTTGTTATGATAGGACAATATTTGTCTGAGATACAACTATTTGAAAATCTGGAATCTGAGGGTGCAAAAAAATCTAAATATTGAGAAAATCACCTTTAAAGTTGTTCAAATGAAGTTCTTAGCAATGCATATTACTAATCAAAAATGAAGTTGTTAATAAATTTAAGGTAGAAAATATCATCATGGAACATGATCTTAATATCCTAATGATTTTTGTCATAATAGAGAAATGTATAATTTTGATCCATACAATGTATTGTTGGCTATTGCTACAAGTATACCTGTGTTACTCATGACTGCTTTTGTGCTGCAGAGATACAAATAATGTTTGTGAATGAGAATTTATTAACCAGTGGCTAATATTAGACATCATTTAGTTGCCCAGAGTGAAGATTTAGTCGCATATGCGAGTGATTTACTCACAATGTAGAGGGTTGATTTTGTTCTTTCTGACTCGTTGGATGGAAACGGTGCTTATTTGCAAATGTTTTATGTGATATTCCAATTTTGCGCATATGTTAAATTGGCATCTTAGGATGGTAACCCAGTTAAGGACAGATCTGTGACTCCAGTAGCATCCTGACGGATCTATTAATGTGCGCAGTGTGTACGGTCCTTGTGTTTTTCTCCCCTCTGAATCCCAGGAACATCATCCGTGATTCACACTTAGCTTGAACAGGCCTGTGTCCCATGAGTGATTTGTGAATTAGCAGACCTGAGCGTACGTGACACAAACACACCCACTGATTCATCCAGTGCAGATGCAGTCATAAATAATGTCCCACAGTTAAAACACGGAGAGAGACGAACACTCACACGCTTCTCTCCCTGTGACTCTCACCACCCACAGTTTACTCACTCACTACTCAACGCCCCAGATTTCATCAGCATTAAGCCGTTCACACAGAACACATATTTATCGCATTTTCTAGAGGGATATCTATCAGCGTTGCTCTTGTGTCTCGAGACTTTATGGCAGTTTTTCTGCATCCCACTGCATCTCATGTTTTTAAATAGAAAATAATATGAATAATAATCTTACACAGTGTAAGCATATATTAAACATTAAATATGATCTGATTGGCTGTCTGTTTATAATATGGTGTTACTCTGAATCTGACTGGCCTGATAAAGACAAAGCAGGGATTTAGTTTATTCTTGCACTAAGGGCAGATCATGTAGCTGACGTCCCTGTCATACTCTGCATATGATACTGATTCACAGCCATAAGGCCGCTTTTAAACAGAGCAGCAAAGGGTCATAAAAGCTGCTGCTGCTTCTGAATCATGGAGATGAACTGTTTTAGGAATATGACCTTGGACAAAAATCTAGTAATTGTGTGACCCGGCGTGCTGGAAGCAGTCCCCGACTCTAATCTGCATCTGGATGTCTGTGTGGCTTGTAACTGGATATTAAGGCCTAACAAGGGTAGCACTGGGTTTGTAGCTATTTATATACAGCCGTATGTGGTGTTCACTGGACCTTGTTGTTTAAATGTCGGTTTAGAAGGTAAAGAAATTGTGGGAGGTGTCTTTTTAATGTCGCACATGTCTATCTCAAAATCTCCTAATATCATGATATGAAGTCCACGATATGATATTTATTGCGATGTTTTTTTAAGACAGCTTTTATTTTGATGGAAACGGCAGTAGAGCTATAATTTTGAAGGGAAACTCCAGCTTCTTCTCTCTACAAATCTAGTGAAATGCTGTAATCAGCTGCCATGAAAATAAAGCATAACTGGTGGCCGTTGTGTTCCCAGACGCACGCTAAACTCACAGAACGTGCAATAAACGAGTTGAGTGCATTCAATCACTGAGGACGGAGGCGTTCTGAGACGTGGAAAACACCGGATCATGAACTGATCGCATGAACGAAGTGAGCTAATACAGAGTTAATACAGTTATTAACAAACAGTTCAGAAATTCCCTCCAGCCATGATTTTTGTGGCATCACCTGCAGTCTTTTCTTCAAATATGCTGTATATATTCGAAGTATATTTACTGATGTGCTGCTCAAGAAACCTTACTTATTATTATTATTATTATTATTATTATTATTATTATCAGTGTTGAAAACAGTCATGCTGCTTAATATTTGTGTGGCAACCATGATGCATGTTTTAGGATTCTTTAATGAACAGCATTTATTTAAAATATAAACATAAATGCATTTACCATCACTTTTAATCAATTTAATGCATCCTTGCACAAGTATTCTAAGCAAAACAATAATAATAAAACTGCAGTGCATATATAAATATAATGGAAAATAAAATGTTATAGGCTTGTTCAAAATTGCCGTGGCCTGTATTTTTGGCAAAAACAATTTGCAGATTCACCGGTGGTTAAAGCGTTTTGGTTCCACTTTCTTTTAAGGTGTCCTTGTTACAGTATAATTATACATTTAAGTACTGAGTAATATTAATTAACTACATATACTTACTATATGGTTATGGTTTGGTTTAGGGTTACTTGCATGTAATTATGCATAATTTATTGTTTAAAGTACTTGTTGTTACCCTCATTTTACCCTCGAGTGTTAGTATCCATATATTTTGTATCTTTTGCACAGCAGTTTAAAGAAAATATGGTACTGTTATTTGTCTCCCCTCCATTGTTCTTATAGCCTGTATTAATCAACAACTACTACTATGGATAGGACGAGATGTCTTGCAACATCTGTGATATTTTATTTGCATATTGCATGTTTACACTTCTTCTAACAATAGCAGTGGGTTAGTATCTTGATCATATTCCGGCTGAACTTAAGCATACCTTAAAAAGATGCAAGAAGTGTCAGTGCACCAAATGCATGAGAATCACACAGCTTCTGAATATGCAAGTAACCTACATCCAGCGCTGGTGTTAATGCATGATGCATGAAATGTTTTTGTGTTTCTGCGCTGCATTAACTCCTCACATCTCTCCGGCTGACTCATTAGACGGCTCTCCCGTCCATTCACGCTGCATGGAGAATGGAAAGTGATTCAGTCGAGTGTGCATCTGATGACGGAGCTTGGGATGCCATATATGCATACGTTCGAGTGTGTGTTTGTGAAACCCTTTATTATATGTAGGTCATCTTTCCCTCCAGCTTTCCTGTTTTCTGACGGATCGAGAGTGGTGTCGTCTTCTCCTCCCCCTCTCCTCTTCTCTTGCATCCATTATATATATATTTGACTCCTACCTCTTGCTTATATTCACACTGTATGTGGGCTAATGCACACAGCAGCATCCATGGGTTCTTCTCTCGTTCCTGTGTGAATGTGCGCTGATTTTATATTTTAAGCCTTTCTTGTATTCTCTGTGCACTACTAATGTTGTGTGTTGGGAAGGTTACTTTGGAAATGTAATAGGTTACAGATTACAAGTTACTCTATTGTAACTGATTGCTTTTCTAAATTTCTAACAAAACTGTTAATCATGTTGAAGCATGTAAAGCAGGCAGGGTTAACCTTACAGTAGAACTCAACACTGATTTTTACAAACCTGACTTTTCTCCTAAAACATTGGTGTCTCATATTTTAGAGCAGTCAATGCAATTTGGGAAAGAAATAAATTAAATCTGTTTGTGTGTGAAAATATTCAAATGCAACTCCCTTTGTAATCATTAACATTTTCATAAGTGCCTGTAATTTAATTACTCATTTTTTCTCAGTAACTGTAACAGATTACAGTTACATTTATTCTGGGTGACACTTTATTTTAAGGTGTCCTTGTTACAGTGTAATTATACTTTTAAGTACTGAGTAATATTAATGTACTAACTATATAGTTAGGGTTAGGATTAGGGTTTGGTTTAGAGTTAGTTGCATGTAATTATGCATGATTTATTGTTATTACAATATTATGTAACATGCAACAAGCACACCTTAAAATTAGTGCTGTCAAAAGTTTTGTTTACATGATATATGTGTTCTGTGTATATATATTTATAAATACACACACATGCATGTATATATTAAAAAAAATATTATGTTTATGTATTAAATATATTTATTTATTTATCATTAAAATGTATATAAATTATATGAATATAAATATAGATGTATAAATACATGTAAATATTTTTTAAATATATGCATGCATGAAAATAGCCTTGATGCTGGCATGGCGTTAAAAAGTGAATAAATAAATATGCATGCATGTGTGTGTACTGTGTATATTTATTGTTATATATGAATACACACACATGTGGTATATGTTTTTAAAATATTTACATATTCTTTATATATATTGCTTTCTTTATATTGTCCTCATTTGTAAGTCGCTTTGGATAAAAGCGTCTGCTCAATGACTAAATATAAATATATTCATATAATCTAAATTGTATATGAATATATTTAATATAAAATAAAAAAATTCTTAAATATATACATGAGCGTGTGTCTATTTATAAATACATAATAAATATACACAGTGCACACATATATTATGTAAACAAAAACTATTATTTTGGATGTGATTAATTGCGATTAATCGTTTGAGAGCGGTAGTTGTCAATTTAGTTTATTTTCAATTTAGATTAGTATTTGTTTTTATTTCCAGATGGTGATTTTGGTGCTTGTTTCATTTAGTTGCAAAGGCATTTTTTCCAATTTTATTTTAGTTTAAGTTTCTTCTGATATTTATATTTGATTTTTATTTCAGTTAACACATTTTTTTTAGTTTGTGTTAATATTAGCTAACAATAATAATGTATTTAATGTGACTTCAGTATGAAGAATTCAGTATGTTTTCCCATTGTTTTACATTTCCAGCCAATAAAACATTAAAATATGTCTTTCCAAAGAACATGTAATCCTTAGATATGAAAATGATGTGACATAATCCTGTTAAATTAAACCAAGGGCCATAAACGTTAGCTGTGATGAGGTGTTTGACGTTTTCTTGTGAGACGCTGGCATGAGAAGATATCTTCTGCTCAGACATCAGAGGTCTTTTAGAGCAAGGTTTACTGCAGACGGGGTCCTGGGTCAGTTTGAAGGATGGATGAATGTGAGGAAGATGACACTTTACTCTCTACAGCTTCTTCATTTGCTCTAGTGATCATCTAGTCTCTATAAATAAAATATTTTGTTTACATAATATATGTGTGTGTTCTGTGTGATTTTCTCAATATTTAGATTTTTTTGCATCCTCAGATTCCAGATTTTCAAATAGCAAATGTACAGATTTTCAACAGAAAACATCCTCTCATTGGTAGTTATTGCTGTTTGTTAGCATTAATGTGCACTGAATATCTCTTTTTTTTTTCAGCGCAAGCTTAAAGCAAGACATTGGATTCTTTTCTTTTTTTTCTATTGAGTTCATGTTTTCCCTCATCTTTTCTCCTCTCCTCTGCTTTGCTTCTCTTTCACTTCTCTGTTGATCTGGAATTGGCCTCTCTGAAGCGATCCTTCATTCTCTACCCCCCACCAACGGCTGGTGTTTCTAGTTACTGTTGCTAAGCGGGGCAGAGGACCTCTATGTGTTTTGTGAACATAGCGAGAGCGAGACACACACAGAGAGAGAAAGCAGGGCACATTTGCAATCAGCAATTAGCATTTTGGCAGCTTCTGCATGCACTAAACAAGCCCACGGGCCCTTAAAACCCCTGTTTTAGAGTTTGTTCCTGTACAGCCTTTATACACACACACACACACACACAGCAGTTCACCTTTGTACTGAACATTCATATCAGCAGTGAGCACAGTGTGTCTTTCAGAACTAAGAACAAGGAGGTGATGTTGGAGTCGCAGCGTGTTGATTAGTTCAGAGCTTTTAAACATTTCAATGCCAGAAAAAGTCTCCAAAAAAACTCATTTATATTAGTGACCCTGGACCACAAAACCAGTCATAAGGGTGTTTTTAAGCTGAATAAATAATCTTTCCATTGATGTATGGTTTGTTATGATAGGACAATATTTGTCTGAGATACAACTATTTGAAAATCTGGAATCTGAGGGAGCAAAAAAATCTAAATATTAAGTTTTGATATATTTACAGTAGGAAATTTACTAAATATCTTCATGGAACATGATCTTAATATCCTAATGATTTTTGTCATAAAAGAGAAATGTATAATTTTGATCATACAGTGTATTGTTGGCTATTGCTACAGATATACCTGTGTTACTGATGTGCTGCAGGGACACATATGACTTTTTTTTTTCTCTAAAATGTATTAATTGGTTAATTAAAAATTGGTGAATTTATTTGTAAAATATTTTGATGTATGTGAGAGAACGCTTAATATGTAATATAATGATATACTTAGATTGTATTTATTATTTTAATATTAAAAATTACTTTAAAAATATTATTTTTAATAGTGCTGTCAAACGATTAATCACAATTAATCACATCCAAAATAAACGTTTTTATTTACATAATAGATGTGTGTGCGTACTGTGTATATTTAATGTTTTTATAAATACACACACACACAGTATATATTTAGAAAATATTTGTATGTGTGTGTGTGTATATATATATATAATTTAATAAAAAAAATCTTAAATATATACATGCATGTGTGTGTATTTATATATGCATAATAAATATGCACAGTACACACACATTATGTGAACAAAAACTTTTATTTTGGATGTGATTAATTGTGATTTAATCGTTTGACAGCATTCATTTTTAAACTAATAAAAATCTTTCAGCCTGTTTCTTTTAGTTATTTGGTTAAAACTAGTGCTGTCAATAGAATTAAATTACTGCAGTTTATCCAGTGATTTATGACCAGTTATGAATAAACTAAATGAAATAATATTACCAAATAAGGTAAATGTGAAATTCATCATGTAGTATCGTGAGTGTGTTTTTAGCTTGTTGCTAAAACCAATCACATTCCCTCTTGCTTTCATTTCCTGCTTTCTATCTCACTTCCTTGTTAAAACAAAGACTGAATATATAGAGGAATTTATTCGTTAAAAGTGTTTCCATCATAATTTATGCGCATGTTTTCTTACCGGATAACAAATGTATCCTACTCAGTTAAGTGCATAAGTTTTTTTATATGCTCATTTTTAGAATTTATGCACATCTTGGCGTTTCCATCCAGCATTTTTTATTTATTTTATTTTTTTTATTATGCAATATCCCAAAATGCGCATAAAAATAGATGGATGGAAACATAGCTATTGGGATCCAAAACTGTTTGCTTCTCAACGTTCTTCAAAATATCTTAGAACAAAAAATAAAATAAATATTCGCTTTGGATAAAAGCGTCTGCTAAATGACTAAATGTAAATGCATACAGGTTTGGAATGACATGAGGGTGAACTATTATTCCTCTAACTTTAACAGTAACGCATAGAGATCGCAACGCCAAGATCATGGGTTCGATTCGCAAGGAATGCATAAACTGATACATAAACTTGCTTTGGATAAAAGCGTCTGCCAAATGCATAAATGTAAGTGTTTATTAAAAAAAGAATAAGCGCAGTGATCCCTAACATCTCTGTCTTTCTGTCTCTGCAGGTCTACGCACAACGAGATGGAGAAGAACAGGTATGTGCATATACAGTTGTGCTCATAAGTTTACACACCCCTTGCAGAATGCATTGTGTTGTCTTGAGCATCAGTAAATGTTTCCACCTTTTGTAATAGTTGTATATGAGTCCCTCAGTACGAAAATATGGATCTCAAATCATACAGTCACTTTTGGAAAAGGTTCAAATGTGCAGAAGATGCTGGAAAACCAAAGGAAGTGCAGGAGCTGGGGGATTTTTCTGAAGAACAGCAGGCAGTTGAACTGCTCAGAACCAACCAGGGACTCAACTATCACAGAATATAAAAACAGTCGTGGCTCATCCAGGAAATTATACATAGTATTAAGATTCACTTTTGAACGGGGTCGTTTTTTATTAATTCAGTTATTATTTTGTCTTGTGGAGTATATGTTAATATCTGTTATGTTAAATAGCTTATTCAGGACAGTACTAAATAAAAAAATAGCATGCAATTTTCATGATACCTCTTATTTTGTTTCAGTTATGCAATAGGTATGTAAATTTATGAGCACAACCTTAACCTTCGTGCAATTAGTTCTTATCTGTAAGGCTGCAGGATTATAGCTCATTACATCCTTACTGATTAGATTTAGATTAAACTTCTGTAATTAAAGGCTACATGAGCAGGGCATGTGACCAAATGCCTCGTCTCAGTTATTTTGGAGTCCACTAGCGGCCAGATAACGCTCAGAGATGAGTATTAAGGTCAGTCAATCCTCTGATGTATCCATTCATCTGGGATCCAGAGATAAACCTCTCTAAATTTCGAAGGTGAAAGATCTCGTTTAATATCTCCGTCACTAGTGCTGTATGGTTTGGGTAACTCAGCTGAATGCATTAAATAATGCATGCTGTCAGGCTCAGCCTTGAGCAAAACCAGGCTGTCTGGACTTTGACTTTTAAACTCCTAACAATGCATTCAGCTTAAGTCGCACTCCTCTCCCATTCTTTGCTCAGCAAAGTGCGTCTCGGTCTGCATGCAACTCGTGCAAAGCTCTGAGGTCACAGCGCTTCTGACAGCTGATCTGCTATTCATCTCTGAAGAGCGCTTTCATCTGCTGTTTAGAGGAATATCCAGACAAAGAAGGAAAGCGAGGCTCCTCGTGTCTCTGCTTTTGTTTCAAAATGGAGTCCAGGGCTGATATTCATAAAGCAACTCGAGTGGGAGAGCATTTGTGATGCAGATTTGAGTAAATGTGCAGTATGTCTGATGTGAAAACAGCACAGCTGTGTAGTAATGATTCATGAACCTCTTTGGCTCAAAAAATATATATAACAAGGCTGCTGTGACCTAGCAAATACACCAAACCCATTTACTTGGTAGGATTTTATTTTATTTTACGTGTGAATTAATTAGGTGAAAATTGCTGAATGTTTGTAAAAAGTAGAGTGGTTTTGTTTGTACCTGGCTCATAGTTTAGCACTGTGACATTTAAATAAAACAGCTGCTGTGAAAGTTGAAATCTTACCTGAAATGCCCCCCAGAAACCCAGCTTTTGGGGCGAATAGCTGTCTTGTGAAATCTCACACACCTGTATCGTGTGAAACAGGGACCTCAGTGTCACACATGGCATGCACCTTCACCCCGCACCAGTTATGGGTCACATGTCACACACAGAGCAGCGAAAGGCTGTTTATATGGGTGCCAAAGAGAACACACACACACACTTCTGCAGCAGCAGACACACACACCGTCTCAAACAGAAGCACAGGTCAGGTTTGCCTGCGAGGCGATGTGTTTGTTCTCCAGATGGACTTCACATGCCCTGTTTGTAACCTGAGCTCCACACATGCCTCGGTGTGTACTGCTCTCCAGTGGGGCTAAGACAATTACTTAGCGGTCAGAGGTCAAAGGCCGGCAGAGGACGGTGATTTATGCTAAAAGTCTTATGGCTTGAAGAGGGTGATCTGTTTAAAGGATCATGGTCGAGCAGATGCACGCTGACCTGCAGAGCTCGGGTGGTCTTTATTTGTAGAGATGCATGGCATATTGTGCAATAACCTCTTCTGTTTACACTGCTATTTGGGGTCAGTAAGATTGTTTAAATATTTTTAAAAGAAGTCTCTTTGCTCAGCAAGGCTGCATTTATTTTTTGTGTTCCAAATTTGAGGTTGATATCTCTAAAAATGAGCTTTCAGTAAGATTTTATTGGGCGCAGTTCCACATTTTCCCCATTAGATGCCAGAAATAATGGCACCATCTGGTAAAAAATAGTAAAAAATGACATTTTAAAGCCTTGCCAACAGAATGAAAGCCTATTAACAAAATTAATTTTACAGTTAAATAGCACTTGTGATTAAAAATAGCAGTTTCAATGGGGACATTTTTGTCCTGAGAGGAACTATTTTGTGTACTTAGTGCAAAATAGATTTATTAAAGGAAATGGGGGTGAAATAGTAAAATTCCAATAAAAATACACACCTGTGCCAAAACGTATGCAGTTGACAATAACACAGGCAAAGTGATTAAAAAAAACAAACCTGAAAATGACAAAAATGTCCAAAAGGTCGCACAAGTCTTAATAGATTTTGAAATGTAATTGGTTCCTGTAATGATACAGTCTTCAGGGTCACTTGATGCTTCAGAAATCATTCTGATATACTCATTTGGAGCACATGAACGTTTCTTATTATCAATGTTGAAAACATTTGTGCTGCTCCATGTTTTTTGTGGAAACCGTGATGCATTTTTTTCAAGAGTCTTTAAAGGAATAGTTTACCCAAAAATGAGAGAGGATTTTTAGGATGAGTGTGTTTCTTCATCAGGTTTGTATAAATGTGTCTCAGCAATGGATGCTCTGCAGTGAATGGGTACCGTCAGAATGAGAGTCCAAACAGCTGATAAATACATCACAATAATCCACACCACTCCAGTCCATCAGTTAACATCTGGAGAAGACAAAAGCTGTGTTTGTAAGAAACAAATCCATAATTAAGAGTCCTCTGTCCATATTGCTTACTCCAGTGAAAAAGTTGTCCGGTCTGAATCATGAGAGAAATATGCACAGTTCTTAATAAATACAAAGGTGGATTTCGATGTGAATTTTCACTTGACGAACCATTATTATGGATCATGTAGTGGTATTTTTGCCTGAAGCAACAGTTTAAAGTTAAAACACTGATGAATAATGATTTGTTTTCTTACAAACACACCGATTTTCACTTTTGAAGTCATTAACTGATGGACTGGAGTGGTGTGGATTATTGTGGTGTTTTTATCAGCTGTTTGGACTCTCATTCTGACGGCACCCATTCACTGCAGAGCAAGTGATGCAATGCTACAATATCTCCAAATCTGATGAAGAAACAAATCTTGGATGGTCTGAGGATGAGCACATATTTAGCTAGTTTTCAATTTAATGCATCCTTGCTTAATATAAGAATTTTTTTTTTAATTACAGACCCTAAAAGAGCTGTATAAAGGTGGATAAGAAAGCGAAACAAATCTGACGCACTGCGACTGATGCGGCAGCACTCGGTGTGTAAATGCCGGATGGCACACGCAGTCTGTGTTTCCTTAACAAACACCAGGCCACTCAGGTTATGTCACCACCTCGGTGGCGGATTCTGAAGTTATGTAATAGTATTCCTGACCTTCGGACCAGTTAAGCTTTCGCTGCACGAAAACGACGAGCTGTGGTGCAAACATTAGCCTTTGTCTGGGTGCGTTCTGCAGTGTGTGTGTGTGTGTGTGTGTGTGTGTGAGAGAGAGGCAGGTGTGCACACAAGCTGTCCTTTAACTGTCAGGTATTGCTCTCTATTACTCTCTGTTTGCACATTAATTTCAATGATTTTGCCTTGAACTGCAGCAGCAACATTCAAGAGAAACACAATTGGCCACAATGGCATATTAATGGCGTCTTCACTGTGAAGATATAATTAGTGTCATCAGGATTTTATTAGAGAAAATGCAATTGTGCATTTCCTTATTTGCGTGTGTGTAACACATTTTTTTCAAAAAGTTTCTTAAATAATTTTATTTTAGTAAATTATAATTAATAAGTGTGTGTTTGTGTGTGTGTGTGTGTGTGTGTGTGTATAACATTGATTTTTCAACATTGATTTTGATAACATTGATTTTTCAAATAGTTTATCTTAAAAATAATTATTTTATTTTAGTAAATTATAATTAATAATAACTGAATATATATATAATATAGATTTTTCAAATAGTTTATCTTTAAAAATAAATTTTATTTTAACAAATTATAATTAATAATTAGTAAATTTTTTCAGCAAATACTTCTAAATATTATTAACATTTATTTTTTGCGACCGCATAGTTTTTTTCACATTGTAGCTGTTTTAGTGTGTATTTTAGTATTTAGTATTTTTTTTATGCATCATCTTTCTACAAGGTTGGAATGGTATTTTAGTTTTTTCTCAGCAGTTCTGTATTTATAATCTCCCAATTTGCATGACCGTAACATTTGCATATGGCAAAATGACTCCTTTCGTTTTACACCCTCTTGTTATAATCTCTATATTTAAATTAATGCACTTAACTATAGTGGCTTACAAAGAGCTGCCCACAGCACGTACACACTTATCTCTCGGGAGAGCGTGCTTCGTGACACACAGACGTTCAAACACAGCTGTAAAATAGCTGGCTTGCTGAGCAAAACTTTTCTCTATTTTGTGGTCATTTCTGGCACCTGAGCAAAAGCATTCTTTACACCAGACCTGTACAGCACACACAAAACACTGTGTAACTTTGAACTTTAATGAGCTATTTATATCTGATTTGACCCTTGATGTAACTAAATGATGTATATTTTAGGTTAAAGAGAAAACATGTTTACTGAACAATACTCTGCAGCTCAATAGTTTGGATCAATGATGTTTCTAAAGAAGTTTCTTACGCTCATCAAGGCTGTATCTATTTGATATAAAAACTGAATATTATTTCACAAAATAATATTGTGAAATATTATTGCAATTTCAAATAAATGTTTTCTATTTTAATATACTTTAAAATGTAATTAATTCCTGTGAAGCAAAGCAGTATTTTCAGAGTCACATGATCCTTTAGAAATTATTCTAATATACTGATTTATAATCAATGCTGGAAACAGTTTTTTTATTTTATTATTTTGTTTTTATACTGTATTTTTTGGGATCTGTGATATTTAAAAAAATAAAAAGTTAAAAAGAACAGTGTTTAGTCAAAATAGAGATGTTATGTTACAATATAAACTATTCAAAAGTTTGTGGTCAGAATTTTTTTTCTTTTTTAAAGATACTTTAAAAAAGTTTAAAGAAAGTTCAATAAACTTTATTCAGCAAGGATGTGTTAAATGGATAAAATTGATAGTAAAGACTTCTATTGTTAGAAAATATTTCTATTTTGAATAAATGCTGTTCTTTTAAACTTTAGATGAATCAAAGAAAAAAGTAACACAGGTTCCAAATAAATATGAATCAGCAGAACAGTTTCAACATTAATAATAAATCAGTATATTATTATGATTTCTGAAGATCATGTGACACTGAAGACTGCAGTAATGATGCTGAAAATACAGCTTTGATCTCAGGAATAAATACTATTTTAAAGTATAGGTATTAAAATAGGAAACCAATATTAGAAATTGCGATAATATTTCACTATGTAAGGCTGGTGCCAATATGTCTGATTTACCCCTCGACGAAACAAAAGGCTCTCCTGAAAATTAACACTTGAACTATCTCCTGCAGATGTAAAAGGAACTTCGGAGATGCAGCCCACAGTGCAACTCACACTTCACACACTATCTCCCCTTCACCCCCTCCTCCTCCTCACATAAAATACACTGAAAACCTATGCAATGTTAGGTATGCACAAGAAGTAACTATACATGTTTGATATCATTTAAAGTGTCCCTGTGCGCCTGGTAAAATGGTCTCATTCTCCCAACCATAATGAAAAGCTAAAAGAAGTTATAAAATATGAGAAAAGTCATGTGTCCCTTAAAAAGGTGTTTCCCTCCCCAGATCCCCCATTCAGATACCTCCTGCATGTAAAACAAGAACCCATTCAAGTACAAATTCTGATCTCACAGCGTGAATCCCTCAACAGGGAACCAAATTGTAATTATAATGACAAACGCCACCTTTTGGTAAGAATATTGAATTAGCTGGGTATATAAGGAAAAGGTGCAGAAAAGTTCGGGGAGTCTGTAAGCTGACTTCCCACACAAATGCTGTGTGTAGTTTTGTTGACAGGTAATAATTTCTACAAATTCCTCTATTTCTGAATTGTTGTTATGACATGTTCAACTGATGATTTTATTCTTATGAATTGGATTTTGAATTATTGCTTCATTACCTGATCAATAAATTGTAAACGTTTGATTGTATTCTGACCGACTCTGAGATTTGTTTTCCCAAGTAGATTGTCGGATTCGTATATTTCCACAAGTTTGCGTCAGGGATTAGTGACGACTAATACCCAATACCTAAATTCACGTGTGCTTGGATGAGGAGACGAGTAAGTTTCTGTCTAGAATCAGCAGATGCTGTTTGATCAGCCTAGATCTGAATGCGTCGATGACCTCTGTTCTAATTTAATGTTACTTTAGATAAGTTTACGTGGGAAAAGCCACGAGCTTGGCCAGACAAAGCCATTTTGAAGAAAGGTAAAGTTGATCGACTAATGTTCTTAAATGGTGGCCAAAAGGAAGACTCTACTAAAGTAAACGATTGAATTAAGTTCCTGAGGGGCAGCCAAGGAGGCTAAGTATTACATATCTTTGATTGTGCACGTGGGAATACGGCAAATCTCAGATATTTAGCCAAATACCTCTGTTTTGGGTCATTGGAACTGACAAAATTGTGCCGGAGACCTGGTGAGGAACTCGAAGCGATATAGTTTCCTGATCTAAGCGGGTAAAGTATAATCAGAGCTTAACAGAACAATCAAACATTCGTTCACTTTAATGATGCACAGATATCATTAAAACCTTTCATTTATGGAGTCAGATGAAACAACGAGTTATTATATGTGAAAGAAATATATTGCATTTAATCTTGATTGTGTTGCTAAAAGGAAAGACAAGCAATACGCAGAGAGACCTTCCTCGTATTATTGGAAACCTCCATTGGACCAATAAACGAGCTTACAACTATATCACTGTATTTTTATGTATTTTTGAAATGAATACAGCCCATCTTTACCCATCCTTCACTATTTCCAGCACTTAATCAAGCCACTCTTCTTTAATACATGAGGATGTTATTTCACGTGTCATTGTGCTTGTGTTGTCTCTCGTGTTGAAGTATTCAGTTTCTACAGCGACTTAGACAATTACTCTGTCTCCCACTTTGTCTTTTCCATATAGCATTATCAGATTTGTCTGTAAGCATATTTTGCCGTCTTTGTAAAGTCTCGCCCAACACAAATGTTTGTTTAAACAATTCTACAATTTTAACTTGTGATAAAATCTAAAACCTGGAGAGGTTAAGGTCATTACAACAATGGTTTATATATTTCAGCCTATATGCAGCCACTGAGTACTACAGCCAACATGTCATATGTCACCAAAGTCTACTAAATTTTAGGTTTTGGCTGTCTGAACTTACTGGATTATATGTTTTCCTTAATTAAGAGAAATATTAAATATAACATAAAATATGGTACTTTTAGAGGTAAATAAATTTAAAAAACACCAAAAAATACATAAATTGATAGTTTTTATTTTATTGAAGATAGTGATATGACTTATAAAAAAAACAAAAAAAACAATGATGCTTGAGGGTTAATTGGCATGTTAGGCATTTCGTATTATTAAAAAAATATCATTAAAAAAAAAAAGTAATTTTAAGAATATTTTCTGCAGCTTGTTTGTGCTTGTTTTTTTCCCCCTTGCAATTATAAAGAGCTTTAAAGCTTCAAGAATGGCACACAAGGACCGTAAAAGTATAATAAAACTACCGTACTCAAATGCACTATATTCTTACTACGCCTTTGTGTGAGGAACAAACTGAAATGTGTTAACTTCACAGATTGTAGTTGCATTCTTCTTATTTTTATGATTCATGTTGCTGCTGCTGCTTATTGGAAGTGTTGCATTGCTATTCTGACTCACTCTCTCGTCTTGTTTTCCTCTCATCTCCTACCCAGGAGGGCACATTTACGGCTGTGTTTGGAGCGCTTAAAATCCCTGGTGCCCTTAGGACCAGACTCAAACCGGCACACAACCCTCAGCCTCCTTATGAGGGCCAAGGAACACATCAAGGTATGTGCCAGCGTCCCATTGGTGGGTAATATTGTTTGGTGGCATGAAAACGATGCAGTGATCTGATATTAAAGCAGTAAGTCACAAGAAGAGTTTACTGTGATTTTACCGCGGTTAAGTGGTGTTGTTAGGCACGGAGTACTCAAAACCTCCTGCAAGCTTAAACCCCCAATGCTTAATTCAATTTATAAATAATAATAATCACAAAAAACAGCTCTTATACAAAGTTGTATAGTTCATTAGTTTAAGAAACCTGATGCATACAGTTAGAGCTGGGCGATATGGCCAAAAAAATAAATTCTCGATTTTTCTCAGAGCGCTTGACCAATATTTTTAACTAGTCAACTAGAAAATGTAACTACAACATGATTCAGTTCACTTTTTCTTTATTAATCCTGTGTGAAAAATGACACCTAGAGGTATTTTTATGGTTAATCATGTACGCCGACATGCGGTTCGATCGTTCTTTTCTCTTTACTGTTGTCATTGGCATATTGTCAAAGTGTCTAATTCTAACGTTGGGTAATATTTCTATTCAAAATCGTGATTCCTTGAATTATAAAAAATAAAATCGTTGACAAACATTACATTAGAATTAATCGATAAAATTGGAAAAATCGCCCAGCCCTACATACAATACTGTTCAAATGATTTGGGTCGGTATGATGTTTTTCAAAAAGAAGTCTCCTATCATCAAGGCTGCATGTATTTGATCGAAACATACAGACTTTGAAGCCATGTGTGTCTTGCAGAGGTTGGAGGATAGTGAGAGGAAGGCCCAGCACACTATAGACCAGCTGGAGAGAGAACAGAGACACCTGCGCAGACGCCTGGAGCAGCTCGGTGTGGAGCGCACACGCATGGACAGCATGGGCTCCACCATCTCTTCAGACAAATCTGACTCCGACCAAGGTATACCAGTCTTAGATAACATTTGATTTATATAGCACATTTAAAGGGATAGTTCACCCAAAAATATTTTCTCACCCTCATGTCGTTCCAAACCTGTAAGACCTTCGTTCATCTTTGGAAACACAATTAAGATATTTTTGATGAATTCCCGAGAGCTCTCTGACCCTCTCATAGACAGCAAGGATCCTATCACGATCAAGGTCCAGAAACATAGCAAGGACATCGTTAAAATAATCCATGTGACATCATTGGTTCAACCGTAAATTTACAAAGCTACGAGAATACTTTTTGTGCGCAAAGAAAACAATAATAGCGACTTTATTCAACAATTCATCTCCTCCGCGTCACCCTATAGCATCACATACGTAAATAACTTATGCTGTTCTGTGTCAGCAGCACCATACACGGATACCATGTTTACATTGTTTACGCTTTGATCTGAACGTAAACAACGTATCCGCGTACATATGTTGCATACATTGTTTACGTATGTGATACTCTCCAAAATGGGTGATGCGGAGGAGACGAATTGTTGAAAAAAAGCTGTTATTTTTGATTTCTTTGCGCACAAAAAGTATTCTCGTTGCTTCATAAAATTATGGTTGAACCACTGATTTCACATGATTGGTTTTAAGGATCTCATTATTACGTTTTTGAGCCTCGATGGTGTTAGGATCCTTGCTGTCTATATTGGAGAACAATCAGAGAGCTCTCGGAGTTCATCAAAAATATCTTAATTTGTGTTCCGAAGATGAACGAAGGTCTTACGGGTTTGGAACGACATGAAGGTGAGTAATTAATGACACAATTTTCATTTTTGGGTGAACTATCCCTTTAATAGCCCCTTTAGTCGACCAAAGTGCTGCACAAATGTTTTTTATAAATGCATAAAACAAATAACAATATAAAACAGATCACAAATTTATGACATAGGTAAAATCGCTTATATAAAATATTATACATTTATTATTGCAGACCAGTAAAGTATTTGATAACCTTAAAGGCCTGTTAGTCTCATAGTACGAGAGGAGATCAGACAGGTAAGATGGTGCCAAACCTGCCATAGATTTGTACACAAACAGCAGTACTTTAATAAAGATATATTCTCATCTGGTTTCATTGAAAGATAAAGCTGTATATCATCTGCATAAAAATTGAATGCGATATGAAGCTTACGAAATATCTTAGCTAGAGGAAGAAGATAGAGGGCCTAAAACGGAGCCCTGTGGTACCCCACATGTACATGCAGCATTGACAGAGGTAAAATTCTCAATAGCTACAGAAAAAGATCTCCCCTTAAGATAGGATGAAAACCAGCTGTTCCCCTAATTCCAACATACTCCTCCAATTGCCTCAATAAGATAGAATGGTCAAAAAGTAATAGGTAACACATGGTTTAGCATGTGTGCTTCATTACTTAGAGCTATGGATGTAAAACAGGTGATGTGTGTGTCAAGCTGATGACAGTTCCCACATTTCTCTCCACTGTTTGTATTAATGAAACTGACAGAAATATATTTAAACTGTCGCAGAGCCAGAGACATGCATTAATGAATGGGTTTTGGTAGCTTAATGTTTAACAGTTTGGACTGGTAAACATATTTAATGCCAGAGTAGCCTATGAATTTGATTTGTGAATCTCTAGTTTAGGCCAAAGATTAAATCCAAGTGTGAAAACAGCCTTTGAAAGACTGTAAGATTTATTTTTGAGAGGATTCAACGTTACGTGAGAAATTACAGGATGGTCCTAAGCTGAATTATAGGCACGTGTGTTCATGTAAATAAAAACTGTTCTAAAGAATAGAAAGCATAAGTAGCATGTTTACAGCGTCATTATTACATTAACATTAGATATAAGTATGTAATTTAAAGCATTTGGACATTTTTCCTTTGTGGTAGTTATCTAGTGTAACAGATGCATAAGGAATAAAAAGTAACAAATGCTTAACTAATGAATGTAACAATACAAAGTACAAAATAAAAATGTATTTAAAAGGTTTGTTAACACTTTATTTTAAGATGTTCTTGTTACACGTTACATGTGCTCACTATTATAATAATAAATTATGCATAATTACATGCAAGTAACCCTAAGCCAAACCCTAATCCTAACCCTAACCATATAGTAAGTGCATGTATTTAATTAATATTACTCAGTACTTAAATGTATAATTACACTGTAACAAGGACACCTTAAAATAAAAGGTAAAACTTTATTTCAAGGTGTCCATATACAGAGTAATTACCTAATTAAGTACTTAGTAGTAGCCGTTGTACTTGCATGAAACAAAATGTACTTATGTAATTAAGTTATGGAACAGTCTGTAATTACAGTTTGTAATTATATAGAAGTAATAGGCAGCTACTGTTACACATATGTAACAAACTGAGTCTGTTACACAGCAACTAGTACACTTAAGTGTAATGTTCTGAAAACAAATGAAAATAAAAGAGATGAATTTATAGAATGAGGTGGAGTGCGATCAGTAGGAAATGCACAGATAAACAGTTGTGTTTTAGTCTGGATTTAAATGTAAATGAAAGTAAATGCAAGTTAAATGTAAAATATTAGTTTTAATAACAAAGCACACAAATGGGAAAAGTGACTGAAAGTCAAACAAATGTGGATGGATGTGAATGTAAAGCAAGAGAACAAACAGTGGAACTGAACTGTTTGCTTTTGCAACACATCGAAACCTGTACTGCTCATTTAGTACACATTAAACAGAAACGATGTAGTTCTTTATTGTATTTCACAAAACACTTCTAAGGACTCATGTTCATGCATTTATGTCATGCTGCCATGTGTGCATTATTTAACTCGAACACAACAAGGTCAAATATGTAAGATCCTTTTGTGAGGCTTCTAAGAACTCTTTAAAAATACCCAGAAGCTCTTGCTTCTAAAAGGTTTTTTAGTGGTAATGCTTCTACCTGGAATCAGAAATGCACAAGATTCAGGTTTGCTTGCAGACACACGGTGGAGGTTTGATGATCACATGCTTTTTCCCAGAAACGAGACAAATGATTGTCTCGAGGAGTTTTTGTATATGCTGTGGCCTGTCCTACAAACAGATGGCACGCAGACAGACTGCAGCATGATGAATGCTTTAACACCTAAATTGGAATGTTGCCATGGAGATAATGGGCCAGAATGACTAAATGTAGCACTCTTCAAAATGCACATGAAAATGCTAGAACCAAAATAACGGTTGATCGGAAACAAGTTCTTACAATTACAATTATAAATTCCGTGCATGTGAATAGATTTTTTTTTTATATTAAAGAAACAAATGCAGCATGTGCATATATTATATAACACAAGACAAGAATTAGCAAGGAGCATTTTGGTAGATGATGTTAATACAGATGAAGCGGAATGACACATCTCAGAATAAAAGCAGCTCGCTCTCTCTTTATCAACAAAGCTGACTCTTAAGTGTGCACTGGTGACGGCTTCATTGATTAGAACGTGATCGATCTTGTTTGTCGTGTCGCACCGCTTGTTTGCAGTGTAATTTTAACTTTACATTTAGTCTAGAGCTGCATAACAATTATTGCCATAATCGATCAACCTATTGGTTATTTCTTGGATTAAACGAACAAAAAGCCTAATTTAATTTTCTGTGTTTTATGAAAAATTACTTGAACCAAAAAATGGCTAAATTATAAAAATAAATAAAACATTTAAGTGTAAATTTATTTATATACTGTATATAGTTTTAATATAATAAACATGGCATATTTTCTCAAGATTCAAGATTTTTATTTGGCACATTATACAGAGTATAACCAGCAGTGAAATGTAGGTCAGGTCCGCTCCAAGAACAGTGCAATTATATAGAATACAAATATTAAGAATAATAAAAAATATAAATGTGCAGGTCAGTATGTTGTTGACATACAATAGTAATATAACAGGAATGTGCAAAAAAGTTGTACAAGGTATTTAAATAGCAGCAATATGAGGTAGAGAAAATTATGAATAGCTTATTGATATGTTGATATTTACATGGAGTCAAGTGATGTTATGACACAGAGTTAGAGTTTAGGAGCCTGATGGCCTGGGGGAAGAAGCTCCTCCTAAGTCTCTCAGTTTTTGCCATCAGGCTACGGAAGCGCTTACCAGATGGAAGCAAAGTGAATAGATGGTTAGCAGGGTGATTAGAGTCCTTGATGATTTTAACAGCTCTATTTTTGCAGCGTTTGAGGTAGATGTCCTGCAGAGAGGGGAGAGCAGACCCTGAGATGCGCTCAGCTAAGCGCACAACTCTCTGTAGTGCTTTGCAGTCCTGATTGGAGCTGTTTCCATACCACACTGAGATGCACTGAGTCAATACACTTTCTATGGTCCCTGAATAGAAAGTTTTCAGGATTGCTGGTGAGACCCTGAATTTCCTCAGCTGCCGCAGATGGTACAGTCTTTGCCTGGCTTTCTTAACCTGTGTTTGGATGTGTGTAGTCCAAGTCAGGTTCTCGGAGATGTTTACACCGAGGTACTTGAAGCTACTCACCCTCTCCACAGGGGTCCCACTGATCATAAGAGGAGTGTAGGGCTGCTGCTGTCTCTTCCTAAAGTCCATGATCAGCTCTTTAGTTTTGCTCACATTCAGAGAGAGACAGTTGTCCTGGCACCATGATGTGAGTCTCTCTACCTCATCCAAGTATACGGTCTCATCGTTGTTGGAGATGAGGTCCAGAGCCACAGTATCGT
This sequence comes from Barbus barbus, assembly GCF_936440315.1. NCBI lineage: Eukaryota > Metazoa > Chordata > Actinopteri > Cypriniformes > Cyprinidae > Barbus > Barbus barbus. The sequence goes on from NC_136734.1 coordinate 40,381,765, forward strand.
CAGCGAATTTGATAATAGATGTGGAGCTGTGTGAGGACACACAGTCATGCGTGTAGAGAGAGTAGAGCAGGGGACTCAGGACACAGCCCTGTGGGGCTCCTATGTTCAGAGTGATGGAGTTTGAGGTGAACTGGCCAACTTTCACCACTTGAGGTCTGCCGGTGAGGAAGTCTTGAATCCAGTCACAGAGTGAGGAGTTTAGGCCGAGGTCTGTGAGTTTAGATGCCAGCTTGATGGGGACTATAGTGTTGAAAGCTGAGCTATAGTCAATGAATAGCAGCCTTACATAATTCCCATTATTGCTGTCCAAGTGTGTGGAGGACGTGAGAGATGGAAATGTATTTCTGAAATGTATGCATTCTTTTCTCCCAATGTGATTTAATTTGCATTTACAGTACACTAACATATTAGGTCTGCAAAGTAAAAGATTTAAGTAACTCATAATTTTTCACAGATTTTGTAAAATTTTGACTTGGATGCTCTGCAGAGAGTAGCATCAGATGAATAGCCTCCAAACAGCCCTAACCCTTTCTCTTCATGTTTGCTTCACAGAAGAGGTGGATGTTGATGTGGAAGGAACAGACTATCTTCTGGGAGACCTGGAGTGGAGCATGAGCAGCGTGAGCGACTCGGACGAGCGGGGAAGTTTGCGCAGCAGCTGCAGCGATGAAGGCTATTCCAGCGCCAGTCTCCTCCGACTTGCTAACTCTCAGGACAAGAGCCCTGCGCTGGCCTGCAGTCTATAAGAGCACAGATCACCCCGGGTTCATCTCCACCACTCCAACCTTCACCTCCAGCCACAGCTTCTCCTCTCATACTTGACCGCTGTTCTGATCCAGAAGCTCTTGCTCTTGCTCTTGCTCCGGTCGAGAGGAGGAAGAAGCTCGAGGAAAATATTGGATGACCAGACCTCACTGACCTCACCGCCTTCGTCCAGTCAGATCATCCCGGTCATTTGCCTTCGCTGCCATCCCACCATCCAGGAGAAAGACCCTTAAAGACCTCACAGCCAGATGAAGAATGTGCACCGTATCACACACACTGCCTCTGTCTCTCAGAACCGTCCGGACGCAGGGCTGGGTCACCTGACCTACTTTGCACAAAAGTTTCAACAGTAAGATTTTTAATGTTTTTTTTAAGAATTATCTGCTCAGCAAGCCTGCATTTATTTGATGTGAAGTACAGCAAAAGCAGTACAATTTAGAAATATTTTTACTATTTAAAATAACTGCTTTCTATTTGAATATAGTTTTAAATGTAATTTATTTCTGTGATCAAAGCTGTATTTTCAGCATCATTACTCCAGAAATTGATCACAGAAATAAGTTACATTTTAAAATATATTCAAATAGAAAGCAGTTATTTTAAATAGTAATAATATTTCAAAATATTACTGCTTTTGCTTCACTTCAGATCAAATAAAAGCAGGCTTGGTGAGCAGAAGAGACTTCTTTAAAAAACATCAAAAATCTTACTGTTCAAAAACTTGATACTGGTAGTGTAGATGCCGAAGACGTCCGTAGGAGTGGCCTTTTTTTACTCTCGTCCTGCGTAATAACCGAGGACTGGATTTGGGAAAGCGAAAGGGCTACTTCTACCATACTGGTCAAAGATGTGCTGTGCTCTCGTTTCGTTCCCTAAACCGTCTCTCTGAAGGGACTGCAGCTACTTTAGTGGTGTGTGAAAAAAACAAAAAACCTATCTACACGATGTTATTTCCTTTTTTTCTCGTTAATACTCATGTTGTGTGAAATCATCAGGGCGGTAGCAATACACCCCTCAGCTGGACTCAAAGGTGCAAGAGAAAATCTCTCTTTTTTTAATGCCACCTACTGCATCCGGTGGGTGAAGAGATGAAGCGTTTGCAGCATGAGTTAGGGAAGGGTTGTGTTTGTGAAACGGGGTGGATCTCAGGTATCTCTTCCTCTCTCTCTCTAAGGACAGTGGCGTTTTTGGTGTGTGTGATGCATTATTTGTCTGCCGTCTTTTCTCTCGACTGTTCGGCCCTAGGGCGCTTCTAGAAGCACATTCCACGACAGAGCAGAGGTTTGCGTCAATGCATGGACAAAGCTTCAGATTACCTGCTGTGTGTGTGTGTGTGTGTGTGTGTGTGTGTGTGTGTGTGTGTGTGTGTGTGTGTGTGTGTGTGTGTGTGTGTGTGTGTGTGTGTGTGTGTGTGTGTGTGTGTGTGTGCGTGTGTGCGTGTGTGTGTGTGGCTGCAGCACTTGATTCCTGCCACCCAGCTATTTCAACTAAATGTAGTCATGATATGTATATAGTTCACAGAAAAAGAGAGATATCTACATATATGAATAAAGTATTTATATTTGATCACATCGTATTTCAGACTATATATATATATATAAATATATATGAGAATATATTTAAGTAGTGATTGCCTTCGTTGCTTCAGTTTTCCTTTGTGTTAGTTTCAATGTGGAGTTGTTTTGCACTATAGCCTATTTTACACATCTGACGCAAAAAAAAAAAAAGTTGTTATATATTTTTTCCAGTACAAAAAAATACTAAAAAAAAAACATAAGTTATATAAACTGCATAAAAAAAATTAATTTGTGGAGCGTGGGTAATCAGAGGTAGGCTGTTATTATTATGGTGCCTGATGGGATTGGGGAGAGGTGTAATGTACACTAGTGAGTGAAGTGGCCTCTTTAGGGCGCCTGGTGAGGGATCTGTGTCTGAATGTACTGAAATGTAATTTTTTAGAACGTCGCGCCAAAAACAAATCAGATTGTTTGTTCTTAACATATGGAATGCTGCTGTTGGGTAGTTTTGAACTTTTAAAACAAAATACAAAAAAATGAGGTATAAATAAAAATGAGTTTAGATTTTGTGTGAGTTGTAGCTATATGAGAGCATTAGAGCACGGTGTATTTTGGACAGGGGGAGGGTGGTGTGTACTGTACACATAGATATAGATATATACATGTTTGCTTGTTTGTGACGTCACTGTCCACAGACAGAGAGAAAGGGCTCTTCTACTTGTTTCTTCTTCTTCTTCTTCTTGGGAGGGCAGGGGTTTGGGGCTGTATGCCTTTAGTACTGATATGCTTTTTTGGGTCTTGTTTTTATTTGTTACAAGTGTTTAAACAAAAAGTGAACATCTTTCTCAAGAGTGTGTCTTGTTAACGATCGGTGTGTTGAAGTTTCTCACTCCCAGCGAAGTAGGCTCTGCTTTCTGTGCAGTTCCACCTCTTCTTTCTGCGTTGCTCTACTCGTTTGCTGCGGCGGGACAGAGATGACGCCACGAATGTTATGTGAAAGACTGTACGGTGCTGTCGCTCACACATGATGTGAATTCCCGCTATAACTAACCCTTGCTTTGTCCTGGTCAATGATGTCACCGCGGGGGGTAGATGTGCTACTTCTGGTTTGTATATATGGGTTATGTACCGTACATACAGTACAAAACGGCTCAAGCCTTAAGACATACAAATGTATGGAAATAATAGATGCTATATCAGAGAACGGTGGTCTGCTGAACAGTCATTCCCACTGATTGTCTCAGGTGTTTCACACCTTTCCAAACACACACACACACACACACATCCTTCAACATGTACTGCCTCTGTAAGCTAAACAAAAGAGGTTCATGTCTGTTTTACATCCAATCAGAAATGGACATTTCTATGCTGTTACTTTTTAAGAATTGGGCTACTTTGATGTTGACTGCTAAATTTGTGGTTAAAAGGAATGAACTTCAAATAAAAAATAAACAAAAAAACTGAAAATAGAGGGTGTGTTTCTGTTCACTGTCTGAAAAAAAAGGATTGTTTTATTCATATTAATTTCAATTAAAGTCATGCGGGTCCAGAAATATGTGAGCTGGATTCAGCCGTCTTTGCTTGTTTCATGAGCACTTTCTGTGAGCTTGTTATCATCTGAGCTGTACATTTCATGTGAAATTATTATGCAATTGAACTCAACTCAACTCAATGACTCTGGAGCACAAAACCAGTCATAAGGATTATATTTACGGTCAGAAATTTACTAAATATCTTCATGGAACATGATCTTAATATCCTAAGGATTTTTGACATAAAAGGAAAATGGATAATTTTGATCCATACAATGTATTTTTGTCTATTACAAATATATACAGTACTTATGACTGCTTTTGTGCTCCAGGCTCACATTTATATAGCACTTTGTACAATACAGATGTTTCAAAGCAACTTTAAAGTAATGGAAAAAAATGTGACAATATTTTTAAAATTAGGAAACAAGCTATAATTACACAGCAGTTTTATTTATTTTTTACAGCTCAGTACGTTTCATTTATTCTGTTTTCATTCAGTATAATTTTCAGAGCATTATTAGTCTTTTATTAAAGGGATCATTCACCCAAAAATAAAAATGGTCATCATTTATGTTATTCTAAACCTTAATGACTTGCTTTCTTCTGCAGAAACGGAGATATTGGACTCTGTTGACTTTCATTTGTCTGTGTTTAACAGAATAAAGAAATGCATTCAGCTTCAGAACAACATGAAGGTGAGTAAAGAATCACAATTTGCTGAAGCATCTGTTATTTCATCTTTCTTGCAACTGGAATGTTTCATGTTATAATTGCCAAACAAGTATTGCACTGATGTAGGAAATTAATGCAGGACATTAAAAGCTCCTCCATTTCTTTTAAGCCAGTAACATTTACTTTTATATTAGAGCACACTTCTACACAGCTTGACAAATGACATTAAGATGGTTTCTAATGAAGAAATTCCAGTTATTTCATGTGTCTTCTTTTCCCAAACATCAAGTGATTTAAAGTTTATGTAACCAATGTCATGCATGAAGCACAAACCCTTAATAAAACACTGGTAGCACATGCTGATTATAGAAAACATCACTGTTTATTATGATCAGATGCATGCACAGTATTTCTGACCTGAATCCATGAAGGTGACCAAACGGATCAATAAACATCACCTGCTGGCCGGCGTTTGTGCAAATCATGCAAAGCACTAACAAATCCTGAGTTTCTTCTAGTGGCTGGAAGCAGGTGCTCATTATAATGTGTGAGGGGACAAAAAAAAGTGTTTTAAAGGAAAACCAATTTTAAATGCATATACATGCTTTTTTGGAGCCTAATATCATATCCATCATACCCTAGTAAATGCATTTGCAAAATACATTTGAAATACATTTATTTCATGCTAAATGCATTGTAAATACATTTTCATATTTATGTAGCATCTGCAGGTGTACTGATATACTTGAAGTCTGCTAAATAGGAACAACAAATTTTGTACTTTGCATTTTAATTGTGTGAAGGTAGTGCTGAAAAGAGCAGTGGACTGAAAGGATCTTTGAGGAACCAAAAACAATTGTTCTGTTGCACTGCTGTGAAAAACCCCTTTTGGGACCTTTATTTTTAAGGGTGTGTTATTAAAAAATAGTGTGTGCGGAGGAGAGGCTTTCTGAAGAAGCTCAGTTTTTCTCGGATTGATTCTGGTTCACTGTTCTTTCAGCCACAGTGTTGAACTGTGTTCAAACTAAAAATATAGAAATCATTTCCACTATTTTTTTTTTTACTTTTTACAAATAATTACAAAGTCTCAGCAAGTAACATAGTAATAAAAACATTTATTGTAAAACACATTCCAGTAATCTTCTTTAAAAAATACATTTTCATTATTTTGTAATTGCAAAAGAGTTTTATTAATAAACAATGTTTTCCAGTAAAGTTATGTATCTAGAATATCTACATTTATTTAAAGCATGATAAACTTGCTTGAGATTTTGATAAACTTGCTTGAGATTGCTCCTAAACGCATTTTTTAACCTGTTTTTCTATTTCTTTATTGAGTCTATAGTCAATATTCAGTGAGCTTTATGCCTTAAACATGACACGAGACTAGATGCTTTGGATAAAACATTTGCTTAATGATTAAATGTGAATATAAGACAGAAGTGCGTGTGGTTTCCTGGAAAACAACTGAAATATATGAAAGAAAAAGGTTTTCTTGCAGAGCACTTCAGAGTCAGTTTGATCCGTCTCTTCAGATCAGACAAATCCAGCAGCTTTCCTCGCTGCCCGATTAATCAACCTCCGCTGCTTCTCAGATATATGCATTTATACATTTATATACATAATATATTTTTTTTATTATATTTTAGTCATCTATTGTCTATTACTGACGTCTGTAAGATTTTTTTTTTTAATGTTTTTGAAGGAAGTCTCTTATGCTCAGCATTTATTTGAGCAAAAATACATTTAAACAGTAATATTATGAAATATTATTACAGTGAAAAATGATTTCTATGTGAATATCTGTTAAAATAATTTATTTCTGTGATCTGCAGCTGTATTTTCAGCATCATTACTGCAGTCTTCAGTATCACATGATCTTCAGAAATCATAATAATATACTGATTTACTGCTCAACAAACATTTATGATTATTATCAATGTTGAACACAGTTGAAAACTGCATAGTATTTTTTTGTGGAAACAGTGATACTTTTTTTCAGAATTCTTTGATGAATGGAAAGTTCAAAAGTACAGCATTTATATAAAATAAAAATCTTTTGTAATATTGCAAATATATTTACTGTCACTTTTGATCAATTTAATGTGGCCATGCTGAATAAAAGACTTTACTAGAGCATTGCATTTTTGAAATTTTATTAACTGAGGTTAATATTAATTACCGCATACTAAAAAAAATTACAGTAGAATGTTTATGAAGTAACACTAGATGTATAAACACTGTAAAAATGTTTACAAACCGAACCTTATTGTAAAAATGTTGTTAAAAGGTGTGAATATATTAGCAATTTACAACACTATTTGCACTAAAAGTATATTGTATATTTAATTTTGTGTGTGTGTGCGTGTGTGTGTGTGTGTGTGTGTGTGTCTGTGTGTGTGTGCGTGTGTGTGTGTGTGTGTGTGTGTGTGTGTGTCTGTGTGTGTGTGAGTGTGTGTGTGTGTATGTTTATGTGGTTTATGAGGACACAAATGTGTATAATGACATGGGTATGACAGAGGTATTACAATATGAAGGTGGTTTATGAGGACACTGCCTATGTCCCCGTAATTCAAAAGGCTTAAAAAACATACTAAATGGTGTTTTTTTGAAAATCTAAAATGCACAAAGTCTCCTGTGAGGGCTAAGTTTAGGTGTAGGGTTGGTGTAGGGCAATAGCACACACAGTTTGTTCAGTATAAAAACCATTACGCCTATGGAGAGTCCCCATAAACCACAAAAACCAACGTGTGTGTGTGTGTGTGTGTGTGTGTGTGTGCGTGCGTGCGCGTGCGTGCGTGCGTGTGTGTGTGTCTGTCTGTGTGTGTGTGTGTGTGTGAAGAGAGAGAGGCTTCTGTAAGCTCATCAGGAATGGTTTTGGGTGAGCTATGTTTGTCTCTGTGCTTATACATATAGTGGGATGGGGTTTCATATAATAGATACTAAACAACTGGCAGTTCTAGACATATACAAAAATATCCATTCAATTTATAGAAATCATATTTGGTGACATAAATTCGCTGTCACAAAGTAAATAAGCTCCTGTAACAATATACTGCATCATAATGCCACAATAAATAGAATGAGATATGTGTCGTTGACATCCGCAGAATAATGAAATGAGCTGCATTTATTTGCTCAAATAAAGCCACATTCAAGCTGCAGATGATTTCATGAGTCTATAACTCCCTCTAGTGGAGGATTTATAGAAATACTGACAGTAGGGTTTATCTATCCATCTACATTATTTATTTCTTTTTTTTTGTTAGTTAGTTTTGTAAATCCATATTAAGAACTGGTGCTTAATTTCCATTTTAATATGTTACAAGAAAACTTAATGGTACTAAAAATAGATTAAAAAATATATAAGAATATAATATATAAGATATATATAAAATATATAAGAATATAATTGAACATTTTATATATTACTTTACAGACACACACATACATAGACAGACAGGCAGACTGTCTGTCTTTCCGTCTGTCTGTCTGTCTGTCTGTCTGTCTGTCTGTCTGTCTGTATGTCTTTCCGTCTGTCTGTCTGTCTGTCGTTCCGTCTGTCTGTCTGTCTGTCTGTCTGTATGTCTTTCCGTCTGTCTGTCTGTCTGTCTGTCGTTCCGTCTGTCTGTCTGTCTGTCTGTCTGTCTGTATGTCTTTCCGTCTGTCTGTCTGTCTGTCTGTCTGTCTGTCTGTCTGTCTGTCTGTCTGTCTGTCTGTCTGTATGTCTTTCCGTCTGTCTGTCTGTCTGTCGTTCCGTCTGTCTGTCTGTCTGTCTGTCTGTATGTCTTTCCGTCTGTCTGTCTGTCTGTCGTTCCGTCTGTCTGTCTGTCTGTCTGTCTGTCTGTCTGTATGTCTTTCCGTCTGTCTGTCTGTCTGTCTGTCTGTCTGTCTGTCTGTCTGTCTGTCTGTATGTCTTTCCGTCTGTCTGTCTGTCTGTCGTTCCGTCTGTCTGTCTGTCTGTCTGTCTGTATGTCTTTCCGTCTGTCTGTCTGTCTGTCGTTCCGTCTGTCTGTCTGTCTGTCTGTCTGTCTGTCTGTATGTCTTTCCGTCTGTCTGTCTGTCTGTCTGTCTGTCTGTCTGTCTGTATGTCTTTCCGTCTGTCTGTCTGTCTGTCTGTCGTTCCGTCTGTCTGTCTGTCTGTCTGTCTGTATGTCTTTCCGTCTGTCTGTCTGTCTGTCGTTCCGTCTGTCTGTCTGTCTGTCTGTCTGTCTGTCTGTATGTCTTTCCGTCTGTCTGTCTGTCTGTCTGTCTGTCTGTCTGTCTGTCTGTCTTTCCGTCTGTCTGTCTGTCTGTCTGTCTGTATGTCTTTCCGTCTGTCTGTCTGTCGTTCCGTCTGTCTGTCTGTCTGTCTGTCTGTCTGTCGTTCCGTCTGTCTGTCTGTATGTCTTTCCGTCTGTCTGCCTGTCTGTCTGTCTGTCTGTCTGTCTGTCTGTCGTTCCGTCCATCCATCAAACTATCTATTGGTCCAGCCCTGAAACTTCAGTCTAGTTTTCTCTATTTCTGTATGTTCCACGTAATGTTTGTTCTCAGGTCTTTACCGTGTCTCTGTCTCTCTCTCTATTAGAGTGAACGATCATCCTCAGAAACGCTGAAGAGAGCAGGACCTGCAGCACGTCTCTGATCATGCTAAAGGCGTCCTGAGGTGTGGCTCTGCTGCTCCAGGCCTCATCCCAAGCGTATGGTGCGACACTCACTCCGAGCAGCCGATACTGCTGACTCATCAGGAAAAAGTGCTTCATAACAGAAGGCTTCTACAGAAGCTCGTGTGCAGTTTCTGGCATGCACCGTATCGTCCTCTGTAAGCCTTTTCAGATGCACAGTGTGTGTGAGGGGACTGCAGAATGTCAGCTGATTTTGAGTCTGCATGGGATTCTGCATCAAGGAGGGTCATCAGGGTGAGAGCTCTGTGTCTCATTCAGTATTCAGACACTGCAGAGGCACAGGCTGCCACCAGCATTACAGACACTCCTCCTCCCACTGCAACATGCTTCAGTCCCACACACAAAACCAGCCTGATCATCACACTTCTGCCTGTGCTTCTGCATCCTATTGCTTTAACGCCATCTATTTATCCTTTCTTGGAAATTAACAATAAATATAACAGAGATCCTTATTATGATAAATAATAAAGTAACCATTTCAGCTACACTAAATTGAATAATTTGGTTGGAACTTCAGAATAAATATATTTAACCCGATCTCATGAAAGTGTGTTTCAGTGGCATGATTTTCTGTTTCTATTTGGCGTACTATTTGTACGCAGAAATTGACTTTGGCGTGCATATGATACGCAATGGTTAGGTTTAGGAGTGTGGGGTGCGTATTACTAAAACCTAAGTTTACGAACCCCTGACAGACAGCCTCTGTAGTGATTGCAGGAACCTATGTATTATATGTACGCCAAAGTCACTTTCTGCATATAAATATAATATAAATATTTTCAAGTGCCTCAAAACCCCTGACAGCCTCTGTAGTGATCGCAGGAACTTTACCTGAGGAACCCAAATGTAGTTTTTCATGCATTTGTGCTTCTTTGACCTTTTTTATTTATCCTCGCTTTTGTAGATGAGAATCTGCAACAGGCACAAAACCAGATCGAGGCATTGAATGAGTGAGCTCTCTCCTGGGACTCTGTCATTTTGCTCAGGGTTGCAGGTTTGCCCCTTCACCACCGCCCATGCGTCAGATGATGCTCGCGGTTTCTGGCTATAAAAGACGCCGGTGCGCCATCCCGACTGGCACTCTCTTTCTCTTTCTCTGTCTTCCCACATCCACACACTAACTTCACTCACTCGGTCTGTGATCTCCAGCGTTCCAGCATGAGCTATTCCGGCGATATGTATACGAGCAGCTCCTACAGGAAGATTTTTGGAGATGCGCCTCGGCGCGTCCCGACGGTGAGTTACCGCTCCGGAGCGCAGCAGCAGCAGCATCAGCACCGCACCTACGGCTCTCCATCCCCAATGATCATATCCTCAAGTTACCGGACCAAACGCGGCTTCCAGCCCATGCAAGACTCCGTGGACCTGACGCAGACCACCGCCATCACCAACGAGCTGAAGATCATCCGCACCAACGAGAAGGAGCAGCTGCAGGGCCTAAACGACCGCTTCGTGACGTTCATCGAGAAGGTGCACAACCTCGAGCAGCACAACAAAGTTCTGGAGGCGGAGGTCGCGCTGCTGCGCCAGCGTCACAGCGAGCCGTCGCGTCTCCACGATCTCTACGAGCAGGAGATCCGCGAGCTGCGCGCGCGCGTCGAGGAGCTGACGCACGAGAAGAGCCAGGTGCACCTGGACTGCGTGCAGATGAACGAGGCTCTGGAGCGCCTCAAGGACAAGCTGGAGGAAGAGAGCCGGCTGAGGGAGGAGGCCGAGGGCAGCCTGAAGGGATACCGCAAAGACGTGGACGACGCCACGCTGACGCGCCTGGAGCTGGAGAAGAAAGTGGAGTCGCTGCTGGATGAGATCGCCTTCCTCAGGAAGGTGCATGAGGAGGAGCTGCAGGAGCTCCAGGCATCACTTCAGGCCAGCCAGGTATGACACACCTCAGATTTCATCATTTAAAACAAACTCTCTGGCTAGCACTTTTCAGCTGTTCTGTTAACACTTACATACTGTAGCTATATGTGACCCCGGAGCACAAAACCAGCCATAAGGGTCTTTTTTTTTTTTTTTTTTATTGAGATAGCATGCATCATCTGGAAGCTGAATAAATAAGCTTTCCATAATGGATGTTATGGAATCTGAGGGAGCAAAAAAATCTAAATATTGAGAAAATCTCCTTTAAAGTTGTTCAAATGAAGTTCTTAGCAATGCATATTACTAATCAAATATGAAGTTTTGATATATTTACAGTAGGAAATTTACTAAATATCTTCATGGAACATGATCTTAATATCCTAATGATTTTTGGCATAAAAGAGAAATGTATAATTTTGTTCCATACAATGTATTGTTGGTTATTGCTACAAATATACCTGTGTTACTCATGACTGCTTTTGTGCTGCAGGGTCACATTTAAAACAATCCAGGCTACTCTTTTGGCTACTTTTGGAGGAGTTTTGAGCACTTTTCTGTTAACACCTACAATAATACTAGGCTGGAAGACCATCTTAAACCAGCTAAGACCAGAGACCTGGGTTGAGATATGTTTTTACACTGATTTACATCCCAAATAGCTACATGAAGTGCAATAGTTGCAAAGGCTTCGCTACATAACATGTTTAATCCTAGTGAAATAAAGCTAAACATTTCAGACAAATATTGCATGCATGTTATTGAAATCACTACTGTGTAAAATATTTTGTGAGTTGTTCTAAAATACGCTTTACATAAGTTCAGTTTATAGTGAATTTGATAAAAACAAATCACAAAAAGCATAGAAATAAAGGAATGAGCATCATAGAAATCCATATTGTGCATATGCTTTAGATGCAGTTTTTAAATCACTACATAAATATATTTGATCAATTATTATTCTAAAACACATTTAATATAATAACTGCAAAAGTTCAGTTGTAAGACAGATGTTATCTGATAATTCTGAATAATTCTTCAGGAATGTTTTTGATACAGTTTAGCAGCGTGTGATTGATGCAGTGGAATAAAGATGCAAATCTATGGGAATAGCATTTTTATCAACTTCCAGTGAAATTAAACCAGTTGTGGATTAAACAAATATTTCATGTGCTTTAGATGGTTTGGAAATTATATAAAACATGTCCTTATGATATTTTATTATAATGCTAATATTTCAATAATAATATTTAAATAGTATTTTTATGTTCAATATGAGGGAATCAACCTGACTGCATTGGTTCACAGCAGTTATTTTAAAGGTCATATCAGGTAGAAATGTCTTTATAAGCTAACAACAGAACTTATTCAATAAGAAAAGCATATAAATACCAGCAATGCAGTGGAATACTATGTCTATTAATAACTGAGAGTGTGGGCATGACTGTGCAGTGTCAGTGAGGGCGGTGTGCGTCTGCAGGATTTACAGCACTGCAGCGCAGACATTCAGAATCAGAGCCTGCACTGCACCACAACAGAAGGACAGGCTTTATGAATGCATGTATTTGACAGCAAAAAATGTGCGTCCTCCTCTCTTGCAACTTCAACATCTCAAAAAGTACATTTATTCGGCCCAAGACAAGGACGAGCGCTTAGGGTGAAATGTATTGAAAGTTGAAAGGGTTTTGATGATTTGAAGTTTACACTTCCTCACCTCGTGCAGATGATGAAGATGAGGATGATGATGCAGTAGCGCAGGATTTTAGGTGTGGCTGCAGAGCGCAGCGTCCTTGAGAGGGACTGCATCACACTCACTCTACTCCTGCACTACAGAAGCCAGTTTCATTTAAAAGCGTCTTGGATAAAAGTCATAAACTTTTCTTCAATGCTTCATCTGAAAATAAACCATCATCATCATGCATGTTCTCTGCGTGTTGATGAAGCGGCTGATGAATTGCTGTTGCGTCCCGGTTTAGGCAGCTTCATCTTTCCTTGTGCATTTCCTTGTGCAACTACATTCCACAGCCCCGAGGGCTCAAAACTTCATTACCACACATTACACTTAAAGACCGATTAAATGCACCATGGCCAACATTAGCACTTCATATGCTGCTTTTTCACTGCCAATGCAACTTCACTACACGATGGACATTGGTTTATTGATTGCATTCACTCTAAAACTATTTATTTATCAGTATATTCAAATAACCACTGACAAACTTGAGCAGCTTTCTATAGAGGGAAAGAATGTCTCGTATAGTATATGCAAAAGCATGTATATCAGTAATTTCCATTTTAGCTCAGATGTAAATTAGTGTTTTAGGTGATTAATTATTCATTAGAAATCAATAATGATTCAGCAACTAAATTGCAGTTTCCTCACAAGATCAATACTGGTCAGTTTTACAGACTAAAGATAATTTATGGTTATCATTGACCGCTGTTCAAAGGTTTGGGGTCATACTCACCAAGACTGTGTTAGTTTAACCAGGAATACAGTAAAAACAATAACATTTTGTTATTGCATTTTAAAAGAACTGTAATGTGACCGTCTTCAGCATCACATGATCCTTCAGAAATCATTCTAATATGCTTATTTGCATTTCTGATTATTATTAGTGTTAAACAGCACAACAGTCGTGCTGCTTATTAATTTCGTGGAAACTGTGATTCAGGATTTTTTTGATCAATATTTTACATGCTAAATATCACTTTTGATCAGTTTATTGCATCCGTTCTCAATAAAAGTTTGTTTTTTTAATCTTACTGACCCCAATCTTTTGAACAGTTGTGCAATTCCTATTATTTATTTTATTTTTCAGATTATCATTAGGTTAAATATGTGACCCTGCAGCACAAAAGCAGTCATCAGTAACACAGGTATATTTGTAGCAATAGACAACAATACATTGTATGGATCAAAATTATACATTTCTCTTTTATGCCAAAAATCATTAGGATATTAAGTAAAGATCATGTTCCATGAAGATATTTAGTAAATTTCCTACCGTAAATATATCAAAACTTCATTATTGATTAGTAATATGCATTGCTAAGAACTTCATTTGAACAACTTTAAAGGAGATTTTCTCAATATTTAGATTTTTTTGCACCCTCAGATTCCAGATTTTCAAATAGTTGTATCTCAGCCAAATATTGTCCGATCATAACAAACCATACATCAATGGAAATATTATTTATTCAGCTTTCAGATTATGTATAGATTTCAATTTTTAAAAATAATTGACCCTTATGACTGGTTTTGTACTCCAGGGTCACATATGTATATATTAAAGTTATTTGTATTGAGTAACAGCTGACTGTTCTTCACGCTCAGGTGTCTGTTGAGATGGACGTCAGTAAGCCTGACCTCGCTGTGGCTCTAAAGGACATTCGTGTCCAGTACGAATCTCTCTCTGCCCGGAACCAGCAGCAGTCAGAGGAATGGTACCGCTCCAAGTTCACCACTGTGACGGAGGCGGCGGCGCGTAACAACGATGCTCTGAAGCAGACCAAGGATGAGCTGTCTGAGTACCGCCGACAGCTGCAGGCCCGCACCCTGGAGATCGAGGCCCTGAAAGCCCATAACGAGGCCTTTGAGAGACAACTGGCAGATATGGAGGACCGCCACAACAACGAGATCGGCGAGCAGCAGGTGAGAGCGCTTCACTTTCACATTGAGTCCAGTCTCGTGAAATGCATATCAATAGCATGTTTTTTTTTTTTGGGGGGGGGGGGGGGGGGGTTGCATGATATTTATATGTAGAAACTGACTTTGGCGTGCATACGATACACACGTGTTTGGCATGCATATAATATGCAGTTTTTGCGTGCATGTAATACACACTGTTTTAGTTTATTTCATTTTAGTTATTTTAGTACTTAAAAATTATATATGTGGCCTTGGCAACGAACCGATATATGATTAAGTTTTATTTGATTTCAGTCAATGTTTATTTCATTTCAGGTTATAAAAATGTTTTATGGTTTTAGTTCTTGGTTAAGTTTACGATAAGTTAACCTGAGAAGAACATCATTATAAAGAAAAAAGTTCAAATTAAAATTATATATATATCAATCTATAAATATAACCTGATGATCATGTGATCAAGTCACATGACTAATGTCACAAAATTTGCTTATCAGTGACATATATCAGTTTCTATATCAATTCTAGAAAGTTCTGTTTAATTTTAGGTATAAATAAAACTGTCTTTTTTTTTGTTGCCACACTGTATTAAAAGACATTTTCAAAAGAAATGCGTTAGATTTCCTCTCAGAAAGGCCTTGTTGTCTCTGTGCGGTAGGACACTATTCAGCAGCTGGAATCTGCTCTGAGGAGCACCAAAGGTGAGATGTCCCGTCATCTGCGTGAATACCAGGACCTGCTAAATGTGAAGATGGCGCTGGACATCGAGATCGCAGCCTACAGGTCAGACTCAGAACTGATGCCATTCATAGCTTTCAGTCACGAGACCGACTCGAGGACCTGGAGGGCAAAACATCCATTGAACTGCAGCACAATGCTGTCAGTTTTCCATCTGTTTCCAAGCCAAAAATATATAGAAAAATATGTGAACATAATGCAAGTTTTGGCCATTTCACCATGACACAGTCCTCATTTGAGATATGGCCACACCCACCAGTGTCATATTACACCAACCAAAACTGTTTTATCATTTGGAGAAATGGTGTTCCTTTAATTAAAAACATTGTTATGCTCTGAAAGGGTAAACCCTTTGAGCACAGCATAATTAAGCTTAAACGGCCCACTTTACCTGAATTCACCCTATTTAATCATTATTTGTAATATGTTACAACATAACAGGGCCATCAAGTTTAACTGGGTCTCTTAAAGTTCACTGTTTTCACCTCATTCATTACGGTGCTGCCTGATATCTTCTGTAAATAGGCACATTAAGCGTGTGTCAATTGGGTGCAACATTCTCTGCCAACTAACCGTGTAAAAATAACTGTCGGTCAGTGGTGCAAAGCCTCATTTTGCCCTCCAGGTGAGCGTTCCTATAAGGGTGTGACATCACGTGAAAACTATCAATTCCATGTCTTAATGTCATTTATCAGACTTCCATCTTTACCCATATATGGTCGTTCCCTACAGGAAGCTGCTGGAAGGTGAGGAATGCCGCCTGAGCTCTGTGGGCGGGGCCATGCTGCACTCCGCCTACTCTTACACACCCAGCCGCACTTATGCCCTGAGGAGGGGCGGAGCCAAACACGAGACAGAGGAAGAGGAAGAGCAGGAAGAGGAAGAAGAGGAGGAGAAGGAAGAGGAGAAGGAAGAAGAGGAGGAGGAAGGAGGAGAGGAGGCCGAAGAGGGAGAAGAACAGGAGGAAGGAGGCGATGAGGAGGAGGAAGAAGAACAGGAAGATGAGAAGGAAAAGGAAAAAGCAGATGAGAAGAAGGAAAAGGAAGAGAAGAAGAGCCCAAAGGAACAGAAAGAGAAGGAGAAAGAAAAGGAGAAGGAGAAGAAGAGTGATAGCAATAAGGCAGACAGCAAGAGTGTTAAGAATGAAAAGGGGGACAATAACAAGGAAGAGAAGGCCGCTGCGGTCAAGAGCAAGTAAAGCTGCGTCCATCTGGAGCCTCCGTGTCCTCCTCACCCTTCTGTCCCTCCGACAAATACACTTCATCCATCCACTCATCCTTACCTCATTTCATCTGGATCTCTGCGGGAAAGCAATGAAAGCGCTGAAATGGTAAAGCACTCAAGAGATGAAGAGAGCATTATGAAGTAGTTCAGCTGAAAATGGCCATTTTGTCATCATTTACTTTCTTTCAATAAGAGAGTGTATTTCATACAGAAAAAGTAGATGCTGAGTAAACTTCCCAAGCAGCATAAATATCATCCACGCAATTCGTGTGCTGTATTTCAAGTCTTCTGAAGTCATGTAATGGGAAAAAAGATTGAAATGTAAATCATTCTTCCACTAATAAACATCCTATCTTCCACATTCTTGAATCTTAAAGATATAGTTCACCCAAAATATTTTAATTCTGTCACCATTTACTCACTCTCTTGTCATTCCAAACCATTTAGACTTTGGTTCATCTTCGAAAACACAAATTAAAGGGGTCATATGAGGTTGCTAAAAAGAACATAATTTGTGTATTTTGGTGTGTTTAAGGTTAAAAAACACACATTATTTTCCATATACCGTATATTATTGTTGCTCCTCTCTGCCCTGCCTTTCTGAAACGTGTCGATTTTTACAAAGTGCATCGTTCTGAAAATCACGCTGTGCTCTGATTGGCCAGCTATCCAGTGCAATCTGATTGGCTGAAGCCTGTGATGGAAATGTTACGCCCCTTACCATATTTGGAAACACACAGCGTCTCCACGACAACAATACTACAGCGACAATAAAAGTTACGCCTTCTTTCTTTGCGTTAACATTTGGGCTGTGTTATGCAAATCTTAGGATAGAGCAATATTTGTCTGAGATACAACTATTTGAAAATCTGGAATCTGAGGGAGCAAAAAAATCTAAATATTGAGAAAATCTCCTTTAAAGTTGTTCAAATGAAGTTCTTAGCAATGCATATTACTTATCAAAAATTAAGTTTTGATATATTTACAGTAGGAAATTTACTAAATATCTTCATGGAACATGATCTTAATATCCTAATGATTTTTGGCATAAAAGAGAAATGTATAATTTTGATCCATACAATGTATTGTTGTCTATTGCTACAAATATACCCATGTTACTGATGACTGCTTTTGTGCTGCAGGGACTCATATAAGATCTGTAAAGTCATAAACCCAAAGAGATATTCTTCATCAAAGTTAAGACTCGTCCATGCCTTCTTCAAACGTCTCATTAAAACACTCCTCCACAAATCTACATCTACTACACAGCCCAAATGTTAACGCAAAGAAAGAAGGCGTAACTTTTATTGTCGCTGTAGTATTGTTGTCGTGGAGACGCTGTGTGTTTCCAAATATGGTAAGGGGCGTAACATTTCCATAACAGACTTCAGCCAATCAGAGTGCACTGGATAGCTGGCCAATCAGAGCACAGCGTGAGTTTCAGAACGATATATATATATGCACAAACAGCTCGTAACACTCCAAAGACAAAGGAAAACATGTGACCCCTTTAAGATATTTCCATGTTTCACTTCAAGTCCAGGTAACCAAAACACTTTGGTTGTCATCACCCATCACATTTTGGGGTGAACTACCCCTTTAAGTTTTTTTTTTTTTTTTTTTTGCAGTATAAATCACCATGCACTTATTTTTATGAAGAAACCTAAGCTTTTAGCTTAAGCTAGGCCTTGAAGAAAGACAATAATATGGGGCCAGAAGGACATTGGGGAGTGTAAATGATGGCAAAATGTTCATTTTTCACATCAAGACAGCAAAGATGATCAGACTACAAAGTGTTCACGTGCCATTATTGCCGGAGTGCAGCACAAAGGAAGGTGATGCCATGCAGTCCAAATACAGGTTCCAACCTCTCGGTGCTATTTGGTTTTAAACATAAGAGAGTTTGGACTTGGAGGAGGTAATTATTCATAGAGCAAAAGCATATCCATCATCTAGAGCTTCACTCGAGTACTGAATGTACGTCATGAGCCAAGCACAGGGACAGGCCACGTCTCCTAATTTTCCAGCGATTTTAGGGCATCTATACCCACATGAATGAAATTGTCCGAGCTCATTTCATTACGTTCGTATGGGGAAGAATGCTCCAATTCACATCCTCATGCAAAGCATGCAGCATCTTTGCACATTAGTGTACGCATCCGTCCATCTATTCATGGTTTGCTTAATCGCACCGGTCACACGCAGCGGCATGGAGTTAAACGAGGTTGATGAGATAAAAGATTCAACATAAAAGAGTGCATCTGTAGTGTGGGAAAACCCTTCTGCAATTTAGATTCTGACGCTTTAGAGACAATTGCTGCTAAATATCCCTCTATTCCTTTATGTGTTCAAAAATGAGCTCCTCTTGATTGATTTATTCCTGACAGAGCACATCTCTGTTTGGGAAGGCAATTTATTTATTTATTTTTACTTATTTTATTTTTTTGGATAAATAAAATGATGAAAAAAATTATACAAATTTTTAGGTAAGTGCTTGCAAATAATTTATTTTAACTACATTTAAATAAACTAATTTAGTTGACTAACTTCCAACCTTTTTTATTGAAATATAGCTATAATAAATTGTTTGCAACCACTTACCTTAAAAAAATTTAGTATCATTGTTTTCTGTGCACCCAATTCTTATTAGCGTAATGCATCAGGACATCGCCTTATTTCTCATTACTTTTCTTAATATTCTCATCATTTTTGTGAAAGTGATGAAAGATGACTATTTTATTGTATTACAGTAAAAATAACATTTACAGCATTTGTATTATAAAAAAATATTAAATTAAATTATTTGCAGTACAACAAATGCTACCATGATGAATAAATGCTTTTTAAATAAAGCACTATTTTTATCACTTTATAATAGTTGGAATCGGGAGAGAGGTGTTTAATTGTAAAGAAAAAATGCAAAATGCACAATTGTCAAAATATTTTCTTTATGCAAAATATTTATATTTTTTAATTTTGGGGTTAAATGCAATCTGCCACCCAAGGACGAGAGAAAGCATGAGTCTGTGTACTTGATTTGTTGTGTTTTTGGGATTTTTTGCATGCGTGTACAAGAGCCTTCATGCTTCAAGAAGCAGTGTAAAACTACAGATGATGGTGACTTCTCTCCCTGCAGATGACAGTCACAACAACAGCCATAGTGAAGGGCTAATACTCCAGAAAAAACAGCCTTCACACAGCTATCTATCGCCAGTGACCCTTCACAGTGCAGGCCTGTTTGATTAAATTGATTACAGAATTGGATGACACTGACGGTGATGTTAAAGCAGGATTTGCTCTCATTTTTGCAGCAAATAATTTAAAAGACTAAGAAAAGAAGGAAAGAGCGAGATTTCCAACAAATGTGATGAAACTGTTCAGCAAATTATTCAAGAAATGAATCAATCAAGAGGAGGTCTAATATGCATGGCCTGATTCACTTGGAGCTTGACAATACGAGGGGGTGGGATAGATTTGCTTGATGTGTGTAAAAATGTACGTAAATGCCTTAATCATGAATCTAAACTGCTTAAAAGAGTCCTCACGTTTTGTGCATCTCAACACTGTTTCAGAGACGTTCAGGAGCGCTGACACTATCTGTATGGCTGCTAACTGATTCAGTGATGTTCCCCTAAAGCCAAATAAAGCCATTTATCAACCAAACACCACACACTGCCTCTTTGTCTCCATGTTGTGTTGTGACTAACAAACAGCAGTGTTATCATTACTATTTTTATTAAGTAGCAGCTCAGTTGTCTGACTATAAACTATAAACTTTAAGTGCTACACTACACTGAAAAAATCATACTACATTTTTAAAGGTGAGTGGTTGCAAACAATTTATTTTAGCTACATTTAAGAAAAAAAAAAGTTGAAAGTCAACTAAATTTGTAGCTAAAATAAATTGATTGCAACCACGTACCTTTAAAAACTAGTATTTTTTAGTATTAGTATCATTTTTTTCAGTGTATAAGCTGCTAACTACACCGGAGCTATTTAAAATATTGACATAGTGATTGTGTCTTTGCCAAATATGTAATAATAATAATATGTGATATGCAATAATAAGAAAATCACTGCTCATGTAGTTTCAACATTAGCTTGTTTACAGCTTGTCATGTAACAAATTATTTTATCAAAAGAGTACTTAATTTTAATGAACAAATTAGTGCTGTCAAACAATTAATCGCATCCAAAATACGTTTTTGTTTACATAGTATATTTGTGTATTGTGTATATGTATTATGTATATATAAATACAAACACATACATGTATATATTTAAGAAAAATATGTTATAATACATTTATATAGAATATAAAATATAATAAATGTATATACATGTAAATATTTTCAAAATATATACTGTATGTGTGTGTATTTATATATAATAAATATATATACATAATAAATATAAACAATACACATAATAATACAGTGGTGTGAATAACACAGGGCCATGTGGGTCTGGATTTGGTTTTCCATTCATAATAAAACCCTTCATTTAAAAACTGCATGTTGTGTTTACTTGTGTTATCTTTGATTAATATTTAAATTAGTTTGATCTGAAACATTAAAGTGTGACAAACATGCAAAAAACATCAGGAAGGGGCCAACACTTTCTCACACCACTGTATTATGTAAACAAAAACTTTTATTTTGGATGCAATTAATCATTTGACAGCATAATTTTTTATTTAATTCAGTTACATAAAAGCACAGATTAGTCTTATTATTAGATTAAATTGAATCCAAAAATAAAGCTGATTATCCTTTGCCTAACTGCTAGTTGGTGAAACTCCTATTTTCTTAACATAGAGGCTAAGTTTATGCAGATTTTCATTGGTCAATGTGGCAAATCAAGCAACAGTAAATATAAGAGCTTGAGATATTTCACAGTTTGCAATTATACTTCATACCAATCAATACAATATTTTCAGCTGTTTAAGAGTTATAGGCTCAGACATGAATGGATAGTTTAACAGACTGAAGGAGATAAATGAAATTAACAACTGAATGAATGTTATTATAAAAAGTAATTGAAAGTACCATATGTGACCCTGGAGCACATAAGGGTCAGTTTTTTTTTTAAACTGAGATGTATACATCATCTGAAGCTGAATAAATAATCTCTCCATTGATGTATGGTTTGTTAGGATCGGACAATATTTGTCTGAGATACAACTATTAGAAAATCTGGAATCTGAGGGAGCAAAAAAATCTAAATATTGAGAAAATCTCCTTTAAAGTTGTTCAAATGAAGTTCTTAGCAATGCATATTACTAATCAAAAATGAAGTTTTGATATATTTACTGTAGGAAATTTACTAAATAGCTTCATGGAACATGATCTTAATATCCTAATGATTTTTGTCATAAAAGAGAAATGTATAATTTTGATCCATACAATGTATTGTTGGCTATTGCTACAGATATACCTGTGTTACTCATGACTGCTTCTGTGCTGCAGGGACACAAATGTTTTTAGGACAATGTCATGCTTTTATGGATATGTACCAGGGTACCATTTTCTTGAAATTTGATATGATTTACTGGTACATAAATATGGTAGTCATTCAGTACCATGGTTTAATATACATTCTATTCAGTAGGAATGGATCAGCACAGTTTTAGGAGGGCAGTTAGCATGCCTTATAAAGGCTTTAGACTGAGATGTATTTTATTACTGCATGTCCTGAGAGGGAGACTAGACAGAGCGTATGAATTATGCATCCATCATTCTGCTGACACCACATCTCGCTCTTGGCTAGACGAATCCAGAGCAACTCCAAAATGTAATGTTCAAAAAAAAAAAAAAGTGTCAGCAAAAATGTGTTATATTTACGTGTGATATTTATAATATTAGATTACTAGTTCAAATAAATGCTGTTCTTTTGAACTTTCTAATAATCAAAGATTCCTGGGGGGGGGGCTATCATCGTTTCCATAAAACATTTTTAAAACATAAAATAATAACAGTAATAAGATATAAAGTCATATTTCTTGAGCAGCAAATCAGCATATTAAAATAATTTCTGAAGAATCTTATGGCAATGAAGACTGGAGCAATGATGCTGAAAATGCAGCTTTGATAAATAATATTTTAAAATACATTAAAATAGAAAACAGTTATTTTAAATTGTAATAATATTTCACAACGTTTAACTTTTGATCAAATAAATTCAATATTGGTGATCAGAAGAGACTTCTTAAAAACATTAAAAAATCTTACTGACCCCAGCATTTTGAACAGTACTGTAAAATAAGGGATGCAGTTATATACAGTTATTATTTTGTCACAGTGATCGACAAACTGCACATATATGGCTATTTTCTGGAATAAATACATGGAATTATTGATTTGTTTAAATGATTGCTTGATGCAAGAAGAAACTAGCACAACACATGAATACAGTTTAGTTATTATAGTTAGTTAATTGTTATATTTTCCCACATCATGCATTGCTCAGTGAACATATTTTGCAGATGGTCAAGCGCCGACTCAAAAGAGTCCTCTGAAGCTTATCCAATTCCTGCTAAAAGAAGTCCTGAAATATTTAATCAGGTAAATGATTAAAAGACAGCAGCTTCCTTTAAGCAACGATTATGTGCCAGAAATAATCTCAGTGAACGTTATGGCTATGATTACACATTTGAATAATAATATTTGGATATTTGTTCATTGCTGAAGTAATGCAAGAAACGCCGCTTTAAACACAAGGGAACATGAACATTTATTATTAACTATATTCATACTTTTTCAATTGATTCTTTAATTTTGTGATTTATATGATTTTATCACCTATTTGAAACACATTATGCATTGAAACAAAAATATCTCCATCACTGCATGTGATGATGTTTAGGAGTGCCATGACTGCTAGCTTAAAATAGAACTTCAGAGAAGCTCTAAAAACCTGCAGTTCTGAATCATATTTGTGGGACTGGCAACTTTACCATCGATATTATAGTATCTTGTTCTCAGCCCCCTCCCTCCATCTCTCTGCTATATATAGGCTTCTGCATTGCAGATGTCCCATAACCCAAAGCCTGCAGTCGCGTGTGAGATCTTGTTTTAATTCCTAGGTTAAAACTGTTCAATCTTGCATACACACACACACGCACACACACGCACACACACACGCGCACGCACACACACACACACGCACACGCACACACACGCACACACACACACTTACTTAGGAAAGAAGTAAGAATCCTATCAAACCAGAAACACAGAGATGCTGACAATGAGAACATCCGTCATCTCTATCATGAAAAACTTAAACAATATAGGAATACTTTAAGAAAGAAAAAATAGCAAAACACAAAAAGTCAACTCAAAGAAATTGAAGAATACAAATGTGCTGTTAAGATTGGTAACCAACACACAGAATTCCTCCCAAAGACAGAGGTTCACAAAGCCCTGAACTACCAAGAGCTGACAGAAAGAAACGCCTCAGCCAATCGGTCTTAGAGCTGACTACACAAACCACAACATGTCTGAGAATAAAAACTTAGCCAGACCAAACCAAATAATTAAAACACACAAAAAAAAATACCTACAACATTGGAGAGACGCAACAGCCCTACAAAGTAAACTGGAATGCTATTTGGCCCTAAATAGAGAATATGAATTGCAGGATACCTGAGTACAGTGAGTGACCCTAAACTGAGGAAAGTCCTGAGCATGTCCAGACTCAGTCAACACAATCTCACCATAGAGACCGGCAGACACAGACAGACCTGGCTACCAGAAGAAGACCGCTGTGTCCCCACTGCACAGGAAATGATGTGGAAACAGAACTGCACTTCCTGACATCCTGCCCTAAATATGCACAAATTAGGGACACTTTCTATTTCACAACTCGCCACAAAGACTTCCTTCAGAAACCAGATATGGACAAACTCCCATACCTGCTAGGAGAAAGCCCAGCAAGCTGAAACCTGGCCGCCAGGTGTGTGAGGTCCTGTCACGACCAGAGAGCCTCCAGCGGGACAGAACTACAACACACTCACTATATGCCTGGAGGCACTTCTATAAAACATTATTATTTTATTCTTTTTATTGTATTTATATTTAGTGTTATTAAAGCTTTGGCAATGTAAAGATTTCTTTCACCATGCCAATAAAGCTATTTGAATCTTGAATTCAGACACAGACAGACAGACCCACACACACACACACACAGACAGACACACACACACACAGACAGACAGACCCACACACACACACACACACACACACACAGACAGACAGACACACACACACACACACACACACAGACACACACAGACACAGACAGACACACACACAGACACACACACACACACACACACACACACACAGAGACACACACACACACACACACACACACACACAGAGACAGAAACAGACAGACACACACACACACACACACACACACACACACACACACACAGACAGACAGACACACACACACACACACACACACAGACAGAGACAGACAGACAGACACACAGACACACACACACACACACACACACACACACGACTGGAGTCTGACTCTATGTAAACATACTCAAGGTTTTACAGAAAGTCCAGATGAACCAACTTGGAGGATTTACTGTTAAATGTATTTGAGTGAAAAATGCTTTAAACAAGATAACAAAAGTGCATATAACAGCACTGTATATTCAGACTTATCTGGCAACATATAAACCTGTGAAGTGCACACGAGTGGCTTTTATCAAAATGTCTTTTTTAATGCTTAAGCTTTTTTTTTTTGTTTTGTTTTTTTGGAATCCCACAAGAATATCCTCCCACACGGAAACAGGATACTTAACATCTTTGAGAAAAAAAAGGAATGAGCCTATAAATGAAATCCGACTCGAATGTGTGGTCTTTAGCGCCACCTAATGTCCACACTTAGTAAAGACATTTTATACCCATTACAAAACAGAATATGAAAACAATAAAAGGAAAAGAGCTGTCTTATATTGGCCTAAACCGCGATCCGTATTAATGCGTGGAAGTCTTTTTAATAAAATTATCAAATGTATCAATAAAATCACCACATAGAAAATCATGCAAAATTACTTAAAAGCATCCCTAACGATTTGCATCGTGAAAAGCACTACACAAATAAACTTGAATTGAATCTGTTACTAATCACCACATCCAATTAAAAACACGCCAACCATGAATTTTTAAATATTATACAAATTTGTTGAAAAAGGTGTGCACTTAATTGCATTAAATTAGCACTTTATATAGAACTGTGAAATTACATATAAAACCACGTCAAAAAGTACGAACGTCTATTTAACAAATTTGAACTATAGCACTTTTTTTATTTAATTGTAAATAACATGAAACCAATTGTCTAAAAACATTCATTTCACACTTAAGTATATTAAAGTATTATTAGGCTAGGCTCTAAACACCAGATTTAAAAATATATATATATATATATATATATATATATATATATATATATGTACATTAAAGCTTATATGCTAAAGTGTACTTTTTCACAATAAAAGTACTCAATACAAAACGTTTATATTATTTATATACACATACCATAATAAAAAGTTATTACTTTAAATGCATTCAACTAAACGCAGATCACACAAACTCGTTTCCCAAAAGCATAGTAAGCCTAAATTGATCATAACTCCACTGGTTTGAATGGGTTTACGATGTACTTAAGCTTACGATGCTTTTGGGAAACACAACCCTGGTTAACATTAAAACATGAAAGACAGAGGCAGACAAAGGAAAATAAGATCAAACAACAATATTTGTTTCATATAAAATGTTTTTATCATTTCCATTTTTCAGTATAAAACAGCTCCATAGCTCTGGCCAATTCAACAAGCAATTCCACAGTCACAGCAGGAAAGATCAGACACTTCCTGTTCGTCTCGCTCTAAAACACCTGACATTTGGGTTGAAGGGGGCGGGGCTTATTTGCCATTCTAGTTTTGGCGATTGAACATTAACGCAAAACTCTAACAAATCACTTGTGGTTAGCTAGTATATCATTAATATTAACTTAAAAAGAAAGAACACATGAATGAATGAATGAACACAAGCCGATCTGGTCACATCCCAAACAAGTCCTTGAGTCCACAGCGACCCCAGCGGGAACTACACCGTCTTCTGCTGGCCCTTCTTACCGATCAGGGACTTGTGGATGTGAGGAATCACACCTGCGAGAAGACAGCAAACACACAAGCGCTTCACATCCTCATCCGTCAACACGGCAGTGTTTGCAACGAGCACAAAGAAATTAAACTCCGACATACCTCCACCAGCGATGGTGGCCTTGATGAGAGAGTCCAACTCCTCGTCTCCACGGATGGCCAGCTGTAGATGGCGAGGAGTGATGCGCTTCACCTTCAGATCTTTTGAAGCGTTTCCTGCCAACTCCAAAACCTACAGTCAAAGCAAAAATTATTCAGACACCCGACATAATTCTGATATTTTTAGTGGGTGCAGGATACTATAGTTCATATGTGACCCTGGACCACATAACCAGTCATAAGGGTCTTTTGGTTTTGTTTTTTAATTAAGGAAACGGAATAAATAATCTTTCCATTGATGTATCGGACAATATTTGGCTGAGATACGACTATTTGAAAATCTGGAATCTGAGGGTGCAAAAAAAACCTAAATATTGAAAGTTGTAAAAAAGTTCTTAGCCATGCATATTACTAATTAAAAATGAAGTTGATATATTTACAAAATATCTTCATGGAACATGAGCTTTACTTAAAACTTGTTAACTGTCACCTGTCCCCTCTGTGGGACGCCTAAATTTACAATTAAATCCTAATCTAATCATGACAAACTATATACCGTATATATCGAAAGGTCTAAGACTCCTAAATTGATATTTTACCACTTTTTTTGTTAAATTATGTAGGAAAATGTATAGATTAATTTATGACGAGTGCACCTGAAAAATCTACATCATAACAGGAGTTCTGACCTTAGTCACAGACAATCTTCTTAGTTGCCTTTTTCCCAATCACACTTTACAAATCATAAGAAATTATATATCACCTGAAAACTTAATCTCAAAATTCATCCTTTGAAACCCATTTTAAAATCAGACATTGCATTACCATGGAAATGGTGCATAAAAATCATGTTACAAAATGTTTCGCTCATGAATTATAAAAATAAGAGAAATGTATAATTGTGATCCATACAATGTATTGTTGGCTATTGCTACAAATATACCTGTGTTACTCATGACTGCTTTTGTGCTCCAGGGACACATTTACGTAAGTGAGGATAGCAAAATAAAGAGAACTGTGACATATCCAAAAATTCTTCATACCAATAAAATTTGGGACAAATAATTATTCAGACTGGAGCATATTTTGCTTAAGTGTTTTTTTCTTTAACTGCACCACAGACTGAACAAAATTAAGCATCGCTTGACCTAAATTAGTATTATCTAATTGTGTACTTAAATTTAACAGCTAAATAATTTTGGGTGGATTGTAATCCATTACATTCCTTTGAATCAAAGTTATCTGACATTATCAAGATGAATTTGTTCCGACACAGTGCGTTACCATTTTCTAAACTACAGTGAATAAACTGTGATATAATGTGAGAAATGAATACATTTCGGTTTGAGTGTATAGTACAAGAATGAAAGAATCGGCACTAATGAGCTGAAAGTCTTACTTCAGCTGTGAGATACTCAAGGATGGCTGCGCTGTAGACTGCTGCTGTCGCTCCCACACGACCATGGCTTGTAGTGCGGGTCTTCAAGTGCCTGTGGATACGGCCCACTGGAAACTACAAATTTCAGATATGCATTCCCTTAGAAAACAGCACCTGACATCGTTTAGTAGACTTTGCAACCTAAAAAAAAATCTGACTAAAGGATATTTAATCAAATGGACAAACCTATGCAACTCATGAAAACAGACGCTCACCTGAAGTCCGGCCCTTTGTGAGCGAGACACTGCTTTTGCCTTGGCCTTGCCACTGTCTTTACCTGCCTTTCCTCCTGCCTACAAAACAACACAGACTCTGATCCAATGCACGTTCAAGCATTTCAGTGCACAGAGCAATTAATTAGCATGATATTATGAGCAGACAATTATGGTCATTTGTATTTGCATCAGCATATTAGCGGTGCAAAGACTTTTAAAGTGCACTGAAAAATATAGTATATAAATATAATTCACAATTAAGCATTGCATAAAAAAAACACAAATATGCAACTGCAAAAAACTAATATTTGTGTAGAATATATGCCACAATTTCCCATAGGCAAAAAAATGTGCAGCAATATAATTATGTAATATAATGCACAAATAATGTATAGCATTTTACAAATATATGCAACAATATAACTGGCATATACGAATTAAATTATATATATACACTCATAGAATATATGTAACATTTTTATTAAATTACATAATGTAATGTTTAATTCAGTACGTAATTTAATGTATGTAATAATATAATTACAAAACATATGGCATTTTATTTTTAGGTAAAAAGATATGTAATTTCGGGAAATGTAATATTGCAAACCATTACGTCAGAATATTTACAGTAAAATACTTTTTGTAACTGTGTTAAGCAGCAAGCGTGTCAACTATTGAGCAAATCATCAATATATTTATTATTAGAGCATTACTCGTATGCAAATAATCACGGGTATATTTAAGCTTTACAACAACAACAACAACAACAACACAGGCTGAGAGAAAATACTCCACTTCTCTTGGCAATCTTTGCCGCCAGGAGGGTCTGATTAAAACATCATTAGAATAGGATCCTGCTCTTCCTTCAAATTAATTAAAGTTTACCTAAAAACTTCATCAATGCCTCCTTCTTCACTGAATGCCATCGAGTCGATGAACAATTATCTCCCGCTTAATTTACCACATACTTCATCCCTGTTTCTGACATTAACCTGCACATACTACAAGAACAACACTCTTCTGAGGACTCTGTGGTTTGAGAAGAACTGTGGAGTAGATGAAGCTGATATAAACTGATCCGATAGAGTTTAGCTTAGCTTTCCTGCTCCG
Organism: Barbus barbus; assembly: GCF_936440315.1. NCBI lineage: Eukaryota > Metazoa > Chordata > Actinopteri > Cypriniformes > Cyprinidae > Barbus > Barbus barbus. The sequence goes on from NC_136734.1 coordinate 40,411,440, forward strand.
AGAAATCTCACAAAACTGCGACGTATATCAACAAAACCCTTCAAATAAACACGACAGGTGGCTAATCGTTTAAATTAGGACAGCATACGTCGAGATTAAATAAATAGCAACAACACAAAGGCTATTAGCATCACGAGCTAGCAGCGCTAACGTAAATCCAAGCAGAGCTAGCCCGAAGCTAGCGCACAATCTCTAGAAAGACGACAAATGCGCACTAAAACAAAAGGAAAGGCACTTCCAGTTATAGAAAACAAATTTACGATCTAATACTGAAGAATTACATACCATTTCAGAGAAGTATTACTTTGAATGGGATCCGGGGAGGTCTGTGTAAATCTATTTCGGAGGAACAATAAACCCGTTCAGAAGAGACCGCTTGAGGCAAACCGAGCGCTGGAATCAGCCAATCAGAACGCCTGTTCTTGATTCGAATTTCAGGAAGGCCAATGAGATTTCAGCATGTGTCCGCTTCTACCATCCCCCATCGATGAATGATGTTAGTACGGATAACACAGGGGGCGGGGCTTGGCTCAAATTTGACAGAAAACATTTAACCTCTATTTAAAAGTCATTAATGACCTGACAAAAATGACAAGAAGTCACGATTTTATGTAAATGACTTAAGAGTGAGCTGAATAATAAATATAATTATTATATAAAAAGTATTATATTGATATAATTCTAAATACAAATTATATCAAACTTTTTTCTAATCTCACTCTTGTAATTATGTCACACCAGGCGAAATCAACATTGTTGGTTAATAATAATAAATTGCTGATTATTTTATAATAGATATAATAGAGGGAGTTTTATAATATAAACGTTTTGTGTTGAGTACTTTTATTGTGAAAAGTACACTTTAGCATATAAGTATTAATGTACATATATATATTTAAATCTCGTGTTTAGAGATCTAAAACTTTTTATGTAAAGAACACACGTCATGAGAAAACATAAACGCAATTGTAGATTTTCTATGCATAAAAACAGTTATACAATGAGTAAAAAAGCAAAAAATGCATAAAGCATGAACAAACAGTAAATAACAAATAATTATCTTCATACTGCCATTGCACTAATAGATCAGAACAAATTATTAAATATGAAAAATATTAACTTTTCGTTAGGTTGGTAGCATATCGTTTTCTAAACCTGAAGGCAAACATTTTTGTATTTATATAGCTTTTTCACAATTATCTTTTCGGTCTCTGAAGACTTTTTAATTTAGTTTTTCTATTGTTTTGCTTATTTATATATAGGTATGTGTATTATATTCACATCTTTTTTTATTATCTGTGTGTCCTGGAAGCTATTTAAATAGCTTCAGATGTTTTCCTATTTCCCATTTTCAGGGTTAAAAGCATTTTTAATGTCTACAGATGCCTTCACTGATTTATTAAAAATGTGTGTAGCCTCATGGCCATCATAAGTCCTGCTCATGGCCATCAGTAAGACAGTCATCTGAACTGTAGCTGCGTGTTTTAACCTGCTGGAACTGAACTGAATCATTAAACTAACATTAAAGCAACTCCTGCTGAATAATCTCACTGCGGTTTCCAGTAGAGCTGCTTAGTCTCTAAACTGAACTAGTTCCATCATTCAATAATGACACTATAGTCTGCATTCGAGCAGAATTAGGCTTTGAAGTTTGCTGATTATGTCACTTCTCTGTTTATTACTGTGAAAGATCTCTACTGTATAAAGCAATATAAAAAATAAAGGAGACTTGAATAATGCAAATGTTTTCCAATGCTCTACAACATCCAGAATGCAAAATCTTGTGTCTTCACTATTCACAGAAAAATAGTTCACTCCTGTATAATTATCATATTAATTTCTAAATTCTTCTACTCACCCTCAGGACATTCAAGATGCACATACTTGACCTGTACATACATAGTTGTCTATATTATATATTGTGTTTTTGCTGCTTTGTACATTGCCTATTTGTATATTATTATTTTATTATCTGTGTCCTGTCCTGTTGCTGTCTCTCTGTTGTACTGTGGAGCTTCTGTCACTACAACACGTTCCTTGTATGTGTAAACATACCTGACAATAAAGCTCATTCTGATTCTGATAAATCTAAATTTAGAAAAAAAAATAGCCCCTAATGACTGGTTTTGTACCTCCAGGGTCACATATTTAAATGGCTAGAAAGCGGTAAAAACAGTAGTAGGTGTGTCGTTGGAAAGACTAAGTGAAGTGTTATCTGTAATAAAGTGCGTGTGTTAGTACGTTATCGACACCAATGTACTGTAATAACAATAGGGCGGGATTCACACTTTGACAGGCCAAAGAGAACGAGGATTTTGTGTTCATTTGCATGATTGACGGGTTACGATCCAATAGGAGAAGCGAATAAATGATTGACACGTCAAACGACCAATCACAAGCTGTTCCTAAGGCGGTGACGTTCCAGAGCTACTGCCCATTCATAGGACGCTCTCGAGTCAGAAGGCGGGATCTGATGAAATACGGGTGGGGGAAAGTATCTGAGCTCTGGGTGATGGTGAAGATGGCGGATGGGGACAGCGGGAGTGAGCGCGGCGGCGGAGGAAGCGGGTTCCAAGCGTTCCAGAGGGACCAGGAGACACAAGAGCTGGCGTCCAAACGCCTCGACATCCAAAACAAGCGCTTCTATCTGGACGTCAAGCAGAACTCGAAGGGCAGGTTCATCAAGATCGCCGAGGTCGGCGCTGGGGGCTCCAAAAGCCGCCTGACGCTTTCCATGTCGGTCGCGGCGGAGTTCCGGGATTATCTCGGGGATTTCATCGAACACTACGCCCAACTCGGGCCCAGCACTCCGGAGCAGATCGCGCAGTCCTCCGGAGGCGAGGACGGCGGGCCTAGACGGGCCTTGAAGAGCGAGTATCTCGTGAGGGAAAACCGCAAATACTACCTCGATCTGAAGGAGAACCAGCGCGGGAGATTCCTGCGGATCCGGCAGACCGTTAACCGCGGAGGATTCGGTGTTCCCGGCGGCGGCGGAGGGATTCAATCCGGCCAAACTATCGCTCTTCCCGCTCAGGGTCTCATCGAGTTCCGCGACGCGCTGGCGAAGCTGGTCGACGACTACGGCGGCGATGACGAGGAGCTGGCCTGCGGCGGAGGAGGCGGCGGCGGTTACTCGGAGTTACCGGAGGGGACCTCAATAACGGTGGACTCCAAGCGGTTCTTCTTTGACGTGGGCTCCAACAAGTACGGCGTGTTTCTGCGTGTGAGCGAGGTGAAGCCCAGCTACAGAAACTCTATCACGATCCCCTTCAAAGCGTGGAGCAAGTTCGGCGGAGCCTTCTGTCGCTACGCGGAGGAGATGAAGGAGATCCAGGAGCGGCATAGAGATAAAACGTTCGAGCGGAGAACCGAAGAGGAGTCAGAGGGCGACGATTTAGAGGACGACTGACCGGCGGAGGAGTCCCGTCGCTGGGCAACCGCTCAGAGCGAGAGCCGCGATCTGGAGGAGGATGCATGAAACGATCAACGGCGAATAAAAAGATGTTTGACTGAGAAACACTGTCGTGTATATGTAAGAGAATCCTGTTTAAAGCCGTATAGACGGTGTTTGGCTAGATAAATGGATGTTTCTGCTGGCTGCTCTCTGTAGGTCTTGTCATTTTGAAAGTTTTCCCCTTTATAAAGAAAGAAACGAGCACCCTTTCACACAGAGACTGAGTTCACACGCAGGGATGTGATAGTGTTAGTGTGTCCAGAACAACTGATGAGTATCTCTACTATAGCTGTTGTTGTGTTCTACCCCTGCGATGGAGAGCAAACCAGCATCATCTGAGCGACTTGGTGTGCATCTCATAGTTAGCTCATTCAGTGTGTGTGTGTGAGAGTGTGTGTGTGTGTGTGTGTGTGTGAGAGTGTGTGTGAGATTGAGTGTGTGTGAGAGTGTGTGTGTGTGTGTGTGAGAGAGAGAGAGAGTGTGTGTGTGAGAGAGAGAGAGAGTGTGTGTGTGTGTGTGTGTATATAAGTCTCAGATCAAACAGCGTCAAAATGTCAGGTTGTGTGGACACACAATACAGTTCAAGCAACAATGTACAAACCGTTAAAATGGTGCTATAAAGTGTCACGCCGGCTGGTGGCTTTTATTTAGTTCTCCTCCTGTTTCTTGTCAGGATCGAGCTAATTCTTCAGCATCTGTGCTGCTGATGCCACTACATGTACTGGGTTTGACCTTGATGGGTGAATTAGTCGTTTCAGAGCTTTGGTGACTGGAAAGGAAATCAAATGTAGAACAACACCCAGCTGAGTTTAAATAGATTTATTTTTAAATAACAGTATACAGAAATATATATATAGAAATATGTTTATATATAGATCTATAGAATCAATTATAAATGCTTTCTGAACAGGCTATTTAACAAATAAAAGTCGGATGCAATTGTATAGGGAAATATTTCTTACAGCTTGTCCATTCATTTCCTACGGTCTCCGAAGAGCAACATTGTGAAACTAGACTTCTCAGTTTAGCTTGTATTGCTTTTTTCATCAATCCCAATGACATCACTCTCTTCTTTATTTCTCTGCGTTCTCTTCCTCTGCATATTAAGTTGTCTGCTCCTCTTTTTGTTTGTCGTGGGTGTTGGATATTTTTAATTTGATCGGTGAAAAAGGAGTTTTGATTTCCAGGCCTTCTGTAACCACGAGAATTAGCCATACACGCCACCCAGGAGCCACAGGGGTTTTTACTGACTTCAATATCCATGAGTTTTGACCTCATTCTTGTCTGTACTGTGTTATGTGATAAAGGCAGCTGTTCAGTCGAGTGTGTTCTGCTGTAATTCTCCACAAACTTCCTTTGAACAATAAACAGAATTTCTTTGCTGACAACCTGAGTTTGTTTTACTCTCACAATTCTTGACGGCTGAATGTTGTGATTCTTCTACATAAAAGCATCACCAAACAGATTTGCAGAAATGCTGTTTTCAAGCAGCGTTTCCAGTTTACTCCACTGAAATGCAACTGCTGTCACTAGATCATCCTCATCCTGGCTTCTGCAAACTCCCAAAACAATCACATTTATATTTGAACAAATGTCTTTTATAATGTTATGAACTGCAGCATCTCTTATATCTCTCATACATACAAAAAAATGACCTTCTAGTTTATTTGTTACATATAAACACTAGTGCTGCATCCAAAATAAGTTTTTGCTTATATGCATGTGAACTATGTTTATGTTTAAATACACACACATTCAGTATATATTTAGAAAATATTTAATATATAAACATAACATTTTTCTTAAATGTATACATGCATGTGTTTATATATATATATACACAGTACACTCATATATTATGTAAACAAAAACTATTTTGGATGCGATTAATCGTTTGATAGCACTAATAAAAAGCACTTTTTTGGTTTTGATTGCTTCTATTGTCTTCATTTGGATAAAAGCGTCTGCTAAAGGACTAAATATAATGTAATTTTGTTTTAGTGTCATTGAAATACTGTTATAGTTATTAATCATATTTTGAATGATATTTTGTTTTCATTTCAGTTTTAGTGTTAATTATTTTGTGTTTTTGTCATTTTTCCTTTTTTTTAATGTCTCAGCTTAATTTTATTTTAGTTTTAGTTATTTTATTAAATCAAGATAAACTAAATGAGAATGTGAAATTCTGCCTTGGCAGGTAGCTGTAATATATATATATATATATATATATAGTATTTTTATATTTTATTTTAGTGAAGTTTTATTTTATTTCAAGTAACAAAAATATATATTTTTTGGTTTTATTTAACTATAATAACATTGCTTGCATATGGCTGAATTACAGTAGTCTTGCTATTTCATTATAGTTTGTAGTGAAGGTGCCCTAGAAAGTCAAAATGCATCTGAATTGATGCATACTGAGGGCACTGCTCCTTCACAGAGCATCTTATCTGTGAAACCTAATTATATATAACTAATTAGTGTAGCTGGCTGTAAGGGAAGCACCACTAATACTGTTTCTCATCAGGATTTGAGCAATTAAACATCAAATCATGTGTTTGTTGAGGAGACTTAGCTGATGGCAATTAAAACAGGCAACTTGTTTACTTAAAGGGACAGTTCACCCAAAAAATAAAAATACTGGCATCATTTACTCTCCCTCATGTCATTCCAAACCTGACTTTCTTGCTTCTGTGGAACATAAAAAGAATGTATTTTGAAGAAAGCCGAACAGTTTAATTTCTCATTGACTTACACTGTATTTTCATGGAAGTCAGTAGGTAATGAAACAGAAGAAAACCAGAGTGCAAGTGGATTTCAAGGCCTGTTGGAATCAAATTAAATCTTGTGACACTGTCAGGTTGTGCAAGATGAGGAATAATATGTACTTTGGAATTTGTAATCCGTTTTTC